>NC_134853.1:111198335-111910835 GCF_049852395.1 Peromyscus maniculatus bairdii
CAAGACAGTATGGGCTTGAAGACTAGGATGTCTACTGAGAGACTGTCTTCTATACATGGCAGGGGGTTGCACTTATAGAATCTTAACAATATGGTCACCTAAACAAGGTATGCACAATGACAGAACCCACCGACATACCAATGTGGATGGGGGTGCTGTGGGATGGTCTGTATGTCAAATCTGTTGCTCTGATTGGTCAATAAATAAAACACTGATTGGCCAGTAGCCAGGCAGGAAGTATAGGCGGGACTAACAGAGAGGAGAATTGAGAAAACAGGAAGGCAGAGGGAGTCACTGCCAGCTGCCACCATGACAAGAAGCATGTGAAGACACCGGTAAGCCACAAGCCACGTGGCAAGGTATAGATTTATGGAAATGGATTAATTTAAGATATAAGAACAGTTAGCAAGAAGCCTGCCACAGCCATACAGTTTGTAAGAAATATAAGTCTCTGTGTTTACTTGGTTGGGTCTGAGCGGCTGTAGGACTGGCTGGTGGCAAAGATTTGTCCTGACTGTGGGCAAGGCAGGAAAACTCTAGCTACATGGGGGAAATCAAATAAGGCTCAAGCCCTATATGAATACCTAAAGGTGACTAATGGCTGCTGGGAGAGAGAGAATAGCTTTTCTCTCTATTACTGACAAGTTCACTGACAGGGTCGTTCAACTGTCATAACTCAGTCCTTACACCACCCATACAATGTGTAACAACAGTAAAAAAAAAACAAAACAAAACAAAAACTGATAAAGTTGACAGTAAATTGAGGGAACACAGGAAGACTTGCAGGGGTGTAGGAAAGTGTGGGCTAGAAATAATGTAAATTTGATATTGATTCATGAAATTCTAAAGAAATGAAAAATGAATAAGAAGAATTGTGGTTCCTTACTGTTGGTAGCATAGATAACAAACTTTTGGTATTATCATAAAATTTTTAATTAAGTAAAATATTAAGCATCCACATGAACAAACACCAAACTGGTCTATTAGAACAAGGCTAATTTTTTTATTTGTTGATGTCTTTAGAGAGGTTATCACCAGGCATAATTTAGGGGAAAAATTGGCAAGAGGGGGCTGGAGAGATGGTTCAGCAGTTAAGATAACTTATTGCCCTTCCTGAGGCGAGTTTGATTCCCTGCATCCACATAGTGATGCACAACACTCTGGAACTCCAGTTCCAGGGTATCTGATGCCCTCTTCTGGCCTCAACTGGTACCAGCCATTCATGTGGTACACAGATATACATGCAAGCAAAACACCCACACACTTAAAAATAACGACATAAAAAGGTGGACAAGAGATTGAACTTTAAGTGGTTAAACATGGCTTTTAATCTCTTTTGCAACTGTAACTATCCCAACTTTCTGTCCATCTGTCCAATACATTTTTGGTTTTCAGTGAAGCCAAACTACTTATAACTCCATGAGATAGTGTACCCTTTTACACTTCTGTATCTTTGTTTCTGCTGTGTTGGTCTATTGAGTAGTTCCCATTTGTCTTTTAAGGTATATTTAGAGAATATTCTCCTATGAATCTTTACTAACACTAGGTGAATTGCATGCATTTCTAAAACACTGACTCATATCTATGTTTTGTTACCTTTTTATGTTCTTCAGAGTATAGCAAAATGTTAATGATTTACCATGCATGGCATGCTATAGATAATATACAAATGTTTGAGGCTCCAACTTGGAGCCAGAGGAAGATGAATATTGCAAGTGAACAAAGTATCTAGAAAAGTTTGGGATATGAAATTTTACCATGCATACATACACACAAATTTACCTTCCTTCTCTGGTCAAACTGATAAAGTAAACATTCCTTTTAGATATTAATTCTCCAAATGATCAAAGTTTAGTTTATGAAAATCTATTCTGTCAATACAAAAATAAATGCTTTCATTGCTCCCTAGTAATTTTAGATACAAGCTCAAGAACTTTGGGAAAAAAACAAATTCAGCTGGTATTACTTTAATAGCTGCTATGGAGAATTAGAACTTGAAAGGGGAAAGGTATGCATTCCAACATCAATAGATTGTTCTTTATTAATATTCAATTAGAGATTTAATGTTTATATGCTACTCTATATTCAACTGAGTACTCAGAGTTGTACTGGACAATTATGGCCATGGCAACCATCTTTTAGCCTATGAGACAAAGAGAGGATTTCATTTTCATCATGAATTGAAGAGAATTTTTGTAAAAGGAAGAAATATCATACAATCATCTTCCATGTATCTTCAAGATTAATGGAGGTATGTACAGTATATATACCCAAAAGTACCTCAGCTATGTGAAAGGAGATGGCCTTTTTGAAGTATATTTTGTGCACTACACACTATATTGGTAGATGAATTATCTATTTGTTAGACACAAAATTGGATTTACTACAAATGGTACAATGTTAAGTAGAGATTTTATATATATATATATATATATATATATATATATATATATATATTCTATAACTTAAAAACACCGTGATATTGGACTAGCTCAAAACTCACCAAACAAATACAGCTGGATCTGGACAATATCATCATAAGTCTAGACTGCATGGAAACCAAATCAAATATCCTCACTTCAGTTACCCTGTGGTTTCCACAGTTTTGTGGAAGGAAATTTATCTCATTGTACATTATATTTAATAGTTTCTTTTGCCTGAATATGAAGCTTCATATCAAAAGGACTCCTTAATTTAGGACATTATGTAACAGCAAAAGGATTGAGGGAAAGCAGATAAAAAATGTTGCATGATATTACATCAATCTCAATATTCTGCAAAAAATTATTAAATATAAGATGCATATGTTCCTTTGAAAAGAAGATTTAAAGAAGCAAGCATCATTAGAGTTATTAGACCACATAAACTTATGGCTTTCAACATTACATGGTTTTAGATTTATAAATTTAAAATGTATAGTTGTGCTTCATTATTTTTAATACATTTCAGTGCAACTTTTGGTTTTAAAGTAGCTTTTATTCAATTATCTATGTCTTACTCATTTAATAATTTATTAAATTGCTCACAATTTACAGGCTATCCATCTTTGCTAAAATAGGGTTTAAAAGAGATACAGATTTTCAAGAAAGCAAGTCTTACCTGAAAAGCAAGAGCAGTCGAGAGTAAGAGATGAGAGAATACAAAGAACTAAGTAATATAAAAAGAGAAGCAAAAAGATAAATAGCAAAACAAATTCAACTTTATACACAGGTCACGGGCATCAGATATTGGAGTAACTTAATGGGAGATTAGATGCAAGATTTAAATATCAGGGCAGATTTAAATATCAGCTTACACAGGACAGCCACTCTCCTTACTGAAGAACAGTCTGTGTTTTCTTATACCTCTTTAAAAATTAACACCCCACTTGTAGGCTTGAAAATATCTACATTAGTGCATGTTAGGTATCAATGTTTATTTAAGCTTAAAGACTTCCACATGGTGGCAGTAAGTAGCTATTGCATTTGAGAGAAAGAACTGGCAAGTGTTTTGTAGTCCCATTCAATGGAAGGTTCCTGCTGTATCAAGTTAAGTGACTGTTAAGACTATATTCTACAGAATTCAGAATGATGGTGGAAAATCCATCTTCAAGTGCCCTCTGAGACCACTGAAATACAAGTTACAGCTCTGGTTATGCTGCAAAACCATCTGGCAACTACAGTGAGGATTTTAAAATGCTTATGCTGTCTGGCGGTGCTTACCTTCCACTCAGGCTGTTGGCCAATCAGTGCATTGCTCTTGTGCTCAGGTCTTATGTTTATAGTGCTTTAACCTAGCTTTGTGCTTCTCATGAAGTTTCCTCTGGATCTGTAACATGTCTCCTTTTCTTCAGGGGACTAAATTCTAGTCTTTACACAAGAAGTTCTAAGGAAGACTATTCTTTCTAATCTCTGTTAGGTATTCCCTATAAGAACGCCTATATAATCATACTTTCACCCCTAGTCTAATGCCCGTTACTTGACATTCTCCAAATACAAGAAATTGTTTGGCTATGAACATTTAAATCTGAGCTCTCTCAACATCCATGACAGGTTCTTGGATTTTTTTTTTTTGCATTTATTTATTTATTTTGTGGAGTGATTGAGAGGAGGACATATCCATGACACAATGTATGTGATGTCAGAGGGCAACTTGCAGGAACTAGTTCTCTATTTCAGCGTGTGTATTAAACACAAGTTATCAGGCTTGGCAAAAAAGCATTTTTATCAGTTCTGCCATCTCGCTAGCCATGATATGATCATAGTTTTCATGCAAAACTGTGAACTTCAATCTGCTTGTTTATTTCTTTCTTTGTTTTATTGTGACAGGGTCTCATTATACAATCTAGGTTTGCTGAGAGTTGTGATCTTCTTGCCTCTCAATCTCTTGATTGCTGAGATTATAGTCATGGACTACCACCTACTGTAGTTCAATGGTCTCAGTTTTATTTTACCATATGATATAGTTTGATGCCAATCCAGAATTAATCACCATGGCATTTATAACAACCTAAATTTTGAGCAATGGTTTGCCCCAGTAGACTAGCACTCACTCGGTAGCCTCAGCTGGCTTCAAACTTACAGTAATTCTCTTGTTTCAGCCATATGAACGCTGGAATTTCAGGCATGAACCATCACATTCATCTCCATCATCATTTGTTTAATAATCCTCTTTAGCCAAACTCCAGCTTTTTCAATAGCTAATGAATGGTTTGTGCTATTTACTCAATGCTCCATTACTAAATTTGACCACAGTACCTGACACACAGGAAATAGAAGTTTGTTAAATGACAGAAACTTTTGTTAAATAATTGAATCATTGAAACTATACACGTCAACAAAGAAATCAAGAGTCAATGTAAAAGACAGTTATAATGATTATCTATCTAATAATTTAATAAAATGATTATAAATATTTCAAATAATTGATCTTTCATTTCAGAATAAGATGGCTATTTATTGTGTCTCTTATATTTTAACCATTCTTATTAAAGTATATTCATCATGACTCTCTCGGATCTCTAGTGAATTTTCAATTCCCTGAAGATCATGGAGTACAAGTGACCAACAGTTTATTTAATTAGTTTTGAATGGGCCTAAAATTCAGTCCATTGCTTTCAACAAAAGTTTTCATAGAAATTAAAATTTCATAAAATCCTTGTGAAATTAGACAGATATCTATATTTCTCATTATCTTGGAAACATTATATTTGCTGATGCATATTTGTGTGTCCTCCAAAGTTCATGCTGAAACTAAATATCCAGTGTAACACTGTTAAGAGCCTTTAGAAAACGATGAAGCCATAATGGTTCTTCTCTCAAGCATGAAAAAGGCATCTGCATAAAAGGACTTGAAGGTGTATGTTGCTGCTTTCGTCCTTCTGCTTTTTTACCATGTTCAAAGATGCAATCACTTTTTTGCCATGTCCAGATGTAATAGCAGAGTGATCAGGACTTTACCTAAGCTTACAACGCCTTGATTGTAGATTTTCAGATACTAGACCCTGAGAATTGACTGGCTAGTTATAGGTATTATGTTAATGTAGCACAAAGACATTGAGACAAATATTGATGTTGAGAAGTGAGGCACTGCTATAAGATAGTCTTTAAATTTGGGAGTGACCATAAAGTGTTATTATGGTTATAGTTCAGATAAAGAGGAAAGACAATATAGGGTAAACCTTGTTGGTCTTGGAAATTACCCACATTGTCACAATCAGGATGTTCATGCGAATAGACAATAAAAACTGTGATGGAGTCTTAGCAATGAGAGACAAGATATTGGAAACTAGAGGAAAGAACATTCTTGTTACAAAGTAACAAAGAACTTGGCTTAGTTTTCTACATGCCCAAGTACTTTGTGAAGGGCAGAATATATAAGGGATAGTTAGGATATTTTGTGGAAAAAACACATCTTCAAAAATTTGAAGACTTTGTATGTAGTCTCTCAACTGCTTATTATAAAACAAAAAAAGAGAGAAGAATGTTTTAATTCTGTAATAGATCATAAATAAGAAGGCAAAACTCCAAGATTCTTAAAGTTCTTGGCATGGCCAGATGTAAGTACTAACACAATATATTAGAGGAAAGCATCAGGACTAGATAATATGGATAGAAAGGAGCCATATGCTTTGGAAAACATCCCCACAGACATTTCAGAGACCTCTGATGTTAGCACTGACATCACTAGTCAGGAGTACCAGAGGACTGAGGGCAGGAAACAAGGCTCACTGCTCAGGTTTGCTATGCATTTCTACTCTACATATTCTACTAAAATGTTCATTGAACCCTTATCTATGACTCCAATGTCCTCAGATATGGCTTTGGTTACCAATACAGAGGGCAAGCAGGGTCAAGATAAAGGCCACATGCATCCATATGTGGCCTAGAACAACTATAAATATAGCTCAACACAAAATTGTAAACTTACTTAGAATTTAAGTATTTGTGATTAAATTTTCAATTACATTTCACAGGTATGAAATGTGAACTTTGTAGATGACAGCATATTTTGCAATATCCAAAGGGTGAACAAACATGGAAGGGATGAACCTTGGTGGTGTTTGCTGCTAAATCTGCAGGTAGGAAGAATGCACAGTGGTAATAACTATGGTTTTTAATTTGACCTTTGGCATGGGAATATATCATCTCCCTGACCCATCATTACATTTGTGAAACATATCATTTGTTCATTTCCACACACCACTAGCTTGGAAGATTTCCCTCAAAATGAATCATACTTAGTCTCTTTCTGTGTCTTTTTAGATGGACTTTTGATAAGATTTTAGACTTAAAAATTTTTAATTGATGCTGGAGCAAATCTTAGGGATGAGATGGAATCAATGAACTTTGTAAAAAGATATAGATTTGGGGGGCCCATGGTTAGAGTGCTCTAGTCTGAAAGTTAATCTCTCAAAATCAGATTGAAATCTAATTGAAAGGCAATAATATTAAAAGGTAGAGTTTTTAAGACATTATATTATGGAAACTTTGCCTTTATATATGAGATTAGTATTTTCATAAAAAGTGTTTGAGGGAATGAATTCAGTTCCTTTTGTCTTTCTGCACTCTGTCACATTAAGATAAAATAATCACACTTCTGCCATGTGAGAAGGCAGTAATAGGCATCATGTTGGAAACACAGTGAGCCTTCATCAGATACTGAATCTGCCGGTTCTTTGATCTTAGACTTCCCAGCCTACAGGACTGTGAAATAATGAATTTATGTTCTCATAAATAACCCAATTTCAGGTATTTTGTTACAGTAGCACAAAAAGACAAAGACATTCGAACAAAAAAAAAGTACTCACATAATAATTTGTCGAAGAAAATGTCTTTTTTTTATCTTGGAAATATGATGAGTGAGATAACATACCACTTAGCTTACTTAATAAATATATAGAAACTCTTTTGTGTTCTGAGATTCATATTTATTTTGTCTTACATATTGTCAGGGGTTGCTGAGAGTGAATGTGTAGGATATAGAGCACTGTTTCATTAAGAAAGAGAAAGGACAGTCTGAGCAAATTCTGCTGAACTCTGGGCCATGGAGGAAGGCCTGGAACAGCAGTCCTTCTGTCCCTAAAAATACTATATCAGAAATTCAGTTACAAGATGTTTTAAAGAAACTAACATCTCTGTTTCCAGACAGTATACCTGATTAGGAGAAGAAGCAAACTCAGAAGCTCCAAGTGAAGATAATCATGAGGCAAAAGTTCTGAAGCACAGCTTGTGGGTAGAAGCAGGAGGACGCTAAATAAACCACATGAGGTATTGTTCTCTTACAAGATGAAGGACAATGGTTTGTAGTTGGGCCAACTTCAAATCACATAACTTAGGGTTTTATGCAGCTTTACAAAAAATCATTTCTAGGTTTTCCTCTTTGATAATCTAAGGATAACAAAATCCTCCAAAACTTAATGAATATAGTAGTCCCTTGCTTAATACTCCATTGCCTTTCTCTCCTCATGTAAGATAAAAACTATGTTTTCAAATTTGTTATAATTCATGTCAAAAGTTGAAGTGAATCTCCATGCTTCCTCAGTTCTCCTTAACTACCTGTGACAGAGCTCCATGAGGGAAGGGTGCTTATTAGTTGCTGGAGAGTTGAGCATAGTTTTTTTGAAGTCTGAAAGGCATAAATATTGCCAACACAATGTACTTATTCCCCCCAGAGCACACTGGCAGGGTTTCAACTGGATATTGTAACACATTTGGCTTTGACTGAATTCTTATCTGAGTACATATGCTATCTATTTTTGGAAATAAACTGTAATTCTCAATTCTTCACAAAGCCACTTAGGAGCCAATTGAGTTTAAAAATGGAGACTACTCAAAACCATTGTTAGAAAAGAAACTTTGACAGTAAGGGCAGAATTATGTGTCTTAATAATAATAAGAGATGGAAATAATAATAAAGGACACAGTAAGGCAGCCAAGTCCAATACACCAACAGCCAATTGGAAAGGCATCTAACAGAGAACTTCTGCCATATCTGATCCTTTAAACTTTATGCATAGTATTCCCTCAGTTTATCTATTGTTTCTTATAGAATTTATGCTGTCTTCAAATAAATAATACTAATTCCCAAACAAAGATGGTATAATGGGAAATTTAACAGCTGCTCAGGTATTAACCAACATTAAACTAGTGTTTATTTTTATAGTGGTCATTATATTAAAACCTCAAGGATGTGCTAGCTAATGTATAAAGATCTTAGTGGGTAAGCCTCATTCTTCATTATACTTCCCATTTCTGTAGCTGACAGTCTTGCTTCTGCTACAACTGACTGAGGTCTGTTTCAAATGGGAAGTCTTCATGATCTACATTGTTAATATCTCAGCCTGTCATATGGAAACATCTCAAAAAACAAATATTTAAATGATTAGGAGAAATAAGCTTCAATTTTTGTCATCTTCCTCAGTTTACCAAAGATTTATTTCTTGAATATACCACACTAGTCTGTGAGGAGCTAGTTAGGCAGTAATTCAAAATGCAGATCATCTACTGTGAATCCTGAATGAGTTCCCTAATATTGATCTATAACATCATGGTCATAAGCCTTTCACACAGGTTGGTAAACACATATTAGTTATTTGTGACTTTGCCTTTTGGCATGACCATATACATTTTCCACATTTACTAAGTGTATACATGTCCCAGCATACAACTAACTGAGTATGTTTTTAACCACAAAGCCTCCAATATCATTCTGTTTTCTCCCATTGGGTTTTGACTACTCAGCCTATGTATTTCCTCTGAGTCACTGAATGTAATCCCTGAAGTATCTCTGATCACTTTAGTTTTTATGTTTTACCATATTTTGGTTCATGATTTAACCAAGTGGGAATGGAGTAATTTTCTTAGCACCATCTCTACCTGCTGAAAATGAGCTCCTGAAGTTCACTGGATCTTTCATCTCAACAATAACCAAAAGTAAATCTATGAGTAACAGGAAAATGTCCTAATAAAATAACCGAGCTGTTGTATTGTCAATTGGAGAACTGTAATTATTCTGCTGACCCATTCTACTGAAGGCAGAAAAAAACACTTGTTATAGTCCTTATCTCTCATTTAATTTACCTTTATTTGTTATGAATGAGAGTGACAGTTAGACATCCAGAGAGTCTTAGAGTGTCTTGTGACAATAAAACTCATCCCTGAGTTCTCTTTGTTCAAGGAAAAGCACACTTTAGGGCTGCTCCTTTTGAGTCATTACGGTATCAAGTTGATATTGTTGTTGCTTGAATCAAAGAAGAATAGTCTGATAATGGATGCACTCAAAGGAGATATTTGCATAATACTGTTTTGTTGTATTGATGTGAAAAGCTCTGATCCCCTTTCATTACAGCTATTTTTATACAGAGCATTGTAAATCATAAACACACAAAAATGCATTTTCTCCTACATTCAAATTTTACCACATCTTGAGAGCATTAGATTTTTAGTGAGGAAAAATTAAGAGTGAACCAAAAAGGCTAGGGGTGACTTTTAAAACTATTTGACTATATGACCAGAATCACCCTTACTATGCAAAACACTATTTTGGATTAAAATAACAGTTAAAAGGTCTGAGTATTTTGACAGGACAGTATTAATTTTTCAGACAATATAATTTAAGGATCAGTCTAATATTTTCATTATCATAAAAACTGAATAGAAAAGAAATAAACCTGGGCAAGTACAGCTAAAGTTCTGAAATCTGATTTTAAAGCAAAAGCCAAGCCATATTTTAACAAGCCATTTGATCTGCCTGAATATGATTTTCTCTATCTGTAAATAATTAAATTTACTTAAGTTTGAGGAGATGAGACAGATTAATCCCCACAGCAGATAAAGCATGAAGACCTTCACCTTGCAGCTCTGACAAAGAAGTGGAGAGAGGTAAGATCTTCAGAATATGCATTGAAAAGACTTCCCCATCGGATTTGTAATGCTCTTGCTGAAAATCAATTGCTCATTGGTGCTTAACTTTATTTCTGATTCTTGATGTGATTTTATTGGCTATGTGTCTGTCTTAATGTCTGTACCCCATACTATATTTATTACTCCAGTTTTGTATGGTTTTTATATTAGAGAGTATCAGGTATCAGCTTTACCTTTACAGGACATTGTGTGGAGCTTTGAAATTCTGTGTGTATTTGCAGACCAAATTTCCCACTTCTGTAAAAACAGATCACTATGGTTTTGGGTGGATTACTCTGAAGCAGTAGATCATTTTAGGTTCTCTTACCATCTTCAAAATAAGTTCTTTATAGTGCATTAATATACGGAGCCTTTACATTTAGTTAAGTTTATTTGTTCCACAAATAAATTTATTATTCAGTGTTTAAGCTATTCATATGATTGGCAGCATTCATTCAAAATGTAGTTTCAAAAAGGTTTTACTTAATTTTTATGTAAAATTTTTATTAATTTTTTTCCTTTTACATACCAATTCCTGTTCCTCCTCCTCCCCCCCTTCTCCCACTCCCCCCCCCAATTACTCCCATCCCATCCCAGTCCCCTCCTCATAGAGGGTAAGGCCTCCTTTGGGGAGTCAACACAGGCTGTCATACCATATTGGGGACAGACCTAGCCCCTGTCCTCTGCATCAAGGCTGAGTAAGGCATCGCACCATTGGGAATGAAGTCTAAAAAACCAGTTTGTATACCAGGGATAAGTCCTGGTACCATTCTCAGGAGACCCACAAACACATCAAAGCATGCAACTTTCATCCACATTCAGAAGGCCTAGTTTGGTCCCATGCAGGCTTCCCAGCGGTCAGTCCAGAGTCCATAAAATGAGCCATTTATTCAGTTTCTATTTCAAGTTGATGGTTGCTTGTGTATGGTCTGCATCAGACTTTAGTATATTGATTCTATGACTTGAAAACTTCTTCAGTGTGTTGAGTATTTCTAGAGTGCTTTTTTCTCTCTGTCTGTAGTATTCAAATTTTTGTTTTCACAGTGATGTCCTTTGTAGACAGCAGTGCTAACAATTTTTTCTTTTTAATCACTCAACATAGTATAATTTTGAACACATATAAGTTGAGAAAATAATAGATCAAGTCATAAGTCTTTGAATTCTATATTTTCTGTGCATTGCTTACTGATTGATTTGCAAAGACAAGGTCTGTTGTTTTGCACATTTGATTGGCAGTCTTCTTTTTTCCCCTTATCTTGTACCACCACTCTACTCTCTCTTTGCTGCCAAGTTTTCTGATGCAATATCTGCTAATGTTCTTATTAGCAGTCTTTATGGTGAGTTATTTTTCTTTTGATTCTTTCATGACTCTGATTCGTGTTTTTCTATCTGTTGGTTTCATCTGCTGTGTCTGTATATGTATCTCCTTAAACTTATACTACTTTGACATTATTTAGCTTTTGAGTTCAGTGAAAATGGTCTTCATCAAATTGGAGAAATTTCAGTCTCCTTTTGTCAAATACACACAATTATTTTTTGCACTTCCTTTTAGCACTCCTTATATGTATTGTTCTTGATAGTGGCCCACAGGCCTCTGAAGCCATGCTTATTTTTCTCTTTGTCTCTGAGGCTGAGTAATCTCAATTGACCTAGCTTCAGGTGTGCTGATTCTGCTTTCTAGCATCTCTAATCCGCTTTCGATTTGCTCCAGTAACTGCATCACCCTGCTTGTAGTATCATTCCACTCTTAAGTCTCCATTTGGTTTTCTTCTCCTTAAATTACAACTTTGCTTTTTACATTCCATATTTTGAGAAAAGTAGAAAACCAACCGAAAGTTTTATTTTTACAATGCCAACTAGATTTGAGTGAGCCAAAGTTGAAGATAAATGTCAATTTTAGAAAATCAACATCTTAGTAACATCAAAAGTTTTATACTTTGAATATATTGGAAACACATCTTTTATATCCATGTAAGCATATCAATTACTCCACTTCCCAAGGAACTACTAGATTGGTTTTATCTCTACTGCTATGTTTTGTTTTGTTAATATTTTCTAGATATTTGATGTCTGCTCTATTTACAATGAACTGATCTATAGTTTATTTAATTTTCTCTTAAAGTTTTCATTTAAGTAGAACCAAAGATTTTAAAATAATGTTCATGAAAACCTATATTTTTGGATAGCAGCAAATAGTCTAGAATAAGTGTACTGAAAGCTATTTAATTTCTTTCTCAATAAAGTTGTAATTAAGAAATAGCTAAAATATGTTATATAAATATCCTTGTCAAGCATTTGCTGTATTTTTGTACTAATTTGTTTAATGTATTCTCTTTTCTGTAGGGATTAATATATTTATGTATGCATATATTTTATTAATGTATGTGTATATTATTCTAAAATTTGTATACTTTCAACTTCACTTAAATATTCTCCCCTTCTTATTTTACCCAAGATATTTATCTTTTATTTATGTAAAATATTTAGATACTGCATCTATTTTCTTAGTAATCTAATATTTCAACAATGTACATCATGTTGCATAATCATATCTTTAACTAACGTTAAAAATAAAAATTTTAAATGATTTTCTTTACATCTATCCTTCAGTATATGTGCGATTTCACCTACTATTCAATTATTGCCTTTATGTATTTTGTAGGGTCCTATTTGCTGCAGAGATTTATGAAATATACAATATGTTTTTTCCTCTAATCTACTTTTGTATATTAATGAAATATATTCTTGAAGATATTTCTCATGATTTCTTTAATGTAAATGTAGTTTCTGTTTGGCTTAAAATTCTTCCATTCTTTCTGCTTTTATAACAACCAAAACATCAAATCTCAATAGTTAACATCATAGAAGTTTACTTTCCATTTATATTGAATAGAATCAGGTATTTACCAGGAAGCCTTCTATTCCAGTAATTCAACTCTTTCTTGTTACCCTGTGTTTCTGATGTCTGGTGAGATGCCCAGACTCTTTACTTCATGAAGCATATGAAGCAAAACAAAACAAAATAAAGCAAAAAAAACTATTGAACTATTCATTAGGCCAAGAGTGGTACACACAAGCCTGCTTATGTTCTGTTGTCCAGAACTCAGATATAATTCCACTCAGCTACAAACAAGAGGAAAAGTCTGCACTGAGGGTTGTGGTGGTAAAGTTCTAGTGAAACCAGAACATTTTGTACTACATCTTTCCTTTATACAAGTAAGTGTGTGTACTGAAACCAGAGTTGACAGCTATTTCTTTTAGAATGCTGAAAATGTTATTTCATTACCTCCTTTCCCACTGTTATTTGTGAAAAGTTAGTTGACAACCTAAATGCCCTTCTAAGTGGTTCATAATGTTCCTTGATAGTTTAATCTTTTTATCTGTCAGATATATTTTCAGAATTTTTTTCAGTTCACTAAAGTTTCTCTTTCTCCCTCTCTCTCTCTCTCTCTCTCTCTATATATATATATATATATATATATATATATATATGCACATATACATATAGTACATGTATATACACAGAATTTTTAAAAAAATTTAAAAGATTATTACTGTATTTTATAAAAAGATTTATTGTGATATAATTAATATATAATACAATTCACTAATTTATTTTATTCATGCATTGAAAATAGATTTTTTTCATATAATATGTTCTGATAATTCACTAATTTAAATAAAATTATTTAGCATATTAACAATATGTTCTTACTGTTTTCTTTTAGGGAAGTCCTGCTATACCTTGAGAAGGTAAGGTAAATGAAAGAAGCTGGCCACAATGACAAATACTGTGTAGTTTTACTTTTGTGTGAACTTTAAAAGAGTAACACTCTTATAAGCAGAGAAGGTCACAGAAGTGTTGGTCTAAACTTACAAGTTTTTATTTAATTATAGGATGAATAAAGGGGCTGGAACATGACTTATCATGTAAAAACAAACTTTTAGCATAAGTCTAAGGAATGGAATTCAGTCCCCAGTATACATGTTATTATCAGGTGGGCATGGTGACTCACCTGTAATCCCATGGGGAGAGACATAGATAAACAATCTTGGCATAAACTGGATAACTAGTTTCAGTTGTAAAAGAAACCTTACTTCAAAATATAAGATGATGAGCAATGGAAGAAGGCAGCTAATATCATCCTCATATATACACATGCATCTGCCCACAATCTATGTCCATAGAATTAAATACACACACACAACATACACATGCATGCATGTGTACAACAGGAGTATACACCTACATATGCAAACCACACACACATTCACAAAAATAAGTAAATAAATAAACAAATAAACAAACAGACATATATAAATAAGATGAATAAAGTCTGAGGATCAAATATACAGCAGAATGGCCAGTTAGTAATATTCTATTTACTTGACATTTGCTAAGAGATAGGATCTGAGATATTCTCACTAAATATATACATACATGTGCCCATACATAAAGGAGAAAACTATCTGTAAATGTGAATGTGTAAATTAAATTAATGTTCTAATATATACAAAACTAAATAATTATCCTGTACACCTTTAATTAAATTTTTACTTTTTATTTGTAAGAGAATAAAGCTTAGTAAAAGAGTGCAATGGTTTTGAATATCCACTGGATATAATTTTAATTTTGCCCTTTTTAATGTTTTCTTTCTTGTCAATATAACTATTATATGTATTTATTTTTTATTATAAAATAATTTTATTATTAAAACAAATTAATTTCATCTGCAAAGAAAACATATACCAACTATTGATCTTGTCTCTTTAATAATATTTTTATTCATTAACTTTGAAACTAAAGAATTTTTTAATAAGAACATTTCTCCTATTGGGGAAACAGGAAGAAGGAGGAGAGACACTGCAGCCACCGCCAGGAGAGGCAACCTGTAAAGACGACGGTAAGCCACCAGCCACGTGGCAAGGTATAGATTTATAAAAATGGGTTAATATAAGATAAAAGGACAGTTATAGGAAGCCTGCCACGGCCATACAGTTTATAAGTGAAAAAAAAAAAAAAACATTTCTCCTAATTCCAGTCTGTTAATCTATGTCTTTTTATTCAGTAACTGAGATCATTGATTTAACGAGCAATGTTTATTAATTTCTATTATTTATTGTTGTGGTGTGAGTTTTTCCCCCTTTTGACTAACTGTTCTGGGATTATTCATCCCTGGTGTCCTCTTTGGTGTAGTTAACAGTCTTTAAGACTGAATTTTTGCAACTAGGGACTTCTATGGAGTTATATTGTCTACAGAATCTGCTTAACTATTTCTTAGCTTTTGTTTTTTTTTTTGTCTTTTTTTAATCATCAAATATTTTCTTTCTCTATCAATCGTGATGGATTGCTTTGTTGGACAGAGTAGTCTGGACTGGCAGCTGTGGCTTCTAAGAGCATGTAGGTCCTAAATAATTCCACTTAAAAAAATATGTAATTGCTCAAGATGGCACAGTGTACTTAGGTGACTTTAGATAACTTCTTAAAATAATGATGCCACCATCAGTATGGACAGAGGAAACTTACAAGTTTCCACCTGTAGGTAAACAGGTGCTTAAATTCAATGACTTCTAGGGGAAATCAATTTATTTTCTTCAGGGACGAACTTGCTAATAATTATCATAATCCAAGTGGTCAGCACTAAATACATGTACACACAACTCTGAATGAATGTATATATGTTAGTTTTTGTCACCTTAACACAAACTTAAAATATGTGGAAATATAGAACTTTAACTGAGGAATTGTGTTCATCGTATTAATTTTGAGGGATGTTTGTTGGATACTGCTTAATTAATGAATGATGTGGGAGTGCCCAGCTCACTATGAGCCTTGCTACCTCTGGGCATTTTGTCCAGAGTTGCATAAGAAAGCAAATGGAGCAAACCATAGAGAACATTTAGTAAGCAGCATTCCTTAGTTAGTTCTTCAATTTCTGCCTTGAATTTCTTCATTTGCATCCTCTAATGATGGGCTCTAAGTTGTAAACCAAATAAACCCTTTCCTTGTCAAGTTGTTTGTAGTCAGTGTTTCATCACATCAACAGAAAACAAACTAGACAGCCAGGTGGTAGTGGAGCACGTCTTTAATGCCAGCACTCGGGAGGCAGAGGCAGGTAGATCTCTGTTAGTTTGAGGCCATCCTGGTCTCCAAAGCGAGTTCCAGGAAAGGCACAAAGCTACACAGCGAAACCCCATCTCGAAAAAACAAACAAACAAACAAACAAACAAAAAAAAGAAAACAAACTAGAAAAAACATCTTTCTACTGCATCCAAGGAACTTACCTTCCTAAAAATGACAGATATTATTAGTAACAAACATACAATCCCAAGAAAATGGATGAAAGAAACAAGCAGTTGTACCTATTTGAATATCTGAAAAAAAAAACAGATTTCAAACCAAAATTAGACAGAAAATATAGAAAAAGACACCACATACTTATCAAAGGAAAAATTCACCAAGGGAGCATTGCAATTCTTAACACTTATGCACAAACATAAAGACACCAAGTTCATAAAAGAAACATTACTAAAGCTAAACTCACAGAGTAATAGTAGGTAACTTCAGTACCCAAATCTTACCAATAGGTCATTTATACAAAAACTAAGCAGAGAAATTTTGGAATAATTAATGTCATAAATCAAAGGTATCTAAAAGACATCTACAGATCATTACACCTAAACATGAAAGAATGTCTCTTCTCATCAGCAAACATGGAACATTCTCCAAAATTTTTTGCATACTGGAAACAGAGCAAATCTCAACAGATATATAAAAAAACTAAATAATGCCCTGCATCCTATCTAACCACCATGGATTAAAGCCAGAGATCAACAACAAAAGTAATGGTAGAAAATATGAAAAATCATGAAAACTGAATCAAGACAGAAATCACGAAGCAAATTAAAGACTTTTAGAATTGAATAGAACAAACCCAAACCTATGGGACACAATGAAGGAGATTCTAATCAGGAGGCAAGTTAAGTATCTACATAAAACAAAAATAGAAAAACCCTGAAGAAATCCTATATTAATAACAATGATATACTTTAAAGTTCTAGAGAAACAAGAAGAAATAATACCCAAAAAGAGTAGATGGGAAGAAATAAAACAGTAAAACTCAGGTCTGAAATCAGTGGAGTAGAAACAAAGACAGACAAATACGTAACAACTACATAACAATACAAAAAGAATCAATGAAATGATCAGTATTGCCTTTTAGAAAATAAACAAGATTGGCAGAGCTTTATCCACATTAACCAATGTATTGAAACAGTATATCCAAATTACTAAATTAAAGATGAAAAGGGAGACATTACAACACATCCCAAGGAAATTCAGAGAATGATAAAGACAGACTTTAAAAACTTATTCCCCCAAATAGAAAAATTAAAAAGGGATGAATTTCTTGATATATGTGACCTACCAAAGTTAAATCTAAATGAAATAAGAAGAATTGACCCATAACTCTTAGTGTAATAGAAATATAATTAAAATTTCTCAACCAAGAACATACCAAGGCTCAGAGGGATTCAGTGCAGAATTCTACTAGATCTTCAAAGAAGAATTAAAATCAGTACTCCTGAAGTTTCTCTGGAAAACAGAAATTTGCAGAACTTTTTCTAATTATTTCTATGAAGTCACGATTAACCTGATTAAAACATGCACACACATACACACACACACACACACACACACACACACACACACACACACACACACACAAAATGACTCAAGTAAAAGAAAATTATAGATCATTATCCTTTTGGACATATATGCAAAATTCTCATTGAAATATTTGCAAACCAAATTTAAGAACACACCAAAAGATTATCCACAATGATCAAGTTGACTTCATTCCAGGGATGCAATTATAGTTCAATGTATGTAAATCAACAAACATAATCCACAACATAAACAGAAAAAAAAAAACAACAAAAAGCACATGATCATCTGTAGAAACAGAAAAGGCCTTTGCCAAAATCCAATATTTATCATGATTCTAAGATAGTTCTAGCCAAAGAAGTGAAAGATATGCATAATAAAAACCTAAAGACGTTCAAGAAAGAAACTGAAGAAGATATCAGAGGACTGAAAGATCTTACATGCTCAGTGATCAGTAGGAATAGAACTGTGAAAATGACCATTCTTTAAGAAGCAATTTGCAGACTCAATGTAATCTTCATCAAAATTCCAACAGAATTTTTCACTGAAATTAAAAAAAAACACACAAAACAAATGAAAAACCCAAACTTCAGCCACATATGGAAACACAGAAAAATCAGGATTGCTAAAACAATACTGTAATAAAATAAATATTGGAGGGATCATTATCCTTTATCCCAAATTGTGTTACACAGCTATAGTAATAAAAATATCATGGTATTGTTGGTCATTAGAATAGAATTGAAGATTAGGAGGTAACTCCATACAACTAGAGACACTTGAGTTTCAAAAAGAAGTAAAAAGTTCACACTGGAGAAAAGACATCATTTTCAACAAATGGTGTTTTTAAAAGAATGAAAATAGTTCATTGTCTATCACCCTGCAAAATATTTAACTCCAAATGGGTCAAGGACCTCAGTTTAAGACCAGATACCCTTGATTCAATTGACGACAAAGTATGGAATACAGATCAATTCATTGGCAAAGAAAGGACTTTCTGAACAGGACACTAACACCAGGGGAATTAAGTCTAACCAAGGATGATGATCAGCAAAGGAAGTCATCATAGGATGAAAATACCAGTCCACCGAAAGGGAAAAGAAACTCTGACAATTATATATTTAATAGAGGGTTAGAGTCTAGAATATATAAAAAATTACTGAACATCAAGAAATCAAATAATCTGACTAAAAATGGGATATAGACCTAAATGGAAAGTCCTTAAAATATAAAACACAAATGGCTGTTGACAACTTAAATATGTTCAACATCCTTAGCCATTATGGAAATGCAAATTAAAATTGCTTTAAGATTTCATCTTACCCTAGTCAGAGTGATCAAGATATGTAAAATAAATGACAGCTCATGCTGTGGAGAATGAGGGGAAAGAACATTTATTCATTGCTGTTGGGAATGAAAACTTGAACAGCCCATAAAAATACTCCCAAAACTGAAAATCCATTTACCTCAAGATCCAGCTATACAACTGTTGGGCATATATCCAAAGGACTCTACATCTTACTGTAGGGATATTTGATCCCCCATGATTGTTACTGCTATATCCACAATAGCCAAGAAATTGAAACAGCTACATGTTATTAACCGATGTAAGGATAATGAAATTCTGGTATACTTATACAATGGAATGTTATTCAGCTGCTAAGAAATATGAAGTTATGAAAGCTTTAAATAAATGTATGGAGCTAGAAACAATCATCCTGACTGAAATAATCAAGACCCAGAAAGACAAATATTGTATGTTTTCTCATTTATTTGAATGTTAGATTATAAGCCTTTGATATATGTGTCTTCTGATATCTGAATTATTGCAATGTTTATGTAGCTAGCAAGGGACTTGGGGTGGATGGAGGTATCTCCCAAGTAAGGGGAAATAGTGTATGGTGTTATAAAGAGACAGAGGGGAAGTTAGAAATAAAGGATTAAATAGGGAGAGAATTGAGAGTACAGAATGAGCTAGGGAATATAAGAAGGGTCAGCTAACACTAAAAGCTTTTTGAAAAGCCATATGGAAAGCCAACTACTTTAGAAATTTCCTAATATATTTATATATATGGAAGGAAGCTCAATGGCCATATAATTGAGTACACAATATCCCAACTACTTATCTTATCCCAAGTAAAACCTCTAGTGCCTGGAAAAGCTTGCATATTGTTGAGTAGTTGGTCAAATGGGTCCTATAGATTGGTCAGAGATCATAGATTGTTAGAACAGTTATTCATTGGTCTAATTGATTTTATTCTATTTTTTTAGTTTTTTTAAAATTTTTAATTTTTTTTATTTTACAATACTATTCAGTTCTATATAATAGCCACAGATTCCCTTGTTCTCTCCCTTCCTGGCTCCCTCCCCTTCCCCCCCCCAGCCCACCCCCCATTCCCACCTCCTCCAGATCAAGGTCTCTCCTGAGGACTGGAATCAACCTGATAGACTCAGTCCAGGCAGGTCCAGTCCCCTCCTCCCAGATGTACTCACTCATAGGAGGATGCTAGATGTGGAACCAGGATGACTGGACTGCTACTCACATCACCAGTGAGGCTACCTGGAAAACAGGACCCCAAGAAAGACATGGAGAAATGGATGAGATCTACATGAACAGCCTGGACATGAGTGGGAGCAATGAATGGTGAGGGTCGAGGGAAAGAGAGCGGGAGATCCTAGCTGGATCAAGAAAAGAGAGGGAGAACAAGGAATAGGAGACCATGGTAAATGAAGACCACATGAGAAAAGGAAGAAACAAAGAGCTAAAGAGGCCCACAGAAATCCACAAAGATACCTCCACAAAAGACTGCTGGCAATGGTCGAGAGACAGCTGGGACTGACCTACTCTGATGATGGGATGGCCAAACACCCTTATAGTTGGGCCAGAAACCCCATCCAAGGACTGAGGAATCTGGATGCAGACATCCACGGCTAGGCCCCGGGTGGAGCGCTGGGAGTCTAATTAGTGAGAAAGAGGAGGGTTTATATTAGCGAGAATTGTTGAAACCAAGGTTGGATAAAGCACAGGGACAAATAATCAAATGAATGGAAACACATGAACTATGAATCAAAGGCTGAGGGGCCCCCAACTGAATCAGGCCCTCTGAATAGGTGAGACAGTCGATTGGCTTGATCTGTTTGGGAGGCATCTAGGCAGTGGTCCCAGGTCCTGGGCTCCTTGCATGAGTTAGCTGTTTGAAACCTGTGACTTATGCAGGGACGCTTGATTTTATTCTATTTTTTTAAGCTTGATTATTTTCATTTTAATTATTTTGTTTTTGTTTATTTCAAGAGAGAAGAAAAATCATGAAGTTGGGTAGGTGAGTGGGTGGGAGGTTGGGTGGGAGGACCTAGGGGGAGTTGAGGAGGGGAAAGAATATAATAAAAATCTATTGTGTAAAACATTAAAAAAAACTCAGGAAGTAAAATTTTAAAATACCTAGAACAAACAGATAGGTACATTTATCTGGAAACTAAAAAAGGGAAAACGAAAAGCCAAAAGCCAAGTTCTCATAGAACCAGTAAAAGATCTAGCATTTTACCTAGTGAAATGTTTTTGAGTCACTAAGTTGTTTTGTGGGTTTTTGTATTTCTCAGGGCTGTGAAAACAGATATGAACCACTAGGGATGGATAGGCTATCAATCTATAATATGGATCTTTATTAGACTTGACCTTCATTGTGATGTTTATGTTGAACTATGAGATGCTGCAGGACATTGCATATTCAGCATGTCCTTCATTGAGGAAACCTCCCTATAAAATGGGACCTGCATTATGTTGGTTTATTTGTAATTTACTTTAAAAAGTTGGTTTGGTTTTTAAGATATTAAAATTCAATTTATTCTTTGCAATGTATCTAGAGGCCCTGGAAATTTTTTTTTGTATTTTCTCCAAATGTAATTAGTTCAGTTTAGCTATTTGTGTGGTGTTTCTGATTGCTTTACTTACTTATTTTTACTTATCTATATTTTACATCTTCCTTTATTTTGTGCATTGTATCAACTTATTCATATTCATATAATTCATATAATTTCTTGAAGCTTTAAGCCTTCATTATCCTTCAAATGATCTTGGGACACTGAAAGTTATAGTGTGTCCACCATTTTTATAATTTCACTGACTACTATATTTTGTCATTTTCACTGCTATAGCAAATGGCTTTTTTGTATCTCCCTGAGGTAAATAAGGAAAGAATGAGATGAAATGAATAGATATTGAGCAATCCAGCTCACACAGCGTAGTCATGGTTACCATCAGAATACTATGTAAAGTAGGTAACTAATCTACAAAGAATACATATTTTAAGACATATGGGCTGGCATTTTACTAACACTTCCATCAAAATGCATACGATTGTCTGCAAAACATCTTATCATTTCACTGACATTCATTAAGATTGATATGTCATAGATAGAAATAAAATGCAAAAAAATGCAGTAATACCTGAAAAAGGGATGCTGACAGTTCACCAGGGCATCAGAGACCCTTTCTCTCATACCCATATTTAGTCATGGAAATATAATGAGTTTTGTGTAACTTAGCCTCACTGAATGTTCCCGTGTTCCCAAGCAATTTTATTTTTAAAAATTCAGGAGAAAATACATTTTATATGCTAATAGATATTTAAGATTAAATCTAAGTAATCAACAATATAATTTTTGTCACTCAACGATCTATATTCAACTACAGGAAAACAACAACAATGCTGAAATTAATGTGGACAGTGTTAAAGAAAACCAGTCTTTTAAACATCAAAATATAATGTATTTGCATCAGCTTTATAAATACTTATAAACTATACTTGAAGAAAAGGACTACTCAACTGTATACTGTTTAATATTAAACATAAAATGGATAATTTATAGATTGACTATCAGTGTTTATTATATTTAAAAGCATGGAATACTGTCTGTCAAGATAAATAACATAATTTTTTTATCACTAAGAAGTTCCTTTGTTTAAAGGAATCGTGTACATCTTTATTCTGGGTCAGTGATAGAATGCTTAGAGGAGAGCATGGCTAGCACCTGGAAATCTTCTAACTTTCGTCATGAATGCTCAGCTGAACTGCAGCATGGGCTTCAGGGTTAGCCTTAAAGAGAAGAAAACCACCTAGAAGAAGTCTAAGAAATCTGTAAAACAGGGCCACAGAGAGTTGCACAGTGCCGTCAGGTAATTCTGATCCCAATTAAACAGGCAGAAAAATAGAAGTGGGGTTGAAAGATGAACAGATTTCTGATATGTCAAAGAATACAAAGAGAATGAAGCAAATGGATGAAAAGTTGGGGCCACGCCATTCCACTCTTCTTTTCTGTGATGCATAATCATAGGAACTTCTCTGGATTTTCTCTGCTTCAGACTAGCCTGCTTGTCCTTCAAGTGAGGACACAGAAATGGTTCTGCTTCTATGTTCATCAGTGTGTTTCTGATGTAGAGATAGAATTATTGTAGTATCTTAGAAACAGGCACTCTCTAGCTTATAGATACTAATCATGTTTTACATTCCACAATATGTCTTACATGGATTAGTCTATACTGCTTTGCTCTATATAGCTTTGGCTAAAACAAGTAAAACGTAACATAGTGAGATATTCTAAGGATCCAGATTAAATTCTGCAAACACAGTTATAGTAACTAAAACACAAATATATTTAATTAAACCAACACATGACTGTCTAACAAATAAGAGGGAATACTGAGATTAATGTGGCAAGTGGTCAGAAGGAAATGGGTTAAACCTGGCAAAAAGAGTATTTTTTTAGAACATCAGTGTGGCTATAGTTCATTGTTTGTTTGTTTGTTTTTCCTAAGTGACATTGGACTATAAGTAGAGGAAGAACATTTACAGATGGGAAGTGAAAAGATATTTGGAAAGCTCTGAAGACAGGATAATGAAACTGGGCTTGGAAAAATGATTGTGTGCCACATCCCAGAGGCCAACAGAGAAAAGGTTGTACCAGAAGTAACTACAGCACTGCAAAAGAAATATGAAAAGATGTTACAAAATATCTCATTGCTTCCAGAGTATACAGACATAGTCTGAATTCAAGATCCCTAAGTCATTAGACTTTTCAGACAAACTAATGCTCTTACATATTGTTTTATTAGTATTGGGGGCTAATTAATTTTTTCATTGTTACCTGTACACCATGATTACATGCATTTAGTAAATTCAAAGAGAAGGGGGGTGATATGGATGACCTAACTAATAAACTAAAGATGCATAGATGAGTGAGACACTATCTAAACACTTGCAACTTTTAAAAGTGCATGTTTCTTGAGGTATGCATTCCCTGCTATAAATTCCTATAAATTCTTTGAGCCCAGAATCTATGTTCACATTTATCCACTAATG
The DNA here is from genome assembly GCF_049852395.1 of Peromyscus maniculatus bairdii. Taxonomy (NCBI): domain Eukaryota; kingdom Metazoa; phylum Chordata; class Mammalia; order Rodentia; family Cricetidae; genus Peromyscus; species Peromyscus maniculatus. The sequence continues at coordinate 111,222,740 of NC_134853.1, forward strand.
CAGCCATAATAAATATTATCATGAAAGCCAGATGTGGTGGTGGTAACCTGATGTAGCATTTGGGAGGTGGAGATTGGGGGATCAAGGGTTCAGTGCCAGCCTTGGCTGTATAGCAAATTACAAGTTGTGTCTCAAAGATAGAGTTATTTACTAACATAGCAAATTCAAGGCCACCCTTGGCTAATTGTGACCCCCATCAAATACCAAGGGGGAAGAAAAAGCACCATGTGCAGCACACAGTAGGTGTTAGGGAAGATCAATTTCTTACCTCACATGAAGTTTCATTGAGGGCTAAATGTATCACGTTTTCTTTAACGTCTGCTTCAGTAGATGCTAGATTTAAAGGTATACGAAAGTAAGAATCTAAAAATAGCAATACTGGGTCCATCCAGGAAATGTTATGCAGTTGGAGGAAGAAGTACAAAGTTAATGCAAGTATTGTCCTATATACCTCCAAATATTCTTAATGAACTAGGTGAAAAAATATTGATAGTATGTTTCCTCCTAGCAAGACTTCAGTATAGAAATGTGTAGTCCCTACACAGCCAGGGCTTCTTAGTTAAGGAATAACCGTGCAGACTCATTGACAGAACCTGCAGCCAACTGGGAGATTTCAAAAGGAGAAGCAGGAAGCTAATGAGAAGAGCCCTTTGTGTTCCAAGCAATCCACTGGCTGTGGCCTTGGCGCACAGAGCACTATTACCACAGCCACTTGCAGTTTCACCTTTCCCAGGCAATTCCAGGAAGGCACTTTGATGTGTGTCTTGATTTGCCCCCTGTTGTCTCCTCTTCAAATGCTTGAGGATGGCTGAGCTTGTATCTTACAGCCACATGTGAACCTCAGTGCAGCAACATTTCCAGTGTGGTATTTGTCTTTGAAGTGTGGTGGCTTCTGCATATTAAACTCTTGCCCCCAAAGACTTCTTTGCTTGCAATCTTTCCAAGTACCACATATCTCCCATGTCTAGGTGAGTTTAGAGATAACACAATCTTAATAAAATGTCTCTCTTTTCTTCATTGTTAAGGCCATTACCCCCATCTTGCTCATCTGAATGTAAAGGCTGCAGTGTTTTCTGATCCATCTGTTTTCATTTGCTCTGTTTAGCCATGTGTTCCTTTTAAATACCTCTTGTGCCCATCCAGTCTTTCTTTTTAACCTTAAAATGGTTTGAAATGAGTTCACTTATCCTTAAAACAAGAGTGATAAGATGAACTTGAGAGTTTAAGAAATGATTCATGTCCAATTTCCTACTCAAGCTTCTCCATTCCAAAGGATCCCTGCTCATCACATTAGCGGATAACATATGCTTTTGCATTTGTAGATAATAGACAGGCCAGCATTGCTTTTGCTCATTTCATAGTGATCATTTGATAATTTGATAGACAACTATGTACATGTTCATGCAGTTTCTTGAGTTAAGAGTGGATGAAAGGAAGCAGAAAAGAAAACACTAAAATATAATTTAAAATGAAATATGAAGGATGCTGCACCAAATGACACTAAGGATAAGGCATCACAATATAAACATTTTATTATATTTAAAACATGTGAATAATCTCAGAAAAGCCTTTTTGGTTAATGTTGAATGTAAAACACTCATATTTGCTTTCTTTCCTCTTTCCTTTCCTCTCTTCCTCTTTTCACCCAAACCTTCCTCGTCCTCCCTTTCTATCTCCCTCTGTTTCCTTCCTTTTCTTCTTCCATTTCTTCACTCCATTGTATCTCAAAACTGGAAAAATGAATAATAGATCTACAGTAGAAAAGACATTTCCTATAATTTCCTGTAACCAGCCAACCAGTGAACTTCATCAGATTTCCAGAAGTAACCCACATTACCACGTCCTTTGTATGAGTATGATGTTCTATGTAGTTTTTGGTATAAGGGAATGAAATTCAAAAGACACACACACACACACACACACACATACACATAAACACACACACACACACACACACACACACACACACACACACAAAACCCCCTCCCTTCAGCATAGTGTTGGAAAACCAAGAGTGTGAAAGAGTTAAATGATTAGCTTCAAGGTTATGCAGAAAGTCAGGAGGAAGAGGCCAGATTTCTATTTTCCTCTAGGCATTGTGCCATCTTGCAAATTTTTATCTTCTATATGCCAATATTTCTGCCTTTTGTATGGGTAGGCATACATCCAAGGGTTTTAAATTTGATTTTGCTTCAAAAGCTCACCTAAGAATAAATGAAGTATATGAATCTTCTTTGTATATGACATTAACAAATAGACAAGCAAATATGTTACTTAGAAGATTTTGAGTATCATATTTACTCTGATTGGCCGATCTCTCTTAGGGTCTTAGGATTATGCTTGATAGTAAAACACAAATAATAAGCAGATGAAAACTATCAGAAAATCCGTTTGAAAAACTTCAGCAAAAGTTTCACATTTATAAATATTTTAATTAAATTTGAATTAAGGTATGTCCATTTCAGGTATTTAGTTAGAATAAATTTTCTTGTTTTCTTATTTTCTAACTCTTATTATGAAGTTGGGTTTTGCTAGCACAGTTCCAACAGATAGAATTACTGCTGGATAGCTAGGAACTGGAATGTTCCTCATGTCCACACATATGACACAAGGTCTTCAGAAATAAGTTTAAAGATGCAAATACCAGGTGTTAGTTCAACAGATAAAATAGTGAAAAAGAAAATATTTTGTGTTATTGTTTCCAAATACTGTGTGTGACTGTGTGTGTGTGTGTGTGTGTGTGTGTGTGTGTGTGTCTGTGTCTGTGTGTCTGTGTCTGTGTCTGTGTCTATGTTTGCCCATATATGCATATAGCAGCGCTCCATGCAAGATGTCTTAATCACTTGCTGGAACTTTAATATTCTTTTCAGAGACAAAGTCTGCCACTCAAGTCAGAGCTCACCATTTCATAAAGCCTGGCTAGCCAGTGAGATCCTGAGATAAACCTGTATCCATTTTTTCCCACGTCTGGTATGACAGACACACACAAACATGCTTTTATGTGGATGCTGCAGATCCACAATCAAGTCCTCATGCATGTGGAATAAGCATTTAATCCACCTTCCCAGTGATAGGGAATGTCTTTCTGTATGCTGTGAATGTGTTGCTCTGATTGGTTGATAAATAAAACACTGATTGGCCAGTAGTCAGGTAGGAAGTATAGGTGTGATAAACAGACTAGGAGAATTATGGGAAGTAGAAGGCTGAGTCAGTAGATGCCAGCCCACTGTTGAGGGAGCAGCATGTAATGGCACACAGGTAAAGCCACAGAGCATGTGGTGACATATAGATGAAGAGAAACAGGCTGAATTTAAGTGTAAGGGCTAGTCAGTAATAGGCCTGAGCTAATGGCCTAACAGTTTTAATTAATATACGCTTCTGAGTGGATTATTTTATAAGTAGCTGCAGGGTCTGTGGGGCTGGGCAGGACCAGAGAAAATTTCAGATACATCCTAGCCCCATAAATATTCTATGATGGGTTCCCAACATATCTTTACAGCATGATCTCGGCTACCATATTCTAGTGACCCTAAGCATTTCTCCTAAAGATGTACACCGTTTGCTCACAGACTTTTGGGATATGCTCCTTTCAACAAGCGAATCAGTCATTTTCCTTTCCTTTGAATTTGTGTCTTGTTCTGAACAACACATACCCTTGAACTGAAGCTATGCCAGATAGAGGCTTAGTCTTCAAGGCTCAATATAACTTCTGTTTTCATATGATAAGACACCATCAGAGTCCACATGGAGAAAAGAACATAATGCTGAAAGTCTCCTTATTACAAACTCCTAGAACTCAAGGAAACAGAGAAACATTTGGTCTGGCTCAGGGAAAGAGCTAGATGCACTAGGATTAAGATATTGTATTCATACACACAGGCAATCTTGGTAACTTACAAATAGAATAAAATAAGTTTTCTCTTAAGGATACTGAGAAGTCCAATGTCAGGGTACAGATTCAGATTCTGATGAGATTTTCATAGGTAGTTCTTTCCTGTAATATCCTCCCATGTGGAAGAGGCCACGTACATCTCCAAGAATAATTCCTTTTTATTTTTATTTTTGAAATGAAGGAGGAAGGAGAGATTTGTTCTCACTCACAGTTCCAGAGATTTGAATTAATGGTTGGATGTCTCCATTCTAGTGGCCCTGTGACAAGGTAGAATGTCATGAATATCTCCATTCTGGTGGCCCTGTAATAAGGTAGAATATCACAAATGTCTCCATTCTGGTAGCTTTTTATTTAGGTAGAATGTCATGGGTATCTCCATTCTGGTGGCTCTATAATAAGGTAGTATGTCATGGATGTCTCTATTTTTGTGGCTCTGTGATAAGGTAGAATGTCATGAAAGCAGGGTATGACAGAACAAGGTTCTCACCACACAGTGGCCTGAAGACTGAGGAGAGCATGGGTATACTTTCAGAGCCTCTATATTTTTGCTCTTTTATTCTATCAGAGCCTCCAGTCTATGGAATTATGCTACTCACATTCAAGATGAATCTTCCCCTCCTTATATCCTCTCCAGAAATGTTCTCATAGACATACCCCAAGGAATGAATTTTCAATCTCCTAGGCCATTTTCAATCCGGTCAGGTTGAAAACTAAGAGTAACCATCACCCTTTGTCAACTCGACACCTAAACACATCTCATTAGACCATAGCATTCCACCTCTAGCTCCACAAAGGCTCATGTCTATAGCATGGTACTAAATAAATTCTGTTCCTCTGTATGAGTTCCCATAGTTTTAAGAGTTCCAGTGTTTCTCAGAAATCCATGTTTAGCCAGGCATCATGACATAATCTCTATTAGTTACATAGTGAATTCCAGATAAGCCTCAGAAACAAATAGACCATGCACCAGGTTAAAAAGAAAAGAGAGAGGGAGAGAGAGAGAGAGAGAGAGAGAGAGAGAGAAGGAAAGAAAGAAAAAAGAGAGAGGGAGGGAGGGAGGGAGGGAGGGAGGGAGGGAGACAGAGAGGGAGGGAAAAAGAAGTGAAAAGAAAGCCCAAGTTTAAAAGCTTCAAAGCCTTTTCTGGCAGTCAAGGCCAACTCCTAGCTTACTGTAATCACCTGTAAAATCAAAAACGATATTACATATTTTAATATACAATGGCTCAGAGAAACATTCATTTCAAAAGGAGGACATGGGACAAGTCTCCACTGTAGTTACTAATCCCATTTGTGAGGCATTTGCTGTCATGTCCTAATCCTGTGCAAACAGCCTGATTTCCTCATGTTATTGCTGTGGAAGTCAGGATTTCAGGAGATGAATATTTTGAAGACATGAACATTCAGAACATAGCCTCTTACTCCTGTCCTTTCAAACTTCATGTCCTATTTTCCTGTGAAATGTATTTATTGGCTAGAGTTGCCCCAGTGATCTTCATGTGTTCTGCTGTCATCTTGAAAATCAAGCACTTCATCTAAATGGCCTCTAACTCAGATATGAATGACATTCAAGGTGTGATTCATCCTCAGAAAAATTGCCTACAATCTGAAATCTTGTGAAATATATTATGTATGTACTTTCAGTGCACATTGATGAGTCAGACATAGGATGGATATTCCAAGAGAGGAACAGGTAAGAAGAGTGTCAAATCCAAAACCCTTGTTCTACTTGTCTCCAGATGCTCCAGTATGTGGGTGCCACATTTTGAATACACATGGACAGAATCTCAACCTCTCAGCTGTATTTGGAGTCGACCACCCCACAGTTCTCATTATTGGAATCATGTTTGTAGTCTCCCAGATAGACTTGAGTATTGGTGACTCTGCTGGTTTCCATGGAAATCATCTTAGCAGAGTTCACAGCAGTCCTGCTTTTGTGGCAGTGTTTGTCTGGGTCCCACAGTTTTTCTTTGTATTTCCTTCATACATCAGTAATTCACACAATTTTACTGGACACTGAAACACAACACTACAATATGCAGAGCAGCCTTGGATCATACAACATAGGCAGGTAAAGGTAGGATGTATTGAGTCTCTATAGGTAATAGTAGATTTTTTGAAAATATTTAGTTTTCAGGTCCTTGTTGGCCTGAAATACCTGAAGCAGCCTTCAAATTCATTTCATTGGTTCTCAATCTTTCTAATGCTGTTAACTTTTAATACAGTTTCTCATGTTGTGGTGACCCCCCCAACCATAAAGTTATTTTTATTGCTACTTCATAACTGTAATTTTGCTACTGTTGTGAATCATAATATACATATCTAATATGCAGGATCTCTGCTATGTGACTGTGTGAATGTGTCATTTGACCCCAAAAGGATCGCAACATGCAAGTTGAGAACTTATGCCTTAGATCATAAATAGATATTAACTTTAGTTTAGATGGCTTACTAATCTATAGACTGGCATGATATATGGTTACTAGCTTCCATTGCCTTGGTAAATTCATATCAGTTTATATTCATGTCTTAATCAATTTGGTCAACTAATTAGAAATTTTCTCAAGTATCATCTTTCTTTTTTTCCAATAAGGATATGCTGAAAATTTTCTAAAATGAAGAGTTATGCTTTTCTTTTTTATTAACAAATGTAGTTAAATTATTGCTTTCTTCTATTTCTCTAAAAGTCAGGACTTCTACACTTTCAATGCTGCTTAGAAGTCACTCCATCTATTATACAGTCCATTGTTCACAAATTCCATCTCTCATAAAGCACTCATGCATGGACATAATTCAGTCAATTTTTTTTGCCACTTTTCTCAATTATCTATTTTCCTCATTTTCTTTTATGATTCCATCTGATTGGTCTTACAATCAGTATTCCTATCAGTCTTCTATTCATGTCTCAGTATTTGCTAAAGTACTGACACTTTGCTGGGAATAATTTGATGTTGCTATTGTTCTTCTTAGTACTAGTGATCAAACTCAAGATCTTAGGAGTTCTAGGCAAGTGCTTGCCCAATAAGCTACATATGCTCTATAGCTATTTTTACAGCTCTTCTTTCCTTCAGAGGGTTCACTAGAATTTCTCTTAGTAATTCATTTAAAACAGTGCAAGCTCCTTCTTCCAGGTACCCAAAAAACACTTCACACCTCTACTCATTACTCAGTTCCAAGCCCACTTACACACTTACACTTGTTTGCTATAGCAACTGTGTCAATGATCTGTCTCAATGGAGTCAGGCCAGCTACAAAAAAATTTACAAGCCAATAACTTCATGAACTACATAATATATTTATTTGGGTTCTGGAGGTCATAAATCCAAGATGAAGGTGCTAGCCTATTCTGTCTAGTAAAAGTCATTCCAGGTTCTTAGATGACTCTATTTTTCTATGTCTTCACTTCTTAAAGAGACTTATGCTATTTATGAGGACTTTGCCTTTGTGACCTAATTACCTCTCAACAAATTCACCTGCTAATATCCTTACACCAAGGATTTGAATTCTAATATATGATTTCAAGGGACACAAGCATTTAGGGCATTATAGTGGTCCTAAATTTGCATGCTAATGTAAAAGTTGCATGCTATTGTTTTAAGAACATGCAGAATAATACCATGGCTTATTTATAAAGAAGCACAAAAGCCTAAATACAAAGAAAGGATTAGAGAGGAGGAAGATGAGGCAGTTTGGAGGGGGTGAAAACATCCACTACTTTTATTATATTAACAGACATGGTATGCACTCACTCATGAGTGGGTATCAGCTATAAAATAAAGGATAAGTATGCTATAATCCACAGACCCAGAAAGACTAGGGAACAAGGAGGGTTTAAGGCAGGATGCTCAGATCTCCCTGGGAAGGGTAAATAGAAGAGATTTTGAGAGTGGACTGCGGGTGAGTGGGGAATAGAAGTATGAGCAATCAGATAGGGTAATATGGAGGGACAGAGTACTGAAAGAGACTGCTGGAAAGGGAGCATTTCAGAGTCAGATAAAAACCTGGTGTAAGGGAATATACAAGGAAGATCCCACTAAGAATCCTAGCGATAGTGGATACATAGCCTGAACCGACCATCTCCTGGGAGATGACCAGGCAAGACTTCAAGTGGTGGATGATGGAAACCAACCCAGACACATAACCTTTGACCTACAGTTTGTCCTGGCTATGGGGTGTGCTGGGTAAGGGTGGCCTAGAGATCGAGGGAATCTAGTCTAAAACCTGTACTGGGAGAGTAAGCCCACTCCCAATGCTGCCTGGAGCACCAGGATCCATAGGCTGGATGACCCAGAGACCTAGGATAGAACCAAACATGACTAGAGAAAAATATGTCAATGCAATGATGCCTAATGATATTCTGCTATACTCATATATTGGTTCCCACTCCAATAGTCACCAGAGAAACTTCATCCAGTAACTGGTAGAAACAGATGCAGACCCACAGCCAAACATTAGGCTGAGTTTGAGGAATCCTGTGGAAGAAGGGGAGAAAGCATTGCATGATCTGAGGGGTCAAGGTCATCACAAGAAAACCAGCAGAATCAACTAACTTGGGCTCATAAGGGCTCCCAGAGACTGAACCAACAACCAGGGAGCCTGCGTTGGACTGACCTTGGCACTGTCCATACATGATGCAGTTGTGTAGTCTTTTTGTGGAACTTCTAACAGTGAGAGCAAGGGATGTCTGTCTCAGATGCTTTTCCTGGCTTTTGGGAACTTACTCCTCATATTGGATCACCTTGCTCAGCCTTAATACATGATGAGGTGTTTTGTCCAAGTGCAATTTGATATGCCATGTTTTGTTGATGTCCATGGTAGACCTGCCCTTTCCTGAATGGAAATGAAGAAGGAGTAAATTGCAGTTAGGAACAGAGGTTGGGGGGGCACTAGGAGGAGAGAAGGGAAGGGAAACTGTGACTGGTATGTAAAATGAAGGAAAAAAAAGTTTCAGGAGTCTACCTATGTTGATGCTATTCAAATTTATATTTATATGCCTTCTCTTGAGCTCTTTTCCTTCCATTGGTTTGTCTTTTCCGACTTCTACATGATAGTTTTTGTTTTATCCTGTTTATTTAATTACGTTGTATATTTTAGAAATTGAATGAATGGATAAGAACCTACTCCTTAGGTAAATGTTAACAATTAGACTGTCATTTGTACCCACTGAGAGAGGTAAATCAGTTTTCTCTAGTAGAGTGATGCTCTGTATGTGAACCACTCCAGGGTAGGTCTCATGTTCAGAAGTAGTTGGCCAAAATATAACAGCCTTCACATTTGTTGTGTGTGCATTTATTTGGTTACAGTTTGCTGATTTTTGTTTTTCTTTTGGGGTGGTAATTAATTTTCTTGATTTTTGGGGAGTTTGTTGTTGTATTGGGTTTTTGTTTGTTTTTAGAGAAAGAACTTAAAGTTGAGTGGGTAGAGGGGGGAAAGTATCTGGAAGGACTCAGGATGGGGCAGAATATGATCAAAATATATTTAAATTTAAAAATTGTTTTAAATAGTAAAAATATAATAAAAAATAACTTTATATATAGCATAACATATTTTAATTACAAGGCAATGGGTGAAAAAGGTATCATAGCTATGATAGGTTTTCCTATTTGAATAATTATTACTCAATATTTTATCTATGAAAATAAAGGAAGAATGAATAAAGTATATCCCTCAATTCAAGGAAGTCAGAGAAAGTTGTCAAAATAGGAATAAATTATGACACTGTTATGGCAGGAATGGTTGCCAAATTATAGATGAGAAAAGAGTCATTATTTTAATAATAATAATAGTCAAGAAGAACCATACAATGTTCAGATAATATAAAGAAATGCTAAGCAAAACAAGCATGCAAAGTCATTGAGGTAGGGAATAATAATGCCCCTTCCAGAATTGCCAGGCTACTCAACAATAGGCTTGATAGAACAAAAGAATTGACTTTGGAGACTTTCATGTCATATATTAGAATTAGGTCCTTTAAGGCTACCAACTATTTTCAGTCTGTTCAATATAATGTTTGAAATTTTTGCTGGAATTAAAAAAATGTAAAAGAAATGAAGGGGATAGAAATTGAAAGGGAAGAAGTCAAATGATCCTTATTTGTAGATGACATGATTCTATAAATAAAACACTCTAAAGACTAAACCAGAAAAATCTTAAATCTAGAGCCAGAGAGATGGTTCAGTAGTTAAGAAAATTTGGTTCCCAGCACAAACATGATGGCTCATAGCTTCCTGTATCTCCAGTTTGAGGAGAACCAAGACACTCTTCTAGCCTTTTTGGGCAGTGAATGTATATGGTACACAAATGTACATGCAGACAAAACACTCATACATGTAAAAATAAGTAAAACTTTTAAAAAGCAACTTTAATACCAAGTGATCATCTCTAAAACATGTATCAAAGGAACATTAAGACTGAGTAGAATATATATATATATATGAATACATACATATATACATGCACATATATGCATGTAACAACAACTAATGAAAAAAGTAGGCCATAAATTTGAAAGGGCAAAGAGGAGTATATGGGACAGCTTGGAGGAAGTAAAGAAAAGTGATAAATTATGAAATTGCATTATATCTGAAAACAAAAATAAATAATAGAAATGGAAATTCCAATAGCTGATTAACACATTCAGCCAAGTATTGAGATATAAAAGCAGCACAAAACCCAAGTGTCTTCTGAGATACTAATAATAAAATACATTGAGAAAGAAATAATCCTGTTCACAATAGCCTCAATAAGTGACAATAAATCTAACAAGGAATTAAACAATTTTATAATTAAAACCACTAAGATAATGATGAAACAAACTGGAGAACAAACTAGAAGATGGAAAGACACCCCCCACCCCTGCGCATGCTCCCCATGCTCATGGACTGCTGTCATCAATATTTTGAAAATGACCATTCTACAAGAAGCAATCTACAGATTCAATTTAATCACCATCTAAATATCAATGAAATTTTGACAGATGTTGAAAACATTCTTAAAATTCATATGGAAACACAAAAACACAGGGCAGGCAAAATAATCCCCCCAAATAAAAATACTGCCATAAGCATCAGTGTTGTGGAATAATCCTTTTATACACTGTGACAATTTGTCACTTGGATTGGTTTAATAAAGAAGCTGACTAGCCAATAGCTGAACAAGACAAGGTTAAGTGGGAGAGCCAAACTGAGAATGCTGAGAGAAAGAAGGGCAGAGCTAGGGAGTTGCCAGCAGATGCAGAGACAAGCAAGATGGACATGCCATGCTGAGAAAAGGTATTGAGCCATGTGGCAAAGCATAGATTGGGTTAATTTAAAAGGAAGAGTTAGCTAGTAACAAGCCTGAGCTATTGACTGAGCATTTGCAATTAATATTATGAGTCTGAGTTGTTATTCAAGAGCAGTTGCTGGTACAGGAAAACTCTGCTTACAAATGACATTCTGATATAGAGCTGGAATTTTCATGTAAGACCTGACAAAGCTTAAAAAAGGATTCTTAACACAAAAAGTGGAGTCAAACTCAACTTCTTAGTAACCACTTTTTCTTAGGTAAGTCTGCTTGTTAGCAGCAAGCACAGGCATGGCTCCTTTAAGATATGGTTACCTGACTCAATGCTACTGGTAAAAACCCCAGGGCTCTTTTTAAAGGCCCTGCTACCAAACATGGGGTTTATGAGCAGCTGGCAATACACTACTCAATGAGAGCATGGACCTTAAAACTCCCCAGATTTGGGGTGGTAAACATGGCTCTCATGCTGGTACCTCTGCCATGAAGCTTGGCATTCAGGGAGGCAGGAAGGGCATAGCCAGCCACCAAAACAGGTCATAGCCACACCACTTAATAGTTTAAAGGCTCATACAGACAAAAAAGATTACATATATACAATAAGGGGAGATTCAGATGGAAAAAATTCTAAGTGGGTCACAGTGTTTAAAAATAAACATAGGCTTGGTAGAGAAAAGAAAAGGTATAGACAGTCATTAAGTATATATAGTTTTAAAATACTAAATTCCTCATGAAGGAAGTAAAGCAATATAAAAGAATAAAGCCACATAAAGATAAGAAATACATATAGAGCCCGAATCCTGTATGTTATTGTGCTGTATTTATTTATCTATTTATTATTTAACTATCTATTTATCTATCTATCTATCTATCTATCTATCTATCTATCTATCTATCTATTTATTTATTTATTTAGGCTGCTAAGAAACACTGGATTAAAGCTGCTAGATTAAACCAACATATATCTTGACTTCAAAATTGAAATCAAAAGGAATGTTACATTGGGGGAGAGGTTATGGTTTTATTTCCAGAAGGAATAAAAGGCTGTGGATTTGTTTAAAGTTAAAGACGATCAGATTTGATCAAGGAAGACCCCCCTAAAAACTAAGGCTACAGACATAAAAAAAATAAATTGAAAAAAAAAATACAAAACATGTAACATATATTTTGCTCAAACATAAAAAAAATCATCTTTGGCTGACTTGTGTACAATGAAGGTTGATACTTGTATTATACAGATATGTTTGTTATTCTTAAAAGCTTATGTATTTTCAGAATAAGAACACCAGACACCAATAAAAGTGGATAGCTCAGGAGATCCAATATCCAGAACAGCTTCAAGACTGCTAACTGAGATGATCCAGCCTCACAGAATACCAGCTAATACCTAACAATTATCCTGATTTTTTTCAAGGTTCCTCCAAAGATTACCAGCACCCCTGAACAACATGAAGTAGTCTAGAGAATAATACCAAATTCCCAAAAGATGGGTTATAGATATTTGTTATCATTTAAGAAAGATTGGTTATAAGGTGTTATTGGTAATGGTCAGAAAAAAGCTAAACAAAGGAGATTAGAGTCAAGAATCTCATTCTGAAAAGAAAAAGAGGTGATATAGAAATGGTAGGAAAAGAGGGTAGGTTATTGAATCTACTTTTAAACCAAAAAAGCAACTACTAGTCTTAAATACTTTACAATGATATAGATTTTGGTATATTCAAAGAAATGTAAAGTTTGGCTCTCCCACCTAATCTTATCCTGTTTGGCTATTGGTCAGTCAGCTTCTTTATTAAACCAATTGGAGTGACAAATCTTCACAGTGTATAAAAGGATTATTCCACAGCATTCCCTCTTTTTTTCCTAAATGAAAGGAAAGTTTAAACTTTAACATAGTAAGATTATATACAACTAAAACAGTAAATAAGAATTACAGTTACAATATCCAGTCCATTTGTATTTGACAAAATTAGAAAAAATATTCTATGATTTAGCTTATCTTTGTGACTCTAAAGTTTTATACCTAATTTACCTTTTATCATAACTAAGGAAAACTTTAATTATGACTATCTAGTCTTCAATCCAGCAAAGACCCCAGAAGGGTAAAATATTACCTAATGACAGGGACATCTCACTGCCTGGACAGTCATTATAGGTTCTTCTGTAATGCTGGGGCATCCAACTTTACATTTTTGAGAAGCAGGGAATTTTGAAGGACTGTCTTAACTTGTCATGGCAAAGTCTGACAGTCACATTCTTTTACATCCTGCTGATCTACAGTATACTGTCAGCAATAGTTTTTGCCCAGATGGCTAGCTTTTGCCATAAGGAAAGTAAACTCCATACATAGCTTATTTGAGGCCCATCATCTTCTCTGTACAATGTAGGGAGATGTGATCTATGTAGCCCATTTAGGACTAAACAGTCCACACTTGCTTGTTCTCTGTACTCTGAACAGCTATGAGCATCTGTATTAGTTTCTTTTCACTACAAAAAAAGGAGTTTCTTGAATGAGAGTGGAGAGCTGAATTAATTGATGGCTATATATTTAAGTATTTAGAAGGCAGTTTGATACAGTATACATTTAGCAGTGGGCTTTCTCCTTAGATCTATAACCTCACCCACCCCCATGAGTTCTTGGCCAGGTTATAGTGCCAGGCATAAATTACATCCTGTTAAGCAGTTAATTCCAAGCAGGAAGTAGTTGGTTGCCCTCATAATATGCATGCACTGTTACATCATTTATCAAGGTAAGTCATTACAGTGTTCACAGCAGGTTAAGTATTGAAGACTGATTGCCCACAGTGCACATATTCTTTGAACTATAATTCCAGTAGAATTTTGTACATTAATTACCAAGCTACTAGTTCAATTAACAGCATAGAAATCCATCCATGATTATAAACACATGGTATTAGTTCAACAGTACTTTATCAGAGATAGTCACGTAGACCTTTAAGATATACTCATGTTTATTGTATCATTCCAACCTCCAAAAGGCTCTGCCATTTTGTTATCTCTGTGTGAATTGGTACTTTATCTTCTTTTTCTCCATTGCGTGAAGTCCTACTTAACTCAAATGCTTTAACTATCTTTCGAAGAGAAACATAGGCATTTTCTCCCATGCCAACAGTTCCTCAGGTAGGTGTGAGATTTCTTCTTTTTTAAAAATTTAATTTAATTTTACATATCAGCCACGATTCCCTTGCTCTCCCCGCTCCCTCCCCTGCCTTCCCCCCAGCCCACCCCCCATTCCCATCTCCTCCAGGGCAAAGACTCCCCTGAGGACTGAATTCAACCTGGTAGATTCAGTCCAGGCAGGTCCAGTCCCCTTCTCCCAGGCTGAGCCAAGTGTCCCTGTATAAGCCCCAGGTTCTAAACAGCCAGCTTATGCACTGAGGACAAGACCCGGTCCCACTGCCTGGATGCCTCCCAAACAGATCAAGCTAATCAACTGTCGGTGTGAGATTTCTTTATCTCATCACGCACTCTATGCTGGGACTTTGTCTCCGTTGATATTGTACATGCAGTTACAGCTGCTGTCAGTTTATGTGTATAACTTCCTTGCTGTTTCCAGGAAACATTGTTCTGCTGTAATCATCCATTGCCTCTGGTAATTATAATCCTTCTATCTCTTCTTCTGCAGTGATCTGTGAGTCTTAGGAGGAGAGGGTTATGATGTACATGTTCCATTTAGGAGTGAGCTTTCTGCCATCTCTTACTCTTTGCATGTTGAACATCTGTGGGTTTCTGTGTTAATTGGCTCAAAATGAAAGAAAATTTCTTGATGAGGGCTAAGAAAGGCACTTGTATATGGGCATAATGATAAATCTGTAGGAGCCAGTTTTGTACTACAAAGCTTACTTAGAAGAGCATGACTAGGATGTTCTTCCCTATGAACTGTAATCTAGCTACCCTTGGGTTCTTGGTCCCATTAACAATCCCAGACATAAGTATCAACTGATGGAGAATACCTTAAATCCAATCAGAAGGAGCTGGTTTACTCCCATAATCAGTATTTTACCAGTGCTGCTTAATACCAAGCCTTAATTAACTACAAAATAAAGAGTACACTAAACTTAAATCCAGCAGAGGAAATAAAAATGTTGAGTAAAGATAAATGAAATAGAATATAGAAAAACACAGTCTGTGAACTCCAAATGTGTTTATTTGTGAAGATGAAATGCATATAGTTTTCAATGGACTGAATATGCTAAAATGAAAATAAAGTTTCATAAAAGGCAAATTTTATAGGAGAATTAAGTCATTATTAGCACAATTATAGAAATAAAAATAACTGTATCAGAACTAAGCCAGAAATTAACTAATAGAAATTGAAACATTATTAGAAACAAACTGCAAACCTGAGGAATAAATATAAAATCTGACTAGGACTTTGGTCTCTGTGTAGATTGAATTCATAATCCAAGAAACACTTGATGATGATCTTGGTGAATTCTGAAACACTGAAATTAGAATTAGTGGCAATGTTTTCAGACTGCTATTGCAAATTAGACAGAGCATTATATAGCAATATGCAACCTGAAATTAAACTAAAAAAAGGTCTATTTACATTAGCATAAAAAAGTAGCACAACAGTGTTCCCAAAAATGGCAATACAATGAAGAGTATGAATAAAATAAAATAAATAACAAGAACCTAATTCAAAATGATCAGAGCAACTAGACAGACATTTCTCAGAGGAGAAAAATGTGGCCAGTAAGGATTTGAAAAGATGTTCAGCAGCATTTGTCATCAATGTAATGAAAACTCAAATCACAATGGGATTTCACTTTCCTCATTAGATTGTGTAAAACAAGAATAATTAAAAAGGACTGGCAAGACTGTTCAGTGAGTAATGTCATGCCACAATGCCTGAGGATATAAGTTCAAATCCTGAAACCCACATGGTAGAGGCCAACATATCTCTCTCTCTCTCTCTCTCTCTCTCTCTCTCTCTCTCTCTCTCTCTCTCTCTCTCTCTCTCTCTCTCTCTCCCTGCCTTCCCTCCCTCTGTCCCATCTCTTCTTCATAATTATGGTTTGAAGATGTGAGGACTCATCTTTCTTATCCAGCTGTGGTGCCTCTACTTTGCCATGATGTTCTTCTGAAACAGCATCTTACTACATTGCCTAAGTTGGACTCCAGATAACAATCCTTATACTTCAGCCTCCAGAGTACCAACATGTCTAGCTTCTATAGTTTTACCTGGTTTTGTCAGAGGTAGTACTGTCAGTTGATAAATTTTTCACCTTTTATCATATTTAATATACTTCCTTAAGATCTCTGTGAGTTCAGAAAAAAATTAGATAGTTCTTACTATATATCCTCTGAATACTTGCTTTTGTCTTGCTGCTTGAAAGGTGCTCTGTCTTTGAAAATTTTACTTTGTAACATTATTTAAATTTTTTCACACAATGTATTTTATTCATATATTTCCCTTTCCCTAATTTCTCCCAGATGCTCTTCCATCCCTACCCACATTTTATATTCATTTTCTCTTAAAAGAAAAAAAATAGCCAGGAATGGTGGCTTTAATTCCAGCACTCAGGCTGGCAGAACTTTGTGAGTGAGAGGCCAGTCTGGTCTACAGAGTGAGTCCAGGACAGCCAGAACTACATAGTTTTATACTGTCTCAGAATATGAAATAAATAAATAAAAACATAAAAGGACAGAAAGTAAAAACTTACTAAACCAAAACAAACAAGAAAGCAAATAAAAATTGTAATGTCTGTTTTATGTTGGCCAATTACTCCTGACATGTGACCTGCCCTGGAGTGTGGTTGATACAATTAGCACTGAGCCATTGGAGAAAACTGATCAAACTGATATTTTCTCCTCTCAGCAGGTATCAATTGCAAATAACTTCTTGGTTAGGGTTAGGACTTTGTGCCCAATGCCCCTTTTTGTATACTGGGACTTTGGCTTGTTTTTGTGAAGTTCTTATATATGCTGTAACACTCTCTGTGAGGTCTTATGTGTATTCATCTTATCCTGTTTGAAATATGCTCTTTTCTTGGAGCATGTTTGGCTCTTACAATCCTTTTTCTTCTTTTCTACATAGTCCTCTTAGCATTGATGGGAGGAGTTTGATAAAGGCATTTCTAGAACTTTTAGAACTGAGTGCTCCAAAGTATCTCACTCTCTGCTTATGGTACAATTGTGAGTCTCAATGTTAATGATCATCTACTGCAAAAAAGCATTTTCACTGAGGAGGGTTGACCAATACTCTGGCCTCAAGGCATAGCAACATGTCAATGGAAGTCATTTAATTGCTATGTTCATTTAACAGAATAATGGTAAGTTTCCCCCTGTGGCCCATGATGCATCTAGTATCACATGGTCACTTTACTAAAAATGTCAGGTATGGGACTATCTCATGGAATGGGCCTTAAATACAATTAAAAAATAGTTGGTTATTCTCATAACATTTGTGTCAATGTTGCATGAGTATGTCTTACAGGCAGGTCACTATTATAGCTTTCAGGGTCCATAGCTGGGT
Organism: Peromyscus maniculatus bairdii; assembly: GCF_049852395.1. Taxonomy (NCBI): domain Eukaryota; kingdom Metazoa; phylum Chordata; class Mammalia; order Rodentia; family Cricetidae; genus Peromyscus; species Peromyscus maniculatus. The sequence continues at coordinate 111,240,409 of NC_134853.1, forward strand.
AAACTGGTGAATACTTTATCCTCTCATAGCAAGTAGAATACCTTTCAGCACCGTGAATGCTAGTCAGTAAGGGTGAAAATTAAAGTTGGGTATCAGTTTGTTTTCTCCATGCTTAATGACATAAGTGATAGCTTCATCAAAATGGAGACTTGCTGTCAGATTATAGAATGCAACACATAATATTGACAAGAGCTTTTAGTGTTTGTGGAGAGGGATTCTATGGGATTCATTTGGACAATGACTCAAAAAGATTCTCTGAAGTATATTTAAATTATATTATCCTAGTAGGCACAGAACATATTTACCTTATTGTCACTAATATTTTGGAGAATAAAAGATTTAAATTCTGGTTTATTTCTGGTTAATATCTCATGATACAGATGTAACAATCTTGTGGGATCATTAATTCAATGAAGAAGATCTGCATTGTTACCAGTATTTGGCTATCATAGACAACAAACACACACACACACACACACACACACACACACACACACGTATATATATACATATATATACACACACACACACATATATATATATATGGTATTTGTATAACTTTGGAGATAATGCCCACATGGACAATTGTTGTGTCACACAAATGTTTTATAAGAAACTGGAAGTCTGGTTACTACACTAACCATATGTTGCAAACTGACCATCTGATTTCCCCCCCCCCTTTTTTTTTTATCAGAATTCAGTATTGTCAGTTTTTATTTCAGGTACAATGTCATGGGTTAAATAGTGATTTTGCTTTGGCCTTCTCTAGTGGCTGATGATGTTGAACAACTTTTATGTGTATATATATTATCTCTCTATATCATTTTCTATGAGGTATCTTTCATATGATTATTCATTTCCTATTTGGATTATTAATCCCATCAAGCTTTGGATGTCCTTTATATTTTTAGTCTTCTTCAGATAATTGGTTCACAGATATTACCTCTGTGCTTTTATTGTCTTTTTATTCACATCACAATATATCTTACAAAGAGTTTACATATCAGAGATCAAATTTTCATTTCTTGTGGTTTATGAGACTTTGCTACAGTTTTCATATTTAGAAAACTCTTTCTTTTTTCCAGAATAAGATCCAAAAGTTCTTCTGAACCCATTCTGTTCTGGCTTTCATAGCCTCACATTTACAGCTATGGAAGGTTGTGAGTTAATGTCTAGAATTTAGATTAAAGGTCAATTTGTTCATTTATTTCTCTCTGGATTTCTAATTGCTACATTTCTTAAAAGGTCAGTTCTTCCTCCATCTTAACAGAATGTTAACCAAGATTTCTAAAACCATTTCTAAATTTCTAGTTGGTTGTGTGCATCATTAAGCTTTGGTGACTTTTGATTTTGTTAATGAAAAGGGATCTTGTATGTGATGGAGAGCAGAGCAAACTTTGCTGTTAGTTATAGAATGGATGAAAAATAAGAAACAAGGACTTCCTGTGCTTTTTTCAGGAGTGAAAATAAGGAGGAACAATGCAAAATGGGAAGAGGGAGCTAGGTAAGTTCTAGACTGCTGTCCCTGGTCTATTCTATCTTGTCACCTACTTTTTGTTGATGAGTAGTGACAAAAACCCTTATATGAGAAAGAACTTATTTTCAGTCATCTCAAAGAAGGAAGGCAGTCATACAGAAGGGAGAAATTCATTTTCAATGCCTATAACCTGCAATTAAAAACAAGGAATGAATAAGGAGCAAGACTGGGACTTCAAACGGTTCCTTGGAGATTACTAACATCCTAAGTGGCCCATAGAGAATTTGTAACCATTTATAGCTTGCTAATCTAGTTATTTTTATTGCTTTATACAATAGCATCCTTGTAAATGTGTCATCGAGACTGCAAATGTTAAAGATTATTTTAAGAATTGCCAATTTTTGTTGCAATGTACTATAAATAGAACAGCTAGTTCAAAACAATTATATAACAGATGTATATATCCTCAATCTCACAGGAAGAAAATATCACAGTAAAACGTCATTTAAAAAGAACAGAAAATTTCAGACTACTAACAACATAAATATAAAATTTAAAATAGAAAAATGAACTTATGTATTTGAAATGTTAACATGAGAAATTGATCTAATATGCTCATTTGTATGGATTAGATTGCTTTTCAAAGTATTTCAAGCAATAAAAGGTATGAAAGATAATTAAAACTATAAAAATATGTTTATGTGTAATCTATGACTGTTAATTATATTTAATCCCAGTTTGTAAAAGAATCAGGTCCTGTAAATGTTGAATTGTCAGAAATATTTGCGTCCACCAGAGGAATCACTTTTTTATATTAGACTAGAAGTATTTCATGCACAATAAATGCCTCCTTCTCTCAATAGCTGAAGTCTTATAATAACAGGTGAATTTATCATATGTTAAAATGTGATAAAATAACAAATGTCTTGGTTATTTATTACTAAACATAAATTGATAATATATAATAATTAAAAATATTCCTTTTAAATATGTTTCTCTACAAAGAGAAATATAATCATGCACCCAGCTTTTAATTCCATAAAGAAAGTTTGACGCATTGATTATATACTACCACCATAACATTTGTTAATAATGTAAGTATTTTCTAATATTTAAAAATACATTTAAAATTTTACTTCTAATCAAGAAGGAACAACCCTATTCCACCTATTTTATCTGTCTTACAGCTATAAATGCCTGGACACAGATCTAACAAGTGGATGTAAAGAAAACAGCAAATTTGGCCAAATGTGGTGAATCACACAACTAATCTCAGTACTAAGGAGATGGAAGCAGGAGTGTTTGCTACAGGTGCATATAGCCTGTACCAGAGTAAAAACTCCATGACAGTTACAGTTAAACAGATGATAGAGAAGGGGGAGGAAGGAGAGAGAAAGAGAGAGGGAGAGAAAGAGAGAGAGAGAGAGAGAGAGAGAGAGAGAGAGAGAGAGAGAGAGAGAGAGAGATGAGAGGCTGCCTATAAAATTTAGGGCTCTACTACCATGGGCTTTAATTCCCATGTCTTTATTGTCTCCTACATATCCCATCAGGGAGGGTACTATATGAGATTTAAAATCCGACCAAACAAAAAGAAAATCTTAACAAAAATGACAAAACTTCAACTGCCATAGAGGGGGGAAATCTCCAATAGCAGCATTTTTCACATAATTAATGGACCAGAAGGAGGATGGAACTAAAGATGTCCTAACAGAATAGATACCCTTTGTACAATATTTACTCTATTCTATCCAAATACAAATGTGCATACTATCTATTCTGAACCCTATGATATCAGTGAATAGAATAAACACCTGGTTCTACTCCAGCTTCCTGCTCTATACACTGCAAAAGCAGAAACATCACTCTGATTTCCCCTACTTGAATAATACACTCAGATAATTCAGAGAATTTCTGTTTCTTCTACCCTTTGGAAGCAAACAAAGTACTGTGTCAACAGAAAGCTGAGCCTCTGCTTCGTCTGGTAGGAAGATGACAACTGGCAGTTACAAGTAGAAGTAATCACTAATTTAGGTTTTAGATTTTTTTTTCCTTTGAGACAAGGTCACCCTATGTCTCCCCGACTGTCCTGGAACTCACTATGTAGATTAGGCTTCCCTTGAATATAAAAAGAGTCTCCTGCCTCTGAATCCTGACTGCTGTGGTGGGATTATAGGTATGTGTCACCACATCTGACCACTAATCTAGCACTTTGCAGGTACTACTGTGATCCAGAAGTCCCACTCAAATATTATCAATAGATTTACAATGTACAGCTGTAATATAGTGACTAACAAACAGCAAGCATGAATCTAAATTGTGTACTTTAAAACTTTATTGTCAATTTCTGTTATTTTGTTGGCTGTGGTTATGTGTGAGTGAGTGTGTGTGTGCATGTGCTTGTGTTTTTCCCTTCTTTGTGTTTTTCTGGTGTGAGATTACCTATTGCCTGTGTTTGATGCAAAAGTACTCAAAGAAATATTAGCAAACTGAATCCAAGAACCCATCAGAAAGAACATCTACCATGACAAAGTAGGCTTCACTACAGAGATGCAGTGATGCCTCAACATATGAAAATCTGTCAATGTAATCCACCATATTAAAAAAATACTGAAAGAAAAAAATCACATGATCATCTCATTAGATGCCAAAAAGTCCTTTGACAAAACCCACACCCCTTTATAATTAAATTCTTGGAGAGAGCAGGGATACAAGGGACATACCTAATCATAATATAGCAATATACAGCAAGCTGATAGCCAATATCAAATTAAATAGAGAGAAACTCACAGCAATTCTGGTGAAGTCAGGAACAAGACAAGGTTGTCCATTCTCTCCATACCTATTCAATATAGTGCTTGAAATTTTAGCTAGAGCAATAAGACAACTAAGAGATTCAAGGGGATAAATATTGGAAAGGTAGAAGTCAAAGTATCATTATTTGCAGATGATATAATAGTATACATAAGTGACCACAAAAACTACCAGGGATCTCCTATAGCTGATAAATACCTTTAGCCAAGTGGCTGGATACAATTAACTAAAAAAAATCAGTAGCATTCCTATATACAAATGATAAATTAACTGAGAAAGAAATTAGAGAATCAATAGCCTTTAAAATAGCCTCAAATAATATAAAATATTATTTTGGGGTAACTCTAACCAAGCAAATGAAAGATCTGTATGACAAGAACTTCAAGTCTTTGAAGAAAGAAATTGAAGAAGATATCAGAAGATGGAAAGATCTCCCATGCTCATGGATCATTAGGATTAACATAGCAAAAATGGCCATCTTTCCAAAAGTAATCTACAGATTGAAAGCAATCCCCATTAAATTCACACCACAATTCTTTATAGACCTTGAAAGAACAATACTCATCTCCAAATGGAAAATCAAAATCAAAGCAAAACTCCAGGATGGCTAAAACAACCCTGTACAATAACAGAACTTCCAGAGGTGTCACCATTCATGATTTCAAGCTCTACTACTGAGCTATAGTAATAAAAACTGTATGGTATTGGCATAAAAGGAGACAGGTGGATCAATTCAATTGAATTGAAGATGGAAATATTAATCCATACATATATGAACAACTCAGTTTTGACAAAGAAACCAAAATTATACAATGGAAAAAAAGCATTTTCAACAAATGGTGCTGGCAAAATTGGATGTCTGCATGCAGAAGAATGCAAATAGATCCATATCTATCAACTTACACAAAACTCATATTCAAGTAGATGAAGGACCTCAACATATATCCTGACACTCTGAACCTGATGGAAGAGAAAGTGGAAAAAAATCTCAAAAGAATTGGCATAGGAGACAGATTGCTGAACAGAACACCAATAACACAAGCACTAAGATTGACAATTAATAAATAGGACCACATGAAACTGAAAAGCTTCTGTAAGGCAAAGGACATAGTCAATAGAACAAAAAGGAAGCCTACAGAATGGGAAAATATCTTCATAACAAGACATACAATAGAGGAGTGATATGCAAAATACATAAAGAACTCAAGAAACTAGATATCAACAAACCAAACAATCCAATTAAAAAATGGAGTACAGATAGAAACAGAGAATTCTCAATAGAAGAATCTCAAATGGCCAAGAAACATTTAAAGAGATGCTCAACATCCTTAACCATCAGGGAAAAGCAAATCAAAACAACTCTGAGCTTCTATGTTACACCTTTCAGAATGCCTAAGATTAAAACAACAAAAACAAAAACAAAAACAAGGAACGGAAAAAAGTCAGACGGCAGAAGCATAGTCTTTAATCCCAGCATTCAGGAGGCAGAGGCAGATGGATCTCGGTGAGTTTAAGGCCAGCCTGGTCTACAGAGAGAGTTCCAGGACAGCCACCAAAACTACATGGAGAAATCCTGTCTCAACCCCCCCCAAAAAAAAAACAAAATGAAAAAACAACAAACAAACAAACAAAAACAAGGGACAGCTCATGATGAAGAGGATGTGAAGCAAGGAGAACACTCCTTCATTGTTAGTGGAAATGCAAACTTGTACAACCAATTTGGAAGTCAGTGTGGCAGTTTCTGAGAAAACTTGGAATCAATTTACCACAAGACCTAGTTATAGTGCTCTTGGGCATATAGCCAAAGGATGATCAATCATATCACAAGGACACCTGTTCAATTATGTTCATAGCAGCTTTATTTTTAATAGCCAGAACCTAGAAACAACCTAGTTATCCCTCAACTGAGAGAACAGATAAAGAAAATGTGGTACATTTACACAATGGAGTATCACTCAGTTGTTAAAAACAAGAACACCATAAAATTTGAAGGCGTATGGATAGAACTGGAAAAAAATCATCCCGAGTGAGATAACCCTGACCAAGAAAGGCAAACATGGTATGTACTCACTCATAAGTGGATATTAGCTGTAAAATAAAGGATAACTATGTTACAATCCATAGACCCAGAGAGATTAAGTAACAAGGAGGGTTCATAGGGGATACCAGGATCTCCCTGAGAAGGGGAAAATAGAAGAGATTTTATGAATAAACTGAGTGTGGATGGGCATGGGAACATAAGTGAGCAATCAGGTGGTTGGGAGAACAGAGAGGGAGAGTACTAAAATAGATGACTGGAAAGAGGGGAGACATTTGGGAATCAGGTAAAAACCTGGTGCAAGGGAATCTCACAGGAATCTACAAGGATACCCCCAGCTAAGACTCCTAGCAATAGAGGGTATCTAGCCTAAATAGGCCCCCGCCTGTGACCAGATTGATGCCTAGCCCAATAGTAATCAGAGAGGCTTCATCCATCAACTGACGGAAACAGATGTAGACCCAGAGCCAAATATTAGGTAGAGTTTAGGGAATCCTGCAAAAGAGGAGGAGAAAGGAGTGTAGGAGCCAGAGGGGTCAAGGACAACACTAGAAAACTTACAGAATCATCTAGCCTGGGCTCAAAGAGGCTCACAGAGACTGAACTGGCAACCAGAGAGCCTGCATGGGACTGACCTACACACTCTTAATGTAATGTATACTACAGTTGTGTAGCTTGACCCTCTTATGGGACTAACAGTGGGAACAGGGGCTGTCTTAGACTCTTTTACTGGCTTTTGGGACCTTACTTTCCATACTGGGTCACCTTACTCAGCCTTAATACATGGGGAGGTGCTTAGCCATACCGCATCTTCATATGCTGTTTGTTGATACTCATAGGAGGCCTGCCCTATCCTATACAGAAAAGGAAGAGTGGATTTAGAGATTGGAACAGAGGGAGTATGGGTGGGGGTTAGGGGCTGGAAGGGAGGAAGGAGGGGAACTGGCAGCTGGGATGTAAAATAAATTTATTTTTAAAAAAATTATTGTCAACTTAAATGTAAAATACAAACATTTTAGAAAAGGTAGTAAACTATTCAGTATCTCAGGTCAAGTTCCTAAATTTGAAACCAAATGCAATGTTCATAAAAAACATGATAATTTTGGTCTGTTCAAAATTAATTTTTTTTGGCTTTAAAAACTTCTAAATGTGGTGAAAAAAAAGCCACTTTCAGCTAAAATGTCTGCAAATCATGTCTGACAAAGAGCTAAAAAACTCAATACTGTGAAAATCAAACAACTGGATTAGAGAACTAACAACAGACGTGGAGGTATTTTACTGGAAACAATATTTAGATGAAAAGACACAGGAAAATATTCAGTATGATTGCCCATCACAGAACTGCAAACTAAAACCACACTCATGTATTACCGCACAAAATTACAAAAGTAAAACCAAAACAAACACGCCACCACCACCACCACCCTTGCTGAGAACATGCTATGTCCTGGGTGATGCTTTATTTGACACACCCCAGAAAAGGAACCATCAGTTGGAGAATTGCCTCCATGAGGTGAGTTCTGTCTGTAGGGCATTTTCTTGATCATCAATTGATGATGATTGGCCAGACAATTGTGGCGATACAGATTCCTAGGCCTGTGCCCTGAGCTGTATAAGAAAGGCAGCTGAACATAAACCTGGGAGCAACTTACTAAGCAGTATGCCTTCATGATTTCTGCTTCTAGCTCCTGCCTTGAGCTCCTGCCTTGTCTTCCCTCGATAAAGGTTGTACTCTGTAAGATGAAATAAAGCTTTTCTTCACCCTAGTTGATTTTGGTGTTTATCACAGCCACAGAAAAACTAAAAATGCAGCTTAGCTTACAATGCTGCAAGTTGGTTACAGTGCAAATGCTCCCAATCTAATAAGTAAGAAATCTCCAATGTATCATGACAGTTGATTACAATACAGCCTTACCATCAGCCTGTTGAAGCATTCAATAAAATATTTACATATTCAGATTAGTATTGGAGTAAAAGTTATAGACATGTGTTGTGGTGTGTGTGTGTGTGTGTGTGTGTGTGTGTGTGTGTGTGTGTGTGTATGTGTGTGTGTGTGTGTGTGTGTGATGAAGATAACAAATAGTACTTTTGTGAAGGTAAAGATCTTATTTATGGTCATATAAATTGGCACAACTTACTTATGGTCATATAAATTGAATGTAGTAATGATTGATTTTGGACCAGGGATTCGATGTAACATAAGAAAATACCTTTGACTGAGAGAAAGGCTCCATGTTTTAATTCAGTTGATAAATACTAAGTTCATAAATCTTTCAAAGTTCCCTGAACTTTGTACCAAAGTTTGTATGTTTAGTTTTATGTAAATTGTGTCTTAAATGAAATGGTTGAAAATACTATTTTCTAATCTCTGTGACATTTTTGGTGTTTTGAAATTGCATGATTTATTGCTCATTCTAATAAATATTTGGTGTGTGCCTACTTTTGTATTTGTAATTTTACAGTCTTTCTATAAAAGATGGTTTCCATAGTTACATAATCTTCAAGCCCTTGAATATAAAGTAACTTTTACAAATAGACTTCTTACAAATACTCCCTTCCCAGGTCTTCCTGATTCAACCCAAGTCTCCACTGTAGACATATTCTGCCTCATTCTTACTCTTGAGCTTCTATCACATATATATCTCTCATATATATCTCACAAAGTCAGTTTTATAAAACCTTGTTTAATAATTTAGAATAATTATTTTTGTTATTTTTTTCATAGTTCCTTGGACATATGTCAGATTGAAAATATAATCTTTATAATACATATTAGCCACTCTCTTCCTTTGCCCTATGGTATGCATCTGTCATGGGAAAGAATTATCATGTTATTCCTCTCTGGTAGTATCAGTCACCATTTTTGTCATCTACATTACCTGAAACAACCTCTCCAGCTCTCCAAGGAATTGTACAACATCTACCAGGATATGATGCAATATCAAATGCTCATTGTTTTCAACTTGTAGCTCTCTTTGTGTTAAGTGCTCGCAATTCTCTTCTCTACTTGTGACTCATAACATGACTTACATTTACTATTCATGAACTGCTTTATAAATTTATACACATGTAGCTGAAGTTTTCCTGTGTCCCAGCCAGCCAGCAGTCAGAACAAATCTCTCTCACCCACCAGTCCCACAGCTGCTCAGACCCAAGTAAGCACACAGAGGCTTATATTAATTATAACTGCCTGGTCATGGCTTAAGCCTTTTGCTAGCTAGCTTTTATATCTTAAATTAGCCCATAACTATTAATCTATATTTTGCCACATGTTCTGTGGCTTTACCTGTGTCCCCCCCCAGCTATGGCTGGCTGGTGTCTCCCTCAGCCTTCTTCCTGTCTCTCTTTTTGAATTTCCTGCCTGCCTTGCCACAGGCCAAATGGCTTTATCTATCAATCAATCAGAGCAACACATATTCACACCTTACAGAAAGGTATTCCCCCATCACACATGGAACACAAAGTTAAAGGAAAATATGAATTTCCCAGGCAAATAAGTTGGTAAGGATCTTTCACAAGAGAGGGAATCATTTCAGTAAAACTGAAAATAAAAACAACAAACTTTATTTAATAATCTAAATATTATATGCTATAGCTAGAAAGCAGATTCTATTAAGAGAGGTAAGAGATTACAGTTTGGAGCTGGGATTGTAACATTCCATCCTACAGGAGAGCTCCTTAAGTAAGAAGATAAAAAACAAAATAGCTTTAGAAAGTTCCTGAAACTGAACAAATTCACAAGGCCCCTCCCTCCTAGAGTAGACAAGCCAAGCTACAAAGAATCTGCAACCAGACCAGCTGTCTGGTAGAAGTAGAAACCAGACAAGTTGCCTGGGAGAGATTTAGAATAACTTAGTCACTTAGAAGGGACACTTTTCAAACTGTTAAGCTGTCTGCAGGATGTAAAATATGCTCCAGGTTTCCAGCTTTTGTGAGTTGTTATCCATGCTGGGTAGGCTTTGATCATGAAGCTGGCTTTGAGCAAATTTTTGAGCCCTTGTCACACCTCATCCATATTCCTGGAAATAACCCTAGTAAAACTCACCGTTTCGCTGAGTTGGACTTTGGTGGTATATATATTTGGTCTGTCATGGACTCCCTATGGGGGATAAATAGACATGTATATTTTGTATGTCCAGGAAATGTCTTGTCACACAAAATAAGACAGCTCAGTCAGAAAGCTACTTGCCTTGCAATAGTGGAAAACTGAGTCCAATCCTCAAAACACATGCAACACTAACCTGCTTTGTTGGTGCATACTTGTAATCTCCTCACTTGGGAAGCAGACAGGCCCAGTCTCACTGGCTAGCTATGCAGTCATGAGCTCTGGTACAGTGAGTGAGCTGTTCTATCTAAAAAAATATATTGATTGACATTCCCTGAGGAATGCTGCTTGATGTCAGGTTGTCTTTTAACTTTAACATGTGCTCACACATGTACATGTACATTGCATACACGTTTACCTTCGAAATCATACACATATACACACATGCAAAAACATATTTGTGATTTTAGTGACATTATGTATAATAGTAAAAAGTTTGGATGTTTACCTGAGAAATACCTTAAATATACCAATATGTGTCTGTCAAGAATGTTAGTTGAATCATTTCCTTCGTGGAACTCTTATTTCATTGATAATACAGATAATTAATAATTAAATATAATAAATAAAGTATTTTATGTAGTTACTGTGGCAGAGTACTCAAAACAATTTATACAGTTGTCATAGGCTAAGCTTGCTTGTCAACAATAGGTACTTTGTTTGCTTTGAACAGCACCACTTTCCTGGCACTAATAGCAGTGCCTATGCATAATACAGGTTCAACAAATAAGTGAATACTCTAATTCTCTAAAAATAAATTTGGGCTAGTTAAATAGAAAGTGGCTAAGCATTCAAGTAGGGATGTAAAGTAATACAGAAATAGAAAAGAATCTATTATATTCAACAGCTTGGGAAAAAGTCCAGTGCCCCTGAGACAAAGAATGCTAATTTAGAAAGTTAGGTGATTAGACTAGAGAAGGGGGTATGGGGAGTCTGTGAAATGTAGAGTAATCCATGTTATCAATTTTGAAGAATATTGCAAGGCAAGGTAAACTTACTGATTCATTATAGAAGGAGAATCAGGAGAACAGTTTGAATCACTGAAAGTCAAGTAAATGAAAAAGTATATTTTGTAGTCTGTGAAAGACATGAATAAAGTTGGAAATCAGGGATGTAAGAGTTTGCATTCTATTGCTGTAATAAAGAAAATGGACAAAAGCAACCTGGATGTGAAAGAATTTATTTGGCTTACATATCCTCAGTCATAGTCCATTGAGGGAAGCCAAGGCAGGAACTCAAGGCATGAACCTGGAGACAGAAACTGAAGCAGTGACCATGGAGCACTGCTTCTTGCCATTTGCTCCTTTTAGCTTGTTCCACATGGCTTCTTTAACCTGCTTTTTTATACAACTCAAGTATACCTGTCCAGGAGTGTAGCTGGAGTTTTCTACAGTCCTGCCTGGGCCCACAGCCACTCAGACCTAAGTAAATACACAGAGACTTCTATTACTTATAAACTGTAAGGCCATGGTAGACTTCTTGCTATCTAGTTCTTATATCTTAAATTAACCCATTTCTATAAATCTATACCTTGCCACACGGCTTGTGGCTTACCAGTATCCTTACATCTTGCTTCTCGTGGCAGTGGTGACTGGCAGTGTCTCCTGACTCAGCCTTCTACTTCCTAGAGTTCTCCTCTCTGCTTATTCTAGTGTTTTTCATCAATGCCCCACCTCCATGAGTTGGATCCTCCCATATCAGTCTTTAATCATGAAAATTCCCTACAGACTTGCCCAGGGGCAATCTTATGCAGGCATTTTCTCAATTGAGTTTTCTCTAGCTTATATCAAGTTGACAAAGACAAGAACAAAAACCAAACCAAACAAACAAAACTAACCCCCAACTGAAAAAAAAAAAAAAAGAAATAAAACAAAACAGACAGGGTATGACAATGAAGATTGAAGACAAAGACAGCCTGTGGATTCTGTAGAACTTTGGAGCAATTGATAAATTGGAAAAAAATTAAAAGACATCAAGAAAACTAATGAGCTTATACATTATGGAATTTATTAGAAGTATGAGTACCAGTTATGGCAGATGCTTGTTTTGAGAATGGGACTAGAATGGACCATTGTCCATAAATACATTTATATTGTTTACCTCAGAAATGGAGTTAGGAGGAGATTATGGTTCATTCTAGGTGTGGATGAATGGCTTTTGGAAGAGAGGTAGAAGTGTACAAGGAAAGGACAAAATCCCAAAGAACTTAGATCTGTGAAGATTCCTGGGATCACAATTGTGAAGTCAGAGAAACATGGGGCATTAAAATTGTCAGGAGACTAAAACACTTCTGGAAAAATGTGTTAGGTTTTCTTTAAGTTGAGTAGATCAAGCCTCATTCTGAGTAGAAGGATGTTGTCCTTAGAACTGGATGCATGAATCAAACCAAAGAACTGATGAAAAACACTAGAAGAAACACAGACTTCATGCAAGACTCTGAATAAGGGAAATATCATGCTTGCTGTATTTGGCCTTGCAATTTAACAAAGTATATACCAGCTAAGGTGATGATTCTCCCTCTTTATATAGTCTACAATACTTGGACAATGTTGAGGTAGTTTGTAAATACACACCAAATTTGGTAATTTAGCTTCATTAAAAAAATAAGTTATATATCTTTAAGAGTAAATTATGCTTCATAAGGATAATAAGCATATAAAACTGTAGTATTTTAAACTGATAATAGAAGTAAAATGTTACTATTTAAGATTTTTCAAATAAAAAATGTAAAAAAGAAAGATTTCAATGTTTCACCTATTGAGAGTCATAATTAATTTTTCTCCTCTCTCTCCCCTTTCTCTTTAACATACATGCATCTACTACATTCATTATGCTGACAGAATTATGTATACATTCATGTAAATAATATAATAATGTAAAATGTGGCTTATAATAAGTATTTGGGATTCTTCCAAAAATATATAAATGTTTTATTTTGAAATAATCTATTTTTAACATTCACAACATGAAGACAGTAATCACAGTATCCTCTCTTAAGTCAGCCATTATTAAGAACAATGTGGAATAGGATAGATGGCTCAAAGGTTAAGAAAACTCATGGCTCATACAGAGGATGCAGCTTCAATTCTTAGAACCCACATCAGGAGACTCACAGCTACCTGTAACTCCAGTTTCATGAGATTTGGTATCCTTTTCTGGCCTTTGCCATGCACATGCATGTACTCAGGCACAAATACACAATAAAAATAAACAAGTAAAAATCTTTCTAAAAGAACAATGTGCCTTCAATATGTATTACTGGCTGGTTAATTGGCACCAAAAATAATACAAACAAATTATTTTGTACTGATAGAAGGTGGCTCAACAAAAGTACGTACTGTTTGTTCTTCTAAGTTATATTTTGGCCTCTAATGTTAACTAGCCTACAGTGAGTATACTCTCTCTCTCTCTCTCTCTCTCTCTCTCTCTCTCTCTCTCTCTCTCTCTCTCTTCAGAGCTATGGTATAACCTTGATTATATAAATTAATCCACCTACAGTCAATTGTTTCTTTTTAAACATGTGGATTTTCCTTTAATAGCAGGTCTGCTTCCTCTACTACCTAAAAGTTCACCTGGGACATGCTGTAATGTTTTTCTAAGAAATGAATTTACTATAAAACTTAAGAATTGTCTATAAATAAATACCTTCAGAATTAAAAACTGAAGAGAAATAGAAAATGTACATAGATATAAGAAAATATATGAGACCCTTATGTTTTTATTGCAGTTTTCGTTCCAGAACAAAACCATTCATTTTAAATAGATAGTGCAGCTGTAAATAAAACACAAATAGTATCTGGGAAAAGCAGTGATGCAGAATATTGCATTTCAGCCCAAAGCTTCATCAGTATTAAAGTGCTGGTTCCAGTAGGGAGGCAGAGATGGCTTGCCATATTAAAAATGAAGCCTACATATTCCAGCCCTTGTAAAAATAGGTCAGCCTTCAAAGAAGACATTTTTATGCTCAAACTTGCAAAGCAATTCTCATGGGTGTTGTTTTGCTTACTTAGTTTTAGCTGCATTTACTACATGTGAAATTTGAAAGATTTAAGGGACTAGCTGGAGGCAGAAGTCATCATGGCTAATGCAGCTCTATTCTAGCTGTTTCTCAACCAGGCATAAGGTTAAGGAAAAACAAACTAAAAAATAGAGTGCATGATATGAGTGTAGTGGGACTTCAACTGTACCAGAGTTATTTTATACTATGTCGTGCTTTGCCTGTTCCTTGCCTTGGAGCTGTTGCAAGCAAATAGAACCTGCTTCAATTTATTTCTGGACAAAAAGGTGCCTTGATGCCACAATCCTCTATCCTTACACTACCTTCTCTTCCTTCACTTCCAAATATGACATCATATGGTATTTCCCCACTATCAAGTCACAGGGGAAGAAAAAAACCCTAGTATTTTCTACATCTTATCTATAGGCTTATTGTAAAAATAGCTCTACATGAAACAGAGAAAAGGCCAGGCCTGCTGTCCAACTCTTGACTATGTATTAAAAATAGTTAAAGTGACCCACCTGCCAGTAGAAATGTACTCCTCCCTCTCTGGTTTCTGTTCCCTGGGTCCCTTCCCCAGGTCTACTTCATCTCAATATCATTGACCTGCTGCTGGGTCCTGCTCCCAACTCCAGAAGACTTCTGCTACCCAAGAGCAGGTCACAATTGCCAGAACCAGTGCAAGCCACACCAGTCAGAACAGGCATAAGCACATCTGCCTGAACAGACTTCATCTATTCAGATACAGATCAACCAGTCAGAAGAACAGGTGCATGCTACACCAATCAGAAAAACAGAGACCTCCTGTTGCACTCAAAGACCAATCTAACACTGGACAGAGGCTCCCAACTTGGACAGAGGCTCTCAACTAGACTAGAGTTCATGCCAGATGCCAGAAATCCAGACCACAAAGACGAGGAAAGCAAAGAGGAAAGAGAAACTGAAGAACAAAATACCCATCCTATAAAGACACACTCAGAAATCAGCAACTAGAACTTATCACTCCCAAACCAGATGCCCACATGCTAGTGTAAAAATACAATCAACAACAACCAGGGCTGTATGGCACCAACAGAGCTCAGCTATCCTATGACAGCAAGACCTGAACTTTCTAATACAGCTGAAGCACAAGAAAACAATCTTAAAACCAAATTTATGAAGATAATAGAAGTCCTTAAAGAGGAAATGAGAAGTCCCCTAAAAGAAATTGAGAAAAAGAAAACCAAAGAATTGGAGAAATCAACAAATCCCCCAAAGAATGCCAAGAAAGCCAAGAAAAAACAAACAGGTGAAGGAAACTATTCATGATATGAAAATTGAAATTGCAATAAAGAAAACACAATCTGAGTCAATTCAGGAAATGGAAAACCAGGGTAAGAGAATAGGAACTACAGATGCGCACATCACTAACAGAATACAAGAGATGAAGAGAGAATCTCAGAAGATACAATAGAAGAAATAGATTCATTGGTCAAAGAACATGTTAAATCTAGAAAAATCCTAGCAGAAAACATCCAGGAGATCTGGGACACCAAGATAAGACCAAAGCTAAGAATAATAGGAATAGAAGAAGAAGAAGAATCTCAGCACACAAAAAAAAAAAACCCCAGGGAAATGTATTTAATAAAATTAAAGAGAAATCTTCTCTAACCTAAAGAAGGACATGCCTATAAAGGTACAAGAAGCTTACAGAAAACAAAATAGATTGAATCAGGAAAGAAAGTCCCTGAATCACATAATAATCAAAACATTAAATATACAGAACCAAGAAAGAATATTAAAAGCTATAATCAGATGTTTCCTTTCCTGAACTCCTATTCTCAAATACCCAGCAGATGCTTCCCAAATTACCACACAGAGGCTTATATTGATTATAAATGCTTGGCTGATAGCTCATGCTTATTACTAACTAGCTCTTACACTTAAATTAACCCATAATTCTTATCTGTGCTTAGCCACATTCCTTGATACCTTTTCTCAGTATGACATTCTCATCTTGCTTCTCTACATTTGCTGGCAACTCTGATTCCATACTTCTTTTTCCCAGAATTCTCCTAGTCTGATTCTTGTGCTTAATCTCTTCCTGCCCAGTTACCAGCCAATCAACTTTTTATTAGCAAATAAGAGTAATACATATTCATAGTGTAGAAAAGGATTGTTCCACAACAAAAAGCTGCGAAGAGAAAAGGCCAAGTAAGATATGAATGCAAACCTATAAGAATTACATCTGATTTCTCAATGGAGAGTCTAAAAACCAGAAGGATCTGGATAGATGTCTTGCAGACTCTAAGAGACCACAGATTGTTTTGAGATATTTGATTACACTGTGTAAATATGTGTCACTGTGATTGGTTTAATAAAAAGCTAAATGGCCAAAAGCCATATATGGAGAATATGCACTACTTAGGGCAAGGAGCGGAACTGGGGTATATCTAGGCACAGAGGAGACACCAGAAGACATAGAACAAGTTCAAGGTACAGAATGAAAGAAAGGTGAAAAAGCCACATGGTAAAACATAGATTAATAAAAACAGGTTAATTTAAGTTATAAGATCTAGTGGGACATGCCTAAGCTAAGGCTGAGCTTTCATAATTAATGAAACCTCCAGGTCATTATTTGCAAGCTGGCAGTCCAAAGAAAAATCCATCTACAACAGATGGCAGTCCAGACTATTATACCCAGCAAAACTTTCAGTCACTGTAGATGAAGAAAATAAGATATTCCATGGCAAAGTCAAATATAAACAATATCTACATACAAATCCAGCCCTACAGAAGATACTAGAAGGAAAACTCCAATCTAAGGAAGTTAACTACACCCATGAAAACCCAGGTAATAGATAGTCGCACATCAGCAAAACCCAAGAAAGGAAACACACACACACACACACACACACACACACACACACACACACACACACACACACAAACACACACACACATACACACACACACACACACACACACACACACATACACACAACAGCTACAACATAATACCAATGGACTAAATTATCTAATAAAAAGACACAAACTAACAGAATGGACATAAAAACAGGATCCACCCTTCTGCTGGGTACAAGAAACATACCTCAATGTCAAAATAGACATTATATCAGTGTAAATGGTTGGGAAAAGATTTTCTAATCAAATGGACCTAACAAGAGAACTGGTGTAGCTATGCTAATAGCTAACAAAATAGACTTCAAACCAAAGTTAATTAAAAAAAATGGGAAAGGACACAATACACATTAAAGAAAAAAATCCACCAGGATAACAACTCAATTTTAAACATCTATGTCCCAAATGAAAAGGCACCCACATTTGTAAAAGAAACATTACTAAAACTTAAATCATACATTGAACCACACATACTCTTGCCAATAATCAGATCTTCTATTAAACAGAAAAATAATGAAACTAACAGATATTTTTATTCAAATGTACCTAACAGATATCTACAGAACATTTCTCCCAAACACAAAAGAATATACCTTTTTCTTAGCACCTCATGGAACTTTCTCCAAAATTGGCCATATAGTAGGACACAAAGCAAGTCTCAACAAATAAAAGGAAATTGAAATAACCCCTGCATCCTATCAGATCACCATGAATTAAAGTTGGATCTCAACAGCAGAAAGCCTACAAACTCATGAAAATTGAACAACTCTCTAGTGAGTTATTAATAGGTCAATAAAGAAATAAAAATAAATAAATACTTCCTTGAATTCAATGAAAATGAATACATGACATACCCAAACTTATGGGACACCATGAAAGCAGTGCTAAGAGGAATGTTCATAGCACTAATGTGCTTGCCTGAAGAAATTAGAGAATTCTCATACAAGTGATTTAACACTGCTCCCAAAAGCTCTAGAACAAAAAGAAGCAAACACACCAAAGAAGAGCAGATGACAGGAAATAATCAAACTCAGAAATGAAATCAATAAAATAGAAACAAAGAAAATAGTACAAAGATTCAATAAAACAAAGAGTTGGTTCTTTGAGAAAATCAAAAAGACAGACAAAATCTTAATCAAACCAACTCGAAGGCAGAGACATAATATCCAAATGAACAAAATGAGGGGAAAAGGGGGTAAACATAACAACAGACACCAAGGAAATCCAAAGAATCATTAGGTCACACTTCAAAAAACTGTACTCCACAAAATTAGAAAATCTAAAAGAAATGGATATTTTTCTCAATAGATACCACTTAGCAAAGTCAAATCAAGATCATATAAACAGACCCATAACACTGAAGGAAATAGAAGCAGTCTTTAAAAGTCTCCCAACCAAAAAAAAGCCCAGGGCCAGATGGTTTCATCCCAGAATTCTGCCAAACCCTCAAAGAAGAGCTAATACCAATACTCCTCAAATTGTTCTACAAGTCAAAAACAGAGGAACATTGCCAAATACATTATAGACCAATTTCCCTCATGAATATAGATGCAAAAATGATCAATAAAATACTTGCAAACTGAATCCAAAAACACATCAAAAAGATCCACCATGACCAAGTAGGCTTCACTTCAGAGATACAGGAAAGGTTCAACATATGGAAATCTGTCAAAATAATCTACCATATAAACAAATTAAAAGTAAAAAACACATGATCATCTAGATGCTGCAAAAGCCTTTGACGAAATCCAATACCCCTTCATGATAAAAGTCTTGGAGAGATCAGGGATGCAATAGACATACCTAAACATAATAAAGGCAATATAGAGCAAGTCCATAGACAATATCAAATTAAATGGAGAGAAATTTAAAGCAATTCTACTAAAATCAGGAACAAAACAAGGCTGTCTACTTTCCATCTCTATTCAATATAGTATTTGAAATTTTAGTTAAGTTATAAGAAAACTTAAGGAGATAAATGAGATACAAACTGGAAAGGAAGAAGTCAAAGTATCATTATTTGCAGATTATATGATAGTATATATAAGTAACCCACAAAATTCTACCAGGGAAATCCACAGCTAATAAACACTTTCAGCAAAGTGGATGAATACAAAATTAATATATATATATATATATATATATATATATATATATATATATACCCTTCTATATGCAAATAACAAATGGGCTGAGAAAGAAAAATGGAAAACAACACCCTTTACAATAGCTGCAAATAATATAAAATGTCTTGGGATAACTAACTAAGCAAGTAAAATACCTGTATGACAAGAACTTCAAGTCTTTGAAGAAAGAAATAGGAGAAAATATCAGAAGCTGGAAAAATCTCCCATGCTCATGGATTGGCATAATTAACATAGCAAAAATGACCATCTTACCAAAAGCAATCTACAGATTCAACACAATCCCCATTAAAATACCAACTATCTATGATGGGACACCTTACACAGCCTTGAGAGAGAGAGGGGCTTGGACCTGCCTCTACTAAATGTACCTCCCCATGGGAGGCCTTTCCTTCCTGTAGAAGGGAATGGGAGGTGGGTTAGGAGGGGGAGGATGGAGGGACGGGAGGAGGGAAAAGAGGGAATCTTTGATTGGTATGTAAAATGAATAAAAAAAATTCTTAAAAAAAAGTCCCAACTCAATTCTTTACGGACCTCAAAAGAACAGTACTTAAATTCATATGAAAAAATAAAAGACTCATGATAGCTAAAACAATCCTGTGCAGTAAAAGAAATTCTGTAGGTGTCACCATTCCTGTTTTCAAACTGTACTATAGAGCAGAGCAATGATAATAAAAACTGCATGGTATTGGCATAAAAACAGACAGGTTGATCAATGGAATTGAATAAAAGACCCATAAGTAACCCACATACCTATGGGCACCCCGGTTTTGACAAAGTCGCTAAAATTATACAGTGGAAAAAGGAAAACATCTTCAACAAATGGTGCTGGCCTAATTGGATGTCTGCATGTAGAAAAATACAAATACATCCATTTCTATCACCCTGCACAAAACTCAAGTACAAGTAGATGAAGGACCTCAACATACCCTCAACATAAAATCAGATACACTGAACCTGATAGAATAGAAAGTGGGGAATAACCTTGAACACATTGGCACAGGAGACAACTTCCTGAACACAATACCAATTACACAGGCACTGTGATTGGTAATTGGCAAATGGAACCTCATGAAACTGAAAAGCTTTTGTAAGGCAGATAGCACTGTTAATAGGACAAAAAGGCAGTCCACATAAAGGAAAAAAATGTTCATCAACTCCACATCTGACATCAGGATAATATCCAAAATATATAAAGAACCCAAGAAACTCAGTGTTAATAAACTAAATAATCCAATTAGAAAATGAAGTACAGATCTAAACAGAATTCTCAACAAACAAATCTCAGATGGCTGAGAAATACTTAAAGAAATGTTCTACATCCTTAGCAATCAGAGAAATGCAAATCAAATCTGCTTTGAGATTCCATCTTACACCTGTCAGAATAGCTAAGATCAATAACACAAGTCACAGCTCATGCTGGCTAGGATATAAAGCAAATGGAACACCCTTCCATTGCTGGTGGGAATGCAAACTTGTATAGCCACTTTAGAAATCAATATGGCAGTTTCTCAGAAAATTGGGAATTGATCTACCTAAAGACCAACCTATAGCACTCCAGGGTATGTGCCAAAAGGACACTCCACCTTACCACAAGGACACTTGCACAACTATGTTTATAGCAGCTTTATTTGTGGTAGACAGAACCTGGAAACAACCTAGATGTTGCTCAACCGAAGAATGGATTAAAAAGAAATGTGAAACATTTACACAATAAACATTACTCAGCTGTTAAAAACAATGACGTCAGAAAATTTGCTAGCAAATAGACAGAACTGGAAAAGATCATCCCAGGTGAGGTAACCCTGACCAAAAAAGACAAATATGGTACTCACTCACAAGTGAATATTAGCTATAAAGAAAAGGAGGACCATGCTACAACCAACGGACCCAGAGATCCTAAGTAAGAAGGAGGGCTCAAGCAGATTGGAGGGATGCATGAAACTCACCACAAAGGGGAAACAGAATGGACATTGCCAGGGGATGGGGATAGGGACCTGGAAGAAGGAATGTATATGGTAACAGAAGGGATTGGCTTGGAGGAGAATGGAGGGAAGAAGTATTAGGTGAGGCAATGGTAATTTGGGGGCATCTCTGGGATGGGCTGGAAACCTAGATCAATGAAAACTCCAAGGAATATATGAGGGTGACCCTAGCTAAAACTAATAATAGGGAATATGGAGCCTGAACCAGCCATCTCCTGTAACCAGACAAGACTTCCAGTGGAGGGTCTCAACCCAGCCACAAACCATTTGACCCACAATTTGTCCTGCCTACAAGATGTGCTGGGCTAGAGATGGCTCAGAAAATGTGGGAGTGACCAACTGATGACTGAGACAGCTGGAGACCCATACCCTGAGAGGGAGGTCCACTGAGGGCCAGGACCCAGAAGTGGGATACCCCAGAGACCTAGGATAAAACCAAACATGAATGGAAGAAAAGTCAATGAAATGACTCCTAATGATATTCTGATACTCATAGATTGGCGCCATCAGAGAGGCTTCACCCAGAAAGTCATGGAAAGAGATGCAGCGACTCACAACCATACATTAGGCAGACCTCAGGGAAACCTGCAAAAGAGGGGAAGGAAAGATTGTAGGACCCAGTGGTGTCAAAGGCACCACAAGAAAACCCAGAGAATCAACTAACCTGAGCTTGTAGGGATTCATAGAGACAAAACCAACAACCAGGGATCCTGCAACCTAGGCCCTATACATATATGTTACAGTTGTGTAACTTGGTCGTCATGTGGGACTCTTAGAAGTGAGAGTGGGGGATGTATCTGACTCTGTTGCCTTATTTGGGGACCTATTTCTCTTGCTGGATTGCTTCATCCAACTTTGGGGGAGAAGGGGTTGCCTAGTCTCACCGCAGCTTGATATACCATAGCTGGCTAATATCTGTAGGATGCCTGACTGTATCCGAAAAGAAACAGTGAAGGAGGAGTGCAAGCAGGGGCTGGATAGAGGAAGAGAGGAGAAGCTTTGGTTAGGATGTAAAAACAAAATAAATTAAAGAGAAAAAAAATAATGGTAAAGGAAAACCTACCAGTTGTGGTAGAATTATGTGAGGCATCTTGTACACATCTTTTGAGGGAGGAAATGCTCAGCTGGATGATTAAAAGCTGATTCATAGGCTGTAGTTATTTGGGATTTGAGTCAATGGTCTATGATTCATAAGGAACATGATAATAAATTTGATTACAAACAAATTAAGAAAAAAAATGTATGGAAAGATTTTTCAGCATGGAGAAAAGTGGAGATATTTGTGCTCTCTGTGCATAATGAACAAATAATTAATTAGCAGAGAATTACTTTGGAAGCAAATTGTATAGGATCACTCACTCTAAGGATGCCAATCAACTTTATTGACCAGGAATTCCTGTTGTAAAAAAAATCTAAACAAACAAACAACAACAACAAGCAATGGCTCTGAAGGCAGCGTTGAGGTTATAAAGGAATTCAGCATCGTGAAATTTTGTTCACCACAGCAAAACTGGCTGTGGTAACCTATAAGTCTTCAGACTGCCTATCAGCAATGAGCAATACTTAATGTCCTGATATCACACCCTAGCTACAAAAACTAACTACAAACAAGGCATGTTATTGAATGTAACGTCTAATCATCCTTATTTTATTATGAATATATTTTTGTAACATGTAAATGTTTATACATATGAAATAGGCATCTCTGTTTTCTTTCCTCTCTTGTCACCTTAATATGTAATATAATAGAATTAATTTTATGTGGGCCTTTGAGTATTGATAATTTTGATCATAATATTAAAGATACTGGACATTAGAAGGGTGCACACAACTCAAGCACTTCCTTTGAGTGATATGATTGGAGTACATTTGATTGTAAACAGAATAATTATATCCTATTAGATATATGTATGCCCTTATTAGTGTCTCTGTAGACCAGGCTGGCCTCAAACTCACAGAGATCCTCCTGGCTCTACCTCCCAAGTGCTAGGATTAAAGGTGTGCACCACCACTGCCCAGCTAAGTGTATGATTTAAGGTCAAGTATAGGGGCGTTAAGTCAATAATGTATAGACTCATGATGTGTAAGTTTATGTCTTAATTTAGCTAGGATAAAAGAAGTTCAGATAGCTGATACAGCATTATTTATGGATATGTGTATGAGAGTGTTTCTGCAAAGGAGTAAAATTTTAATCAGTAGACTTTGTAAAGTTGAAGCACCTTTGTCAAATGAAGGTATTGTCCAATCAATTCAAGTACAATTCCAAATACAATTGAAGAGAAAGATAAAACCTCTCCTAGCTTTGTTTATCCTCTGAAAGACCCCACATCTATGCCCCTGCTCCCACTCTACATACAATACCTGCTTGGTTCTCAGGCTTTTATCCTCAGACTTTAAAAGGGAATAACAATGACTCCTACCTTTTTTAGATCTCCAAGCTCAGATTTAATGAACAGCTTCCCTGGTTCTTTATTTCACTCATGGCATCCAAAGAGAACTCTTTGCTCTATAATAACAAAAAACAGCTTGTATAATAAATATTATCACATATATCTATCGATATTCTATTGGTTCTGTTTATAGTTTATTATATATGCACTTAAATATCTAAAAATATTTCCATATCTAATGTACATCTCAAACTTAACATGTCTTAAACTAAATTTTGACTATATACACTTTCCAATCTTTTTAGTATAGTAAGCAGTAACCTAAAAGGTCATATTTTACTATAATTTTTTAACCACCACTACATTAAATTTGTAATATAGTTCAGTTTATGTTGCGTTCAAATTATTCCAAAATAAAAATTAACTTATGATTCAAAATATATAGATTATTTAAAGATTTTGCTTTGAAATTGTGAATAAGATATGGTTTCTTGTTAAAATAATTTCTATTTTTAGCTAACTCATTAAGTCAAGAAGAAAAATAAAAAAGGAAAAGATACAAAAAGTTATGATCCAGTATATATAAAAACCCATATACTACTAATAAATCATTATAATTTATAACATGGTTTATCTGGGTTAATAGATTCAAATTCATTCATTCATATAAACTACAAACAAAGATAGAAAAAATGCCCACCACTTACATAAAGAATAAATAGTACCTATGAGTATTTTTTCATAAAAACATTTTATTTCAATTTCTTTTCTAAAAAATTATAAACAATTATTATGCAGCAAATTAAAATAGTGGAATACCCTTTTATGGAAATGATGAGCTGCTTCCTGATTCAATTGGAGGTCTACTCCACAGGACACAATTCATTTATACTATTGTAAATGTGATAAAACCCTGTGGCTGGTGAGGTCATAGACCCCAGTGGGGAGGTCTGGGGTTAATGTTACATGGACATGGTGAGCCTGTCAGATGGTCTTATAAATAATTATATATCTGTGTGCTATACCAATATTTATATTTATGCCATAGACTAGTGTTTCTCTTTGCTTCAGAAGCTTCAGTTATCAGTGTGAAGCAGTTACTTGAGAGCCACAAAAATGGCTAACATTATGAAAAATAAGTTAAAGATGAGTGTTCAGTCCTAAATAAGACACCTATGTGGTCCATTCAATGATTGAGTATCATCACAGAAGAGGGAGCAGAAAAAGTGTAAGGGCAAGAGCAAGGGATGGAGTGTCAGAAATACTTATTGGCATGACATGGTCATTGTAATCTTGAACTCTTGCAGTTGTGACTACTTGTACAAAATTGGGCCCAAAGACATTTAATCATGGAGAAAGGAGGTGCTTATGAGGCCTCACCCCTCCAAAGATCATTGGAGGAAGTAGGAAGTTCATCATTGATCAGAGAGCCAATATCTTCAGGGATGTAGTCCCTGGTAATATGTTGCCCATACTACTGTAAAATAATGTCTCACACATGTTCCTATAGATACTTTAACTAAACTCATTATCTCACCCAAACAGGAAGCCATGAAAGTAGAAGAAAGACTAGTCTGTAAAAGGAAAGGAGTCACTAGGAGTGGGAGTGGGGAGAAAAAGTAATAGGAGGGTGGATATGATCAGAATATATGTATCTATATAAAATCTAGAGAATATATGTGAAAGGAAATATGCTTGTCTTCTGAGTTGTTTTTTTTTAATTCAGTTAATATAGTTATCTCCAGAGTCAGCCATTTCTCCATAAGCAATATAACTTCAGTCTTTGTTATGGCTGAAGGAAATTCTATTGAGGTTATACTTCATATAGTCTTTATCCATATTTCTATCACTGGATGTAAGGATTGCTTCACTACTTATTTATTGTGACTCCAATAAATATTGATAGGGAAATCTCTTTGTGATATGATTACTAAGGGAACCTTTGAAAAATGTCCTGAAATCATATATCTGGATTGTGGTGATATTTTATTTGTACTGAAATGTTATTTTAATTTTATGTTAATAAATAAAGTTGCCCTGGGGTCAGAGCTATTAGAGCCATAGTGAGAGCGTGGTGGTTAGAAGAGCTAGGTAGATTTCTGTGTGTTCAGGGATACAGCCAGTATTGGAGACATACGCCTTTAAGACCTGGAGGGCGGTACTTACAGGCAGTGATGAGGCAGTCATGTGGTTGGGTTTACAACCAATGAGAAGGCAGAACAGAAAGATTATTTAAACAGGGACACAGGAAGTACCTCCCTCTCTCGGGGAAGCTAGGAGCACTGCAGGAGGTAAGATTTTATCTCTGAGCTCTGACCTCTCGGCTTTTCTCTTTTACCTTGGCTCTGTGTTTCTTATTTAATAATACGATTGGTTACATCTACATCTGGCGCCCAACGTGACAAGAATCCATTAAAAACTGCTTGGGGCCGGCTCCCTAGCCGGAGCAGCCGGCTCCCTAGCCCCGGCCCAGGTCTGGGCTCAGGCTGGACTGTGAGCTGCTTGCTTAAAGCCAGTGCTACAAACAGCTCAGGCCTGCCCTGCTACACAGGGCCCCTGGCTGTAAAGCCAAGCCTTGACTCGGCTCAAAAGGGAACAAGTGGCTGGATTTAAGCTTTAGCCGGCTACCCCTTCGCTTTCACTTTCACTTTCACTTTCGCTTTCGCTTTCGCTTTCGCTTTCGCTTTTTCTCTGTCTCTCTGTTTCTCTCTCTCTCTCTCTCTCTCTCTCTCTCTCTCTCTCTCTCTCTCTCTCTCTGGATTTACACCTAGGACTCTAGGTGGCTGTTTTGAAATTCGCTCGGATTTCTACTGTTCTACGCAGATTTGGTAAGTCATAAAGGAAACTATTTAAAAGACAGATTTTTTCCACTTTAAAAAAAATGGGTTTCCTGTGTACATTGGAAGAAAATTGGGTTTTGTTTGAAATTTTAGGCAGTCTGACAATGGAACAACTATATGAAAAGATTAGTATTATGGGAATTATGCAGTTAATCACCATGCTTATTCTCATTTTACTATTTAAAAAGATAGTCGATTTAAGTGCCAGGATAACAGCTTTAGAAAAACCTGTTAATTTTAACAGTGAAGTTGGTTCAAGTTTGGATCATAAGGTTACAGAAAGAAAGCCTGTTTTCACACAATCATCCTTAATTTATCCTGTAACCGTACAGCAGATGCCTGATCAAATGGCTACACAAAATATCTGGGCTCCAATTGAACTGATGGATTTTAAAAGGTTTAAGGAGGCAATAGTATCTTATGGCATGCATTCCCCATATGTAAAGCAAATGTTAAACTCTTGGTCAACATATAATAGGATTATACCACAGGACTGGCGGGACCTTGCACAAGCTGTTCTGGAACCCAGCCAGAGAATTCAATTTCTGACTTGGTTTAAGGAGGAAGCTAGAAACGTAGAAACACAATGGAGGGATAAAGGAATACAAGTTTGTCAGGATCAGCTTATTGGAGAAGGCCAATATGCTTCAATACAAACACAATGTTTATATGATGTTCAAACCGTAATTTTATGTCGAATGGCAGCCTTGAATGCATGGGACAGAGTTGATGAACCAGGAAAAAAACATGAGTCATTCACAAAGGTTATGCAAGGCCCTAAAGAATCTTTCACAGATTTTTTAGAAAGACTGGCTTCAGCAGTAAACAGAATGGTCTCAGGATCAGAAGCTAGTAAGGCAATAATTGAAGCTTTGGCATTTGAGAATGCGAATGCAGCATGCAAAAGAATAATCAGGCCGTTAAGGGCAAGATCTGCACCTTTGGAAGATTGGATTAGAGAAACAATTAATGTTGAGGTTGATGAGCATGATACGTGGGTAGGAGAAGTAATTTCAAAAGGTTTGAGGAGTGTTAGATGTTTTGGGTGTGGAAAGCAAGGACATTTTAAAAGGGACTGTAAACAGGTCAATCCTAGAAGCAATGTTTCTTCAAGGAACAATGGCAACAGAATGCCCCTTCCTTCTGGAGTATGCAGAAGGTGTGGTAAGGGAAAACACTGGACCAACGAATGTAGATCAACAAAGGACAGACAGGGTAATCCTTTGCCTCAGTTTTCGGGAAACTCCCGGAGGGGCCTCATGCAGGCCCCCATAGCAAAACCAGTTCAAACCTTTCCTGCAGCTGTAGAGGAAATCCCTGCTCTGAGCGATTAAATAACCAAATGACTATTGGAATAAATCAGGCTGGTCAGGATGATGAAAAAGAGAGAATAGAAAATTCAGGAGAAAACATAAAGAAAATTTTTTGGCAAACTTCTATTAATGAACAGAGACCAAAATTAACGATAAAAATAAATGGTGTTTTGTTGTCTGGTCTGGTAGACACAGGTGCGGACATTACCATAATTGCACCAGAATTTTGGCATCCAGCTTGGCCTCTTCAGGAGGTAAACGTTCAACTGTTAGGAATTGGGACATTATCTGGAGTGAAACAGAGTGCAAGATGGCTGGAATGTATAGGTCCAGAAGGACAGAGAGGAAAATTAAAACCATATGTCGCTAACATAGCTATGAACCTGTGGGGTCGAGACTTGTTGCAACAATGGAATACTCAGATTAAAATCCCTCCAATCTCAGAAACAAATCATAAACTAGCACATGTTTCTGAGAGAAATATTAGAAGGCATTATTTTGAGTGGTCACCAGCCATCCATATTATACAAGAACAGGGCACAACAACTGATAATCTTCCAAAAACACCAACAGCTCTACCTTTAAAATGGTTAACAGACAAGCCTGTATGGGTTCAGCAATGGCCTTTAACAACAGAGAAACTCCAGGCTTTAGAAGAGCTGGTAGAAGAACAGTTAAATGCTCAGCATATTGAACAGTCAACCAGCCCTTGGAATTCTCCTGTATTTGTTATTAAAAAGAAATCTGGTAAATGGAGAATGGTAACAGACCTTAGAGCAATTAACAAAGTAATTCAGCCGATGGGCTCTCTACAATCTGGAATTCCTTTGCCTACTCTGTTACCAAAAGGATGGCCTCTCATAGTTATTGATTTAAAAGACTGTTTCTTTTCAATACCCTTACAAGAAAAGGACAAAGAAAGATTTGCTTTCACAGTGCCTACTTATAATAATTCTCAACCGGTTAAAAGATTTCAATGGAGGGTCCTCCCACAGGGAATGTTAAATAGCCCAACTCTGTGCCAATATTTTGTACAACAGCCATTGGAAGTGATACGTAAAAAATTTCCTAAATCTATAATTTATCATTATATGGATGATATTTTACTAGCTGACTCAAATGCAGATACTTTAGAAAGAATGTTTGAAGAAGTAAAGAAAATTTTGCCTTGCTGGGGATTACAAATTGCTCCTGAAAAAATACAAAGAGGAGATTCTATTAATTATTTAGGATATAAAATAGAGCTACAAAAAATTAGACCCCAAAAGGTGCAAATTAGGAGAGATAGACTACAGACTCTTAATGACTTTCAAAGATTATTTGGAGATATTTCTCATCTACGAACTATTGTTGGGGTAAAAAATGATGAACTGACTAATTTGTACAAAACCTTAGAAGGTGACAAGGACTTAAATAGTCCAAGAGAATTATCACCTGAAGCTGAGAAAGAATTGGCCTTGGTAGGAAAGAAAGTACATGAAGGGCACGTGGATCGTATTGATCCAAAGCTGGATTGCATTTTGGTTATTTTACCCTCTAGGCATTCCCCTACTGGAATATTAATGCAGAGGGAAGATATTATATTGGAATGGATATTTTTACCAAATAAACCAAATAAAAAATTAAAAACTTATGGGGAAAAAATCTCTGACTTGATTTGGAAAGGAAAATTGAGACTTCGTCAATTAGCAGGAATAGACCCAGCAGAAATTGTCGTACCTTTAACTAAGGAGGACATTGAAAAATTATGGACAGAAAGTGAACCTTGGCAAAGAGCTTGCAGTAATTTTTTGGGAGAAATTAACAGCAAATATCCCAAAAGCAACAGAATTGATTTTATAAAGAGAGCTGATTGGATCTTGCCTCGAATTGTACGGCAAAAACCCATATCTGGAGTTCGTACATTTTATACAGATGCCAACAAACAAGGAAAGGCAGGTTACAAATCAGAAAATTTAAGTAAAGTGGTACAAAGTCCTTATAATTCAGTGCAAAAATCAGAATTGTATGCTATTCTGTTGGTATTAATGGATTTTTCAGAACCTCTCAACATAGTAACTGACTCTCAGTATGCTGAAAGAGTGGTATTACATATTGAGACTGCAGAATTTATCCCTGATGCTTCAGAATTAACTTCACTATTTATTCAATTACAAGATACAATCAGGAAAAGGAGTCATCCTTTATATATAACTCACATCCGATCTCATACTGGTCTGCCAGGCCCTCTAGCACAAGGCAATGATGAGATTGATAAATTATTGATAGGAAATGTGCTGGAGGCCTCAGAATTTCATAAAAAACATCATGTCAATAGTAAAGGTTTAAAAAAGGATTTTCCCATAACCTGGCAACAAGCCAAAGAAATAGTAAAGAAATGTCCTACTTGTTCCTTCTATAATCAAACACCATTACCAGCAGGATGTAACCCAAAGGGTACTCAGAGGAATGAAGTCTGGCAGATGGACGTGTTTCACTTTGCAGAATTTGGAAAACTGAAATATGTACACCACACTATCGATACTTATTCAGGATTTCAATGGGCAACTGCTTTGAGTTCTGAAAAAGCTGATTCTGTAATCACTCATTTGCTAGAAGTTATGGCCATTATGGGTATACCTGCACAAATCAAAACTGACAATGCTCCATCATATGTCTCTGTTAAAATGAAACAGTTTTTTGCTTATTACAATATAAAGCATATTACAGGTATACCACATAATCCTACAGGTCAAGCAGTTATAGAAAGGTCAAACAGAACTCTAAAGGATATGCTAAATAAACAGAAAGGAGTAACAAAAACCCCCAGAAATAGACTGCATAATGCTCTATTAACTTTGAATTTTCTGAATGCCAATGAGAAAGGAACAACAGCTGCAGAGAGACATTGGGTAATAGAAAAAACTACAGAATTAAATCAGCCTATATACTTTAAGGATGTGCTGACCTCAGAATGGAAGCCAGGGTATGTATTACGTTGGGGACGAGGTTTTGCTTTTGTTTCTATAGGAGAAGATAAGCTGTGGGTACCATCAAAATTGATAAAGGTTCGATTTGAACAAGAGAAACCTCTTAATTAGAGGAGGTGATAGTTCATCAACCAGCATGAACATCCAATTTAAACTAACTTGTACCTGTAACACATGTCTTTTCATTTAATCAGATAATAACTTGCCAAAAAGGAACATCCCCAAAATTAGTCTTGGGGGAAGGTTTTTGTTTTTGTCTTTTAGGAGAATGAAGGTTAAGGAATCTGAAGGACACAAGACAAATGAGACAACTGAAGAAAAGGGACAAATCATCTATCCCAGGAAACAGAGTATATTGGAGTATATGGCATATGGGTATATATTATCTAAAAAATTTTATGTCTTCTTAAATGTTTGTTTCTGCTTTTCTCTAAAGATTTAACACTATTGGTTTTCTAATAGTCCCAGTTCAATTAAAATTTAAAGCTGACTTTGGAGTTGGAGAATGGCTCTCTCCTTCTTTAAACTCAAGCATGTTGTTAAAATGAAAATACAAACTCCCTGTATCATGACAGAATAAAAGAGCCATTTTCTGCTATGGGACAGGACAAAAGCCAAATTAATTAAGGGACTATTCTATTACTAATCTCAACTCTTTGATTCTATTCTGATTCTTTAAACTTTTCTTAAAGTATAAATTTTATATCAAAATTTACAAGATTAATATATATATACATTTTAAACTTTGTTAAGATATGAATGGTCATATAGAGTACTAACTAATTCTAGAAAAAAGGCTTCAGTTAGCTGCATATATATGTCTTTGTGTTCGAGTCTCTTATCAGTTTTCTGCAGGAAATCACGGCCAGGCCTAACATCAACTGAAGTCTCCGGAAAGAAGATGGGGCCCCACAACAACAACAACAACAACAATTCCACGTGGACAATAATAATATCACTAAGCTGACAAACATCATCTACAGATCAGCTTTGAACTACAAGGTGCTCAGAACAATTTTGAGATGACTAGCTGAGATGATCCAGTCTCAAAGACTACTTGAATAAGGACTTGAGATAAACCCTGAACTTTGGCTTTATACACAGACTGGATAATAATGAAGGATATAGTTACCTTTCCTAGAATTTGACAATTAACCTAAATTTTTCTTTCAGGATAAAGATAACTTCACCCATACCCAGCAGGAAGCAATTTTAAGAATATGACACCCACATTGCCAAAGAAGTGGTGTGGGGCAGGTGGTTTTTTGGTTCTTTTAATGGGTTTTGGGTCTGGGATAATTTTCATTGTTTAGGGGGGTTGGTTACAAGTTGTCAAGGGTTAGGAAAAAGGCTAAGCAAAGGAGATTAGATTTAAGGTTCTTGTTTTTTTTAAAAAAAAAAAAAGAAAAAAAGAAAGAAAGAAAAGAAAAGAAAAAGATAGTTACTAGTTTTAAATACTTTACATTATTACCAACTATTAGGATATAAAGAAATGAAAGTTAGTAATTAGACATTACAATAGAAATTGTAGTCATATTAGATATGTTTTAAAAATTGAGCAGATGTATTTTAGACAGGTCATCTTCAAACCCTTCAGAGATCTACCGAATATGGCATTTAAAATGTTTTAATAACTTAGAAATTTTTCTTTTTTGAGACATGTCGGCTCCTGGCAGTACCAATCTACTTCAGAGAAAATATGGGCATTGAAGAAACTGCATATGGAGTTAATTTTCATTGTGGCAAAAGTTAGCCACTGGACAACAAAGTATCCTCAAATCAACAGGACAAAATGGACAGACAGAACACGAAACAAAGGACTACCGATTCCTGCCAAAACAAGTATGGTTATGGCTTTATCAGAAGGCATCTTCTGAGGCCAGGACAATATGGCACCATCCCTGAAGTGGCCTTCACAATCTGGAAAAGGTACAGTGCCCTTTTCTTTGAAGGCAGCTGAACAGGCAGTGGGCCGATGGCTTCTGTTGTGCAATGGAACAGCAACTGAAAGCTCACGCCTCTCAATAGTAGACTGGCATTTAATAGAGGGATGTGGAGAAGGGCATGCTTAGATGAAGCCATATATACACAGCCAAGAAGAATGGACAGCTGAATTCAAAAACCATCAACAATTTCCAGAATTTAAAATCCTGAATCATGACATGACACTAGTGGAATTCAGGTGTTTCTGGTACATGGACTGCTCTCACCCAGTGTGAGGTTGAACTGTTGACCTTGTGTACAACCTACTTCACAAATGAGTCTGTCAGATACGCTAAGCCTATAGGCTGAAGATGATGCCCCAACACTGCGGAGAAACCTCAGGTGACTGTCCAGGCAGCTGGCTGTTTCTGTCAACTCACAAAATTTTTGGAAGTTGCTTTTGTGCACTTCCTGTTTTTATTTTTGTTAGCTAATATTATTTCCTTCTTGGGTCTCTGAGGGAGTTGAAGATTAGTTAGTTATAGTTGAAGATTAATTAGGATAGAAAGTGAATTAGATACATTTTGGACTTACTAAAATAGGATAGATAAGGGAATTATTTTCTCTGATTTGTCAAGTACAAATGGACTAGACATCGTTTAGGTATTTGTTACTTGTATATATTGTATATAGTTATTGTACTTTTGTATATAGTTTTTCTTTTGTTAGTTATAACCTTTTGCCTTTTTTCTTTTTATTAAAATAGAAAAGGGGAAATGTGGTGATATTTTATTTGTACTGAAATGTTATTTTAATTTTATGTTAATAAATAAAGTTGCCCTGGGGTCAGAGCTATTAGAGCCATAGTGAGAGCGTGGTGGTTAGAAGAGCTAGGTAGATTTCTGTGTGTTCAGGGATACAGCCAGTATTGGAGACATACGCCTTTAAGACCTGGAGGGCGGTACTTACAGGCAGTGATGAGGCAGTCATGTGGTTGGGTTTACAACCAATGAGAAGGCAGAACAGAAAGATTATTTAAACAGGGACACAGGAAGTACCTCCCTCTCTCGGGGAAGCTAGGAGCACTGCAGGAGGTAAGATTTTATCTCTGAGCTCTGACCTCTCGGCTTTTCTCTTTTACCTTGGCTCTGTGTTTCTTATTTTAATAATACGATTGGTTACATCTACACTGGATCATAAAGGGGTCTTTTGATATTTAATTTTTGTGAATTACTTTGTTTAATTAATTTTTTTTTGTTTTCAATACATGCTGACCACAGCTTTTCTCCCTCCACTCCTCTCAGTCCTCCCCACAATTCTCCGAGTCTTCCTATTCCTTTCTCCCTCAGATCCACTCATCTGCTTCCCTTCAGAAAAGAGCAGGTCTCTCAGATATATTTATTGAACATAGCATAATAAGATACACTAAGACTAGGCACAACCCTCATATCAAGATTGGGCATGGCCATTCAGTAGGAGGAAAAGGGTCCCAGGAGGAGATGAAAGAGTCAGAGACACCCCCTACACACACACACACACACACACACACACACACACACACACACACACACACACACACACACATTATTAGGAGTCCCACAAAACACCTTGCTAACAACCATTACACATATGCAGAAGATCTAGCATGGACCAATGCAGGCTCTGTGATTGCTGTTTCAGTCTCTGTGAGTTGCTATGAATCCTGCTTAGTTGATATCTATGGGCCATGTTCTCCTGTGTCTTCAACCCCTTTAGCTTTTACAATCCTTCCCCCCTCTCTTCCACTGAGTTCCCTGACACAGTGAAGTGTCACAGTGAAGATCTCTAACTTGGGCTCTCTCCCTAATGTTTGACTGTGGGTCTGTGCATCTGCTCCCATCCTGATGCCAGAGGAATTCTCTCTGATGATGATTGAGCCAAACACCAATCTATGAATATATAAAGATTATCATTGGGAATCATTTTTTATTGATTTTTGTTTCTATCCTAGGTCTCTGGGCTATTCACTCTCTGATTCCTCCTCATTCAGGCAGTGTCAGGTTTGGACTTCCTGTCATGGCTTGTGCCTCGAGTTAGACCAGTCATTTGTTGGCCATTCCCACAAGCTCTGTGCCTGCACTGCCCAGCATAATTTTAGGCAGGATAGATCATAAGTTGAAGGTTTCATATCTGGGTTGGTATCCTAGTCTCACCACTGAAAGCCTTGTCTGATTACAGAGAATGGCTAGCTGAGACTCTGAAACCTCCATTGCTAGGAGTTGTCACTAGGGTCAACCTTGTAGACTCTTGGGAGTTTCTACTGCACTAGGTTTCTACATCACATACCCCCCAAAGTGGTGATATATTGCGTACCCTAATAAAATTTGCCTGAAGATCAGAGAACAGAAAAAGCCACTAGACTAAACATAGATTTGGATCTCTGTGAGTTCAGAGCCACCCTGGATTACATGAGATTGATTCAGTCTGGAAGAGAAACAGAGCCAGGCAGTGGTGGCATACACCTTTAATCCCAGTACTTGGGAATCACACACCTTTAATCCCAGCACTTGAGATCTCATGCCTCTGCTACCAGTATTTGGAAAGCACACACACCTTTAATTCCAGCACTAGGAAGGAAGGATTATGGCTGGGCAGAGAAATAATATAATAATAATATAAGGCGTGAGGAGACAGGAACTAAGTCCTTTCAGCTAGAGGCTTTTCAGCTGAGGACTTTCAGCTGAGGACTCAGAGGCTTTGAATCTGAGTGTTCGTGGAGATAGATTCTAACCTCCATTTTGGCCTGAGGATTCAGTAGTGGTGAGAAATGTCTCTGGTGGCTTGTGGCTTTGTTTCCTCTGTTCTTTTAGCATT
Organism: Peromyscus maniculatus bairdii; assembly: GCF_049852395.1. Classification (NCBI taxonomy): domain Eukaryota; kingdom Metazoa; phylum Chordata; class Mammalia; order Rodentia; family Cricetidae; genus Peromyscus; species Peromyscus maniculatus. Next base: position 111,276,155 of record NC_134853.1, read on the forward strand.
TACTCCAATATCTGGCTCTGAGGTTTGTTTGTTTTTTTTATAATAAGACCATTGAGAAATTCTAGCAATGTCCTCCAAGTCCAATCATCTCTCCCTGTTCTCTGTCTCTCCTTCATTCCCCGACTTGAACTTGATCCCTCCTGTTCCCATTCCTACCTGTTCCCTCCTACCCCTCCCCCCACCCCCACCCCCTCACCCCCCACCATGCGCACCATCCACTCACAGGATCTATTCTATTTTCCCTTTCTAAGGAGATCCATGTGTCTCCCCCTTAAGGCCCAACTTGTTATTTAGACTTTCTGGGCCTGGAGATTGTAGCAAGACTATCATTTACTTAACAGCTAATATCGACTTGTAAGTGAGTACGTACCATGTTTGTCTTTCTGGGTCTGGGTCACCTTACTCGGAATGATTTTTTTCTAGTTCCATTCATTGCCTGCAAACTTCATGACATTTTTAAACAGCTAAGTAATACTCCTCATTTTTTTTTTCATTTTTTTTTGGGGGGGGGTGTTGAGGAACATGTAGGTTGTTTCCAGTTTCTGAGTATTATGAACAAAGCACCTATGAACATAATTGAGTAAGTACCCTTGTGGTAGGATGGAGCATCCTTTGGATATTTGCCCAAGAGTGGTATTACTGGGTCTTGAGGTAGATTGATTCCCAGTTTTGTTTTTTTTTTTTTGAGAAGCTGCTATATTGATTTCCATAGTGGCTGTACAAGTTTGTGCTCCCACCACCAATATAGGAGTGTTCCCCTTGCTCCACATCCTTACCAGCATGAGGTGTCACTTGTGTTATTGATCTTAGTCATTCTGACATGCACAAGATGGAATCTCAGAGCAGTTTTTTTATTCTTTTTTAATTTAATATTTTTATTTTATAATTAACTTAATTTCACATATCAGCCATGGATTCCCCTGTCCTCCCTCCTCCCACCCCCAGCTCTCCTCCCCATACACCCCCCCATTCCCACCTCCTCCAAGGCAAGGTCTCCCCTGAAGAGTCAGCCCAGCCTGGTAGACTCAGGCAAGGCAGGTCCAGTCTCCTCCTCCCTACACCAAGGCTGAGCAAAGAGTTCCAGCATAGGCCCCAGGCTCCAAAAAGCCAACCCATGCACCAAGGACAGGTCCCAGCTCCACTGCCTGGGGGCCTCCCAAACAGTTCAAGCTAATCAACTGTCTCACTTATCGAGAGGGCCTGATCCAGTTCCATGGGTGCTGCCCTGTAGACTACTGGCAATGGTCGAGAGAGTGCCTGAGCTGACCTGCTCTGGTGATCGGATGTCGGAACACCCTGGCTGTCATGATAGAACTCTCATCCAGTGTCTGATGGAAGCGGACGCAGAGATCCACAGTCGAGCCCCAGGTGGAGCTCTGGGAATCCAATTGGCAAGAGAGAGGAGTGAGAGTAAGAGCGAGAGATATTGAAACCATGATTGGAAAAGCACAGGGACAAATAGCCAAACTAGTGGAAACGTATGAACTGTGAATCAAAGTAGTTTTGATTTGCATTTACCTTATGACTAAGGATGTTGAACATTTCTTAAGTGTTTCTCAACCATTTAAGTTTCCTCTACTGAGAATTCTCTCTTTAGGTCTGTACCCTATTTTTAATTGTATTATTTTTCTTGATATCTAGTTTCTTGTGTTCTTAATATATTTTGAAGTTATCCTTCTATCAGATGTAAAGTTGGTGAACATCTTTTCCTATTCTGTAGGACTGTTATTTTGTCCTATTGATGGTGTTCTTTGCCTTACAGAAACTTTTCAGTTTCATGAGTTCCCATTTATTAATTGTTGATCTTAATGTCTGTGCTATTGGTGTACCATTCAGGAAGTTCTTCAGATAATATAAATCTTTTGTGATTTTGTGAATTTATTATGTGAGTACTATATAAAATTTACTTAATTTTACTCTTCTAGCTTCTCTTATATCCTTTCAACTTCTCGGCTTTGAGACATCTTCTATAATTATTATTGCTTTACACACACACACACACACACACACACACACATATATATATATGCAAATACATACACATACATGTATATACACACTATATACATATATTCACACACACACACACACACACATATATATATATATATATATATATATATATATATATATATATATATAAAAAATACATTCATATGTATGACCTACTGAGCCCACTTATTGTTTTTCTATGTGCATGTGCTTACGGCTGTCCAATTGTGATTGGAAAACCTATCAGGTTGCTTGTTACTCAAAAAGAATGATTCTGCCTCTCTCAGCAGCCATTGATTTCCTGTAGATCTTCTGTAGGGATAGAGCCTTATGAAACTTCTTCCATCTATGCAGGCCTGTTGACTGGTATTGTCATTATACAGGTCTTATTCAAGTAACTATATTTTTGAGATTTCATAGATATAGCTGCATCTCTGTGATGTCTAGGAGTCACTATATAAGCAAGAGTCTTTTGTGTAGACTGTATTTTACTGGAGCTGCAGTTAAGTGCAGAGAGTAGAGGCTTTTTCTGTCATCATTTTTCCTTCTGCTTCTGGTATATGCAGCTCTTTGCTCCTCCCCTTCTTCCTTTTCCTTCTTAAAAATATATGCTATCATTTTCTGAGACACTTTTCCATAAGCAAGTGCCTATCATTGGGAATTCAGAGCTCCCAGATCACCCATCTCTTCTTATAACTGTTAGCTAGCATTCTGCAGTTTATTCCCTGGAGATTTTAGAAGAGCATCCCTGCATATCATCACCCATCTTGGATCCAGCTGGGAGAAATCTTGTCTCCAGGGAACCTTTATTAATTTCTAGATGTTTGCAGTTGTCATAATGGAGGTAAATGGCAGAATTCACTGGTATCTAGTCTGTACAGTCTGCATATGATAGTAACCTTCCACAACACACATAACTGCTCCCGCAAAGAACTGGCTACCCTAGAATGCTAATAGTGTCCATTTGAGAGGCCCTGTGCTGAAGAACACAACTACACAGCATGTCATATTCTAACAAGAACCCTCCTTGAGCTGATTCTAGTTATTGTGTTCCTTGAGTACAATAATAAACAGAAGAACTGAATGAGTGGGGCAGCTTGAAAGAATTAAGAAGCAAACCCTACACCATGTTTCAGAACATGAGACAAATGATGAAATTTTATCAATAGAATATCAATAAATAAAAGCCTTCCTTAGAAAATTGTTTAGCCATCATGTCTGATGTACATGGATATACAGTACCTTCTCCCAAAGGTCCACTGTAGAAATTAAATTTAGAAAATAAAATTTATAAAATTAGTCACATGACTTGATCATAGTATTTCAAAATTACACATCTGTATTCTTTAGTCTTAATATGCATTTTATAATACAATTCACCCTTTTAAACCATAATTTTAAGGTATTATAGCTATTATTGTTTCATTTAGCATATTAATAGTATACATTTTTCAAACAAAGATCTGAAAAATGAGTCCACACACAAATGGCATTAAAAAATAAAACCTTAGTATCTTGTAATCACTTTCTTAAGGACTACAAATACAAGAATTTTCTGGTGTCTGAGAATGCTCACAAACCAGTACCTACAATACCAGAATCATAACCCAAAGCATTTTAATTGGTCTGTTTTTATGCTGTGGAAAGCTTCTGAAGCCAAGTTAAAATTAAAAGAAAATCCAGACTTTATTATAACTGTCAGCACCTGAAAACTAGACAAAAATGTGTGGGTGTTTGGAGATTGTTTTTTTAAGAAATATCGGGCAAAGTCTATTTTAGTGCACAATCCCCTTGGAGAAGTAACTTGTCAATTATGCTGAGTAGTGGTGTGGTTTTGAATGTGTGGAAAGCAGACATGGACTGACCCCAGCCTCCTTAAAGCAATGAGCTCAGCTGGTTGTAAACCCAGATCCCGAGGCTGCACAGGCGCTCCCCCCCACCCCGCCTTAACTCACCCTGTGTGTTTCCTCCTACTGATGTCCTACACTGTTCTTTCTAAGACAGATTCCATCAGTCACAAGTGAGTGTCCTTGGCGTTAGAACTTTACAAAATGTCATTGCAATTTAAGAAGCAGTGATCAAAAGTAACGATCTCATATCACCAGGAACCAGCTCTAGTTTTCTACACTAATCCAAAATACATAAAGAACACCATGTTCAAAGGACTATTTTGTGTAAGATTTTACTTTTAAGTCTGATGAATTTGTGAGTAAAAAACTATTCTTTTGATCTGGGTGCAGTAGATGTTACTTCCTATCTGAACATAGTTGGTGGAATAGATAATGAATTAGATTGGAATGTAAAAACTTAGAAGGTACAAGATAATAATTTCTCTAGAAGTCTGCTCTCAGGAAAAGTTACATTTTAAAAAATTGCAGGCTCTATATCATTAGAACTAGGCTGAAAAGGAAAAATAGTGGTAGCAACTTGGTTGGGATGGAAATCCTTTCCTTTGAAACACCATGGTTCTATCGCTTCAGCCATTAGGGAACTTAAACATTTTATTGGTTAAGTTTTATTTTTCCTTGATATTTTTAATTTTAAATATATATTATTAACATAATAATTTTTAATTATTTTGTTTATTCTTTCCCCTTCAGAGAAGCTTAGCAGAGCTACCAATTTCATGGGCATCTATAGCATCTGATGATGTGCTTCGGGCAGAAACCTGAATATGGGACTCTGTGGTTAAAAGTTTATGACTATATACAGCCATTGAATTTCTTCCCTTGAGGTCAGTATCAAATATATTCAAAGTAGAAATGCTTTCCAAACAAATTTAATTCTGAGCATGAAGTGAAAAATTAATAAATCAATATGTTTGTGTATATGTAGATATATATACATCAATTTATATGATAAAATAACAGTAATAAAAATATTGTGCAAATAAGAGTGATATTTGTCACATATTCATATATCTGTTTTAAGGGAAAATTCAAACCTTCTAGCTTTGCTTGCTCATAGTTGGCTTAAATTAAGTCACCGATTTTAGTAGTCACACAGTGAAGCAATGTATTACTAGCTCCTATTGGCTTTGCTACAGAAGACACTACCTATTGATGCCATGGAATCTATCAATACCCATTCTCCAACCAATGTCATTCCTATCATCCAGTGAAAAGAAGCTTTTCATTATCTTCCCAGGTGCTCTAAAGGAAAAGATGTCTTTTGTGCCCTAATAATTAATTTCAAAGTTAATTACTCCAGTGAAAAAGAACTAAAAGAATATAGAGCATGAGCCTTTGTAATCAGAAACTTATCTTTAGGTTGACAGACCCAGAACATCCGTGACCTGAGTGTAATAGCAGAGGGTGTGGGGGGAAGCAGACAACCCCATATTTATCACAGCCTAATTTTCCAAATAAATCCTTTCCCTCACTTAGCTTGTCTCTGAGCACTGGCCTTTTCAGGTAGCAAGCAATAAACTTAGGTTCATATTTTCTTATCTTTATACTTGACTAGTTAAAAAAATAATAATTTGAAAATGTTATTTGGAAACATTTCCATTTGATCATTTTATTACCAAGTTGTAACAAAATTGGTGTTTGGATCTTAATATTTAAATCCAAACTTTCAATGTACAGATTTTTTTGTGGTTATACAAGTTAAATTGCACTGGACACTCATAACTTTATGATTAATGTTCTTTCAGATGTCATCCACATATTTTTAAGATTTCACTTACTGAATAGGGCATTCTGAAATAGCCAATGAAGATTTATTAGCAATTTTAAACAAAGAATAAGTAGTCATTAGCTACTTAGCTTGTGTTCTTGTTGCACCCTTTCATGTAAGAGGTTATACTGTCATAACTCAATGGAATTGAGAAAGAGAAATATTGAATACATTCTTTGCTATTGAAACTCAAAATCAGAAAAGTACCTAGCTGTAAAAGAGACCTGGAAAATATATATCTATCTGGCCAGTGATTTTCCTATGCTTGCTAGAAGATGCAAAGATATGTAGTTTTAGCAGCTAATACTTTCCACCATGCAACCTTTTTATTTTAAATATCAATTAAATGATCTCCTTTTCTAGGGTAGTTCTTGCCATCTGGAAGTTCCATGCAAATATATCCTCTTTAGACTTACATCGTTGGATTTCTATTCCCTCATCTGCAACGAGAGTGGTTATGCTGGGTAACCTCCTATCTTTGTTTATCTAAGACTTACAAGACTCATGAAAGGACACCACAGGAAAAGGTAATACATAGTAATTTCAGCCTTCACTTTATATGTTGTATATCACTCTTCCAATATTATATATACCATAGGATTTTTATATACTTTGTAAAAGTAAAACATTCTAATTATGATCCGTAAAATGATTATCTTTGTCATGTTTAATCATGAAGAACTTGGTATTTCATATTAGTAATTTGGATTATTATTGCTTTGGGTTTTGATATTGGACTTGCAAATTCTATAAGTCCCAGGCTCTACAAAAAATGTACTCAAACAAACTTATGATATCTATGTCTTTTTTCTTAAATGAAGGAGAGCATTATAATAATTCTGCCTATCTTTTGTATCTGTGGTTCTAAAACCTGAGAAGAATGTGTTCCATGTGATCTTGTGAGACCACAGAACACTACAGCACTGAAGGAATTTAATTCATAGTCCATATATTAATGTGTGTATCCACACAACAATTAGAATCTAAATGGAATTATAAGAATTGAGAATTCTTTCCATTTCTCAGTGGTCTGAGTGGTTGTATCTAGAAAAACACTGTAGCCATGGCAACTGGATGTTCAACTTGTAACTTTTGCTTTTTATTTACATTGTTATGATTTATAATCACACTAATGACCTCCCAGTTAGACATTTTCTGGCCATTAATAGTAGGCTCCATTAAAGGCCTCTGGTTTCACCAGAGACCACGAATACTTTCAAGTTGTTTATTAATACTATGAAAATATCAACCCTGAAGGTCATTATTGCTTAAATAATGCCTTGAAACATTATGCAAGGTGAGCAATTAGCTTTAGTTTTTGATGATTTTATAACGTGTGTCTCAGCACCATGATCAGACAAAATAAAAATAATAATGAAAGCCCAGATGTGCAGTGAAACTGAAGGAAAGGTAAAAATTTCTCTCCAGGTTGTTGGCCTTTTAAAAATATCTTTGAGACTTTAAGGATGTGAGAGGTATAGACAGTCTAGAATTACTAACTTTCTTAATAGTCCTTAGACTCCCATTAAGATTCCACCCACTCTTCTTAGAACTGTCTGCCCCAGAATACATTCCCTGCTGTGTTAATTACCTTGAAAAGTCAAGAGTATCATCGGCCTGTTTATATTAATTATCCATAGTGGTCACAAGTGAGGAAAAAATAACCAAAAATTAATGTAGAAAGCTCTTGAGTTCTACTGTGAACAATCAATTGGATTACTTATAATTTTTAGAAGTCATTTCTGTTTTACTCCTGAAAAAGCAGCATATGCTAAGCAAGGAGCCATTGAGGCCACATCAACATTTTTCTTCCTTGCTCTCATTGTACATATTTACCTACTTCATTAAAATCTGTAATCCAGTCCTCATATCTTCTCCCCTTGAGACAAGCTGTTTATAAATTGCTTCCTTATTGAAAAATGACCATCTTCTGTAACGTGTTCTTTCCATAGCCATTTCCTCTAATCATTCCTTCAACAGTAGTTACTGAAACTCTAGGTTACAGTCTCAACTGCGTTGTCCCTTCCGTCCTTCATTCTGTGCTCCACTTAGTCTCCCAGTAACCCTCCCATCTCTGCCACATGACTTTAGCTAAAGCTTCCAGTGACCAATAAAGTCTCACCACCATGACTGCCCTAAACAGGAGCTGAATAAAGATGACATCAATAGACATGCCAAAGTAGACCGCAAAAACCCAATCCTACACAATGAACTCCAGGTGACAAAGAATGCTGGGAGTTGGGGAAATAGTCTTCCCCAGGGAAGAGCACACCAACTGGTTATCCAATACCAAATGATAATCCCATAAAACACATAAATAACATTATACAGATTATATTTAGGAATATATATGTATACAATATGAGAAATGCATGTAACAACAATTAATGGAAAGAGAGAAAGGAGGAGTATATGGCAGGGTTTGGAGTACAAAGGGGAAGGGAGAAATGATGTAATTATATTATGATCTCAAAAATAAAATTAAAATAAAAAGCTTCCAAGGACATGCTCATTACTATTTTGAATGGAAATTTCTCACTTCCTTCCTTATATGCTCTCTCATATCCACTATTATCACATTACTACCCTTTTCTTTTAAATGATACAGATTTATATTATCAATCCTCTGTTATTACAAAATTCTCAACAGAATTCCATTCTTACCATCCTTTAAATTCTTATAAGAATCACCTTTTCTTATCTCTCTATACTTCCTCTAGGTGATTTATCGCAATAGTGTACATTCAAATGTAGATGTAACCTTCTTGTTAAATAAGAAACACAGAGCCCGTGCAGAGATGAAAGCCCAAGAGGTCAGAGTAATAACTAAGCGCTAAAAACCTTACCCTTCACTGCCGCTCCTGTCCTTCCACCCACAAGAGACCTCCTTCCTGTATCTCTGTCTTCTTATAGACTTTCTGTTCTGCCTTCTCATTGGTTGTAAACCCAACCACATGACCTCCTTGTCACTGCCCATCTATACAGACCTCTAGGTCTTCTATGGTTGGTATTGAGATTAAAGGCGTGTGTCTCCATGCTGATGGTATCCTTAAACACACAGAGATCTTCCTGTCATGTGATCAGGATTAAAGGTGTGTGCTACCACTGCCAGACTTCTGCTATGGCTTGCTATTAGCTCTGACCCCCAGGCAACTTTATTTATTAACATACAAATAAAGTCACATTTCAGTACAAATAAAATATCACCATATTCAAATACTATTTATATTTAAGCAGTGCATTTGAATTTCAGCTACTCTTCTGACTCAGCTCTGTATATTCTTACATTTCCTGTAAATGCACATATGATTTTCACTATCAGTTAATTATCCATTATCCTAAGATTCCTTTTTATTTGTATATTGCTTCTCACTGAGTGATACTTCCATCTACCAACTTAGAAACACAGAAAGCACCCTTTATTTCTCTTTTCTCTCACCACTCATATCTATTCTGTAAATGCTAGCTTGTTAACATTTCAAAAATTTACACCACCTAAGAGAAGACTACAGCCATTGTGAGATGTCTTTTTCTGTTTAGATCCAGGGTACCAAAGTGTACTAAATCTGTAATCAAATAATGATCTTCTCAATATGCATATCTTATCCTCTTCTTTTGCTTCATATAATGACTTGATATTTTCACATAAGTCTATGTTTAAGTTTTTGCCATGTTTAGAGAACAGGTCAAATGTTAGACTAGAAGCCCCATGTGGGCAAATTCCACTCTTCCTAGTTGCCATTTTGTTTTTAGTGTATCTAACCAGGGCCAGGAGAAGCTGACATACTGATTGTTTCATTTTTCAGCACCACACATTTATTTTCTGGACAAGTCTCCAATCCTACCTCATTTTTAGCCATTTAAAACAGAAATGGTTTGGCCTTTTCTGCATATGCCACTTTGTTGTAGCTTGTGAGTTTTTGCAGGCTTTGCTCAGAAGCCTCTCTTCACTCACTCACCCAAACATATTCACTTGTCTTTTATGATTCACCTTAAATAGTATGTCTCCTGGGAGGTTTCTGTGAAATGACAGCTCACATATAGTTTTTACATTCTTAATCCATAATAACTTTAATTCCTGAGTATACGTGTATCTGTTTCACCTATAAAACATGTGTGATATGTATTCAATTCCCTGTGCATTTTATTAATAAAAGTCTCATTAAATGATATTTTTAAGTAAAAAGAACAGACTACAAATATGCAACATTAATGTTGGGCCAAGATTTTTTGTGTGAATGTTTTACACACACACACTATATTTCTGAAGTACACTACAAATACTATGTATTTTATATAGCAGATTTAGTTAAGGGGATTTTAAAAAGCCAACTAGACTGAATTTTACTTAAAAAGGAATTGAATTTTTACAATCTTTTGTCTCTAGTATAAAGCATTTTTAATAGGCATTTGTTAGTTATTGAAAAATGTTTATTATTCAATTACTAAGGTTTAGAATTTATGGGTTCTTGCAATAGGACTCCTGTTGCAGCCCTACTCTATTTTCCACATTTATGTTTTATTTCTCAAAGGTCATGAAGCTGATGAAGCAAAAGGGGGGATTCACATGACTATGCAATCAAATCACTTAGTGCTTTTCAACATAGAAAACATCAATTAAGCCCCAAGTATGGTGGCTCAGTCCTACAATCTGAGCATTTTAGAGGTTGAGAGAGGAGGATTTTCAAGAGTTCAATGACAGCTGGACTTTGTAATAAATTCCAAGTAAAACTAGGTTAGAGTGACTTCCTGCTTCAAACCCTAAACCAAAGCAAGCCAAACAAAACTGAACCACAAAAAATCTCCATGAAAACAAAAGTAAAACAAATGAAAACACTAATAATATATAAAAATTAATTTCAATTGTACCTCTAAGAATTTTGTCCCAGAAAACATTTAACTAGGCATAAGTAGACAAATCTTAGAGTTAATTTTACTTTAAGATTTTTGTGGTAGCATGTTTATCAGTTCTTGAATTCTACTTGTTCTTTCTAGCATTTAATTGTGGTTTAGTTTATGGTGATGCTGTCTTTGTGATGACAAGAGACTCTCCGTTCTGGTCTTTGTGTAGAATATCCTTGTAAGTAGAAGAGCATATCTGTTGGATAAATACCATTCATAGGGATGGATAACAGTGAATGTTCATAAATGGTAAGAACTACGTGTAAATACCTTGCCAAACATCTTAAGATATCCACGACACTTCTCTAGCTGCAGTTTAGTGAATATTATTTGAATAAAATAAAAAGTGTGTAAACTTCATTTCAAGATTTATTAACCAATACTTCTATGAACTCCAAATATTTCACAATTTTATCCATTTTCTTTTTGATCTAAATGTTTTGTTGTGATATTTCCCCTTAGGTTTCAAGAGTAATTTTGTCAGTAATGTCCATAAGAACTCGTTAGCCAGACTGTGCCTTAATTTTAATTTTATATTTGCAAAGGAATGGAGAAAATTTAACCATGTCCTTTATCTAAGAAAAAGATATATTTTCTTTGTATCCATCTCATCTCACATAGTAAAATCTAGCATTTTCAGGGAGCAGATCTGAAAATTTGCAATTTTATATATTACACTTGGGGCTCTAGCAATTTGTAGGTCTTGCTGATATGTTGTTTGGTTGTAGAAATCCACACAGCTAATGCCTTTTGCAATTCCTGATAGCCTAAGCAATGTCAATTTGTCAGGATTTAAAAATGGAATTTCATGTCTGATTGGTCTTTCTCAGAATACATGTTTGTCTCCTCACTCTAAAGAGAATATAAAGCACAAAATAACATTTGCTGTAATAACAGCTTGGTGGACCTTTCTGACCTCATTTTAAAACGGCATGCCTTAATTGCTCCACTAGCATTTCTGGTATGGATTATATCAATACACTAGCTCAATATTGTTTGTTGTATTATGCTGTCTATATTTACCACTATGTTATTTTTGACATTAATGTATCACACAGAAAATAAGTAGAAAATAACAGGTCATGTTTGAAAATGCACTATAATTTGTTAGCTTCTATGAATTATGCATCAATCTGGCCCTTGTTTTATTGAGATTTGTGGACACAGAGAAAAATACCTTAATAAAAAATGTTTCTCTGTCCTCTATAGTAAGATTTTAACATAAAGAAATGACAAGGATATACAATAATCATGTACTGTTTTAAAAAAGAAACACTGATTCATAGCCTAAATTTATATAAGAATTTGAGTCTGACTTAGATTTGTGTCTTAGCTTGGGGCATCATTGCCAAGACTGTTAGGCATTCTTCCCCAACCCTCAGTTTGCTCATGTAAAAAGTAAAATAATAGATAATTTTGTGTATGTGTATGAGTGCTAGGGATCAAAACTACGGCCTCACACAGGCTAGGCAAATGCTTTATTTATGACCTATATCCCCATTGTACATCGCATAGGCTTTAAAGATAGGATTATATTTATATATTTTTGTGACATGTATTAGTTGCAAGAACATAAAGGAGTTTTTTCATTGTTCTTCAGCATCAGTTCCTTTATCTTTAAACACATGCATTGTATTTCTATTGGGAAATGCAAACAAAAATAAGATATTATCAGAAAATATGCAATACCTGATAGGTTTCTATTATTGTCATCAAAATTCCTTTTAATATAATCGTTTCTAGCTTGATAAGTACAATAATTCTAATAGCAAACATCTAGTACAATTGTGACAATCAAGCACTAGGCTAGCCAATTTCCATGCATCCTATCACTTAGTCCTGATAACTACCAATGAGACTGTAACTATAATTATACTTTTTGCAAACTGGAGAAGAAACATGCAAGCCTAAGTAAATATTCAAGTTTACTCAGCTTTTGTACTGCAGAGCTGAGACTTGCTGAATCCTAATGTCAATCTGAAGTTGCTATTAGTTACACTATTTGGATAACCGCAAAGTAGTGCCTTGCATCATGCTACTACTAGTGGTCTTTCTAATTTGGACCTTTTGATGTAAAAGTAAGAGCTGACTTAAAGAAAAAATGAAAGACCGGGCTTTTGGATATAGCCTGACAGTCACTACTTATGATTCTTAACTATTAGAAACTTTTCTCTCCAATATTAAATCATAGTACTCACTTTCTCTTCTTTGTACTGCACTCAAAGATGAGAAGAATTAGTATTAAGTGATTTTGTGCATAGCAACATCTAATAAGGAATTTTCATCTGCAGTAGAAATATCAAAGTTACAGGGAGGAGCTCAGTTTTACCTCAGCTTGATGTGCCATGCTTTGTTCAAGTCATTGGGAAGCCTGCCCCTTTCTGAATGGAGACTGAGGAAGAGTGGATGGGAGATGGGAGGGAGGGGATGGGAAGAGGAAGAGGTTGAGGAAACTGTGGTCGGTATGTAAAATGAATAAAAAATATTTTATAAAAAATAGCAAAATTATACAATCCAGACAAGTAGATAAATAACTTTTATTATTATTTGTGGTTGTAAGAAGCATAGCAGTGACATTATTATAAACCTTTAAAAAAACCTTTTAGTCCCATTTTAAGCATTTTAAACATAAGATAGAGAAAGATGTGCATGTATTTAAGACCTTTGTAAAACTAAACTGTTACTAGAGCTGAAAATTAATGCTACCAAGCTATATATCTCTCTAGAGAAACAAGCTCATCAAGTTTCCTCAAGGAGAAGGGGTATAATGAGAGCCTGCACTTAGTTCCTGGGTCTTTATGAAGACTTTTTGAGGGTAAATCACTAAAACCCCATAGAACTGAACTTAACTTTGAGAAAACTTTTGAGAAAAAAAAATGGAATAGGAAATTTCCTGTATCTGCTTCCATCAGTCACTGGATGAGGGTTCTATGATGACAGGGTATCTCTTTCCTGGCTCTCCCACTCTGTCCCTGTTCCAGCTCAAACCTCCCGCTTCCCTTTGTTCTCCTCCCCCATCCCTTGGCCTCTATTACCCCCCCCCAACCCCAGTTTGCTCATGTAGATCTCATCTATTTCTCCTTCACTGGGTGATCCATGCATCCTTCCTAGGGTCCTCCTTACTAGCTAGCCTCCCTGGAGCTGTGGGTTGCAGTCTGGTTATCCTTTGCTTTATATCTAGTATCCACTTATGAGTGAGTGAGTACATACCGTGTTTGTCCTTCTGAGTCTGGGTTACCTCACTCAGGATGTTATTTTCTAGTTCCATCCATTTGCCAGCTAATTTCATGATGTCATTGTTTTTCTCTACTGAGTAGTACTCCATTGTGTATATGTACCACATTTTATTTATCCATTCTTCAGTTGAGGGGCATCTAGGTTGTTTCCAGGTTCTGGCTATAATGAATAATGCTGCTATGAACATAGTTAAGCATGTGTCCTTGTGGAATGATTAAGCATTCCTTGGGTGCCAGGCCAAGCTCCAGGAGTCCAATCGACAAGAGAGAGGAAGAATTCTATGAACAAGGGACATCGAGATTATGATGGGAAAAACGTACAGAGACGGCCAGCCAAACTAGTAGAAATGCTGAACTGTGGACCAATAGCTGAGGAGCCCCCATGGTACTGGACTAGGCCCTCTGGATAGGTGAGACAGTTTTTTAGCTTAAACTGTTTGGGGGCCCCCCAAACAGTAGGATCAGAACCTGTCCCTATTGCATGAGCCAGCTTTTTGGAGCTTTGTGCTTATGGTGAGACACTTTGCACAGCCTTGGTACAGAGAGGAAGGGCTTGGACCTGCTTCAGCTGAATGTACCAGGCTCTGCTAAATCCCCATGGGAGACCTTGCCTTGGAGGAGGTGGGAATAGGGGGTGAATTGAGGAGGAGGAGGGCAGGGCGGGTGGGAGAAGGGAGGACAGGGGGAATCTGTGATTGGTGTGTAAAAATGAATAGAAAATCTCTTAATAATAATATAATAATAAAATATTTTTAATGGAAAAAAGAAATTCCCTGATAAGTTTATATCTTAAAAAATATATTAAAGAGGAGTTGGATATTTCTCAGCTCACATGAAAGAAAAAATAAGCAAAACACATTTCAAAAAAGAAATTTAAAATATTATGAAAATTGCCAGCATTATTCTAATGCAGAAACCCTATTCACATTAATTTCTGAATTTTTTCCATCCTTCATCAAAATTTTTAATCATTATAACATGAAAGAAAGTAAGACATAGGGAAAATAATAAGTAAATAAGAAGTAAAAATAATGAGATAATATTTAGAAATATATATATATGCATCAATAACAACTAGTTTAAAAAAAGTGGCTATGAATTAGTAGCAGGGAGGATTGCATGGGAGAGTATGTAGGGAGGAAAGGGAATAGAGATAGTTTGTCATTAAATTATAATCTCAGAAGCTTTTAAAAAGAGTGACATATGAACAGGCAGGGGGGGATAACAAAGATCTTTTGCTTTTGTTATTTGTTTTGGACAGGATGTTACATAACACACATTTGCTCTGAACTTGCTCTGTGTCAGGGGTTACCCTACTTTAGTGTTTCAGATGTTGGGATGACAAGTGTGTACCAACTTTTAAAGTGATGATGGAATTTTTAAAAAATAAGGACAAGTTGGAATGTCAGAAATACAGCACATGTAAGACTTATCCTTTCTACCCTTACTGAAAAGTCTTACTAGGATTTACTTATACCCACCGAATTCATAACATTAACTCTTAAGTATGTTAAAAATGTGTTATGTTAACAATAAATCTGAGAACCAAGAGACTTGGAACAGTGTCTGTAAGGTTTCACTGTGTTGATGCCAACTGCAGTATGTGTAGAAGGAATGGTTAGTAGTTACTATTCTTTTTATTTAGTACTGTTCTCCTTTCACAATGTCCACATTCTAACCTAATATTAGATACTGCTGTATTGGGACCAAGAAAAACAATTAACTGTTTTGTGGTAGCAGTAAATGACTAGGAATAATGATCTGCAAAATTTACTTGCTCAAGGAAATGTGCCTCAAGGAGATCCAACCACTCAGCCCATCCCACTGCAGAGCATGGGAAGAAAGGTTTGCTCTTTAACTAGTCTTCTCTATTTAAGAGATGTTCCTGAAGAGACTAGCTGCAAGGCCCCATAGGTCTGTTCCACTAATCAACCAAATGTTCATTAGATTTAGAAATGTTTTCTTTTAATCTTCCAAACTGATTCTAAAATGTGGTTAGGGAAAACAGGAGAAGTGTTTACAAGGCAAAGTATGCTACTTTGATTATCTTAGACATAATACATGGACTAATTTTTACTTTAAAAGCTTCCTGCAGCACATTCTGTATTGACTATTTTGAATGCCAGCCATCTTTGCATATCAGCTGTGCAGGCTCTCAGGGCTATGGCCATTTGTTCAGATTAAGTCTGTCTTCGGTAGATAAGTCTCTTAAGCAGTTTGGAGCATGGAGGGGAAATGTAGTGCTTTTGATGGTCTGAAGGTGGAAAACATCTCCCGCCCAACTAATTCATCCACTATAAAGCATACTGTTCAATGTGTGATTTTCCTCACACCTGTGAAGTTCAGGGAACAGCTTCAGTATATTTTTCCTTGTTGTCCTTAGTAAAATAGACTTCTGAGGGAAAAGATGTTGCCTTTTCTCAGTGAATAGCAGGTACCCATTCTATCACAAGTAAAAGTATGCTGTTTAAATCCTAGGCTTGGGTCTCATGCACAAACTCTATTGCAAATTGTTTTAACTCTCTACTTCATAATGAACTTTTTGAAGAATTAATAGTAGGATAATAAACTAGGTTACATATGTTTTGCGATTAATGAAATACATGGTTCATAGATGTTTATGTTGATATTTAGGCATATTGGTTATTATAATGTTATTTCCAAAACACATATAAATTATTTTGAAAGAAAATGAAAAGAAAATGTTTAATAATTTATATTAGATGAATTTTGTAGACTGAAATGACTTTAGTTGCAATGAATTCAGTTGTTTTAGTTATTTGTAAAATGGCACCATTCCCTACTACTTCGGAAAGTAAAGCAGATGACTAGTTGAACTATAGAATATTAATTTTTTAATTAGCATATTTAAACTTTTGACAGCTAAGTTTCTGTCTCCTCTGTTCACACATAAGATATCTTTCTTATATCAGTTCTGAAAATATCTTTGCATGTTTACTGGAAAAGGTATGTTCAATAAAAATTAGAATCAAATTGGATCAAAGTTTATGTTCTGATAGAAAACAAAGTGGCAAAATCCCTTTTCAAATCAAAATAAGGAGAAGATGATGGATGTGTAATACAAATGTGGTACATTCACACAACAGATTATTACTCAGCTGTTAACAAAACCTAAATCTGGAAGTTTGTAGGTAGTAGATAGAGTTAGATAAAAATATATCATCCTGAGTGAGGTAACCTATCTACTTATATGTGGATGTGATCCGTTAAGACTTTGATAAGGAATATGCAATCACAAAAGTTAGGTAGAAAGTAAGGGACTAGAGGGGATGGAAGTATCTCCATAGGAAGAGGAACTGAAAGAGTTAGTTATAGATGAACAGAGCATGGCTGGAACTGGAGGATCAAACAGGAAGAGTAGTGAGGGGGCAATAAGGGAGGGAATACGGGTAGAAGTAACCAAGATGAAGGACCACTTGAGAGCTTATATGGAAACCTAATACAGTAGAAGCTTCTTAAAAGAGATAGTTATATGAAAGGGATATAAATGGAATTACCAAATAAAGGGGAAGGAAATACCCAAACTTGATTTTTTTTTATCACCAAATGAAACCTCCAGTGGTGTGAATGGCTTACATCTAGATTAGCTGTTGGTTAAAGGTGCCAAATGGAAACCCATAAATAACCCAGGCTATTGCCAAGGCTATTGGTGGCTCTCCACAAACTGATGGCAAAGCCCAATTGCTGAAGACAACACCTATACAATTCATTAAACATGGAGAAGTTTTACCTGGTGCCTACATAGCACCTTCACCCCCACATTTTAGCATTTTTGATACAGGAAGGTACTCTCCATGCTACCAAAAGATAAACGAACATACCAACCCTGTCACAGACACTTTGATCTTTAATGGTGTATTGCTTGCAAAATATACTAGGACAGTGGTGGCAAAAAGCTTGTAGGAGTAATCAATCAAAATCTGATTTTACTTAAGGCCCATTCCATGAGATAGAACCCATGCCTGATACTGTCTTAGTGGTGAAGACCCAGAGACTAGGTAGGCCATGGACCTAGGGGAAATGAAAATACTACTGTTCTACTAAAGAAACATAGCAATAAAATGACTCCTGATGACATTCTTCTCTGCTCATAAATCAGTATCTTGACCAGAGAAGCTTCATCCTGTGGTAGATGGGAACAAATACAGAGACCCACAACTGGACATTTCAGAAAGTTAGAAAACTTGGAATATTCAGTCTAAATAGTATATCTCCACCAAATCCTCTTCTCAGGTCTCACAGAACCCTGTGGAAGAGGAGGTGGAAAGATTGTAAGAGCCAGTGGTGATGGAAGACCCAGAGGAAACACAGCCTATAGTGGGTAGCCATTCCAGCTTTGATCTGGAAGTTCCAACCCCCATTGAGACTTCAGCAACTGTCATGCCTACAAGGCAGGGTCAAGGGAGGCACCTGGAGACCTGAGATCTGGATGGGCCAGCGCTCTCTCTGTTCTGGGACCCTGAATGGTGGAGGTGGACTGAGCAGAGCTCCAGAGAACACCGCTGGACTGTGATACACCTTCTCCAGACCCTGAGAGCTACCTATCCCTTAATTTGTAAGTTACACCATTAAATAAATCTCCCTTTTAACTACGTGGAGTGGCCTTACTAATTTCACCAATATCTGGAGCCCAATGTGGGGCAAATTCCAAAGGCCTGGGTGGCTCCCACCCTCAGTCTCCTCCCTGGCTAGCAGGTACCTAAACTCGCCTACAAAGTTCCATATAACCAGGGAACGCCTACACGGTTCCATTCCTGAAAAAGGGAGCAGTCTGGTCACAGTTCCCTAGCTTAGCCCCTACCAGGAAAAACTGCTGTGAGTGAGGTATTCCCCTGCCCCCACAGTACTGGCTCCTGCTCCCCGCCATCAGGATTCCTGCCTTTAGCTTCGGTCAGCCAAGGTTGCCAGTAGGCCCTGCTTCAGAGCTGTACCAACACCACCTTCTGGCTGAAAAATCCTACTACACCCCCAGAACCGCAAAAAGGCAATATAGACAAAGTAGTGTCTTATTTCAAGTAAAAGTACTTGATAATTTTGTATCTTAAAATTGACTAGCAAATTTTGAGTAATTCTTGTAATATGGCCGACAACATTACCTCACAAGAATTTGAAAACCTTTTTGCCTGTATGATGAATGACATCTTCCTAGAAATATACAATCTTCCTAAGGCATATCTGGCCTGTACCATATTGGCATTCTTCGTAATAATTCACACAGTGTTCAAAGCACAGCAGGACAGACAAACAAGAACTCACAGAGACTGTGGCAGCATGCACAGGGCCTGCACAGGTCTAGGCCAGGTAGGGACCTAGAGCTGAGAGAAGAGGACACAAACTACCAACCCTAACGCAGAAGCTATCTGCAATAGATAACCACATACAAATGGAAAATTAGTTTTCCCCAATGGAGTCGAACTGTGTTATAAACCACACTTAAGGGCAGGCCCCAAGCTTAGCAATAGATGGTCAGCAAAAAATGAACTCAGCAGTATTTGTTTTTGAAGAAACTTTTGTTTCATAATGTTTTAGAGGGCCTTTTTTTCTTTATAGATCTTTTGCTTATATATTATGGCTTCTGATTTTGTTCTTAAGCATTTTCTGTGTGTGCAAATGTGGGTGTGTCTCAGTTTCTGTCTGTGTTTCTTGTGTCTTTTTTTTTTGGCTCTTGTTGTGGAATGATCATTTTGTACACTGTGAAGATGTGTCTTTGCCAAGTCACCTTCTGATTTGTTTAATAAAGAGCTGAATGGGCAATTGCTAGGCAGGAAGAGGTTAGGTGGGACTTCAGGGAAGAGAGAGAAAGAGAGGAAGAGATAAATCTAGGTGCAGAAGACACACCAGAGGACACAGAGAGGAAACAAGAGGATGGAAGAGAGATTTAAAAAAAACATGAGACAAAACATAGATTAATATAAATAGGCTAATTTAAATTATAAGAGCTACTGGGACAAGCCTAAGCTATAGGCTGAGCTTTCATAATTAATAATAAGTCTCCATGTCATTTTTTTGTGAAGCCCAAAGAAAAATCCATCTACAGGTTCTTTTTTAATTCCTCTTTGTTTTATCCTATTCTGATTTTTTCTTATTATTTTGGTCTAATGAGAAAGAGGGAGGGAGAAAGAAAGGGTATGTATTTGGGGAAGTAGGGAAATAAGGACGACCTGGAAGGAGCTGGGGATGAGGAAATCATAATAAGAATATACTATATTAAAAATCTATTTCAATGAATAAAAAAAAGATCAACACTAAGAACTGGTATGTAACAAATAATCTAAGATATTAAAGTTTTAGAGAAAGTAGAAAATACTCTCAGGTAGACAAATAGACAAATGTGTCATTGAACTTATCCTAGAAATAGACAAGGAAACTATTAGGACAAGAGGAAGACAATGGCCCTGACAGAAGATGTGAGAAAAAAAATCCTGACTTGAATAAAGAGATAGTTTAGATTGTAAAGGTCTTTCCTCACGGAAGAAAAAAGGAAATAAGCATCCAAGAAAAGACAAAAGATGACTTCCCAAGATAACATGTCTTTGTCATTCATGCTGTGAACCATGGTGGATGCTGAATGAGCTATAGCCAAGAGCTTTCAGCTAATAGCACCAGTGGAACAGCATGCTCTATCCTCCTCCTCCTCTCCTCCCCCTCCCCCCTCCTCCTCTTCCTCCTCCTCCTCCTCCTCCTCCTCCTCCTCCTCCTCCTCCTCCTCCTCCTCCTTCTTCTTCTTCCTTTGGGTTTTTTGAGACAATGTTTCTCTGTATAGCTTTGGAGTCTGTCCTAGAACTCACTCTGTAAACCACACTGGCCTCAAACTCAGAGATCCGACTGCCTCTGCCTCCTAAATCCTGGGCATTAAGGGCATGTGCATAGAATTTGCACCATCACCACCCTGCATAGAATTTGATTCCTTTACTTAGCTTTTCTTGTCACTGTAACAAATACCTGGAAGAAGCAATTTAAGAGAGCAGAGGTTTATTTTGGCTCAGTTTTCAGTCCATGATGATGGGAAAGGCATGGGAGAATTCTTGGCAGCAAAATCAATTTGGGGCATTTTCCTTTTGTTTGTTTGTTTGTTTGATTGTTTTTTGAGACAAGGTTTCTCTGTATAACAGTTCTTGTTATCCTGTGAGAAAAATATCCTGATTCTTCTTAAACCAGGCTGGCCTAGAACTCACAGAGTTCCACCTGCCTCTCCCTTTCTTGTGCTGGGATTAAATGCATGTACTACCAGTCACCACAGAGTGGTAAATTCTTTTTTTTTTTAATTCAACACTGACATTTTATTTTCTAAAGTTTATCATAATTTTACAAAACAGAACAAAACAAAAAAGCAGGTATCAAAAACAGCATCTCATCAACATTTTTTTTTTTCTTTTGAGAACTCTCTGTTCAGCACCAGGGCCCATTTTTTGAATGAGTCATTTGTTTTTCTTTATTTTCTGAGTTCTTTATGTACTCCTGATATTAACCCACTGTCAGAAGTATAGCTGTGAAAGATTCTTTCCCATCGTATAGGTATCCTATTTATCTGATTAATTGTTTCTTTAGATGTGCAGAAGCTTTTTAGTTTTATGAAGTCCCACTTGCCAAGTGTTAGCCTTAATTCTTGGTCAAATGGAGTTGGCAGAAAATTTGTAAAAGGAAAAAAGAACAGGAATTTTTCTCTGACATTGTGTCACCTAGAAATAACAAAAGCCACACCTACAGCATCTCATCAACATGGCTGCTTAAACAAGCCCTTAAGAGGGCTGACACTAGACATGTCAATGTGGACTTGAGAAAAGTTCAGGAGTTCTCAACCCTAGAGAAAGAGCTAAAGGCAACTAATGTTGAAAAGTGGAGAAAATCTTCCCCAGGGAAGAGGACACCAATGGGATATCCAATATTATATGTTTAGTCCTAAAAACATATACATATAAGTAACATTATATGAACTGTGCAGATTTGATTACTTAGGTGTGTGTGTGCATACATCCACAACATACATACATATATGTAAGAAAAAATTAAAGAAAAAAAGGCCATAGATTTTAAAGATAGTTGGGACATTACATGGAGAGTTAGGAGAGAGGAAAGAGAAGGGAGAAATGATATAATTTTAGTTATAATCTCTAAAAATATAATTAAAAAGCCAGAAATATATAAAGATACAGAATATGAGTCCACTATCTCTCCAGCAGAAGACGGCTTAGACTACATGTTGATTTGGGGATAATAGAATTCATTTCTGACTCCTGCACTCTGGAACTGCAAAAATAAATTTGAGTTGTTTTAAGCTATTGAATTTGAGGTCACTGGCTCTAGCAGTAATAGGAAGCTAACACATTATTGCAATAAAAATGTATGAAACAGTAAGAGACCATGGAAAGGAGAATATTTGACCTATTTCAAAGAACTAAAAGAGCTTGTATTTTACATAAATAAAATTAAGAAATTTCAAAGTCAAGAAGTTGACCATATTGCATGAGCATAAAATGGTATAAGTACATTTCAGATAGAAGAAACATTTACAAATAATGAATATGAGAATAAATAGGAAACTTTTGAGAGCTATACTTTGAACGCTCTGGGTATATTATACATGCAAATAAGACAGAGAAAAATTAGGTGGGTCAAACTAAGGAGCATGAGAGTAATGTGTTAAATAATTTGTATTAATTCTATTCTCATGTGGGTAAGATCAGAAGGCTTTCAAGAACAGAACAGCAGGATCTTAGCTGGGCCATAATTTTTGGACTCTGGAATCTATTTGGACAGTGAACAAAATAGAATAAATTCTGCTGAAGCTTTCTAGGTGAAAAATGTGGAGGGACAAAGGATTGAAGGAAGCAGATTTCATTTATACCTTAGAGATCTTCAGAACTAAAGATCAGAATGTGCCATTCCAAATATGAGAAACAAATTAACCCATATTCAACCCTAAGTTCCAAACTTACCTTTCTACTGAGTTTTATCTTTTTGGATTTCTGATAGCAAAGTATTGTCACCTAGCTCAGCATTGACCTTTACTCGGTGTCTAGGTTTTCTGAATGCAAAGTAGGGTCACCTTGGTCAGCCATGACCTTTACTCAGTGAGTCTGTATGCACACAGGCATGTGAGTTCCTGGGAACTCAAGTTGCTCTCCTGTGCCTGTACACACAACTGAAAAGCCAGCTCAGAATGTGAAGAAGTAATTGACAATTCAAAGACAGTTTTGTTCTATTATTTTCATGTAAAGAGGTATATTAAAGCCAAGGAAAAAATGGATTACTTTAAAATCTTTAGTACTTTAAAATCTAGAGCTGTAACTTCATGAAAAATTTCTTAGTAGAAAAACGAAGAAAACTCAATTTCAAAATTTAAGCTGAATGGAGGGTCTAGTTATTTGGGGCTTCTGATAGTTAATTTTCATGTGAACTTGCCTAGATCGAGTATCTTCATTTATGTCTGCTGAATATCATCTCTGCATGTACCTGAGGGCATTTCAGGAACAGAGCTAAAACTGAATTGATAACCTGAGAAAAATGATCTGCCCTCTCCAGTATGAATGGCACTATGCTGTCACTTGAGTGCATGAACTGAGCACAGAGAGAGAGAGAGAGAGAGAGAGAGAGAGAGAGAGAGAGAGAGAGAGAGAGAGAGAGAGAGAGAGAGAGAGAGAAGATTTAAGGCTCTTCCTTCCACGGATATTCCTGGTTTTCACTTTTAGGACCCAGACCAGAATCTATACCATTGACAATGTATCCCTCTGGTCTTCAAATTACATGACTGACTTACTTTGGGTTACTATTTGTAAATGACAAATTGTCCTCTTATATACATGTGAACCAGTAAAATCCTTTGTGTTTATTAGTTTTGAAATTTAACTATGCAAGGCTCTAATCTGTTAAAGATTTTAATGGATATAGCAGGTTCACCTTTGTTCTGATAGCAATAAACTCTGAGTAGACAGTTATTACTAGATGAACTTTGTTCTTGTTACAACTTTTACCCAAAAAACATTAAGCTATTATTCTCCATGGCATTTCTATGTACACAGTAGCTGCTTCTAAATATGTGAAGAGTATGTATAAGCAAACAAATGAACTCATTTCCAAACTTCTCCTCTGTCTAGAGATCCTGTCCTGTATCCAGCCCTCACTTCATGAAGTGAATTTTCTGACGATGCAGTACTATTATGTGTTTTAGCACTGAAGCATACTCATTTTCTGTAACTTTTAATTTAATAAATGGCCTTATGCTTTTCTTTTTAGTGTTCAAAAATACTTATAAAAGGACAAAAGATGGTTAGGGTCCACATTCAGTAGCTATATTTTGCTTTTCATAAGGATTCAGATTGTAATAGGAAAAAAAAACTAAACAAAAACAAAAAACAACTACTGTTTACTGAAAAAGGCAAGTTGGGGCTAAATTAGTATTTATTCATTTATAAAATATGATAATTGGCTGGGCAGTGGTGGAGCACACCTTTAATCTCAGTACTGAGGAGGCAGAGGCAGGCAGATCTTTGTGAGTTCAAGGCCAGCCTGGTCTACAGAGCAAGATCCAGGAAAGGCACAAAGCTACACAGAGAAACCCTGTCTTGAAAAAACAAAAAATAAATAAATAAATAAAATAAAAATAAAATATGATAATTGTACTAAAAAGTATTTGTGAAATGTTCTGACTTTACTAATTTTTAGAGTTTCTAGTTAGGTTATCCATACTTATCTCTTTTATAAAATTCCATTACCAATTAAATAGCTTCATTAAGACAAAATCCTATGACTAACTTAACAGGCATTAAAAATATGGTGGTTATTTTTTCTGATCTAGTAACACTGATGTATTATTATCCTTAAAAATGCAATGTTAAGATGATTTCTCTGAAAGTCTGGGAAATTGAAATTCTTAAGCCACTAAAAATATTTTTCTTTAAGGTATCAGAAAGCAAGAAAAAAAATCATCTTAATTTAGTCTGTCACTCAAACACATTCACTTTATTCTTGGGAAAATATTTCAAAAGTTTACACCAAATGTAAATAAAAATTGCCTTAGTGTGATTGCACCTAAAGACTTAGGGAGTTTTCCATTTCTAAATGAACAAAAATCACTTTTGAAGTCATAAAATTGAGACCATCTCTAGAATTAAGGAACGTTTGCACTGCAGTTGTTTCACACGCTGTCATTGAAGCAGCCCACATTTCAGACAAGGAAGGCGTGCTGGAACACTAGACACCCTTTGTGTTTAGGTGATGTCTTGGTTGGAAGGTCAATGGCAAGCATTTGGTTTAGAGTTTTCATCAATGGTATAACAGGCAGTCAAGGGCCATGCTAACTGTATCTTCAGTTTCCTCACATACAGTTCAGGCCTTGAACTTAGAACAAATGGGAATAATTTGTTCCCAAAAGAAATGAAAAAAACTTGGGAAATTAAAAAAAAAGAAAAAGAAACTCAGAGAACTAAAGGAAAACAGCAAGCCATATATGATGGCTCACACCTATAATCTCAGCACTTGGGAGGCCTAGGATACCAATGAAATAAAGCCTATGCTACACAGTGAGCTGTAGTCACCATATATACCAAGGCTCTCTCCCAGACAAAGCAAACAATAAAAGCAACAACAAAAAATCAGTGCCTATGTCATGAGAAGATGCATGAATTCTTGTCTTATGAAGTTTCAATTAAAATTACTACTTTGTAATTATTTCAGGAGAACTTTATGCAAGTTATCCTGGGGTTATGATCACTGAAAGTCAAATAGCATGAACATGTTCACCAAACACCATGGCTCAACCACACAGGAGATTGAACATCTCTGGCATGTATTCCCATGGCTCAGCATAAAATGAGAAGACTGAATTGAGAAAACAGTAAAAATTGAGAATCTAAGTACGTTTTGTTCTGACATTTATTCCTCATCTGCCATGTGTGTGTTTATGGTGAGGAATAGCTGGAAAGGCCCTACTACCCACACTGCATCACCAAAACAAACAAACAAACAAACAAAAAATCCCTCAGATTCTAGAGCTGTGCTTATACAATTTTTACAAAAAAAAAAAAAAAGCAAAACCTTTACCATGTTACTTTGGGGAAGGATTTGTTAGATATAATACAAAAAGAGAAAAATATAAAATAATAAAAAATACATGGAACGTGATTTTAATTTAAAATTCAGGTTCTTGAGGAACTATTAGATAAAAGCAAACCAGATTGAAAGAAATGTTTCTAATTCAAATAACTGATGAATACTATTATATGAAATATATAAGGAACTGTTTTATCTCAATAATAATAAGAAATCCAAGACAATAAAGATTAGTAAATGGCTTTAACAGATAATTCAAACAAATGTCAAAAATAAATACCTTAAAAAGAGGTCAGTTACATCATTGAGGGAATGAAAATTATCATAACAACCTACAAATACAAGTATTGAATGGTTTAAGTAATATTAATGGTTAACTAGACTACCAAGTGATCAGTAGAATGTAATGCATCTGAAATTCATATACATGGTTTGTAAGCATTGAACATGGCATACCTACTTTGTAAATAGAGTTTTCTATAAAGTTCAACATTCTTATTATATTAATGTATTTGACACACTAATCTGAAATAAAGATTCTTTAGAGAAATGAAAGCATGTGCCAAAGAGATCTATAATACAAATGGGTACAGCACCATAATTTCTAATTGCTCCAAACTGGAAACTATATCTAGTAAGTTGGCCAGTGTATAAACAAACTGGGGACTATATATGCAGCTTAACATATGAATAAAAGTCAATGAACTATTAAGACACATGCTACCAAGATGATCAAAAAGTACATAATAATGTATATAAGAATACCAATATAAGGCCCTACATAATCTGTAATTATATTTATGTAGCACGAATTTTAAAGGGTCTTATTAATAAAAACAAACCCAGTGCCAGTTATTATGATGAATGCTGGAAGATCAGAAAAGCAGAACAAGCCACAGCTACCTCACCTCGCCAATTCCTCAGCTGATCCTGTTTCCTCAGACTGGAACCCTCTGAATTCTCATCCGAATGGGTCTCAGCTGATCTGTTGCTCAAAAGCCTAAAAGCTTAAAAAAACTATAGTTCCTGGTCCTCATGCCTTATATACCTTTCTGCTTCCTGCCATCACTTCCTGGGATTAAAGAAAGGCATGAGTCACCATGCCTGGCTGTTTCCAGTGTGACTTTGAACCCACAGAGATCTGGATGGATCTCTGCCTTCAGAATGCTAGGATTATAGGTGTGTGTACCATCATTTTCTGGCCTCTGTATCTAGTAGATGTTCTGTCCTCTGACCCCAGATAAATTTATTAGGGTGCACAATATATTGGGGAACACAATATCACGACAAATTTATGAGATTTTCTTTTTTTCAGATTGATGCATAGTTATTTTTCTAAAATTCAAAGCTAACAGAAAGGAGAAGTGGACCTTGTGTATGTGAATTCCTGATGGATAGTAGTATTCACATAGAAGCGTTTCCATCTTCTGTTGAGAGCCTCAACTTGCAGATTTCTAAGCTCCTAAGAGTCATTTGAACTACACACTCATGATGACAGACAATGTTGTAATGGGTTTGTTAGTCACTTTTCCTATGCAAGAAAAAAATTATTAAAGGAGGGAGGGTTTATCTCTACATGATTTCTGAGTTTTCAGTTCATTATTTGGTGACAGCATTGTTTTGGGTCTGAAGTGAGGCAGCACACCCTAGATAAGAGGTTGTGATTGAAGGGTGCTATTTACATCAAGGCAGCCAGAAATCAGGGTACAGAGAGAAAGACTACATTGAAGAGCTTCTTCCTACTTTCAGGGCCCCAGGCATATGATACATGCTCATTCACACTCCAGGGTGAGTGCAGAGTTCTTTGCACACAGCATTCAGGTCACTCAGAGAAATACTCTCAGGAATGTGTTTTAATAAGCTGCCATCTTTTAGCCCACCCAACCTGACTATCAGGGTTGGTCATTACAGATGTCAGTCATAGGTATCCAATATTTCTTATGTTTTTGGAGGCTGGGTCACACAAAGCCCAGGATGATCTTGGAGTTGCCATGTAGCTGAGACCATTCTAGTCCTCCTAAACCTCCTGCCTCTACCTGACAGGTGCTAATGGTACAAGTGACTGCTGCTATGCCCAGACAGAATCTCTATTTTAAATCATAAGCTAGAAGGTCCTGATTCATGTGAGAAGTGTCAACAAGAACAACATAAAAGGAACTTCTTTTAAAGAGAAAGTTACATTACAAAGATATAGTCTCCATCTAGTTCCCTGTCATGGCTGGGTTGATCTAGTTACATCTAGGGAGCCTAATTTTCAGACAGCCTGTATCAATGAACTTAATGTTTGATTGCTTAAAGGGACAGATTTTTAAAGAGAAATTTGTGGGATAGTGAGAATATTCTTGAATATGGTAGTGGTTGTGCAATGGTGAGCATATGTCTAAATTAGTCAAAATAAATACATAGGAAATTAAAAGAAGTGGTAGAGATGATTTGTCCCCAACAAAAAGATATGGTGAATATTTCAGGAGATAATACGCCTACTATACTGATACGATCACTATACATTGAATGCATACATTGAGCTGTCACATAAATGCCAAAATATGTACAAATATCTGTGACAATCAGAAAGAAATTCATGCTCTTTAAAATTAAATTTCACTCTGTATAAATTATAATCAATAAACCTTATTGCAAAATCAAAACCTCCTGTAAATCATTGAAGATAAATTCCACCTAAAAAGACATAAGTACTCAGCTTTCTTCTTTGGCCCTGTCCTACAGCTTAGGTTGTTTTGCTTGTCTTTGTTTTCACGTTTCATGTAGATATGGGATGTCCATATGCCTTTTGTTTTCTGTCCCTTCACCCTTTCTAACCTCAACTGAAACTTTCTTCATGGGCCCTTTCTTAGAAACAATGATCTAGCTGAGTTCCTTAGCCTTCTGGGGCTATGTCAAAGCAGAAAGAAGGACACACATCTCCTGGCTATATTTTAACTATCACTCTCTATTGTGCCATCTGGAAGAACACATGGTAGCAGCCTCCTTGGTTTCTTTCAACAACTTTTCCAGTAGCACTCAGCTATCTGTCATTGTAATTTCTGAGAAGTGTAGGAGACTTATGGATGAAATAATCTGTACTTTTATTCATTATAGTTCATATTGTTTCATACATAAAGGTAGACCAGAAAACTTACATTATGCTAATGTGTCAGCTGTGGATGGAATTTGTTTTTCAACACAATATTTAATCTTATAAGCAAGAAAAGATTAAATGAAAAAATATTTATTCCATACTGAAAACCCACTCTATTGAGCATATTTGACACACTTGACATTTTGGTCCCTCAATCCAGAAATTAGCATTACATATAGAATATTTGAAGAAAGAAATCATTCATATATTAAAGTGAAAGTCTACTTCTTGTTAGTTAGCCAAAAAGAGAATCAAATGCTACAATGTCAATTAAATCATTACTTATCCAAACATAAAATTATAACTATATAACATTCAAGTGGATCATTTCTTATGATATCCTGAAATTATATAGCAAGGTGTTTACCAATAAATCAGAGTATCTTTTCTGTTACAGAGGTTTATTACTCTGCAATTCATATATCATACAATATAAATATGTATGTACAGTGTTTACATGGACATTTTTTTCAGATGCTTCTCTACAGTTAAAATTAAAGCAAGTTCTAGCTATCTCCAGACTAACATTTCAGCTTCAGATTTTTATCTTTCAGAATGACTATAAACAGAACCTTCCAGTTTGTTTGCTGTTACATCAGGGTGACATGGCATTTCAGATGATAAAGGAGTAATACTTTGTTGAAATTTTCTCATTTTTAACCTAAAAATGATGTGCATTTTATTCTTTTTCTTTTTTGATAAAGTAACAAGGCTACTTTTCAAAAATGCATTGTAAAATAATACACAATTGGTGATTTCATATGATATAAATTTTAATTTCCTTTTGGAATTTCAGTCCTTTTTAACCAGAGATCACATTAATCAGACTATTTCAGGACAAACTGGAGATCTTTGTCTTTTAATTTAAAATGAAAATGATATACATCCTGAGGCACTCTGATCACAGAGAGCTGTGGGAGGCAATAGCACAAAATCTGAGATGCAGAGGAACCCCAGGAAGAGAATTCTCAGCTAAGAGAACTTCACCACAAGAGCTATCTAGCTCTAAGGGAAGAGTAAGTTGAACATCTTTTAAAGTTTCCAGGTGGTTTGGTCAGTACATAATTGACAGGCTTGTATATTATTTTGAATGTAAAGTGTTTAATCTTTCTGTTCATGAATCAGAAAGATGGCTTTAGTACTCTTATCATATATATTTTTTCTTGTGAATTATTCTTCATGCTATGCCATACTAAATGAATCCTATGTCCAGTTTTAACACTGTCATATATACATACATACTGAAGAGAGGAACCTTTAGCAAGTTTATCATCTGTTTGTGTACAACTTCCAGTTGTGTTGGTTCTAGAAATTTGTAGCCTGTTTAGAAGCTCTCTTCAGAGATGATGCTCCTGCATTCACTAAAAAGTGAAAAGGTAAAACGGATGTACAGATGGAAAATTAAGAAAGAAATAAGGTAGAAGGGAAGGATGGGATGGAAGGAGAAGTAAGGACAGAAGGAAGGTTGAAAGATGGAAAAGAAAGGAAAGAAGAGAAAGATAGGAGAGAAAAGGAAAGATGGAAGGAAAGAAGAAATAAAGGGAGGGAGAAAGGAAAAAGAAATTATTTAATGAAAATATTTCTAAGAGTTACTCTAGATGTGATTTAAATTGCTCATCATCTTTCTTTTCACAAGCCTTAACAACCAAATTAGTGACTAGGAAACTAAAAGCTGTACCTTGTATGCATGCATTAGTTTTACACATGCATTTCTTTGTTCAGACACTTCTGTGTTGCAGGTATTTATTTAATACCAAAGATACTCAGATAAATCACACAAGGTCCCTGGCTTTAAAAGGTTTACAATCTGTTGGCATGATATGCCTGAGTTATCATTAAAGTAGATGAAATGAAATACTACAGCCATGTGGCGGTTTTATCAGGTTAGGAGAGACTTGTTGTATCTGGTAAAGCTGAAGAACGCTTCTGAGGAATGGCAATGATTGACATGAGTATTTAGGGATAATATAGGGGATAAATTTAAAAATTTTTTAAATTTACAGTGAAGATTGATCCATGCAAACATATATGAAAATAGCTGGGAGCACTGGAGTAAGGGCGACTGGAATCCCCACAGAGAGTTGCCTGGAGGAGAGGAGTGGGTGGAATCCTGGATTTCTACATTTGCCTGTTTTTCAAGTTTCTCATAGTGCCCCATTTGACTAAACTTATCCAGAGCATGCTGGAAAAGGTAGAATTATTAGTTCCATACAGAACTGAGAGCTGGAAACCAGAGGGTGGGTTCAATGCAAGCACAAAGCTGATTCACCTCTATAAATGGGTAACCTGAATTTTTTATTGTTATTTTTGATCTTGAAACAATGGTTTAGATTTAATAGTCGCATGCATTTTCTCCATAAATATAATGTCAGGAGCCTCTTTTGCCTAAACATTCACATCTTAGTATGGTAGTTTGAGTCCTCATTGGTAAAGTGAATCACAGAGAAATGCCCATTTGATTGTCTACTTGAAGGTGGTTATATTAGCAAGGGTTCTCTAGAGTAACAGAACTTATAGAATAAATTTTTCTATATATAAAGAAAGGGATATGTTAGAATCACCTTATAGGTTATGGCCTGCTAATCCTGCAATGGCTGGCTATGAATGGAAAGTTAAAACAATCTAGTAGTTTCTCAGTTCATAAGGCTAGATGTCTGAGCAGATCTGCAGTGTGTTCTGGAATCCCAAAGAAGTAGGCTAGGCTTTAATGCCACTGAAGGAATGGACTTGCTAATAAGGCAAAAGCAAGCAGGATAAAAAGCTTCCTTTTTCCACATCTTTATACAGGCTTCTAGCAGAAGATGTAGTACAGTTTAGGGATGGGTTTTGTCAGCTTAAGAGAACTAGATTAGTGTGTCTTCCTGCCTTAAGAGCCATGTGTTTCTTACTACCTCAAAGATCTGGATTAGAAGTAGATCTTCCCACCTCAAATTAAGCAAAAATTCCTCACAATTGTGCCCCTCAACTTTTGAGCTTTAGTTAATTCCAGATGTAATCAAATTGAAAAACAAAAACAGTCATCAGCGATATTGTTAAATTCTCGGCAAAAGTTGGTACTAACTGATATATGAACACCTTAAGCTGTCAGGAATGAGTGTGTGTTTCATGGGTGTCTCAGTCACCCCTTTATGGATGCCTTGTCTTATTTTCTTTGCCCCTCTTCAAAAGTCTACTTCTTACTGCCTTGGTTGCGTTCCCTGTGTGTTTTGTGTTTAAGTGAGTGTCTGACAAACACATCAGCACATATCACAGTAACTGGCCAGTTATTTTGATTGATTGTCTGAGTAGTTACTCCACTTATTCCACCTTCTTTCCCCCATGAGACATGGACCCCCACAAATCTACACATGCTCCTTTGCTCAGAAAAATTACTTAGGTTTTAGTTCCAGGTGATTTACTTCTAGTATTGATTTTTTTTAAGATCCTGCAATAAGTATACACCAAGAGATATTTTCAGTCTTGAAACATTTTCTACCAAGCTTAAATTCCTGATGTAAGCAAATATTGCACTCCTGGCACCTTTTCCAAGTCAAGTAACTTCCTGAAACCTTTTTATATAAGTATTTGGTGGCAAAATATATTCCTGGCTCATTTTATTTGAAATATACATATACTAATTTTCTAGTTTCTCTTCTGTTGTGATAAAACATTCTCAGCAAAGCCACTTGAGGAAGAAAGGGTTTATTTGACTTACAATTCCAGGAAACAATCCATCTCTGAGGAAAGTCAGAGAAGGAACTGGAAGCATAACACAGGAAGAATGCTGCTTGGTGACTGGCTTTCTGGTTTCTACTCTTACACAGGCCAAGTCTACCTGCCTAGAGATGGTACTGTCTATAGGAGGCAGAACTCTATTATGTCAACTATTGCTGAATGTAGCTCAGGTTTTTTGTGTCCCAGCCTGCCGGCGGTCAGGACAAATCTCTCCCACTCATGTCTCCGAAGTAAACACACAGAGGCTTATATTAACTATAACTGTATGGCCATGGCTCAAGCTTTTTGTTAGCTAGCTCTTATATCTTAAATTAGCACATAACTATTATCTATGTATTGCCACACGTTCAGTGGCTTTACCTGTGTCTCATATGTTGCTCCTTTGGCAGCTTGCTGGAGTCTCCTGTTCAACCTTCCACTTCCCAGAATTCTCCTTGTCTGTTTATCCCAACTATATTTCCTGTCTGGCTACTGGCCAATTAGCATTTTATTTATCAACCAATCAGAACAACACATTCACAACATACAGAGCATCCCACAGCAGATCAAGACAATGGCCCAAAGATATGTCTACAGGATATTCTGACCCAGGCAGTCCTCCAGTAGACACTTCTTTCTTCCCAGGTGTCTCAAGGTTGTTTAAAGTTGACAATTAAAATCAGAGATGATATTAAAACATTATTTTAATATAAACACAATTTTATATGAGCATACAAAATTATTATTTATTTTTCTCTTATCTAAGTGTTTTGATTTATTAATCTCTAACCACACCTAATTTTATTTCTTAGAAAGAGTCATATTTTTGTGACTTTGAAAAGGAAATGATAATCAAATGAATTAGTTGTGTACAAAGTTAAGCAGAATCCTATTCTTGGTCTAAGACTTGTGGCTTCAGTTGAGATTTCTCTACTTTTCATTTTTTTCTTATGTCAATATCTTCTTTGCTTCATACATGTCAGGCTATATCTACATGCGATTTGGAAATTCAGCTCATTAGATCATTTGAATAAAAATCCTAGTTCACTTGTGCTATTAATATGTTTAAATTTAATTCTTACAACAATTCTGAAGTAACTACATTTACAATAGTTCCCTCTTTGCTTTGGAGTTATACTCCAAGATTCAATGGGTATCTGATATTGTGACTAGCAACAAATCCTAATCCTGCCTATACAAGTCTTTCTTATACATCTATGTTTGTGATAACAATTAACTTATACATTAGGTACAGAAAGAGGTTAACAATAATAAGCTTTAAATAGATCACTTATTATACAATTATGTAAACATACTCTCTCAGTATATCTTACTCCTCTGTAAATACTCTTCTTTCCATGACAACAATGCTTACATGAAGTGATAAAGTGGGGTCAATGACAGTCACTATGAGACAGTGGAGCTTCTACTGTCCGTAAACACCAAAGGAAGGACCTTATTTGGTTTGACAGGTCATATTATTATTATTATTATTTGTCCTTAAGTGGTGAGTTTTTAACGTTTTCACTTAAGGACACACTTATGGCTCCTATTTGACATTTAAATTGGCAACTTCATTGCTTTTGCACCTTGTGTCACTATTGAATACAACAAGGATTATTTAAGCACCAGGACTACTTTAGCACAGTAGGTCATCTTGACATTTGGTAATTTCCTCTAAAAGGGAAGGCACAAAATGTTTGGGAGACTCAGGAGACAAAAGATCACAAGTATGGCAGAACAGAAACTTAGAAGTTTGTCAACGGCTCCTCCCCAGAAGTATAAAAAGGTGTAAACACATGCTAGGGGAGAGGATTCTGGGTAGTGAAGTTGAAGAGACAAGATTGCCCTACTGTCAAACTGCTTGCACATTTGCTTCCATGTTGGAATGGGCATTTGGTGATGTGGCTACTTTTGAGTCATTTCTACTTCTGTAAGTAACCCCTCAACAATACTCCAGCTAATAACCCCAATTAAAGCTCAGCAATATGTGATGAAATCATTACTTTTGGTTTGTCTTAGAATTCATAGACTTGTGTGTCTGTCACACAACACTTATAGTCAAGGCTAAATCAGTGCCTGGAGTTCCCTGTGAAAGATGTCTATATCCTCACTTATTTATGCTGGAAGTAGATTATACAATGCATCCTCTAAAAGCTCATAATTCTGGAGTTACTTTATAAGAACGGAAACACACAGGTACAATGTGGTGTCACCTTTTGTTATATTGTCATTTTCTGTTTTATGCCATTCTAATTTAGCTTTGAAGGAATGATTGATCGAAGGGACTGCTGTGTGTAGCCCTCTGGTTTATTTTCATGGCAACATATCTAACATCTGGCAGGAAGGAGAGTGGCTCACTGCTAAGTGCCTGGAAATCTTTAAGCTGGCACAATTCATTCTTCACAGGGTCCAATCTCTTTGCAGCTGTCTGCAAGTTACTGTCAGCTCCAAACGGTGATGAAATGTATAAAAGTTAAAGGAGAAAATACTATATTATACACAGCCGAGGCCTGGCATTCTCTAGCACCATCTGAAATTATAGATACTTTTCCTTGCAAAGTACTGAATGACACAATGGATTAAGATAAGAACATGACCCAGAAACCAAAGATAGCAAGGCTTGTCAAGTCTATGTCAAGATATTCCAGATCAGAACAAACATGTACCCCCAACAAGTTCATTTCCTTCTTTTTCATACCTGGGAACAGACCAAGAATGTTGGCCTTAGCATAAAGTGCAAGAGTTTTGCCACGCTGTGTTTTCACAGGTCTTCTGAGGTTTTGTCAGCTGTACTATTTAATATGAATGGAAAAGCCTGCCTTATATTTTCATGTGTGTGCGTGCGTGCGTGTGTGTAGATGTAGTCACTTGAATATATCTTATGATTTGGCTTTTTTTTTTTTTTGGTTTTTTTTTTCGAGACAGGGTTTCTCTGTGTAGCTTTGCGCCTTTCCTGGAGCTCACTTGGTAGCCCAGGCTGGCCTCGAACTCACAGAGATCCGCCTGGCTCTGCCTCCCGAGTGCTGGGATTAAAGGCGTGCGCCACCACCGCCCGGCGATTTGGCTTTTTAAGGTTAGGGTGAGATGTTAAATCCCAGCTGCTTTTATCCCTGGTCTATCAGTTGTAGAGTGTGTAGTTAGTGAGACACAGTGGTACCTCTGGTGAGAGGAATGCCTCTGTAGACATTTAGCGTGCAGTGGAGATAAGGCTAAGAAAAAGATGCAAACCAATTTTATTATCAAAAATAGCTTTTATAGGGCTGGAGAGATGGCTCAGCCGTTAAAGGCTAGGCTCACAACCAAAAATAGCTTTTATAAAGCAAGGGAAACAAGCCCACAGTATAAACATGTGGGATCCCCATTGTGTCATCCTTTCTGGATAGAGCAAGGTGCCTAATTAAGGCACTAGGCATCACACAGGTTACAAAGAAATAGCTAAAAGCAGAAAAGAATACATGCAAGTCCTTGTCCTTCCTATAAGAGCTCAAAGACAAAGCAATAAAACTCATTCTTTCCACAGAATCTTACACTTGTTTCATCCTTATTCCCCCACCACGACCACATGGGGTGGATGGTAGTCAAAGAATCCTACTGATTTTGAGAAGACAACCCACTACTGCCCTGGGTCCTCAATGCCTTTGTAATTAGATTGATGCAAAAAAATGATTTGAGGACAATGTTTCCCCAAATGCCTTACTTTTCAGGATGCTTAGACAATTCTAATCCTTCTCTAATCATTACAGCTCTTACTATTTCATTTCAAAGGACATAGCCTCCAGTTTGCTCCTAATAAATAAAAGCCTGCCAGTGCCAGCAATTACTACAGCAGGTGACATGAAGGGCAAAGAGAGAGTCTGGTTTGGCTAGGCTAGTAAACACTTGTGAATGCAAAGATATGTGGTGTTGACAGTTGAGGTAAAGGCACAGTGGCAACATAGATACATCTCCAGTTTGGATATGTTTTGACTGATAGGGAAGAGCAAGAGTTACATAGAGACACACACCTGTCTGTCTATGCACACAAACCCTAACCAACACCAAATAACAAGTTTCTTTGTTGCTGAATAATTAGAGAACAAAACAAGTGAATCACTTGTTCTCTACACTTCTGAGTGCAGTTCAGAGGTGAAGTTCAAATACAAAAATGTAATCTTTATTAATTATCTTCCCTTCCTGTTTGTAGAATAATTTTCCAGGCAGTTTTTTTTTCAAAGTGATAAATAATGTTAAGAGAGGTATAATTTTGGTTTTGCTTGGAGTTTGGACTGCCTTGCATAATAGTCAGATTCACCAAAATTTGTAAGAGTTAACTTTCAGAAGAAAAGAAAAACACTAAAATGGCCTTGGATGTGAACTAAATGGCCAGAGGGAAGCTTTTAAATCTCTGAGGATGCTTACGGGTGTGCAATGATCCTTTCTCTTCCAAGCTTGTCAGTTTCATTGGTGTTTTAATATTACAGGCCTGACCATTAGGTATTGCCTCCGAAGTCTCAGTTCCTAAATGCCAAGCACTTATATTTGGACCTTGTCATTCCTATGAGTGTAGAGTGAGCAGGACTCATTTAAAACCAAAGGATTAAAACTTCCAAGTTGCTTCAGTTCTTGGCACCTCTGCTAAAAATGTTACAACTATGATGACAGCCTGTGCTGTTACAGTTGCAGCTACCACAACATACTTCAGTTGGCTCCTGACTTTATGTGGGTGTGGGTGTGTTTGTGGTGTGTGTGAGTCTGTGTGTATGTATGCATATATGTATGTTGAGGTGGCTGCAACTATATAGACATGTGTTATATTATATATATATGTGTGTGTGTGTATTATAATTATATGTGATTATATATAAAATATGTATATATGTGCAATTTTTCTGAAAATTTGATATTCAGCTGGAATTTTCTGCAAACCGCTCTTCCTTTTAGTGATTATAATCCTTACTTTTAACTCATATGTAAACGGTACCACCAGCACAATGAGGAAAAAGACCTACTATGGGCTGAATACCCACTATGTACCAATTACTATTTAGATAACTTTTCTCACCTATTTACATTACAGCAATATCCTGATCAGCATTCATATCATTTTTATAATTCCCATCTTTCATAAGCTCAAATTAAATAATTAGACACTGAGCTATCTTATGTCCCAATAACTAATTTTGCTAACATATAGAAAAATTGCAATCATCTTTGGATTCAAATGCTATTTATTTATCAATCGGTCTAATCTTTGACATAATACCTAGCAGATTAGCAGTCAGAAAAACTTTTTCTAACAAAACCAAAGAATAGTTTTAGGTATCACAGGCCATAAGGTATCTTCACAACTGCCCAAGTCTATCCAGTTGTTGCCATGAAAGTAATGGTATGCTATGTATGTAAATGGATTTTCATAGCTGTTCTCAAAGAAAAATTTACTCAAAGAAGCAGTAAACTGTCTATGACTCACAGCAGTTGGTAAAAGCCTTCATGAGGTGAATGCTAACTAAGGCATTTTCATCTGGATCTGTGTCTCCTAAGTATATCTTCATTTTATTTTACTCTTCTAAAGTCTCCCCACTGCATTCTTGGTGAGCACTTCCATCTCCCTTGACCTTCCTCGGGTCCTATGCCAGCTATTGATTTTGCTGTCTTTCTAGAGTTCATTTAATCCACACAATTTGGATTTTTTGCTTGCATGTCAATTTGTTGTTTCCTTTTCTCCCTCTGAATATAATCTTGTAACATGGTTGTTTGACAATTTTTAGAGTTTAAATCTTCAGTTCTGGCTACAGTATTTATGGATCTAGGCTTCAGGAACATTTCAGAGTTTGAGCCTATTGTGTCACCACCTTGTACACGCCTACTGCTAAGCCTCATGTTTCTCTCACCATTGACTGAAATGTTTTTGCAGTGTCTTCCTTGGTGGGACAGACTGTGACCCTCTGAAATCATGAGCCTACATAATCTTTTCTCTCTTAAGATCCTTCTTTTAGGCATTTGGGGGGATAAGAACACAGAAGTAACTAACACAGTGATTCCTAATGGCTTCTTGGATTTACAGAATGTGAGAGAACTGAGGTTATAGAAGACTTCACTGTAGGAACAGTCATAATTTATATTACTTCTGGATAGCTTCAGCATGCATAAGCAAAAAGTACTCCTGTGATCTTCATCTCTCAGTGACTTTAATTCTTATCAATCAATAATTTTTCTAACAGCTTAGCTAACAACTCAGCCCCTCATGCATTTGCACCCCAGCTTTGTCTCTCCAATTTTCCCTTATTCTTTGGCTAAATTTTGACTATTTCTTTTGATATTTGAAAACAATTTATCTCTCCCTTTATAGTGTTTTGACTTCTGGACATTATACAATTTTTTCTTTCTCCTTCCTTCCTTCCTTCCTTCCTTCCTTCCTTCCTTCCTTCCTTCCTTCCTTCCTCCCTCCCTCCCTCCCTCCCTCCCTCCCTCCCTCCCTCCCTCTCTCTCTCTCTCTTTCTTTCTTTTCTGTCCTGACCACTGTTTCTCCTCCCTCCTCTCCTCTCTCTATATTTTCTCTGCCCCCCCCCATCCACTCCTCCTCAGTTTCTCTTCAACAAAGCATGACGTATCAAGTTGCAGTAAGACTAAGCACCTCCCCTTGTATTAAGACTGGGCAAAGCAACCCAGTATGAGGAATAGGTTCCCAAGAGCCAGCCAATGCATTAGAGACAGTCCCTGCTCTCATTGTTAGGAGTCTCACAAGGAGACCAAGCTACACAGCTGTCACATACATGCAGAGGGACTAGATTGGTCCCATTTAGGTTCCTGGCTGT
The DNA here is from genome assembly GCF_049852395.1 of Peromyscus maniculatus bairdii. Lineage (NCBI taxonomy): Eukaryota > Metazoa > Chordata > Mammalia > Rodentia > Cricetidae > Peromyscus > Peromyscus maniculatus. The sequence goes on from NC_134853.1 coordinate 111,315,661, forward strand.
TGATTCAGACTCTGTGAGTTCCTATGATTCCAGGTTAGTTCTTTTTGTGAATTTTCTTATTTTGTCCCTGAAGCCTCTGGCTCCTACACTCCTTCCTTGCTATGATATCTTCATCAGGATTCCTTGAGCTCAGCCTAATGTTTGGATGCAGCTCTCTGAATCTGTTTCCAACAGTTACTGGATGAAGGCTCTCTCTCTGCTGACAATTGATGTGGTCATCAATCTATGGATGTTGCAGAATATCATTAGGTATCATTATGTTGAGTTTTTTTTCTTTAATTATGCTTGGCTTTATTCTAGGTCTCTGGGCCTTCCAGCCTCTGGGTCCTGGTACTGCAGTGTCAGGGGTGGGCTCAATCTCATGGTTGGTGTCCCTATCCTTCCATTGGAAGTCTTAGCTGATTACAGGAGATTGCCAGCTCAGGTTTTATATCCACTATTGCTAGTAGTCTTAGCTGTGGTCATCCTTGTAGATTCCTGGGAGTTTCCCTTGCACCAGGTTTCTACTTGACCCCAAAGTGTGGATCCCTTTCCAGTCATCTCTTTCAGTACTCTCCCTATCCACTTCCCAACCTGATCCCTGATGTTCCCATCCCTACACACTCCCAATCCACCCAGGAAATCTCCTTTATTTCCCTTTCTCAGGAAGATCCACATGTACCCCTGTTGATGATTGATTTTACCCTTTCGCCCTTTTGGGGAGTTAGCCACCCAGCTCCCAAATAAATCACAGATGCAGGCTTGGTCTTAATTATGAATGCCCAGCCTTACCTTGGCTTGTTTCTAGTCAGCTTTTCTTAACTTTAAATTATCCCATTTACCTTTTGCCTCTGGCCTTTTCCTTTCTTGCTTCTGTACATCTTACTTTCACTCTTACTCTATGGCTGACTGTGTGACTGGGTGACTGGTCCCTAGCATCCTCCTCTCCTTTCCTTGTTCCTTGATCTTCTCTTCCCAAATTTCTCCACCTATATATTCTCTGTGCCTGCCAGCTCCACCTATCTTTTCTCCAGTCTTGCTATTGGCCATTCAGCTCTATATTAGACCGTCAGGTATTTAGATAGGCACAGTAACACAGCTTCACAGGGTTAAACAAATGCAACATAAAAGAATGCAACACATCTTTCCATCATTAAACAAATGTTCCACAGCATGAACAAATGTAACACATCTTAAAATAATAGTCTACAATATCCCCCCTTGTGCCCACCTTGTTACCCAGTCTCTCTGGTTCTATGGATTGTAGAATGGTTATACTTTACTTTACATATAATATTTACTCATAAGTGAGTACATACCATGCTTGTCTTTCAGGTCTGGGTTACCTCACTCATGTTTTTTTCCTAGTCTATTTATTTGCCTTCAAATTTCCTGATATTGTTGCTTTTAACAGCCGAGTAATACTGCATTGTGTAAATATACCACATTTTCTTTATGCATTCTTCAGTTGAGGGGCAATTAGGTTGTTTCCAGGTTTGGGCTATTAAAAATAAAGCTGCTATAAACATAGTTGAGCATGTGTCCTTGTGGTATTATTGAGCATACTTTGGGTATATGCTCAAGAATGGTATAGCTGGGTAATGAGGTAAATCAATTTGCAATCTGCCATATTGATTTGCAAAGTGGTTGTACAAGTTTGCACTTCAACCAGCTTTGGAGGAGTGTTCCCTTGCTCCACATCCTCTTCACCATAAGCTGACATTTGTGTTTTTGATCTTAGCCATTCTAACAGGCAGTTTTTTTTTTTAACTTCAATAATTATAGGAAGAAATTTTTGGACTCACTATTCATCATTGATCTTGCAATTATATATTTGTAAAATATAAGGAGATAAAGCTCAAGGTGAGAGATGTTTGGGTAGTTTGTCATTAGCCTTGAGTTATTAATAGGTGAGCAATAAGAAAAACTATAAAACTCAGTTTTTGCTTTTCAAAGTTGCTGCAATGATTACAGAGATAATCAGATATTCTATTTCTCTATTCATTTGCACTGAATATAACTGTCATGTAAGTTGCTTCCCAATGAAATACTATATGCAATTAAAAAAACTCATTGTTTTAGTTGAATTTTTCTCCATAAAAATTCTCTGTAACATTTCAGGTTTTCAAGATAGTCATTTGCGATATGAAGACATCAAGAATCATTGATTTTATGGCAGAAAGTAAGGAATGGATGATCCTCCTCCACAGGACTTGATTATTCTTGAGTATAGGTACATGATGTCATCGTAACAATAAAACACTTCTATAAAATATTTCTTGGGCAGAATTTTACAAAACACTTTCAAAGTTAATTGATTCCTATTTTCAAAGCAAGCATAGCAATAAAGTTAGTACAAAATCTTTTAATTTTAGCAAAGTATCTTTAAAACTGTATGGGACGTCAGCAATCCTCATGCAAGTCAGACTCACAGGCCAATAGACTTAATTATACAGTTAACAAATGTAAGTGAAGTCACATTGCTAGTATCAGAACTTGAAATAGATTCTGCTTAAGTTCAATTTATTGAGCTTAGAAAATGAAAATTACTATTAGACTAAAGTACAATAATTAATTATACTTAAGTCTTAAATTATTTGGTAAAAACATGATAAGAAAAAATAAAGTACATTTCAGAAAAGAGGTAAGATTTATACAGAAAAATACACATTTATCTGATGTTTCATCTAGTCTTTAGGTTTTTTGTTTTGTTTTGTTTTGTTTTGTTTTGTTTTCAGAGATAGAGCTTCTTTGTGTAGTCCTGGCTGTCCTAGAATATCTCTGTAGACCAGGCTGACCTCAGACTCAGAGATCCACCTGCCTCTGCCTCCTGAGTGCTGGGATTAAAGGTGTGTGCCATCACTAAGTGTTTACTTAGACATTGTATTAAAATGTGATCTTATTAGGATGGATAAATTTTATCTTGACTATTTTTTTTATGTGGCTCTATTTTATAATAAGAATCATTCAACCACATTGTCAAAATCTTGACTTTATGGTAGGGAATCACTAAAAAAATTAAAAAGCATTTTCATATAATATATTTTGATAATGTTATTTCCTCTACCTTTACCTATGAAATTTTCCAAGGTCTTATCCACACCACCATCACCCAACTTCAAAGGTTATGGGAATTGTCAATGACTATTTTTTTTTAAATTAAAGGCCTACTCTAGGAGATGAACCAATACCTGACACTTATACAATAATCACTCAAATATGGTGATATTTTATTTGTACTGAAATGTGATTTTATTTGTATGTTAATAAATAAAGTTGTCCGGGGGTCAGAGCTAATAGCTAGCCATTGCAGAAGCTGGGCAGTGGTGGTGCATGCCTTTAATCCCAGCACTTGGTAGGCAGAGCTAGGTAGATCTCTGTGTGTTCAAGAATACAGCCAGCATTAGAGACACATGCCTTTAATCTCAATACCAACTATAGAAGACCTGGAGGTCTGTACAGACAGGCAGTGATGAGGTGGTCATGTGGTTGGGTTTACAACCAATGAGAAGGCAGAACAGAAACTCTTTATAAAATCAAACACACAGGAAGTAGCTCTCTTTCGGAGAGGTAGGCGAGAGGAAAGGTAAGGTTTTTAGCTCTTAGCTCTGACCTCTTGGGTTTATTCTTTGCATTGGTTCTGTGTTTCTTATTTAATAAGACGGTTGGTTACATCTACAGAAAACTTAGTTTCTAAAGCTGCTGATACACAACAGTACTTGAAATAATATGCTAAGCACTAAACTGAAGAAGAATGTTTAAAATGAGAAGACTGTGGTGACAGAACAAGATGTAATAAGAATGACTGATATTTGTCAATATATGTCACCTTAAAATGTGAACAATTACCAAGTGATTACTTTTCTAGGAAACTCTGTGAAAGAAATGATCTGTAAGCAAAGCAAGATGTATTCCATGGGGGAGTTAACTAGACTGGTTAACCATCAGAAATCACTAAAACACTATACATAATACGAGAGAGAGAGAGAGAGAGAGAGAGAGAGAGAGAGAGAGAGAGAGAGAGAATGAAAGAAAGAAAAGGAAATAGAGAAACAAACAAGAAGAACTGGAACTACAGATGAAGCATTTAGGCTTAATATATTTATTGTCTGTATTCATTTGAGGAAGATCTCAAGGACTCAGAAGCCCAAATCTATCCAAGCTAAGGGACATTGTAATATCAAAAGGTACACATTGACAAGTTTGAGACACATTAAATTGTTCATCATTCTTATCAGTGGGAAATAGAAGAGTAGCTTATTGTGTCATTGATACATCTGTAGAAGTCCTTGAAAAAAAAACAACCTAGTTTTATGATAGGAAAAGCAGATCATTTAGTGTTGAGACCTGATATTTTAAAGTTATCTGTCCAAACATAAGGAAGGTAGGTATTTTAATTTATATTACTACAGCAAATGCTTTCAAGATACTTAGTTATGAGTAAATATTTTTGTAATAATGAATAAAATGAAGAATTTAATTTGTATATTACAACCAACAGTTGTAAACAAAGACTGAGAAAAAGTCAAGCAAATGTTATAATTATTGTGTTTCTGCAGTCAAATAGATTTCAATAGTCTTTGAGGTTTTTAAATGTTCTACACTACCTTTAAGTTCTTATAGTAAAGAAAAAATAGCAAAAAATTCCCCCACATAATTATGAAGTAATCACCCCTTGCTATATATATTTAATTCTTAAATACTCTAGACTGCTAGTACTATATGCCTAGAAAAAGACATTGGCAGCTCTAAGGAGAAATGCTAGATCTGCTGTAACCAGAATGCCCAGGGTAAACAGAAATCATTAATTCCCTCACACAGTCAACTGCAGCCTGAAACCTCTTTTCCAATTATTGTAAGAAATGCAAACCAGATTTTCAGAGCAAACATCTGGGACCCTTATGATGTGCCTTCTTCTTCATCCCCTAGTTCATTAACCTTGAGCATATTTTACGAGGACTCAATCTTCTCAGGGTATTTTGTAGGATAGCATTAACATGAAATCTAAATACTGTTAATCCCACTGAAAGAGAGTGAAGACCATTACCCAATTTTTTTTCAGTCAAACTAGGCAAGCTTTATTTTCTGTCAGACAGAGTTGTCTCTCTAAAGCAGGGTTTTAAATAACAGCATTGAACACCGGAGAGGGAGGGGTTTATAGAGCTCAAAAACTGCAAGACTAGGGGGTTTCCAATGGTTAGAAATTTCTAGAGTAATTTTGGCTATGTAGGTGTAGTCGTATTTTCTTTTTGGGACCACCAGCTCCCAAATAGTGACGTGGAGACTTATTATTAATTATGAAAGCTTGGCCTTTAGCTTAGGCTTGTTCCCAACTAGTTCTTACAACTTAAATTAACCTGTTTCTATTAATCTATGTTCTTCCATGTGGCTTTTTACCCTCTCCTCCATTCTTTATGTCTGACTCTTTCTGTGTCTCACTGGCTTCTCTTTTGTATCCAGATTCATTCTGAGCTCTTTAATTCCCCCCTAGAAGTCCCGCCCATTCTCTTCCGCCTGCCCACTGGCCATATAGTTCCTTATTAAACAAATCACAATAAAACAGTGACACATTTTCACACAGTGTGATAAAATATCCTGCAACAAGTAGGAACTTGGCAGAATATCTAAAACATTATTTGGCAGAATAGCTTGTCTTAGAAAGGTGGGTACAAGTCAAAACTTCAGATATGGATCAATTCTAATTACAAGAAGGTTCAAGGCATGGTCAGGTCAAATTTTAAGACATAGATATTTAAGTTTTACAGAAAACAGAAACAAACTTATTTTGACCTTGTAACAAGATGGCTACTGATCTTAAAATGGAGTTAGGCTGGTTCATCAGTATGCGTTAGCTCATAGACACCTTCATAACACTAAGCACTAGAGTCTTTTGCTCTTGAGTTGGATTTGATAGGATAGTTTAATGAATTTTTTTTCTTTCCAGCATTGGTGTAGTTGATATTCCTGTAAGGTATTAGCAGGCTTGGAGGTTATTGAGAATGGACCAGTGCCTCATAATCAACAGCTTGTATAACTAGGATCGGAAGCTATAGAAATCTGATTACCAGTCAAAAGATGGGATCTAAGTTAAATACTGAGCTCTAGTTAGAGACATAAGATTCTCAATTAGATAGGAAGTCAGAACTATCTAAACCCCACATTTTTATTATTTAGCTGGATTCTTTTTAGTATAAAGAATAGAACATGCCATTGTCCTTTCCTAGAAGAGACAGTCCAAACAGGCCCATAAATTGCCCGGACAAGAAACCATCCTTGTCAGTTCTAGAAACATTTCAAATAGTGTAAAGCCTGCCTAAGATGTAGATAAGTGGAACAGTCCCTCTAGCAATTACCCCTCTCATCTCTTAAGAGTGTTATTTTCTGAAGTAGTTATTTGTTATTATTTATTCTGAAATAATAGGGTATTTTTTCTCTGCTGAATTCCTTTGAGGGAGAGCACAGGGACTCAGACATCCAAGCATGTCCAGAGTAGACTTCAGTGTCATTTCTTTTGGTGTTTCCACTTACTCACTATCAAATTTTCTCCATTGTCACCTTGAAAAGGTGTGTTTTCCACTCCCCTGGATTGAGATCACAGAGTACTCCATTTCTTTTTGCTTCCAACTTCACTTGTACATACATATTTGGCCACAGCATTTGCTTTACTGTCCTACTTTTATGTAGCTGAACTTTTCTCCAGTCCTGCCCAGCTCCACAGACCCTGCAGCCACTTATAAAATAATCACTTAAAAGCTTATATTAATTAAAACTGCTCAGCCATTAGCTCAGGCTTACTACTGACTAGCCCTTACACTTAAACTTAACCCATTTCTGTTAATCTATATGTTGCCATGTGTTCTGTGACTTTACCTGTGTGTCATTACATGCTGCTCCATGGATGGCAGGCTGGCATCTCCTGAATCAGCCTTCCACTTCCCAGAATTCTCCTTATCTGTTTACTCCACCTATACTTCCTTCCTGGCTACTGGCCAATCAGCATTTTATTTATCAGCCAATCAGAGCAACACATTCACAGCATACAGAACATCTTACAGAACCTTCCCTTTTTTGTCTAATCAAAAAGGAAGGGTTTATTCTAAACGGAGCCAAAAACAGGTTCCTGCTTGATGTCTCATATGGGCAGAGAGATGCCACAACATGTGGGCCTGAGCTACTCTATGGTGGTTCACAGCCTGTGGGCTTGACCTGCAGCATGGCACATTCCTGCCAAGTTATAAGGAGGTTTCTGCAAGCCGTGCAACATGGTGCATGGTGGATATAGGTTTTGCTACTAAAAAATATAAGTTTCTTGGCTACACGCTGCTGGATGGAAACATAGAGCTACTATTTCCCAGAGTTGGTGGGATCATGGTTCCCAGAACTGGCTGTAAACTTAGTTTCACCATGTTGGGAAGCTGAGGTGGGTAGAGAATGCTGCAGTTTAAAGCAATAGATTCACAATAAAATAGTTTCAGATGAAATAAACTCTAAACGGTTTACACTTTAAAGAGAGTGTGTGTATACATACATATATATATATATATATATATATATATATATATATATATATCCCATGTAAAGATAGATATTACACAGAGAATCTGGATTGTGCTATCTTTATGATTTTAAACTGCAGAAAGACATTTGATTGTAAAGGCTGCTCAGTTTAACCAATATGTATATTTTAAAGGTACTTTGACTTCCTAATTTGGGTCTAAGGATATGTTGCTTTGGAAAGAGGCTCTGCTTTTGTTTCCACAGAAAGCAAGAGGCTATAGATTTGTTCCAAATTAAGATACATCAGGTTTAACCAGTCAAGACCCCTGGTAAGGTCTCTGATGACACCATGGCCCAAATGATACAACATCCATAATGGTTTCAAGGCAACTGTGTTGGACAAAGCAGCCTCATAGACTATTCCAGTCAGGACTTGACCATAATTCTTAATTTTCTCAGGATCCTGATAAGAATATAGAGCCCTTTATCAGCAGGAAGTAGCCCCAGAAAACTACACCCACATTCCCCCCCAAAAAAAGGATTATGGATGTTTGTCTTTGTTTAGATTGTTGATTACAAATTGTTATTGGTCTTTCAAAAAATGAGGATATGATATAGAAATATAGGATATCGATATGATGGGATAAAAGGATAGATTATTGAATCTACTTTTAAAGAGCAACTTGTTTAAAATGTTTTACATTGGTATAGATTTTAGTTTATTGATACAAATTTAATTTTGTTATACTGTATGTATATTTGTACTCTTGTTTAAGGTATTATGTTTGTTCAACTTATTGAAATTGTAATGGATAATTAAGAAACACAGATTCATAATTAGTTGTCTATGATATCAAAATTATAGTCATATTTAGTTTTCTAGGTATATATAGATATATTTCAATTAGGTGGGTAATCTTCAAACACTTCAAAGACCTAGAGAATATGGCATTTAAAATGTTTTAAAACCTTAGACTTTCCTGGACAATGAGACATGTCTGCTCCTGCAGCACCAATTTACTTCAGAGAGAAAAATGGGCATCGAAGACACTCCTTACAGAGTTTATCTTCTTCTTGGCAAAAATAACCATTTGGGCAAGAAACTTGTTCTTGCCTGGACTCTTTGACAATATGTTATATAAATTGGACATGCAGGACCCATAGGAAGGTGACCACTGAACTTTGTAAGATGAAATGGTCCTTCAGGTTCTTGCTTCACAGAGGAGACTGCCAGATATTCTACAGGACACAGAGAGAAGTGACTGAGAGACTCTAGGCCTATAGGCTGAAGATGGGTGCCCCAACATTGCAGAAGAACTTTGGGTAACTGTCCAGGTAGCCAGGTGTCTCTGTCAGTCTAGAGTTTTGGAAGTTGCTTACAATGTTCTTCCTGTTTACTTAGGTAATACTATATCCTTCTGTGGTCTTTGATGTAGTTGAAGACTAGAAAATTATAATTTTTCTTAGTTATTATAAAAGATAAATTAGATATAAAACTTTAGACTCACAAATATAAGATAGATAGAATATTTTTAATTGCCAAATACAAATAGACTAGATATTGCAACTGTAATTCTTTCTTGATAACTATTCTATTATATGTAATTTTACTATGTTAAAGTTACAACTTTCCTTTTTGATTAGACAGAAAAAGAGAGGTGCTGTAAATGTCTTTCTATATGGTGTGAATATGTGTTGTTCTGAATGGTTGATAAATAAAATGCTGATTGGCCAGTAGCCAGGCAGGAAGTATAGGCAGGATGAGCAGAGCGGAGAATTCTGAGAATAGGAAGGCTGAATCAGGAGACACCTGCTGTGGGATGTTCTATATGTTAAATGTGTTGCTCTGATTGGTTAATAAGTAAAACACTGATTGACCAGTAGTCAGGCAGGAAGTATAGGCGGGACAAGGAGAGAGGAGAATTCTGGGAAGTAGAAGGCTGAGGCAGGGAGACACTGCCAGCCACCACTATGGAAAATGAGATGTAAGGTGCTGGTAAGCCATGAGCCATGTGGCAACTTATAGACTAATAGAAATGGGTTGATTTAAAATATAAGAACAGGCCGGGCGGTGGTGGCGCACGCCTTTAATCCCAGCACTCGGGAGGCAGAGGCAGGCGGATCTCTGTGAGTTCGAGGCCAGCCTGGGCTACCAAGTGAGTCCCAGGAAAGGCGCAAAGCTACACAGAGAAACCCTGTCTCAAAAAAACCAAAAATAAAATAAAATAAAATAAAATAAAATAAAATAAAATAAAATAAAATAAAATATAAGAACAGTTAGCAGGAAGCCTGCCACGGCCATACAGTTTATAAGTAATATAAGTCTCTGTGTCTTTACTTGGTTGGGTCTGAGCTGCTGCGGGACTGGCCGGTGAGAGAGATTTGTCCTGACCATGAGCCAGGCAGGAAAACTCCAGCTATAGACACCAGCCTGCTGACCAGGGAGCAGCATGTAATGGCACACAGGTAAAGCAACAGAAAATGTGGTGACATACAGATTAACAGAAATGGGCTGAGTTTAAGTGTAGGAGCTAGTCATTGGTAGACCTCAGCTAATGGTCAAGCAGTTTTAATTAATATAAGCCTCTGTATGTTTGCTTGGGTCTGAGCAGCTGTAGACTGGGTGGGACACAGGAAAACTTTAGCTACACTTTTAGGACTATATGCTGTAGGTACTTGATCCTGCTACACATGTTATTCTATCTCCACCTACATGCATACTAACCTGAATCATATGCCATTTTTAAGTGCTAAGGGAGGTGAGACTATATTTGTAGAATGCTTTCTGATGTGTACATTTCTATTGCTATATGATGAGGTAAATGCATTTCCATTACTTGATTAAGAAAGTAATTTCAGATCTCAAATGCTGGTCCTGTGTGAGCCCTGAATGTTTTGGATAATGTACTAAGTGAGTCCTGAATGGAGCGACAAAATTTCCCTGTGGCCATTAGCTGAAGATGCACTGTGGCAAGAATATATGGCTCTTTTCTTTTTGATTTCCCAACAACTTCTCCAGATCCTTAGAGGGAGATAATCCTTGCTATATATATCAATTTCACACACACACACACACACACACACACACACACACACACACACACACTACCTCAAAATGTTCAAATTTGGTACAAATTTAGAATCAGGAAAAATATGCTACATATTCTCTGGAAACTTATAGGACTTGGGATCTATTGGCCAAAGTAACACCAGAATCAGGTAAGACAGGTTCTATATAGGCTCCTCTCTATCAACGAGCATGACTTCTATCAACCAAGGCAATTCCAGAGTTAGACAAGCCATACTATATCATATTCCTAAATTCTCAAGTGAGAGTAGCCCACTTTCTCAGTGCATTTATGATTTTGATAAAGCTCAAGTAAAACAAATGCCTTCCCTATATACTGTTTGAATGCTTTTCTCTTCTGGATGATTAACTCTCTCTTGAAGCTTACTGATTCATTTGCTTGATGTACCTTCATAACTACAATAGATTTGACCCTCAAACCATAAAAAATAAAGAAGTTACCTTACCTAACAGCTGACCATTTTACTTACTTTTACAGAGTTGAGAAAATGATCTATAGTAAAACACCAAGATTTATATAAACACTGTAATCAGATCATTTAAATTTGATGTTATCAGAATGCTCCCTTTTCAGGGTGTCTTCAGGAGGCTAGGCAAAAGTCCACTCTGACTGGTTCTTCTTTTTTTTTGTACTGTAAAAATTCTTCTCCTGTGAAGCTTTCATAACCAATATGTTCTTGACATCAGAAATAAATTGCAAAAATTGTCACTGGGATTCAAGTTTTCTATGGATGATTTAAATATAATAAATTTGGTTTTTATTATTGGGATTTAACAACATTGGAATGGAGGGGACAAAAGAAGCTTAAGATACTGATGTGGGGGAACTTCTGTAGTTGTATGAGGTCCTATTGGACCTCTCTGAGTTGTCTTCCAAAGGAGATAAACAGATAAGTAAATACTATGGCAGTGGCACATTGAACTACTGACTTTTAAGCTTACCAGTTATAGAGAAAACTGATTGTTGTCTGCTTTTCTGACCTATTAGTTCATTTATTTTGTTTGTTTGTCTTAAAGACAAAGTGGTTTGATTTATCTTGAAAATGTTCTTCTCTTTTTGTAACTTGAATTCACTAACACTTACAGAAATTTTGTGAAAACCTATATCAGGGGCTGAGGAGAAGTTTCAATGAGTAAACCACTTGCTGCACCAACATAAAAACCTTACTTGGGATCTTTAGCACCCACTTAAAAGCCAGACGTATCAGAGCTTTCCTGTAATGTGCCAGCATGGGAAGAGGTGTGAAAGGTGGAGACAAGCAGATTCCCTGGGGCTCACTAGGCACCAAGTACAGTAGATTTGGTAACAATGACCTTGTTTCAAAAATAAGATAGATGATAGCATCAACCACTTGCTTTCACACATGCATGCATGGATGAATATACCTTTACACACACACACACACACACACACACACACACACACACACACACACACACACACAAAGTAACTTTATAGCTTGGAGCAACTCAAGACCAAATTGACCTTTCACCTTCTCACTGAAACAGAGGAGTTTTCCCTTTCTGGATAATTACATTCCAAAATGATTGCTCTTAACTTTGAGAAAGCCATTGCTATATTCTAAAGTTTGAAAGAGGTACATTTTTTAATTTACACCTCAAAGGGTCATAACAACGATTTATTATGGCATGTTTTCTAAAATAAATGTCTCAGGAAAGGAGGGTCAACAATATGGAGTAAGGAGAAAATCTGTCTGAGATGTATGTGGGTGACTGGAGATGTTGGCTGCCTTTGTCAACACTGATCCATCTGAGGGTAAAAGCATGGACATATGATTTCCTATGTTAGTTTACCAGACAGGGACAGGATCTTCAGAATTATTGTGTAAAACAGATTTTAAAATTACAATAAATCTTAACTATCAGAGGCCACAAAATGTTTTCCTTGGCATAACAATGGCTGGTTTTAGCCAAATTTCATTTATTTAATGTATTAAAATCAATGTAGATCCCTTGAAATGGCTTCATTCTCCCCTTTATATTACCCTTCCTGATAAAGGACAGCAGTAAGTAACTTGAGTTAGCCTCATTCTCCCTTTCCTTGCCTTTAAAAATTTTCAGTCTTATTTAAGACTTAGGCCCCCACTATGTAAGAATTGCCTATCACCCAGAATTTCCTTGTCAACAAGGGTATTATTACCCCTTAATAATCTCACCCTCAGTGCTTGTCCTTAAGTGCTGCGGTCCGCAGGAATATCATAGGAACTCAGCTGGTTATGGCAAAGTCACTACCTGGAGGAATTCCTCCAGAGGAAGCCAAATCCCAAGGAGTTTTGGGTGTTACTTGGCTTGTTATATATCAGCTGTATTCTGTTATGAAAATCATGTGTGCCTTCATAGATTTCCCAATTGACTTTTCCCTAAGAAAGGCTAACAGTGTGGACTGATCACTCTCTGGACATGCACATTCCAGGAATTTGGAGAATAGCCTCAGGAAAGGCTTTCTCTGGAATCAGATATCTCCCCTAGCCACTTTCAAGGACTAAAGGAGACATCACCCAGGTGGTCACCCAATTTCCAAGGATTAACAGTGATAACAACCCACAGGCGAGTCTCCTGACTTAAGGTAAATTCCACAAGGGGACACCCCTAGGTCAGGTAGACATTAAGTAATAGCTTTACACAATTTAGCTCAGACCCCTCCTTTCTTACAGCCTTACTAACTTTATAGATCTCTAACTACTTACCTAACCACTTCTAGGAATATTTAGATAACCTTCTGTGCTAACAGCTATGCTCAGCCAGAACTCCCAGTTCAAGCCTCCCTGTAATTATCATTATTGGTAGCATCTGGCCAGGTCCATCACCGGATGGAGGAAAGTACCTTATCAGAGATACCTCTGTACTCTCTAAGAACAGACTTAAGCATCCAGGCTACCTGTTTGAGAAGGCCTGGCGGATGTGCCAATTAAGCCTTACTTCCTCCTTCCCTAAACCTTGCCTCTAGTTCCAGATCTCCCTTTAACTATCACCAGAGGCCTCTAGCTCTACACAGGTTGCCTAGAGACTGAGCACACTTTCCCCCACCCTGCAGAAAAACGGCAGACAGCTTGGACAGATAGGAGCCACAGGAAAAAAGAAGACAGTTTTATTTTCTCCCATTGACCTAGCAACTTATAGATTTTTAACATCCTTTACCAAACACATTTAAGATTATAGTTGTGCACGTAAGATCCCTCTTCTTAGATATTACCCATATTTAGCCTTTAGTTAATTCATTAGTCACTTCCCCTTTGGGTCACAAATGGTAATTAACAACTAGTGCCCCTCTTTGTAATTCTTATCAACCCTCCATTTGATCCTGATAGTGGACAATCACTGCCTGAGGAAGTTCAGGCTGAGTGTCCTGGGTGGAGGGGAGGATTGTGATTTTGGGGAGATATATAACTGTAAAGCAGAGGACAGAGAAGAGAGAAGAGAATAGAATGGAAGAACTAGATGGGTAAGAACTTGAGAGGAACAAACTGAGATGGGGAAGAAGTAGATTGAAGGGCTACAGGAGAGTACTAGAGGAACGAGATGGAAGATGAGGAAGAGCCAGATGAGAGAGAAGGAGATGGGAGAAGAGATGATATGGGAAGGAACAAGATGGATGAGAACCTAGAAGGGACAGAACTATATGAAGGAATTAAGATAGAACTTAGAGGGGATCGCAGACAAGTGTAGAAAGAAATCAGGCTAAAGATGACCTAAATATGAGAGCAGAATATAAGCTTATAACTGTCACAGAATAATAAAGCATATGGACTAAGGAGTCATTTGAGATACTATTCTGTAATGGTGTACTATAAAAGGATCAAGAAATTTCTCAGTCTCTCGGTGGACTGTGTCTATTGTTAAAAGTTTTACTTTGTTACTAAAACAAGCTTCAACTGAGACATTGTTATATTTTTAAGGCTCAAACTTTACAGAGATAAAGCTTTAAATTTGTTTTCCCAAGTTCAAGCATTTAGACAAAAGCCCCATTCCCTTGGGGATTGAAGAAAGTTCCTGCTTGTCAAAAAGGAAGTCCTTCTCTTTATTGCTGGCAAAAGGAACTTGTGGCCCTTCCATTAACATTTGGCTGTGGTGCCTATTAACTTGTCAAGGGCTATGCTAGCCTCTAGGCTCACTCAGTTCCTGCTCACATGCCCTACCCCAGCAAGTCCTAGTCTTATGAAAGCTAATAAGTTATTGTAAACTGTTAAGAATAATTAAGAAAAACCTAAGTAAAGTCTTTGAGGATAGAATAAAGTAATATAAAAAAAGAAAAGCCACAAAAAGATGGGAAATACACAGGGCTCTTGGATCCTGTATGATGCTTTGTTGCCTTTGAATTTTTTAAATGCTGATGAGTGAACAGCAAATGCTAAGAGAAATTGCATTGTGGAAGGAACTGCAGAATTAAACCAACCTATATATTTTAGGTAAGTCTTGGCTTCAGAATAGAAGTCAGGAAATAGGTTACATTGTGGGAGAGGTTGCACTTTTGTTTCCACAGAAAATGAAAAGGTATGGAGCCCTTTACAATTAATAAAGATCAGAATTAACTGGGGGTGGGGAAGAGGGAACTTTCTGAGAATTTGGGCTGTAAACATGAGGGAGGAAGCCAGGAAAGACAGGTAACATGTATGCTGATCCCTCTACATGAGAACAGCACTGAGACTGGATGAGACATGATAAATCTTGTTGGCTACAGAGTCCTCGTAACAGTTTGGTTATAGAGTCCAAATGTACTTATAAAATTGACAGATGTCTTTTACCTGCTCAAAAAAAAAAAAAAACAAATTATTTTTAGCTCACTTGTGCACACTACACATTCCATACTTGTGTTAAAACAAATATGTATGTTACCTTTAGAAGTTTGTATGTTTTAAGAACAAAACGACCAGGTATGAATTACAAAATAAATAACCCAAATGATCCAACCTCTCAGAATGCCTCAATTGCAGTTTCCTCAAGATTCTACATCCAAAACAACTTCAAAGCTGTTAACTCAGATGATGCAGCCTCACATATTAGTCCAGCCAAGACTTCAGATAAGCTCTATACTTTCCCACCACACAGAGACTAAACAAAAAAATAATACAGCTAGCTCTCCCAGGACTAGATCTAAGGGTTTTCTAAGGGTTTTCTAAGGGTTCCCTAGAGATGTCATCACCCCCAGACAACAGGAAGAAGTCTAGAGAACATGACACCTGCATTCTCAGGAAATGGGGTGGATGATTCTGGTCATTTGATGGAAGTTTGTCATTGTTTGGTAGTGGTGATGATTCAAGTTGCTATTGGTCATGGCCAAGGGAGAACAAAGAAGGTTAAATTCAGGCATCTTTTTCAAAAAAAAGTGGGAGTATAGGAAAGGGTAGAATATTTAATCTACTTTTAGACTAAAAAAATAAAATTACTAGTGTCAAATATATCACATTGGTATGGATTTTTGTGTACAAATTTAAGGTTATTTTTGTTATACTGTATATTTGTTTCTAATCTTGTTTAAGGTATTATACCCATGCAATTAATTTTAAAATATAACATATAATAAAGAAATTCATGTTAATAGTTAGTTATCTATAATAGTCAAACTTGTCATGTTAGGTACGTTTTCAAGGTTAAGCCTAGGTTTGTTCAGCTCAGATATACTTAATAGATAATGGTTCTCAAACTGGTCAGAGATTTGATGAATATGGTGTTTAAAATGTTTAATGGAAAAAAACTTTGACAGACAGAGACTCTCAGCTTCTAGCAGTGATCCTAAGGTTGTGAAAGAAGATGATGGGGCACCATGATGACTTCACCTGGATTGTGGGTAATGCTAACCACTGGGTAAGAATGCCCCAATGCAGCACCTGCCACCAGGACCCAGCCCAAACTGTGGACAAGCTGGACACTGGAGAATTAATTGCCCCACTTTGTCTAGACAAAGTACAATAAGTCTCTCCCATGTTCCTCCTCCATAGGAAAAACTCACCTTCTGGACCTGGCAGCTAAAGACTGATACTGTCCTGGTATCTCTGCCCCTAGTGCCATGGTGACCACAGGAGCCTGGGATGGATATCAAGGTAATGGACTTGTCTCTGTCATTTTAATAGATACATAGGCCACTTGGATTACACGTCATGCTACAATTTATCCTTTGCATACCTCTGATGGTATTGGTGGCTAGGCTAAATATAGCTTTGTCAGTTTAGTAGCAGCAGGCAAACAGGTTCTTTGCCAAGGCTATAGCCAGCTTGTTAGATCATTTAATATGCAAAAATTAAACCTTGCTTTTTTTAAAGCTACTATGTATCCTGTTGAGAAAAAGATAGACAGGTTTGTTTTGCTAACAGGCTTTATATTAAAAGACAAAACAGGTTTCAGATACAACTTTCCACTAAAGGAACATGATTCAAAATGATTGTTCTCGGTAATAATTACTTTTGTCTCTGGTGTAATAATAGATGGAAAGGAAGAATGTTAAAGTCTATGAAAGTTTTGAAAGTCTAAGAAAATGTTTTAAGGTATATAAAGGTCTGAGGATATGAGAGTCTATGTCAGTTCTGAGGGCTTAAGATATATAAAGCTCTGAGAATATGAAAGCTTAAATAAGTCCTGAAGGTCTCAGAAAATGATTTAAGATGTAAATGCAAACTGTAAAGGAATATATAAATGATTTAAGGTATATGAAAATGAAAAATCTTTCAGATTTCTTTCTTCTTCTATGCTATTGTTAAACTAAGCTTTCATAAGTTCAGAGTTTTAACAATGATCAATGGAGTTCTGATAAGCTGGTAGAACAGTAACTACTTATTAAATAGTCACAAGCACAAGATTTTAAATTTCCTTTGGTTGTCTTCTAAATATAGACTTAAAGTTGCTTCCCCTTAGTCCAAAGACATCTCTGTCCAATCTATATCTAGCTCTCTGGACAGACGAAAAAATGTTCATGCTTTTTAATCCAAATAGATAGCTACTGCTGGGACTCAAACATGTGAGTCTACTCCAGCTGTTTTACAGACACCTGTGACTTGATTTTTCTACAATGTATATTTTAGTACATATTGGCAATGCTAATATATCTAAAACCTTTACGTCTTTTTGTAAATTAAAAAATTCATGTAAGCTTCAGAAACTCGAGAAAGTCATCAGACTTGAATTCACTTCTCACAAGTCAAAAGGACTCCAGATAAGTACAGACCAAGTTTCTCCAACTGTCTCTTCCTGAGTATGGTATTTCTCTCTCTCCTGGTCTTAAGACTCCTTCCCTTCCCCAATTACTTGGGCTATGACCCTGAAAGTTACAAATGTAATATTTTTCTTTAAGTTCATGAATTTTAACTACTGTCCCTAGTCTATATCTGTCTTAGCAGGTATTCACTTGGTTAACAGATACATCCAAGCATTAGCTGCTGATTGCAACCTGCTCCAAATGACTCGAAGCTCTGGACTTGCTGAATGCTAATGTGGACCAGTTCAGCCAATGTGAATGTTCCTTGTCTTTTCAACTGGGTCAGTGGACCAGATGCTTCTGATGAATGCCCCATTGCCTGAATTTTCTCCTTGCCTTTGACTAGCATTCACCTTTTCTGGGCCCTGACAACAATGCCCTCATCTCAGTAGGAAGCAGTTACAGAAGAAAGTATTTGCCCCTTGTCACCAACAGGCTGTAATGTTAGATCAAAATGAAACTTCCTGTCATAGGGGATAAAATAGCTACCTATACTGCTTATTGGCATACCAGGAAATGTACGTGTTAGAACCAACTAGACCAAGATCTATCAACAGGAAGATTCATTAGCTGAAATAGTTCTATAATATGATAGGGCACTCAATCTCTTCTATGTAAAACAAAAAGGTTACTGTACAGCTTTAAGAGAAAAGTGTTATTTCTATATAAACCACTCAGGAATAATTAAAAATAATCTAGCTGTACTTAGAAAAAATAATTGCAAAAAAAGGACACCTGAGATGAAGTTAACAACTGGTCCAGATTCTTATTTCCAGGTTCCTTCTAGATAGTAACTCTGATGTCAGTTATCACAGGGCCTTTGGATCCTCTGCTTCTCCTAGTTGCTGTTAGTTCTTGCATCACTGATGCTTTAACTAAATGATAATTCCTGTCTGGGTACCATTAAGCTGCTGATTATAAGATCCCAATATAAACATGTAACCACCACAGAGTCAAAGATGTGACTCAGGATACAGCTCAAGGGGAGAATATGAGAGCCAAAGTGACATTTTAAGTTTTAATTACTGTGCCTTAGAGATCTATAAAACAAAAATGTCCCAATCTGCAAACCCCTTGCCCAAGGACAGATAGTTCCTAAAATGCTAGAGGCTATTCTTTATGGGAAATAACAAGTCACATGTTTTTCACTCCACTAAACAAGTTTGTTTGACCCGTCTGCACTGGATTTGCTTGGTCATGTGTGCATGGGAGGTTCATAGCCAGAAAGTACATCAGGATGTATGCTTGACCCTAACTCAATCTGATGAGAAATGCAATGAATTATGGGTTTTCCTTCTTAAGCCACTGCAAACTGATTTTGAGCCTTTTACCAGGGAACTGGGGTACGGACCTGGCCAGAGTCCGCTTGGCCAGTATCTACTTAACACTTGCTTCAAATTTGGCTTTAAACTGTGGTACTGGTCTTATTCTCAATCAGTGTTATTAACAGATGCCTTTGAAATCCATTCACATAATCATCTTAATGAATCACTTCCCAACTGTACAAAAGCTTTATTAAATTGTTCTTTTTTAATTTTAAAATAACTTCAAACAGAAAAGTTGCACTTATGATATAAAAACTGTTTTTTTTTTTGCTAAATTCCTTGAAAACTACTTCTCCTTCACTAATTTCAAGTAATTTAATTTTTATGTCCTGCATAAATATTATCTAATATGAGATATTGTAACCATCAAAATTAGGAAGTGATATTATTATCTGCTAAGTTGGAAACCCCATCCAAATTTTGTCAATTGTCCAAAAATGTCCTCTTTTGGGAAAAAAAAATCAGTCTGAACAAGGAAAGTTACAATGCTTGAGGACCAGTGCAAAATAAATATGGATTTGTTCAAATAGTTAAGAAAATAACTATTTTCTTATTGGATTGACTGGGCATCTTTTCTAAGAACAGGGCTAGTACCACTGCACAAAGCTAGTGTTCAAAGGTCAGCTCCAAGCTGGAGGTCACATACCATGCTTCCATGCTTTCATTATTTCTAGTATATGCTTTGTATTTTTCCTTTAACCTTCTTACTGTCCTGTCCTTTTTCTCATTTTGATTTGAAGCCAGTTATTTATAAAAAGGCTTTAGATTTTTGGCTTATCTGATGTTTCCTCCAATTAAATGACTTTGGCAGGAATATCACAGAGGTTACACTGTGTGATTATATCTTATCAGGTGGCAAATGGTTTCCTTCATTTTATTTTGATAGCATTAATTTTATACATTTGATTAAGGTGATGTCTGCTAGTGTCCAGCTTACAAAAGTTTACTCAACTCATGATCAGTAAGTGCAGTATTAAAAAATATAGACTGTAAATATTTATGTTTTGTCAATTTTTTACCATGAATAATATTTTCTTACTTAACTATATGATGATGAATGAAAATATGTGTGGTTTTCTTCTAATTACACCATTCCTTTTATTGCCTTATTTGGCAAGATTTTATTTATGCATTTAACTATATGTTTATATTATGGAAAATTTATGTTACCTTTAGTAAGTTTAAATTAAAATCTCTTTGCATAATTGTTTATTTAGACACTCACATTGTTCTTTATCTAAGTAAAGTCCATTCAAGCTTGATTTTTGCTTGTTTCTGTGTATGTCTCTGCTATGCACTTGTGTGCTTTTGACATGTTCCCATGATTATTTGGTTGATTAATCACTTTTCAATGCAACATTATAGCCATGTCTTATTTTCCAACTTTCTTTCATCTGTCCTAAACTTATCAATATAAGGATTTGTTTCTTAAAAATTAAAAATTAGTATTTAGCAAAGAAAAACTGGGGCTATATTTTTTCACTACTGTAAAAGTGCTAAATCTTCAGAGCTCTTATAGTGAACAGAACAAGAGAATATAAGTGTGCTTTCTCTCTCTCTCTCTCATACACACACACACACACACACCTATATATTATCTGCATCATCTCTATGCTCTAAAACTTTGGGATTCACACAATTATCTCTAATCACAATTTAGTAGCAATGTTAGAAATTTGATTATAGTATTCCTGCTTTTGATGTGTCAATTCCCTTATTCAACCATGTTTTCATAATTTTTAGTATATTTTTCTATTTTATAATAGCCCACTGTACACAATAAATTTTTTTTCTATTCTATCTGATTATATAGATGCCCTTCTCTCCTTACCAGGTCAAGCTTTGACATTCTAACAGTGAACAAAAGTAAAGTGTTTAAGGCTGATATATTGATGTTAGCTTCTGTGATTGTCCTTAATCCAACTGGGCTACATGATTCTAGGTCTGAAGTAGAACTATCCTGATCTTAGGACACAGTATCCAGTCAAGGAATACATGGATTGCTGATAAATTCTGACCATGATCAGACACTGATCCCTACCATGATGCTGCGACTATCTACAAAGATTGTGTTCTCACCCTTACAAGCTTTATGCTCTATACCAAATCAGATGGCTTTGCAGTTTACCCTCTTTTATGTAGAAGTGTCATACTTGGACTGTAACAAAACATGATGGAGTCATGATTATTCCATATTCATGCACCCTCTTTACTTATTTGATTTCTGATGCTTCATGTGAAGGTGTCCCTCACCAATTACTTGAGAATGATTACTCAGAGGTTGGCCACAGAAATGGTCTTCTCAGGCTTTTACATCTTTTTCCAGCCCATACATGGTTTCCTGATACTACCCTCAATCCTATACTAAAGGATTGCCATGACTTCATCTTCCTTCAATCATCACACACATACAAACATCTTCTTCATTTCATCAGCTAACACATTTATCTTCCAGCACCCCTACTTAGAAAATATTATATCTAGTATCTTTAGGCTAAATATTCATGAAGGAAGGAAAGAAGAGAGATTTATTTATTGTTTTAAAATGTTCATAACTAAGTTTTCTCAAAAAGAGTTGTTTTACAGAATATGGAAAGATAATCTTCCTTGTAAATTAGCAGCTCAAAAAATATAGTTTAAGATTATTTCAGAAAATAAAATAACTTCCTTAGTCATATATAAACTGGTGGATGGAAGCGAAATGATTCCTCTCCTCCCAAATGTATTCATGTCTTGATTCCCCAAAGCTGCACATGTTACCTTACCTAACAAAAGGGACTTTGCAGACATGATTAAAATAATTGAGCCTGAGAAATCACATTACACTGGATCATGTAGGTGGGTCTAATCCAACTTCATTAACCCTTTAAAAATAAAGAATCTTTCTTGGATATAGTCAGAAAGACGTGTGACCAGGAAAGAAGAGGCATGGTGTTGGAAATGCTATTGCCTTTATAGATGGATTGTGAGATACATCTAGAAACTGGAAAATTCAAGGAAACATATTTTTCTGGAACCTATAGAAAGGTACCACAACACTGACAATAGCCCATTGAGTCATGAATTAGGCTGTTGACAAGCAGAATTGCAAAATTACAATTACAATTGTTGACAAGTTACAGCTTATGGGGGAAAAATCAAACATTCAAAGGATGTAGTATGAGAAAATATTTTAAATGTTTTGAATATAATTGTGAGATAATTTGAGAGCTGTTTTTCTCCTTTTAGTCATCATAAGTGCTTTACAAAAACAAACAACTCTCAAGTTTTATGTTTGCGCTCTTTATTTTAATACCATAATTTAAAAGATCAAAGAAGCTATATCGTAGCATAATAAATAATTCTTATAATGTATATTGTTCCTTTCTTCAGTTACATATATTTAATTCAACTGCAGCAAAATAGCATTTATGATTAGATATTCATACTCTTCCTTTCAAACTTCATGATAAATTTTCTATGGATGTATAACATCTTTATAACTACCATTTAGTTTAATGGCTATCTCATTGAGCTAATATATATTGATCAATCAACTCTGAAATATTTTAGTTTATTTACAATTTTATTATTAAAAACATTTTAATGAATCTTTGAAAATACAGTTTTTTCTTGTTTCTTATTTTGATATATTTATGAAAAAGGGTCTCTTAAGGTAAGATATTGACATAATTTTTGGGTACCTTTAGAGATTTCTCTAGTCATTTTAACAGGGATTTTTCTATATTTCTCATGTTATTGTAGAAACATTGGTTACTCTTCACATGAAGCTAATAGTATTTGCTGACATTAAATTATCTGTATAGATGTTCTATTTGGTCAAGAAGTCCTTCTTAGCTAGGATAAGAACAAGTGTCTTAAAAGGATCAAATTCTACTTATTTATTTGAATAAATTATAACTGGCAAGCAAAATAGAAGATAAAGATAGAGTTGTGATCTCAAGAAATTCCAATTGATACATCTGTAATGCCACCCTATGCCTAAGGCTTAGCAAAAATCATGGAAGAGTTGATTGTAAGAGTAAGAAGACCAGGGCATGTGCTGTGAAATAGTGTCTTCTACATATGACAAGGAAACTTGTCAACACCATGGTTGCCTGAACAAGATCAGCATAATAACAATAGTAGTTGACATGCCTCCAAGATAAAAATGCTCCTGTTGCACCATTGTGGATATATTGATGAGTTAGCCATCATATGGTTCAAAGGATTTACAGATGGGAAAAGGTATTCATTGTTTCTCCCACTTCAGCTCCACAGCTACATAGCACCTTATGATATGTAAGAGACAGTTATCAGGGAGCAAGTACCCAGGTCATTTCCAGCTTGATTCTTTGAGGGAGATAAAAGCAAGGATACTCTAAAAGGAAGAAATAGTAAAAAATGGGGAGTCTCTGGGGAGGGATGTGAGAGAAAAACACTGACGAAAAAAGAGGGAAGAGGGATTAAGACACCTCTCTATCTATCCATCTGTCCATCTATTTGTCTAATATCTATATATAAATTAGATAGATTGATAGATATAATTTAAATGAAGTATGTCATGTAGAGTGAGAATGTTCTCTCCATGAGCTATAGACATCTAACAAAAATCCGGTGGTGTCAGACATAGGAAACTTCCCTACAAAATAAAGAGTCCAAGAGATTTCCAAAGCAATGTAGTCTGTTTGGGTTGCCCATGTTTACTAACCCAAAGTTAAAAGATAAACCCCTACTGCTGAAGACATCACATACTTTGGACACAGGACTGGGAGTAATTTAGTGTTTTGTAAAGAGGAAGCAAATTAAGTGAAGAAAATAAAGTTAGAGTAATGGAAATTGTAAAAATAAACAGGAACAAGCAATTTGGTGGAAAAATAATATAACACTTTTCTACTATTTTCCTTTATCTTTATAAAATTGAATTTCTGAGAAAACTAAAGTGCTAAGGAAAGAATAGTGCTTTTACACAGAAACAAAACATTTAGAAATATTGCAGAAGAGAAATTAGTAGCTGGTTACAAAGTGTTTTGTGGTGATTTTTCATTATTTTCTCTTGTGTCTGAGGCTTGGAAGTAGAAAGTTAATTAAGTAGCACCAATTCTGCTTCAGTAGATATTTTCATAAAAAGATCCTTAGAGAAAAATGTCTTTGTTACTAGGAAAAGGTTTGAGATGGAGTAACCCATGTGTGCTCATGTGATAGTGACCACATCATTGTTCCATGTCCCCAAAATGTGTTAGTAATTGGACAGGGGCCTTGTGTGAAATTTGGACTATCTAATAAGCAAGTAATTCTTCCTCTGTACCTGAAAGTTTTTATGCAACTGAATGAAAATAATGGAATAGGTGTGAGTTGTCTGCCACATATACAACTTCATCAGACGGCCACATGAAATGCAGCACAGTAGCAAGTAGAACCAAGAGGTCTGAGGATTCAAGCCAGATGAATAATGGTGCATATATAACAGCACATATTTATTTTCATGCTATATCCTCTCTGCACTACACTAGATTTATTTACATAAGAAAGTTGATAGGCCAGTAATCACACCTTGGTCATTGATTTTTTTAAACAAATGAAGATTTATGGATTTTTATATCTAAGCTAAATCAAGGATGAATAATTATGTCATCTAAATTAGTTTGACAATAATTCTAATCCAAAGGACTATACACTGTGGCTGACAGAAGGACATGTGTAAGTGCTGGATTAAAGTCAGTGTTTTCTTTCTCTTTGTGACTATCTAAAACATAACCTATAGGAATCTTCCACTTTGCAGGATGTTAAGTGAGATCTTGTGTGATGGTCTCAGGAGGAGCTATGTCCAGATCCAGATCTAAAGCATTATCCCTTCCATTAGTCTCATCAAAACCTGCTCTCCAGATTTCAGTCCACATATTGAAGGAAATAATATCTATGTAAATTGGACAGAGGTTTATTTTGTTTAATTTTTTTCCTTACCTCAATCATAGCAAATAATATTCAAGATGATGACTGTTGCCTTAGACAAGATCCAGGTATTCAAGTGGCTGTGCTGAGAAGATTCCCTCTGATAAGGAGTGATAGAGATGAAATTAACTCAGAAATCAGTGCCAACATGTATGGATCTGAGGAACACAGCAGGGAACAGAAAGACTGTAGGAGCCAGAAAACAGGGATGGGGTAAGTATGTTTGGGGGTTTGAAATATAATCTTTCAATATGATACAGCCATTAAACTCAAGATCACACAGCAGCTGTTGCAGACTACATAAGCCTGAGCCTGTAAACTGTGAATCATAGATGAAGGAGGGGGTCATAAGGTCATATCACTGCATGCTGAACCATGAAACTCAAACCTAATTAATCTTACAAATAAAAACTTGGACTCAGACTTCGAGGGTAAAAACTGAAAGATGGGAGAAGCAGGGCACCCAGCCACTAGAGACGTCTTATCTCTACAAAATCTCAGAATGGGGCACCTGAGATCCTGTCTCTATGAATCCTCAGACTGAAACAGCCATCCTGTCTCCACCAGCATTATATTCCTGTTTCCACCTCCCTAGTGCTGGGATTAAAGGTTTGAGACTCCCATGTGCTGGGATCAAAAGTGTGAGCCTCCCTAATGCTGGGATCAACCAAATGCTGGGATCAAAGGCATGATCCTCCCAAGTGCTTGGATCAAAGGTGTGAGACACCACTACTAGCTCAATTTCTCTTTTAGACTGATTCAATCTCTTGTACCCCAGGTTGGCCTTGAACTCCTGATCTTCCTGCTTCCTCCTCCCTAGTACTGAGATTAAAGGTGTGTGCCACCTCGCCCTGGCCTCTGTGATTAACTAGCGGCTAGCTCTGCCCTCTGATTTCCAGGCAAGCTTTATTTGTCAGAACACAAACAAAATACCATATAACAGATAACAGAGCTATTAGCTCCTGATGGATTCTGAAGGAGGGCAGTTACTATCTCCAGTTGTGTACCTACTTGTGAGTCACCAGATACCAAAGGTTAGTTCTAAACTCAAGTTCACACAAATGGTCTTCTTTAAACCCCATGAGTCACAAAACAAAACAGAAAGTCATAAATGTAAATGGACTTGTAGGGAGAAATGGAATTGACAGAATGAGAGAAAGGCAGTAGAAGGGGATGGATGAGGATAATCAGCATGTATTATATTCACACATAGAATTGTCAAAAAACAAATTATACTCATAGACCCCAGGGAAGTACCAAAGTTATTTATTAGTAATCAAACAATCAAAAGCTAATTCAATTAACTGAAAAAAGACAGGCCAAACCTGGTGACCAGAGTTTTCTTTACAGACTTGAAAGATACTGGCAGCAAAATGTAACTGTTTTTGTTGTTGTTTTTCAAAAAGAAAATCTCTTCAAGGGCTAACATTATGTTCTTTGGAGGAACACTAGAAGTGTAGATATTTTGGTGTGCTCAGTGTTATGCCTAGAGTCTGGACCCCCAGAGACCATCAAGATATCAAATCCAATGCAAAAGCAAAGTCTTTTTATTTTGAGTTAACTCGGGTCTGTCCATCCATCTGACACAGCAGCAGAGCAGGAGAGACCCTGAGTGGCAATGAGGTAATGTTTTTATAGGACGTAAAGCAAAGGGGAGGAGTGGTTCTTGGGGTCTCCAAACCATATAGGAACAGATTCAGGATTGGTTTGTGCAAGTGACAATAATGTTAGTAACTTAATTGGCTAGGGCTAGTTGAGGGTTTGTCAGGGCTACAGTTACCTATTTGGGGGCAGGCCTGGACAAGTCCCAGGCTTTGTTCTTGAGTTGACTGGCCTAGCAATTACTGGTTGTGAGGCTTGGCCCAGTGGCTCAGGCTTGGTTTGTCCTCTCTCCCTGTCCCTGCTGACAGGGGCATCAGTGATTAATTGTCTTTTGTTCATGGACCTCCCAGAAACTGCTTGCTCAGTCTCAGGAAACTGAAATTAAGGTCTGATCTCTGATCGAAGACTGAGAAGCCTATTATGGCATCTGCTTAGTTCTCTCATTCAGGACTAAACTATTTTATGCCTAAACTAACATAGTCATCTGTGTAGAAAATACAATGGGATGAGCAAAAGAAGCTGCTGAAATCAATAAAGGAATTGGTAGGACTTGCTGGATGCAAGACCATGATATATAAATGCATTGTGTTTAAAAACATTGGCAAAGTACAATTTGAGATTGAAAAGTAAAATGGCATTTAAGTTGGCACACCGATTAAGATATTTAGTAGTAACTCTGTTAAACTGTGTGAGTGACCTTGAAGCCTGAAAACTAAAAAATGTTGAAAAATCTTTAAAAACAAAATCTAGATGCAATCCTCATGCCCTGGCCAGAAGGCCCTCAATTGTTAAAATATCACTTCTCTGCACATTAAACATTACAGTCCACACAATCACTATAAGAGAAAATGAGAATATAGAATTCATAGGTTGTGGTGATATTTTATTTGTACTGAAATGTGATTGTATTTGTATGTTAATAAATAAAGTTGCCTGGAGATCAGAGGTAAAGACGATACATTAAGCAGAAGTCCGGCCGTGGTAGCACAGGCCCTTAATCTGATCACAAGGCAGGCAGAGTCTCTGTGTGGTCAAGAACACAGCCAAGTGTGGTGACACAAACCTTTAACCCCAGTACCAACCATAGAGACCTGGAGGTCTGTATAGACAGGCAGTGAGTAGGAAGTCATGTGGTTGGGTTTAGAGCCCATGAGAAGGCAGAACAGAAAGGCAATAAAAAGATAAGTCACAGAGGAAGAAGGTCTCTCTCTCAGGGGAAGCAACGGCAGTGAGTGGTAAGCTAAAGGTAGTATTGGCTCTTCACTAGTGCTCTGATCTCTTGGGCTTTTAACTCTGTATTCGGCTCTGTGTTTCTTATTTACTAAGACTGTTTAGAATTTCATTTACAGTAGGTAGTTATAAATTCAATGGAAATGAAAATTAAGTAATAGCAAAATAATCTTTGATAAAGAAAAAGAAAGGTTTGTCTTAGTTGAAGCTGCTATAATAAAGTATCAAGGACTAAGTGACTTTTAATTTATTAAATGTTTTTATATCCCTATGTATGTGTGTGTACCTGATTATCTATATGTATGTCATATGAAAATTCCCATGGAGCCCAAATGAGGGTCTCAGGTCCTCTGAAACTGGAATTACAGGCTGATGTGAGCCACTTACCATGGGTACTAGAAACCAAACCAAGGTTTTCCATAGAGCAAGAAGTCTTGACTGCTTATCCAGGTCTGCAGCACCTCAAGTGACTTTTAAATAGCAAAGATTTTATTGAGGTTGTATAGAAAGTTCTTGTCCATGTTTACAGACTGCTGACTTACTGTGGAATCCTCATACAGCAGGAAAAGTAGAGGTCATTAAAATTTGAATCCCATTTTGTGAGGCCTCCATGTGACTGAGTTGTGTTCCCAAGTTCACACTTCTTAACACTGTAATGTAGGGGATTAAATTTTAAAGCAAGAAATTTAGGGAAATATAAACAGAAAATGCATAACATACAGTAATGGAACAGTGTAGCTATAGATTTTTCTCCAGGTCCTGCCAAGCCCCAGCAGTCCAACAGTCCATTTATAAAATAAACACATAGACCATTATATTATTTAAACTGTTTGGCCTAATGGCTCAGGCTTTTAGCTATCTAGTTTTTATATCTTAAATTAACCCATTTTTATACATCTATACCTTGCCACATGGCTAATGGCTTACCAGTATCTTACATGTTGGTACTCATGGTAGCGGCTGGCAGCGTCTCCTGACTCAGCCTTCCTGTTCCCAGAATCATCTTTTTTGTTTGTCCCACCTATACTTCCTGCCTGGCTACTGGTCAATCAGCATTTTATTTATACAGAGTGATATCCACAGAATTCTTGGAATTGGGAGGCTGAGGCGGAGAGACACTGCCAGCCGCCGCCATGACAAGAGAGATGTAAGGTACCAGTAAGGCACAAACTATGTGGCAAAGTGTAGATTAATAAAAAATAGGTTAATCTAAGATGTAAAAACAGATAACAAGAAGACTTCCATGGCCATACAGTTTGTAAAAAATATAAGTCTCTGTGTGTTTACTTGGTTGGGTCTGAGCGGCTGTGGGACTGGCAGGTGAGAGAGATTTGTCCTGACTTTGGGCCAGGCAGGACCAAAAATACTCTATCTACAGAACAGTGTGATGTAAATGTAAAAATATATAGATTATTGAACTATGACAGAGTCCAAAAGGAGAACTGTACTATTTATAACAATTGGAGCTTTAAAACACGTTTAGTACTTGTGCATTAGACAATTCTGTGCTGGAATATGCTACATGCTCAGCCTGCTATAGCGTTTTCTTCCTGATTGTGGGCACCATGAAGCTTGAACAGAAATGAAAATTTGGGCCTTTTGTTTTTTCCAAACAGAAAGCCTAGGGTATGTACCCTTTATATGTTGTGACTTTCTAAAGTATTCTAATCCCCTTCAAATTTTACTAACACTTTTCACTCTATGTTTTGTTTTTTCTGATGTGACAGAACTGTTATTCATTGCATCAAGAAATAACTGTTTGCAGTGTTTTATTAGAAAAGTTCTTACCCCAATGCTGGAGGTGGTAAGGGTTATTTGAGGAGAGGGTTGAGCCATATCAGTGCGGATGGGTCTTCCAGGGAATCTCAGGCAGTAGGTCTTTGGTCATGTATCACTGAAGGAGCTCTGACTCCTTCCACTGTGATGGTATTGTGTTCCCCAAAATATTGTGCACCTTAATAAACTTATCTGGGTTCAGAGACAGAACAGTCACTAGATACAAAGGCTAGAAAATGGTGGCACTCACACCTTTAATCCTAGCATTCCAGAGGCAGAAATCCCTCTGGATCTCTGTGAGTTCATGACCACACTGGAAACAGTCAGGCATGGTGACACACACCTTTAATCCCAGAAAGTGAGCCTTTAATCCCAGGAAGTGAGGCAAAAAGCATAAAGGTATATAAGGTGTGAATATCAGGAACTAGATGCATTTGGCTAGTTAAGCTTGTAAGTTTTGAGCAGCACAGTTCAGCTGAGAGCCATTCGGATATGAGGACACAGAGGCTTTCAGTCTGAGGAAACAAGATAAGCTGAGAAGTTGGCCAGGTGAGGTTAGCTGTGGCTTGTTCTGCCTCTCTGATCTTCCAGTGTTCACCTCTAATAACTGGCCTCAGGTTTGATTTTATTGATAATACTCTCTAAGATTCATGCTACATTCGACTCTCTATAGTGCCTAGCCAGATGTATTCTTTCACTAAAAATGTGGCTCTGGAATTTATGTAAAGTGTGGGACAGGCCAGCAAGTGATAGAAAAAGTGAAATGAAAACATGTCTCAAAACCCTGCAGTAACCTCAAAATTCTGCCCTGTATCAGGTGGTTTTGTGTGTCAACTTGACACAAGCTATAGAGTCATCAGGGGAAGGAGCCTGAGCTGAGAAAAATGCCTCTGTGAGATCAGGTGTAAGGCATTTTCTCAATTAGTGATCAATGGGGGAGGACTCAGCCCATGGTGAATGGTGCCATCCCTAGACTGCTGATGCTGAGTTCTATAAGAAGGTAAGCTGAGCAAGCCATGGGAAGCAAGCCAGTAAACATGTCCCCTCCATGGCCTTCAGCACCTGCCTCTGGGATCCTGCCCTGTTTGAGTTTCTGTCCTGACTTCTGTCCTGGCGAAGTGTAAGCCAAATAAACCCTTTACTCCCCAATTTGCTTTCTTGGTGTTTTGCCACAGCAATAGAAACCCTAACAAAGATGTGCCCTATTCTTGAAAATACTGACAAGTCATTATTAATTCCTAAGTTTGGGGTTAGGTTCTGGATGTACTATGGATCATAAGAGTCTTGCTAGCACTTGGGATCTTCATTGCCTTCATTACAGACTGTCTTTTTAGTGTTAGGGACTGTTGTCTTCTGGGAATCCATGAGAGGTATCTTGGAGGTATTGTTAATTTCCATCAGCTGAGAGACTGCTGGTGGTTTTGACTGGTCAGCAAATACAGCTTTATAGCAAGCATCTCACTTTGCTCTCCAAAATGGAAATCGACAGTTTTTCCCAGGGTGTGCTGTTGAATTCTGGGTGGAGACTGTCCCAAGAGTGCTTTAGTACCCAGATGTTATCACTGTTTGATTCCAGGTAGGCATCACATGGCTCTGAGCTGACAGGAGCTGAGACGTTTTGACAGGGGCAGTCAGAGGAATACAGAGCTGTGGTTTAGACTCAGCTGGGTTTCTTCCTGGTATTCCCACAGCCTAGAAAAGCTCTGGAGAGACTCCTCAATTTCCTCAACTTTTTAGAGAAAGAACATCTTGTTGCTCAACCAGGTTTTCAGTTATGAGAGCCTAATGCTCTTGAGAATAGTCAAATATAGGAGACAGACAGAAGCTAGATGGTTGCCTGAAACAGACTAAAAATATTACCTGGAGGCCAGGGCTTCAGAACTTCAGAGGCTGTGATGAAGGTTGTATGGGAGAAATGAATTCAGCTTCAGAGCTCTGGAGCTGAGTTTTATGATCCTTGTCTGGAAGCGGGCAGACCTTCAAAGCCCACAATTTGGTAGGCCATGCTCTTGGGGAGGAGAACCCAACAACTAAAGGAACGGCTTAAGTTTCTCCTCCCATGTGCTTAGAATACAGGGTGTTATTGAATCACCTAGCAAAGGAGCTGATATTCCTTGAAGCCATTTCCATAGGATCATCCCATCAATACCATCATAGTAGTTGGTGGGATTTACCATAAACTTCTTTGACAGATTTGACAAAACAGAGCAACGTTGGGTAAAAGTAATTATCTTCAGATTATATATAACTTCAAGATTATACCAAAACATTTTACTCTTGGGAGCTGTATAAACACTAGGATGTGATTATTAGATCCAATCATCTCCTGGGTCATGCAAATTCCAGAAACTTGAGAGCAAAAATTTAATCAAAATTATCTCTGGTATGAAATACTGAGAATTAAGTTGGGTCACTTTAGCTAGCATTGATAAAAGAATCTTCTTTTTACTGGTTGATCTATTTTTGATGCATGGTCTACCTTTCAGGCCAGACTGAAAGCAAATTCTGGAACCTCCTGCCTCATCCTACGAATATAGTTAGAGAGCCACCAGGTCTGGTGTTCTGTATTTTTTATTGTTGTTTATTTGTTTTATCTTATTTTGACATGGGACCTGGCTCTTCTCAGGCTGGACAAAATTCTTGCACTCAAGTAATACTCCTCCTCATCATGTCTTGTCCCTCAGGTCACTATCAATCCTGCTGAGAAGGAATGTCATTTTGCTACTGGTTTTGAGGCAGTCAATGTCTATAGCCCAAATAAATGTCAAGTAATTCTAACTCTGCCTCTTGATTACCCCACCGTATTCCAGCCATACACCTCTATTTTGATCAAATAGTGGGATTTTTTTTTAAATCCATACCCAAGACTGTTTGATTCCACCAGGTACTGGCTCTCCGGGATTCACACATGTGACTTCTGACCCTAGTGGGACAGCTCCACCTCTATGTCAGGTTCCCAAATTCTCTACGCACCAAACCACCACCACCACCACCACCACCAACAACAACAACAACAACAACAACAACAACAACAAAAACAGCTCTAAAAGCTCAAGCAGGATGGTTTTGCCTGGTAAGGCCATGGAAGTGTGCAGAGACCTGGAGCTCGGGTGGATCCTGTCCCTGACAAGCTTCCCAGACACAAGGTCACCCTGGTTCTGGAAAACAACAGGATATCTCAGATGAATCTCAGTGACAGTCCAATATTTACTATAAACCTTTAAGCAATCCAATGACTCACTGCAATATGCATTTGCATGTAGTGCTCTTTGGGCAAAACATATATTGTGTCACACACAGTAGTTTGCAATGTCATTTTAATAAATGAATGTGGGATAGAGAGGTGGGAAGGAAGGTGGAAGGGAGCAGTGTACTTGAAGCAGAGAGGCAGAACTAGAGATGCAGTAGCAGCATGTGTATGGGAGCATAGCTGTGGCAGACATGATGACCTTGTCTCTGAGCAACAAGACAACTAAGATGAAAAGATTAGTTTCTGAATTAATCCTCCTTGAAAGACCTCCCATTAGTATTCAAGATTCATGGTGGAGCTAGGTCCCAGGCTGGTGACCGTGGTCTGTGACCACCACCAGATGCCATGTTGATATCCATGGTCTGTGCTGATACCAGATGCCATGCTGATGTCCATGATTCATGCTGCAGTCAGAGGCCATGTTGATGTCTATGGTCCATGCTGCTTCTGGGGTTTCATGGCCTGTGCTGCCTCTCGAGGGCATGTTAATGTCTGAGGTCTGTGCTGTCACTGGGGGCCATGGTGGTATCTGTGGTCCTTGTTGTCTCTGGAGGCCATAGTTTTATCTGTGTGTTCTATCCTGCCACCAGGGGCCATGTTGATGTGGTCTATGTGCAACTGGAGACCACAGTGATGTCCATGATTGGGGCTACATGTTGATGTCTGCTGTCCCTAGAACCATTCAGAAGCTCATGATTCATGCTGCTTCGAACTATTAAGGGCAAGGAAGTGGTATTAATGACTGAAGAATCAAAATTGAGAATAAGAGACACTGAAGGCTTCTTTAACAGCATTTCCCACCAGCCCCTGAAAAAAAAGAAGACTCCAGACAGGAATCTAGTGAATAGAGTCATTCAAAATTATGACAAAGATACTGAAGTGTAGCTCTTCACAGTTGATAGCTTCTGGCAGGTGGGAGGTAAGGGAAAGAAGCAATCAGCTATCTTTAAGGAGCTGGCCACTTAGAGTTTGACTATGATCAAATGAGTATATGCAAAACAAATTGGACTTGGTGTATTTTTTCTCTTTTGGTGGGTAGGAGGAGGGAACTAGGATGGGTGGGTGGACCTGGGAGCAATGGAAAGCTAGTGTGATAGGGATGCACTGTATGAAATTTCCAAATAATAGGGATATTGTAGCTAGAGTTTTCCTGCCTTGCCCACAGTCAGGACAAATCCTTGTCACCCACCAGTCCCACAGTCACTCAGACCTAACCAAGTAAACACAGAGACTTATTTCGCTTACAAACTGTATGGCCGTGCCAGGCTTCTTGCTAACTGTTCTTAGAGCTTAAATTAATCCATTTCCACAAATCTATACCCTGCCATGCGGCTTGTGGCTTACCAGCATCTTTTCATTCTGCTTGTCCTGGAGGCGGCTGGTTGTGACTCCTTCTACCTTCCTGTTCTTTTATTTCTCCTCTCCATTAGTCCCGCCTATACTTCCTGCCTAGCCACAGCCAATCAGGTTTTATTTATTGACCAATCAGAGCAACTTGACATACAGACCATCTCCAAGCACAGCCAAGTGCAGACCATCTCAGACACCTGCACTCAGGCCCATGGTCCTAATCATCCTCTATGCGGACCTGCTGGGTAAAGCCATGAGGAACCCAAGAACGGGCTCCCACAGGACATACAGAACATTCCACAGCAGGATATTATTTTGGGTGGGGAGAAAAGGAGCTAGATTTTACTGGCATATTAATATATATGTTAATATAATATATAAGATTTGAAAATAGTAAAGCAATATACTGGGCTGTCTGGTAAGATTAGACTTTTCATAAAGTATGCACATTTATGTGTACTAATGTCTCTGTGTACATAAACTATACGCACAAATTTATAAAAATAATTCATGTAGAATACTATGTTAATAAATTATACTAAAATAGTTCAATAGATGAAGAAACACACACACACTCACGAACACACACGCATACCAGTACTGTCCAAAGGCACCTGATTCAGCATTGCTTTCTGAACGTTTTCAAAAACACACTCTAATATTTTCCTATGGTGAACTGACACTCTGTAGCCTTTGATGACCTGACATTGTGCAGCCTTTTTTTGTCCAATGAGAGTTCTGGGACTCTCAGGAAGAGCTTTAAGCCAGCCATATGCCTATGATGTGATGTAGGCATACTTTCTAGCTCCCCTTTCAATCTCCTAGGGACACAGTAACATGGACTCAGATGATGATCATGAATAAGTAGTGGGATTTGTATTCCTGTATTATAAGCTTACTTTAAGAAAAAAAATCACATACCAATTATATAAAATGGCTTTGTCATAAACTTTTCATATCTATCCTATAATATAAATTGATTTTACAATCATTAAACATATTTGTAGAGTCAAGATTACAGAATAAGTCCTAAATATCTCCTGCAAAAGTGTTTTAACTCTTTAAGAACATTTAAAGTACAATACAGTGTATCATATTTGAATTTCTGAAGATATCTATCAGACTCATAGTTATAATGCCCAGGTATACTCAGTGGTGAATTCATTCTTTTTCTTACCTCCTCAATTGATTAGGGTTCTCTAGAGGAACAGAACTTATAAAATGAACCTCTCTAGATAGATGATAGATAGATAGATAGATAGATAGATAGATAGATAGATAGATAGATAGATAGATATTATTTATTAGATTGGACTTATTAGAATGGCTCCCAGATTATGATCTCACTAATCCAATCATTGTTGTCTATGAATGAAAGGCACGAGAACCAGCAGTTGTTCATTCCACAGGCTGCATGGGTCAGTTATTCTTCAGTATACATTGGAACACCAAGAAAGTAAGCTATACTGCCAGTGAAGAAATGGAGTTGCTTGAAAGAGCAAAAACAAGCAGGCAAAGTAGGAGACTCCCTGTTCCAATGTCCTCTATATATGCTTCCAGCAGAATGTGTGGCCCAAATTAAAATTGGACCTTCTCACTTCAAAGATCTGCATGAAAGTGTGTCTCTCAAACACAAAGATACAGTTTAGAAGTGAGTCTTGCCAATTCAATTAACTTAATTAAGGAAAACCCCCTCCCAGGTGTGCCTAGCTATTAGGGGGTTTTAGTTACTTCCAAATATAGTCATGTTGACAACTAAAATAGCCACCATAAGTATACCATTTGCAAATATGACAAAATCTTATCTCCTGATGTCATGTTTACTTTCCAAGTGAAACAATTACCATTTTATAGTTATGCCTAAACATGATAGAAATGTTCCTCTTACTACCATAAAGGCATTATACATTTAGAAGAGGTGACCATGTCTCATAAGAGATATGCTATCACAAATTTAAATATGATAACCATTGATAGAATCTTATTTGACATCACTTGAAGATATGGAAGAAAGAAAACACAAATATCTCTCAAAAACATTCCTAACAAAATACAGATAAAACTCATGTCAATTACAATCCTTATTTCTGCAATTGGTCTTGTAGCATGACCTGGTATTCGTAAGTAAAAAGCATCAGAAAATCCAAAGGCAAATAAAGATGTTTGCAGAAATATTGAACCTCTTTCACTGGAGAATTATACTCTCAGTGATACCTTAATACACATATTTTTCTAGCAACTTTGGCCAAAGTAGTAACAACAACCCAAATTTAGTTACAGAAATGTGTTTATTCTCTCAATAAGGAAGGGTAAGTTAGCCAGTCAAAGTGGCTCACAACTTTAATTCCAGCACTCAGGTGACAGAGGCAGATTGAACTTTGAGATCCAGGACTCCCAGAACAGGTAGTGAGACCCTGTCTCTAACAAACAACAAACAAACAAACAAACAAGGAAAGGGAAACTTTTATTCTTAGTCTTATTTTATTTAATTAACATTGTTTTCATTTATTTTACATACTGACCACAGTTTCCACACCCATCCTCTCCTCCTCCATCTCCATTCAGAAAGGGGCAGACCTCCCAAGGGGTTGTACAAAGCATGACACATCAAGTTGAGGTAGGACCAATCTCCTCCCCCTGAATAAAGGCTGGGCAAGGTAATCCAATATGGGGAATAGGTTCCCAAAAGCCAACTAAGCACCAGGGATAGGTCCTGATCTCACTGCTAGGAGCCTTACAAACAGATGAAGCTAAACAGCTGTCACACACATGTAGAGGGCCTAGGTCTTTTCAATGTAGACTCCCTAACTGTTGGTCCAGCGTCCATGTGCTCCCATAAACTCAGGTAAACTATCTCTGTGCATTTCTCCATGATGACCTTGATGACCCTGGCTCATACTATCCCTGCTCCCTTTCTTCAGGAGGACTCCTAGAGCTCGTCCCAGTGCTTGGCTATGCATCTCTGCACCTGCTTCCATCAGTTACTGGGTAAAGGTTCTTTGATGACAATGAGGGTAGTCACCAATCTGATTACAGTAGATGGCCAGTTGAG
Source organism: Peromyscus maniculatus bairdii (assembly GCF_049852395.1). NCBI lineage: Eukaryota > Metazoa > Chordata > Mammalia > Rodentia > Cricetidae > Peromyscus > Peromyscus maniculatus. Next base: position 111,352,948 of record NC_134853.1, read on the forward strand.
GTACCCTAGCCACTATTCCTAGGAGTCTTAGATGGGGTCATCCTTGTGAATTCCTGGAAGTTTCCCTCTCACCAAGTTTCTCACTAACCCCAAAATGCCCTCCCATCAAGATGTCTCAGAAAGGGTAACTTAAGGAGATTCCCCCTATGCAAAATAATAGGTCATTAGATCATTTGGTAGAGTTTCATATTCTCAATGTTTATTTTTTATCATCTCCAAACAACATTAGCAAATAGTTGTTGTTGACATTGTTTTGGGTAGGAAACAAAACAATTTTCTTAAGGAAGACATTGTTAGTGGACAATCAGGTTCCAGCACTGCGTGAAGCTTGAGTACAGACCTTCTGGTGCCGCTTGAAGTAATACAATCTGGAAAAAACCTTGTTGTACAAGGGTGGGGCTGCTCCCCATTGTGGTTTCTTTAGTGTCTAAGGAGATCTACTGAGCAGATAAATTTCCATGGGAATCCAGGCTTATTGCACACATAGGGCTTCTCCCCAGTGTGTTTCTTCACATGGTCTTTTAGGTAGAAAGACTTTGTGTAAGATTTCTCATAATCCAGATAGGGACACAAGTAGAACTTCAAACTGGGAGGCTTCTTCTGGGTCACATTGTTCTGGTTCTTCAGGTCTGACTTCTCTTGTGGAAGCTGTCCCTGAACTGAAGGGGGAAACTGAAAAGCTCCCCAGAGGTTAACTTTGGGCCATAAATGAACTTGAAGGGTATGTTTGAGCTTGGTTACTAAATGAAATCCTCTGAAGACTGTGTCTTTCTTCAACATTGGGTGATCTCTTCTAACCTGGGCAGACATTATCATCTACAGGGGTGGTCTTCATCTGACCCAAGTAGAAAGTGTCTTCATAACTGGGAGTTATTTCGGCTGACTGGAACAGGTTCTCCTCTTCACTGGAGTTTGTCTTCTTGCTCCCATGATAAATTGTGTTAAATCCAGAAGTTTTCATGTGCCAGTCATAAAGAGGCTGGTCACCAACTGGACTTGTCACCAAAGGATCCACACAGAGATTCTGGTCACCTCTGTAGGCTACTGTCTCATACCCATTGAGGGTGTGTTCACCACCCAGGATCTTCATCTGACCTCTGCAGATATCTTCAGCACTGGAAGATGTCATCTGATTATAGTGGTTTATCTGGTTTTGGGGGTCTGTCATCTGAAGTTCATAAAAAGCCTGGTATCCATCAGGAGATATCATCTGATCTCCAAAGAATATCCTATCAGGAGTTCGGTATTCTGTTGATCTCTACAAGGAGTCAGGTAGGAATATGAGGTTATGATTTGATGGAGATAAGGCACTTGAGTACAATTAGTTGCTGTCATCTCACTCCTGTGGAGAACCTACCCTCCATTTCTGGTTGTCATCTGGTTTTAGTAGGAGGTCTAGTCACCACTGACAAGCATCTTGAGGTCAAGTGTGGTCATACACATAAGCAACTGGATGATCCTCATTTGAAGAACATCACATGATCCCCTTCAAGAGTTGCCAACTTGCTACCACAGAGAGTAACTGCATTATCACCAAGGGATGTCCTCTGCTTTTTACACACAATTATACTGTGTGTCTCAGGGATTTTGCTACCACTTATGGTCTTCATCTATCTGTCTTGATTGTGGACTGTCTCCTTGGTATCAGGGACTGCTATCTTCTGGAGATCAGTGAGGATGTCTTAGATGTGTTGTTGACCTCCATCAGCTGAGAACCTGCTGGAGATTTTTATCTGGTCAGCAGGCACAACATGCTGGTTCACAGGAAGAGTATCAGTTCCAAAATGGAAATAGATGGCTTTTCAAGTGTGTGCTGTTGAGTTCTGGATATGGGGGATTTCAGGGTTGCTAGCATATGTGGATGCCATCACATTTCAAATCAAGGTAGGCATCTTCAGGCTCTGAGCTGACACAAGCTGGCAGGTCTCCACATGGGCAGTCTGAGGAATACAAGGTCCTGACTGAGAATCACCTGGGGTTTTGCCCTGGTTCTTATAGGCATCAAAGAAGCCCTGGAATAACTAACTCTTTCAGATCCTCAAAGGTTTGGAAATAGAAAAATATCTTGCTGAATTACGTTTTCTGTTGAGAGAGCTTAAGGTCCTTGAGAGTACTCAAATATAGGAGTCATATAGAGTTCAGAGGTTTCCCAAAGCTAACTGAGAATGTGAGCTGGAAGCCAAGACATCTGCACCTTCAGGGGTTGTGATGAAGGTAGAATGGGAGAAATGAACTCAGCTCCTGAGCTCTTCAGTCTCCTTTTACAAAACATGGCCAGAAGTGGGCATGGCTTCAGAGTCTAGAGTTTGGTAGGCCATGCCCCTGAGTGGATGGAGCCCTACACCCAGAGTACCTGCTTAAGCTTCTTTTCCCAGGCTCTTAGAATTCAGAGTGTGCTTCTCCTAGTGTCTATGGATCATGGTTTATTTATCCTTTAATTGATGGCTAGTATCCACTTATAAAAATAGATGCAACTCCTGGGGAAGAGGAGAGAGGATAGATTTGGGGAATGGATGATATGTTGAGGTGGGGGTCAGGAGAAGTAGGGATCAGTTGTAGGGGGATGGGATGGAGTGAGAGAGTGCAGGAAGAGATATTGGGTATTAAGGGTCAATTCAGAGGCAGAATCTAGTGCACTTCCAGAATCTATGACAGTAATCCTAGTAAGGACTCACAGTAATTGTAGATATGGAATATGAACTGACCATTTCTGGTATACAGGCAAATCTTGCAGAGGCAGGACTGGGTTTAATTTGGTTGAGTTATTAGTCAATGGATATTCCCCCGAACAATTGAGACTGAAGCTAGGACAGAGGGTCTTTCTCTGAAATATGACAGCTGGGAACCATTGTTGAGGACTACATCCAAAGGGCTCATTGAATGTAGAGAGGTCTAGCTCATGTTTGCATGTCTTATATGACAGTAGAATCTATTTTCAACAAAATGGAAGCAGAAGAAGAAATGGAATAAACAAGGATATAAAGAAAGAATGAATGAAAAATGAGACAGACAGATAGATAGAAATAAAGAGAAAGAAAAGAAAGGAAGAAAGGAAGGAAGGGAGGGAGAGAGGGAGGGCGGGAGGGAGGGAGGAAGGAAGGAAGGAAGGAAGGAAGGAAGGAAGGAAGGAAGGAAGGAAGGAAGGAAGAAGGAAGCAAGAAAACTATTTGGCATAACATATAATTCAGGGATAATGTGTGGAAAATAAATAGTTGTACTTTGGAAAGTAAACCAGAAATATATAATAGAGACTAAAACTTAGCAACAGCCAGATGGAAGAGATGCATATGGATAGGTCAGAGAGAAGCAATGTAGACTTTCTCTGGTGTCTCTCAGTACATAGTCCTCTAGGAGGCTCCCCATCTTCAAAAGCCAGGAAACTCTCCAAAAAGCATTCTCTTATATTCTGGGGAATGTATCATTGCAAAGCATACTTAAGTCACTTACCAGTGTTCAAGTCAACATTCACTTCTCCCCTCCCTGGAAACTTTAGAGCCATCTCCCACCATAAAAATATCTAGTGCTATGGGAATAATCCTTTTGTACACTGTGTGATATATGTTGCTATGATTGGTTTAATAAATAAACTGACTGGCCAATCACTGACCAGGATAAAGCCAAACTGAGAATGATAGGATGAGGGAGGGTAGAGGGTAGAGTCAGAAGAGATGCCAGCGAGATGGAGAACAAATCAACACACAAAATGGGATAGAGGTAAAAACTATGATCCTTGGGGTAGCATATAGATGACTAGAAATGGGTTAAGTTGTGAGAGATAGTGGATGGGCATTTATAAGTAATATTAAGCTTCTGAATTAGTTATTTGGGACTGGGTGGTTGGGACAGGAAATGTTCAATTACATATGGCATTCTAACATGTGACTGAAATTTCCACAAAAATCCTGATAAAGCTTAAAAAAGAATTCTAGACATACAAGAATGGAGTCAAACACAGCTTTTTTTTTATTGTTTTGTTTTTTTTTTTAATTTTTGTTTTTTGAGACAGTGTTTCCTTGTGTTGTTTTGGTGCCTGTCCTGGATCTGGATCTCACTCTGTAGAACAGGCTGGCCTCGAACTCACAAAGATCTGCCTCCCAAGTGCTGGCATTAAAGGCATGTGCCACTGTTGGCCAGCAAGCACAGCTTCTTGATAGCTGCCTTTTCTCCAATGGGCTCTGTTTGTTGGTGGTGAGCAGAGGTGTGGCTCCTTTAAGAGATGGCTTTCTGGCTCAGTGCTAGTGGCAAAAATGGATGGCTCTTTTAAGAGTTCCTACAACAAACATTTAAATGGTGTTTGTGAGCAGCCAGCAGCATGATACTTAGTAAACATGGATATAAGAGCTGGCAGTAAAGAGACCTCCACCATAAGACTAGTCTCTTCGGGAACTGAGTAAGAGAAGCCAGCACCAGCATGCTATGATCTAAGTTATACAGCAGTTTTTTTACTCACACAGACAAAAAGGTTACAGATACACAGTAAGGGCAGATTCAGACTTTAAAAGGCTCTAAACAGGTCACGGTATATTTAAAAATTATTCATAGGCTTGCGAGAGAGAAAAGAAAGAGATAGACTCATAGATAAAAATATATAGTTGTAAAATAATAAAATAAAGTCCTTAAAAGTGAAGTAAAGGAAAAGGAAAGAGCCTGATGAAGATGGAAAATATACAGAGAGTCTGCATACTGTATTGGTATTGTGTTGTCTTTGAATTGTTTGACAGCTGAGGAAGGAGCACCAGCTGCTAAGAGACACTTGATTATAAATGTTGCTGTATTAGTCCAACCTATAATTTTAAAAATGTCTTGAATTCAAAATTTAAGTCAAAATATATGTTACTTTAGAGGAGAGGGTTTGCTTTTATTTCCACAGGAAATGAAAGGCTGTGGATTCATTCCAGGTTAAAGAAAATCAGGTTTGATCAAGGAAGACCCCGTGAAATCCTGACTACAGATATTAAGAAAAAACCTAGAAGAACTACATGACACATGATGTATATTTTACCTGCTAAAACAGATAGCAAAAAATCATCTTTGGACTTCCTGAGACTTAGAGATCAGCCCCCAACTCCCATCCCAATCTGGAGCTCCTTCTGGACAAGAGGTGAGTATCTGGGCTCATACCTAGAGAGGCTTAACCCTAGGTCCCATCCCTGGGCATCAGTCATTCCGGGGAAGACTTGACCAACTTGGCCCCAGGTTCTGGCCATCTGGCAGGATGACCCAACCCCTCCGGGAAAGTTCTCTTTCTCCAAGACCCCTGGCAGACCCTGCAATCTCCATGTCCTGCCCCAACACCCATCTGCCCAAGACCCCTGACACTTAGAGACCAGCCCGCAACTCCCATCCTGCCTTGGAGCTCCCTTCTGGATAAGAGATGAGTGCCTGGGGTCATACCCAGAGAGGCCTGCTCTTAGGTCCCATTCCTGGGCACAAGCCATTCCAGGGAAGATCTGCCCAACTTGGGCTCAGGTTCTGGCCATCGGGCAGGATTCCCTTCTACATACCAGAAAGGTTCCCCTTCTCCAAGCCCCCCAGGAGACCCTGCAATCTCCACGCCCTCCCCCCACACCTTGGGGTAACACTAACCAAGCAAGTGAAAAACCTCTGTGACAAGAAATTTAAGTCCCTGAAAAAAGAAATTGAAGAAGATGTCAGAAAATGGAAAAATCTCCCATGCTCATGGATAGGTAGGATTAACATAGTAAAAATGGCAATCTTACCAAAAGAAATCAACAGATTCAATGCAATCCCCATCAAAATACCAACACAATTCTTAACAGACCTGGAAAGAATAATACTCAACTTCATATGGAAAAACAAATAACCCAGGATAACCAAAGGAATCCTGTACAATAAAACAACCTATAGAGGCATCATGATCCCTTACCTCAAGCTCTACTATAGAGCTACAGTAATAAAAACAGCTTGGTACTGGCATAAAAACTGACATGTGGACCAATGGAATCGAATTGAAGACCCTGACATTAATCCACACACCTATGAACATATAATTTTTGACAAAGAAGCCAAAAGTGTACAATGGAGAAAAGAAAGCATCTTCAACAAATGGTGCTGGCATAACTGGATGTCAACTTGTAGAGGGCTGATATCCAGAATATATAAAGAACTCAAGAAATTAGACATCAAAATGCCCAAAAGTCCAATTAATAAATGGGCTATAGAACTAAACAGAGAATTCTCAATAGAGGAAGCTCAAATGGCTGAAAGACATTTAAGAAATTGCTCAACATCTCTAATCATCAGGGAAATACAAATCAAAAGGACTCTGAGATACCACCTTATACCTGTCAGAATGGCTAAGGTCAAAAACACTGAAGACAGCTTATGCTGGAGAGGATGTGGAGCAAGGGGAACTCTCCTCCACTTCTGGTGGGAAAGCAAGCTTATACAGCCACTTTGGAAATCAATATGGCACTTTCTTAGAAAATTGGGAATCAATCACCCCCAAGATCCAGCTATACCACTCTTGGGCATATACCCAAAGAATGTTCAATCATACCACAAGGGCACTTGCTCAGCTATGTTCATATCAGCATTGTTTGTAATAGCCAGAACCTGGAAACAACATAGATGCCCTTCAAATGAAGAATGTATAAATAAAATGTGGTCCATATACACAATGGAGTACTACTCAGCAGAGAAAAACAATGACATCATGAGGTTTGCAGGCAAATGGATGGATCTAGAAAAAAATCACCCTGAGTGAGGTAACCCAGACTCAGAAAGACAAAAATGGTATGTACTCACTCATAGGAGATACTAGATGTAAAACAAAGATGACTAGACTACTACTCACAACTCCAGTGAGGCTACCTAGAAAACAGGACCCCAAAAAATACACAGGGATCAACCAATGACAGAGAAATGGATGAGATCTACATGAACAATCTGGACATGAGTGAGGGTAATGAAGGGCAAGAGTCGAGGGAAAGAGAGCTTAGGGGAATGGGAGATCCCAGCTGGATCAGGAACAGAGAGGGAGAACAAGGAATAAGAGACCATGGTAAATGAAGAACACATGGGAATAGGAAGAAATAAAGTGCTATAGAGGTCCACAGAAATCCACAAAGATACCTCCACAATAGACTACTGGCAATGGTCGAGAGAAAGCCCAAACTGACCTACTGTGGTGATAGGATGGCCAAACACCCTAATTGTCTGTCGTGCTAGAAATCTCATCCAATGACTGAGGGAAGCAGATGCAAAGATCCATGGCCAAGCATGGTGGAGCTTCAGGAGTCCAGTTGGTGAGAAAGAGGAGGGATTGTGTGAGCAAAAATTGTTGAGACCAAGATTGGAAAAAGCACAGGGACAAATAGCCAAACTAATGGAAACACACAAACTATGAACCAATAGCTGAGGAGCCCCCAACTGGATCATGCCCTCTGGGTAAGTGAGACAGTTGATTAGCTTGAACTGTTTGGGAGGCACCCAGGCAGTGGAGCTGGGACCTGTCCTTAGTGCAGGAGCTGGCTGTTTGGAACCTTGGGCTTATGCACGGACACTTTGCTCAGCCTGGGAGGAGAGCTTCTTCCTGTCTAACCTGTGTCTTTATTGCCTTCCTGCTCTGCCTTCTCATTGGCTCTAAGCCCATTCACATCACTTCCTCATCACTGCTTGTTTATACAGACCTCAAGGTCCCTATGTTTGGTACTTTGATTAAAGGCATGTGTTACCACACTTGGCTGTGTTCTTTACCATACAGACTCTGCCTACCATGTGATCGGATTAAGGGCATGTGCTACCACCACCTGACTTTTGTTTATGGCTGACTATGACCTCTGATCTCACATTTCAGCACAAATAAAATATCAGCACATTTCCCTTTTTTCAAATAAAAATTTTTAAAAATAAAAAATTATAACTAATATAAGAAAAACTATATATAAGTACAATAACTACTTACAATATATGCAAGCAATAAATACCTCAAAAATGTCTAGTCCATTTGCATTTGACAAACTCAGAGAAAATATTCCATTATTTATCCTATTTTCATAAGTCCAAAATGTACCTGAATCAATTTCTATCCTAACATATTACTAACAGAGAACTATCGCATAATGTCTTTTAAATTTATACACTTTACACCTCTTTAGTGAGTTTCTTTTCTGAAATTCTTAACAAGGAAAACTATAACTATCTAATTTTAACTAACTATAACTATAACTATCTAATTTTCAACTCCCTCAGAGATCCAAGAAGAAAATAATATTACCTAATAAAACAGGAAGTACAAACAAGCGACCAAAAAAAAAAAATGTGAGTTGACAGAAACAGCCAGCTGCCTGGACAGTCACCCGAGGTTTCTCTGCATGTTGGGGCATCATTTTCAGCCTATAGGCTTATTGTATCTGACAGACTCATTTATGAAGTAGTATGTACAAAAGGCCTACAGTTTGATTTCACATTTGGTGAGAGTAGTCCATGTACCAGATAAACCTGAATTCCACCAGTGTCCTGTCATGATTCAGGATTTTAAATTCCAAAAATTGTTGGTGTTTTTGGAATTCAGCAGTCCATTCATCTTGGCATGTGGGTGGCTTCATCTCTTTTATTAAATGTCAGTTTACCATTGAGAGGTTAGAATCTATCATCCTAGTTACTCTTTCAAGAATAACTGTTTCAGCTAATGTTCCACTGCACACTAGAGGTAATTGGTCAATTGCTTGTTCAGCAGCCTTTGAATAAAGGGGCACTGTAACTTTTCTGGATTGCTAAGGCCACTTCAGGGATGGTGCCATATTGTCCTGAACTCAAATGACAGCTGTTAGTAAAGCCGCAACAACACTTGTCTTGGCTAGAAGGGTAGTTCTTTATTTTGTGTCCTGTCCATCCATTTTGGATAGGATACTGTCAGCAGTTGATGCAAGGGCACTTTGTTGTCCAGTGGCTAACTTTTGCCACAATGAAAGTTAACTTCATATGCAGTTTCTTCAATGCCCATATCTTCTTTGAAGTAGATTGGTGCTGCCAGGAGCTGACATGTCTCATAGTCATAAAAAAAATTCTAAGTTATTAAAACATTTTAAATGTCATATTCTGTAGATCACTGAAGGGTTTGAAGATGACATGTCTATCTAATATATCTCTGTTCAACCTTGAAAACATACCTAATATGATTACAAGTTCAATTGTAATGTCTAAATACTAACTTTCATTTATTTGTAGCCTAATAGCTGGTAATAATAACATTCAAGGATTAGCAATTTGCATTACATTGTTAAATGAACTGTATAAGTACAATATCCTGAACAAGATTAGAAAAAAATACATACAGCATTTTCTAACAGTATCAATCTCAATATATCTAATTTGTAAACAATATATAAAAATCCAATCCAAGGTAAAGTATTTAAAACTAGTAATTGTCTTTGAAAAGTAGATTCAATAATCTACCTTTTTATCTATATCATATCTATTTCTCTTTTCTTTTCAGAGTAGATTCAATAATCTACCCTCTATTCTATCATTATTATGTATCTTTTTTTTCCAAACAAGAACCTTAAATTTAATTTCCTTTGTTTAGCCCTTTTCTGAACCATTAACAACAACAACTTGTAAGCAACCCCTCCTAAACAATGAAAATTATCCCAAACCCAAAACTCACTGAAAGACTAAAAACTACCCACCCCACACCACCTCTTTCGGGATATGGGCATTGTGTTTGTAAAATTGCTTCCTGCTGTTTGTGAGCAAAGGCATCTTTAGGGGATTCTGAAATGAAAAATTTTGGGTTAATTGTCAAGTTCTAGGAAAGGTAGCTATAGCATTTGTTGTCCCAGTTCTGATTTGAACTGAACTGCAAGGACTTTGAACCACTTTACTTAAATTTTCTGATTTGTAACCTACCTTTCCTGGTTTGTTTGCATCTGTATAAAATGTACGAGCTCCAGATATGGGTGTTTCCTGTACAATGTGAGGCAAAATCTAATCAGCTCTCTTTATAAGTAAAATTCAAGCACTTTTGGGATATTTGCTGTTAATCTCTTTCAAAAAAAATTATTGCAAGATCTTTGCCAAGGTTCACTTTGTGCCCATAATTTTCAATGTCCTATTCCTGCTAATTGATGAAGCCTCAATTTTCCTTTTAAAATCAAGTCATAGATCTTTTCCACAAATTTTTAATTTTTTACCCTGTTTATTTAGTAGAAACATCCATTCCAATATAATATCTTCCCTCTGCATTAAAATTTCTGTAGGAGAATGCCTAGAGTGTAAAGTAACCAAAATGCAAATGAGCTTTGCATCCACAAGATCTACATGTCCTTCCTGTACTTTCTTTTCTACCAAGGACAATTCTTTCTTAGCTTCAGGTGATAATTCTTTGATTCTTTAAGTCCTTGCAACCTTCTAAGAAGGTTCTGAGCAAATTATCCATTTCATCATTTTTTACCCCAGCAATAGGTCATACATGGGAAATGTCTCCAAATAATCTTTGAAAGTCATTAAGAGTTCGTAATCCATCTCTACTAATTTGTACCTTTTGAGGTCTAATTTTTTGTAGATCTACTTTATATCCTAAATAATTACTAGAATCTCCTCTTTGTATCTTTTCAGGAGCAATTTGTAATCTCCAACAAGGCAAAATTTTCTTTACTTCTTCAAACATTCTAATGTATCTGCATTTGAGTCAGCTAGTAAAATATCATCCATATAATGATAAATTATAGATTTAGAAATGTTTTAAAATATTACTTTCAGTGACTGTTGTACAAAATATTGAAACAGGGTTGGGCTATTCAACATTACCTGTGGGAGTACCCTCCATTGATATCTCTTAAACAGTTGAGAATTATTATAAGTAGGCACCATGAAGGCAAATCTTTCTCTGTCTTTTTCTTGTAAGGGTATTGAAAAGAAACAGTCTTTTAAAATGATAACTATAAGAGGTCATCGTTCAGGTAACAGAATAGGCAAAGGAATTCCAGATTGTAGAGAGCCCATTGGCTGACTTATTTTGTTAATTGCTCTTAGGTCTTTTAAAATTCTCCATTTACCAGATTTCTTTTTAATAACAAATACAGGAAAATTCCAAGGGCTTGTTGATTCTTGAATGTGCTGAGCTTTTAACTGCTCTTGTATCAGCTCTTCTAAAGCCTCCAGTTTCTCTGCTGTTAAAGGCTATTTTGAACACATACAGGCTTATTTTTTAATCATTTTAAAGGCAGAACGGTTGATGTCTTTGGGAGATCAGCAGTTGTTGTGCCCTGTTTTTGTACAATCTGGATGGCTTGTGACCACTCCTTAGAATAATACCTTCTAATATTTATCTCAGAAACATGTGCTAGTTTATGATTTGTTTCTGATGTTGGAATAATGTTAATCTGAGTATTCCATTGTTGTAATAGATCATGGCCCCATAAGTTGATAGCTATATTAGCCACATATGGCTTTAATTTTCCTCTATCTCTTTTGGGACCTATACATGTGAGCCATCTTGTACTCTGTTTTACTTGAGATAATGTTCCAATCCCTAACACTGAACAGTTACCTCCTGCAGAGGCCAAGTTGGATGCCAAAATTCTGGTGCAATTATTGTCATATCTGCACCCATGTCTACTAAACCATCTAAGACAATATCATTTATTTGTATTTTTAATTTTGGTCTTTGTTCGTTTATAGAAGTTTGCCAAAAAATTTGCTTTATGGCTTCTCCTGAATTTTCTGTTCTCTCTGCCTCAGCTGTTCTATCACCCCGAGCAGCCTGGTTCATTCCAATAAGCATTTTGTTATATAATTGCTCTAAGTAGGGGTTTCTTCTATGATGGCAGGAAAGGTCTGAACTGAATTTGCTGTGGGGGCCTGCATGAGGCCCCTCGGGGAGTTTCCTGAGGACAGAGGCAAATGATTACCTTGTCTGTCTCTTGTTAATCTACATTTGTTGGTCCAATGTTTATCCTTACCACACCTTCTGCATAATCCAGAAGAGAGGGGCATTTTGTTGCCATTGTTCCTGGAATAAACATTATTTCTAAGAATGCCCTATTTACATTCCACTTTTAAATGTACTTGTTTTTCACTCCCAAAATATCTGCCATTCCTCAAACCTCTTGAAATTGCTTCTCCTATGCCCATATCATTATGGTCATGAGCCTCAATATTAAACGTATCTCTGATCCAATCCACCAAGGGTGCAGATCTTGCCTTTAATGGCCTGATTATTCTTTTGCATGATGCATTCACATTCTCAAAAGCCAAAGATTCAATTATTATCTGTCTAGCTTCTGAATCTGGTATCATTCTATTTATTGCTGAAGACAACCTTTGTAATAAATCCATGAAGGATTCCTTCAGGCCCTGTGAAACTTTCATGAATGATTCAATTTTCTTTCCTGCTTCCTCAATTCTGTCCCATGCATTTCATGGCTGCCATGTGACATAGAATTAAGGTTTGGTTATCATATAAACATTGTCTTTGTATTTCAGCATATTGGTCTTCTCCAAGAAGCTGATCCTGGGAAATTTCCACACCTCTAGCTCTACATTGATTTTTTTTTTATTATCTTAGCCTCATCTCAATACCAAGTGCACCATTTCAATTGTACTCTGGGTTCCAGGACAGCTGTTATTAATTCTTTCCATTCTCGAGGAATAATCCTATTACAAGTTGACCACAAGTTTAACATTTGCTTTACAAATGGAGAATGCATGCCATAGAATATAATAGCTTCCTTAAGTCTCCGCAAATCCAACATTTCAACTGGAGTCCAATTTGTATACTCCCTTGAGAAGGTAGTTCTTGTATGGTTACAGGATAATTTAAGTTTGATTGTTTGAAAGCAGGCTGTCTCTCTTTAACCTTATAATTTGGTCCTGAAATAATTTTACCTATAAATTCTTCTGTCTGGGTCTGAATTTCTTTATAATTCATTTTAGCAGGTTTTTCTAAAGCTTTTATTTTTACACTTAAATTGACCAACTTTTTTAATATTAAAATAAGGATGATTAAACAAATAATATGCATAATTGATGTTACATATATCCCATCAGCATTAATTATCCTCTCTTTTAATTGTTCCATTTTCAGACTGCCTAATGTGTTATCAAACAAAGACCAGTTTCTATCCATTGTAAAGATATTTCCAATTTTTTTAATGTGGGAAAATTTTTGTCTTAACTAGTTTCTCCCCTTAAGATATTTGATATCTTAATTGACTTACCAAGTCTGCATAGAACAGAAAAAGTCTGAGGGAATTTCAAAGCAGCTACCTTTTGTGGTTGCAGCCTGAGATGGGAATCCAGAGAGGGAGAGAGAGAGAGAGAGAGAGAGAGAGAGAGAGAGAGAGAGAGAACCTACTACCTACCAGGGGAAGAGATAAAAGCTAAAAGTTAAGTCGAGCCATGTGCTCTGACCTGAGCCATTTCAAGCCTGAGGAAGGGGTCTGTAAATCCACAAACAGTCTAGCCACAAGTAACTCAGGTCCCTTTAAGCTCCTGCCATGTGAGTTAGATATCTGGCTGCAAGTAGCTCCAGCTTCATGTAGCCAGGATGCTTGTAGCTATGGTCACATGCATATCTGGCTGCATATAGTATGTACAGGCCTGGGGGTCTGTAAGTTCTAGCTGAGCTGGGGCCTGTAAGGCCACCAATGTTTTTTTAAAGAATTCTTGCCATTTGGGTGCCAATTGTAGACAAATTTCTAAACAGCCTTATTAAATAAGAAATGCAAGCTGGGCAGTAGTGGCGCACACCTTTAATCCCAGCACTTGGGAGGCAGAGCCAGGCAGATCTCTGTGAGTTCAAGGCCAGCCTGGGCTACCAAGTGAGTTCCAGGAAAGGCGCAAAGCTACACAGAGAAACCCTGTCTCGAAAAACCAGAAAAAAAAATAAGAAATGCAGAGCCAAAAACAGAGGTATAAGCCATAGAGATCAGAGCAATAGCCACTAACTAACCTTAGCTTACCACCTTGCCATAGCTTCCCAAGAGAGAGCTTTTTCCTATCTAACCTGCACCTTTATTGTCTTCCTGTTCTACCTTCTAATTGACTCTAAGCCCATCCACATCACTTCCTCATCACTGCCTGTCTATACAGACCTCTAGGTCTCTATGGTTGGTACTGGGATTAAAGGCATGTGTCACCACACTTGGCTGTGTCCTTGACCACACAGAGACTCTGCCTGCCATGTGATTGGATTAAGGGTGTGTGCTACCACTGCCTGACTTCCATTTATGGATATGACCTCTGATCTCCAGGAAAACTTTATTTGTTAACACACAAATAAAATATCACATTTCAGCACAAGTAAAATAACATCACAAATAACTTTAATAGAAATTGGTTAAGTTGCTCTGAGACTGCAGCTATTCCCTGAGACAGAGCCTGCCAGCACCCAACTGGACTAAGAGGTGAGTCTTTATCCTCATACCCAAACATCCCAGCCCCTAGGCTTTGGGCCCAGGGGCACAACCCTGCAACCCTACACCACCACCCACTGCAGTTCCAGTTTCAGGCCAGTTGGCAGGCAGACCTGTACACAGGTCAGACTACCCCCATCCCAGAGCAGACCCTGTAAACCATGCCACACCTTCCCCAAATCCCATACACCCTCTGAGACTGCAACTGTTCCCTGAGACAGAGCCTGTCAGCACCCAACTGGACCAAGAGGCCAGTTGGCAGGCAGACCTCCTGCAGACAGGTCAGATTACCACCATCTACCACACGGTAAGACTGCAGCTATTCCCTGAGACAGAGCCCACTAGTGCCAGTTGGACTAAGAACTGCTCCCTAAGACAAAAAGTCCATCAGCATCGACTAGACCAAGAGCTCCCACTGGATCAAGAGTATCAATCAGACCAAGAGAGGCTCCCTCAGACACAGATACCACTTGCACCAAGTGGAGAAAGAGATGGGTAGACGCCAGTACAAAAATACAGTCAACAATATAAAAACCAATATGGCTCCATCAGAACCTACATCAGCAAAGACCTGAACATCCCAACACAGAAGAAACAGAAGATATCTACAATAAAAATGACTTTAAGAAGATATTAGAGATCTTAAAAGAGGAAATGAAAAATTCCCTTAAAGAAATTGAGGAAAAGTCAAACAAAAAATGGGAAGAAATCAGTAAACCCCTTGAAAGCCAAGAGAAGGCAATTAAACAAGTGAGGGAAACAGTTCAAGTTTTCAAAACCTAAATAGAGTCAACGAAGAAGACACAAACTGAGGCAATGCTGGAAGTGGAAAATCTGAGTAAACTAACAGGAACTTCAGATGCAAGTATAACCAACAGAATGCAGAAGATGGAAGAGCGGATCTCTGGTGTTGAAGATATGGGAGAAGAAATAGATTCATCAGTCAAAGAAAACACTAAAGCCAACAAAGTCAAGACCCAAAATGTCCAGGAAATTTGAGACACCATGAAAAGACCAAACCTAAGAATAATCGGGATAGAAGAAGGAGAAGAATACCAACTCAAGGGCACAGAAAGTATATTCAACAAAATCATAGAAGAAAACTTTCCCAACCTAAAGAAGGAAATGCCTATAAAAATACAGGAGGGTTACAGAACACCATATAGACGGGATCCAAAAAAAAGTCCCCTTGACACACAATAATCAAACCACTAAACATACAGAATAAAGAAAAAATATCAAGAGCTGCAAAGGAAAAGGCCAAATAACATATAAAGGCAGACCCGTAAGAAAAACACCTGACTTCTCAAAGGAGATTCTAAAAGCCAGAAGGTCCTGGACAGATGTTATGCAGATACTAAGAGACCATGGATGCCAAACCAGACTATTATATCCAGCAAAACTCTCAATCAACATAGACAGAGTAAACAAAATATTCCATGATAAAACCAGATTTAAACAATATCTCTCCACAAATCCAGCCCTTCAGAAAGCAGTTGACAGTAGCGCAATCAGTTAGCATGCAGTACTTATAAAGAAAGCAGTTGAAGGAAAAATCCAACCTAAGGAAGTTAGATATACTCATGAAAACACAGGCAATAGATAGTCCCATACCAACAAATACAAAAGAAGGGAAGCATACAACACTATCACCAAAAAAATAACAGGAATTAACAATAACTGGTCATTAATATCCATCAATATTAATGGTCTCAATTCATCTATAAAAAGACAGAGGCTAACAGAATGGATATGAAAACAAGATCCATCCATTTGCTGCATACAAGAAACACACCTCAACTTCAAAGACAGACACCATCATCGAATAAAAGGCTGGGAAAAGACTTTCCAATCAAATGGATTTAGGAAACAAGATGATGTAGCTATACTAATATCGAATAAAATAGACTTCAAACTAAAATCACTTGAAAGAGATCAGGAAGGACACTACATATTTATCACAGGGAAAATCCAACAAGATGAAGTCTCAATTCTGAATATTTATGCCCCAAATGCAAGGGCACTGACATTTGTAAAAGAAACATTTCTAAAGCTTAAATCGCACATCAAACCCCATACACTAGGAGTGGGAGACTTAACACCCCACTCTCACCAATGGACAGGTCTGCCAGACAGAAACTTAACAGAGAAATAAGGGAACTAACAGACATTATGACTCAAATAGACTTAATAGATACCTATAGAATATTCCACCCTAACACAAAATAATATACCTTCTTTTCAGCACCCTATGGAACCTTCTCCAAAATCGACCACATGCTTGGTCACAAAGCAAATCTCAACAGATACAAAAAAAAATTGAAATAATCTCCTGTGTCTTATCAGACCACCATGGCTTAAAGTTAGATTTCAACAACAACAAAATTTACAGAAAGCCTACAATCTCATGGAAAGTGAATAATGCCCAATTGAATCACCAATGGGTCGAGAAAGAAATAAAGAAATTAAAGATTTCCTAGAATTCAATGAAAATGAATGTACAACATACCCAAACTTATGGGACACCACGAAAGCAATGCTAAAAGGAAAATTCATAGCTCTAAATGCCCACATAGAGAAGTTGGAGAAATAATCAAATTGAGGGCTGAAATCAATAAAATAGAAACAAAGAGAACAATACAAAGAATCAGTGAAACAAAGAGTTGGTTCTTTGAGAAAATGAATAAGATAGATAAATCCTTATCCAAATTAACCAAAAAGCAGAGAGAGCATCCAAATTAACAAAATCAGAAATGAAAAGGGGGACATAACAACAGACAATGAGGAAATACAGAGAATCATCAGGCCATACTTCAAAAAACTGTACTCCACAAAATTGGAAAATCTGAAAGAAATGGACGACTTTCTGGATAGGTACTCCATACCAAAGTTAAATCAAGATGACATAAACTATTTAAATAGACCAATAACCCCTAAGGAAATTGAGAATAACCCCTAAGGAACTGTCATTAAAAGTCTCCCAACCAAAAAAAAGGCCAGGACCAGATGGTTTCACCGCAGAATTCTACCAGATTTTCAAAGAAGGCTAGTACCAATACTCTTCAAATTGTTCCATACCATAGAAACAGAGGAACATTACCAAATTATTTTTATGAGGTTACCATTACCCTGATACCCAAACCACACAAAGATGCAACAAAGAAAAAGAATTAAAGACCAATCTCCCTCATGAACATACTCAATAAAACTCAAAAATACTCAATAAAACACTGGCTAACCAAAACCAGGAACACATCAAAACAATTATCCACCATGACCAAGTAAGCTTCATCCCAGGGATGCAAGGATGGTTCAACATACAAAATCTGTCAATGTAATACACCATATAAACAAACTTAAAAAAAAAAAAACCCACATGATCATCTCATTGGATGCTGAAAAAGCCTTTGACAAAATCCAACACCCCTTCATGATAAAGGTTCTAGAGAGATCAGGAATACGAGGAACATACCTAAACATAATAAAGGAAACTTACAGCAACCTGACAGCCAACATCAAATTAAATGGAGAGAAACTCAAAACAATTCCACTAAAATCAGGAACAAGACAAGGCTGTCCACTCTCCCCATACTTACTCAATATAGTACTCGAAGTTCTAGCCAGAGCAATAAGACAACATGAGGGGATAAAGGGGATACAGATTGGAAAGGAAGAACTGAAACTTTCATTATTTGCAGACAATATGATAGTATACATAAGTCTCCCCAAAAATTCTACCAGGGAACTCCTACAGCTGATAAACTCCTTCAGTTAGGTGGAAGGATACAAGATCAACTCAAAAAAAAAATGAGTAACTCTTCTATATACAATTGACAAACAGGCTGAGAAGGAAATCAGAGATACATCACCCTTTACAATAGCCACAAATGATATAAAATACCTTGGGGTAACTAACTAAGCAAGTGAAAGACATGTATGATAAGAACTTTAAGTCTCTGAAAAAAGAAATTGATGAAGATATCAGAAAATGAAAAGATCTCCCATGCTCATGGATGGGTAGAATCAACATAGTAAAACGGCAATCTTACCAAAAGCAATCTACAGATTCAATGCAATCCCCATCGAAATCCCAACGTAATTCTTCACAGACTTGGAAAGAACAATACTTAACTTTATTTGGAAAAACAGAAAACCTAGGATAGCTAAAAGAATCCTGTATAATAAAGCAACCTCTGGAGGCATCACCATCCCTGACCTCAAGCTCTACTATAGAGCTATAGTAATAAAAACAGCTTGGTACTGGCATAAAAACTGACATGTGGACCAATGGAATCGAATTGAAGACCCTGACACTAATCCACACACTTATGAATATATGATTTTTGACAAAGAAGCCAAAGCTGTACCATGGAATAAAGAAAGCATCTTCAACAAATGGTGCTGGAATAACTGAATGTCAATATGCAGAAGATTGCAAATAGATTCATATCTGTCACCATGCACAAAACTCAAGTCCAAGTGGATCAAAGACCTCAACATAAATCTAGTTACACTGAACTTGATAGAAGAGTAAGTAGGAAGTAGTCTAGAAGGAATTGGCACAGGAGACTACTTCCTGAATATAACACCAGTAGCACAGACACTGAGAGTGACAATTAATAAATGGGACCTCTTGAAACTGAGAAGCTTTTGCAGAGCAAAGGACACAGTCAATAAGACCAAACAACAACCTTCAGAATAGGAAAAGGTCTTCACCAAGCCCACATCTGGCAGAGGACTGATCTCCAAAATACATAAAGAACTCGAAAGGCTAGACATCAAAATATGGAACAATCCAATTTAAAAATGGGCTACAGAGCTTAACAGAGAATTCTCAGCAGAAGAATCTCAAATGGCTGACAGACATTAAAGGCATTTAAGGAATTGCTCAACATCCTTAGTCATTAGGGAAATGCAAATCAAAACAACTCTGAGATACCATCTTACACTTGTCAGAATGGCTAAGATCAAAAACAGTGAAGACAGCTTATGTTGGAGAGGATATGGAGCAAGGGAAACTGTAGCTAGAGTTTTCCTGCCTGGCCCACAGTCAGGACAAATCTTTGTCACCTGCCAGTCCCACAGCCGCTCAGACCCAACCAAGTAAACACAGAGACTTATATTGCTTACAAACTGTATGGCCATGGCAGGTTTCTTGCTAACTGTTCTTATATCTTAAATTAATCCATTTCCACAAATCTATACCTTGCCATGTGGCTTGTGGCTTACCGATACTTTACATCTTCCTTGTCCTGGTGGCGGCTCCAGGCCATGACTCCTGCCTTCCTGTTCTTTTATTTCTCCTCTCTGTTAGTCCCACCTATACTTCCTACCTAGCCATGGCCAATCAGGTTTTATTTATTGACCAATCAGAGAAACTTGACATACAGACCATCCCCCAGCACATCCAAGTGCAGACCATCTCAGACACCTGCACTCAGGCCCATGGTCCTAATCATCCTCTATGTAGACCTGCTGGGTAAAGCCATGAAGAACCCAAGAATGGGCTCCCACAGGACATACAGAACATCCCACAGCAGGGAACACTCCTCCACTGTTGGTGGGAATGCAAACTTGTACAACCACTCTGGAAATCAGTATGGTGGTTTCTCAGAAAATTAAGAATAAGTATTCCCCAAGACCCAGTTATACCACTCTTGGGCATATACTCAAGTAATTCTCAATCTTACCACAAGGACACAAGCTCAACTATGTTCATATCAGCATTATTTGTAAAAGCAAGAACATGGAAACAACTTAGATGCCCCTCAACTGAAGAATGGATAAAGAAAATATGACACATATACACAATGGAGTACTACTCAGCAGTAAAAAACAATGATATCATGAAATTTGCAGGCAAATGGATCCATATAGAAAATATCATCTTGAGTGAGGTAACCCAGATTCAGAAGGACATAGTATGTACTCACTCATGAGTGGATACTAAATGTGAAAGAAGGGATGGCCAGACTGAACCCACAACTCCAGAGAGGCTAGCTAACAGGGAAAGATTCTAGGAGGGACACATGGATGACCCTGTGAAGGAGAAGTGGATGAGATCTACCTAAGTGGACTGGGTGTGTGGGTGTGGCAAAGGGTGAGGAGTGGGGGATGAGAACACAGGGAAATGGGAGGGTCAAGCTGGTCAAGAGTGGGAGGGCAGGGAGGAAGAGACCATGATAGATGAGGACATCATGGGAATAGGAAGAGGCAGGGTGCTGGGGAGACTCTCAGGAATCCACAAGGTGGACCCCACCTTGGTCTGCTGGCAGTGGTCCAGGGGGTGCCTGGACTGATTACTCTAGTGACCAGGCTAGCAAATAACTTAGCTCTCATCATAGAGCTTTGCCCAGTGACTGATGGAGTCAGATACAGAGATCCATGGCCAGGCACCAGGCTGAGCTCCGGAAAATCAACTGATAAAAGAGAGGAGAGATTCTGCAGGCGAGGGACATTGAGATCATGATGGGAGGACGTGCAGAGATGACTGGCCACACTAGTGGAAGCCCGTGAACTATGAACTGTAGCTAGAGTTTTCCTGCCTTGCCCATAGTCTGGACAAATCTTTGTCACCTGCCAGTCCCACAGCTGCTCAGACCCAACCAAGTAAACACAGAGACTTATATTGCTTACAAACTATATGGCCATGGTAGGCTTCTTGCTAACTGTTCTTCTATCTTAAATTAATCCATTTCCATAAATCTATACCTTACCATGTGGTTCGTGGCTTACCGGCATCTTCACATGCAGCTTGTCATGGCGGCGGCTGGCATTGACTCCTTCTGCCTTCCTGTTCTTTCTTTTCTCCTCTCCATTAGTCTCGCCTATACTTCCTGCCTAGCCACTGGCCAATCAGTGTTTTATTTATTGACCAATCAGAGCAACACATTTGCCATACAGAACATCCCACAGCAATGAACTGGTGGCTGTGGAGCCCCCATGGGACTGGACTAGGCCCTCTGGATATGGAAGACACTTGTTTGGCTCGAACTGTTTGGGGAGAACCCAGGCAAGGGGACTGGGATCTCTCCCTGGTCTGTGGGCAGGCTTTTGGAACCTGGTGCCTGTGGTGTGACACCTTGCACAGCCTTGGTGCACTGGGAAGGGACTTGTACATGTCTAGGCTCAGTGTGCTGGGCTCTGCTGAATCCCCTTGGGAGACCTAGATTTATGGGATGTTGGGATTCAGGGTGGCTTGGGAAAGAAGACTGGAGGGTGGGAGAAGGGAGGAGGGGGGATCTGTAGATAGTGTGTGGAGTGAGTAGAAAACTACTTAATACAGAAAAAAAATAAAAGAAAAAAAAAGAAATTGGTTAAGCTATAAGAGCTATTAATAAGCCTGAGCTATTGGTGAAGCATTTATAATTCATATTCAGCCTCTGAGTCTGTTATTTGGGACCCAGTACTCGGGAGAGAAAATGTCCCTTTACAATTCAGGGTGTCACAGGTTAAATTATTTATTATTATTAATATTATTATTTTACAGAGAAGTCTATTTCATAAAGTCTCAAATTCACTGTTCTTTTGTCTCTAATGTCTGAGCTCTGAGATTAAAAATGTCCTTACAATAACTTGCCAATATCTCTATTTCTTGGTATCACAGCACAGCTTCGGAGTCTCTTCTAATTGAGGACCTTCTATATCCTTAAGTTTGAAATACTTGACATTAAAGTTTAAAATTGTTGATAAATTTATTTGTACAAGAATCCAAAATAAAAAGTCTGCTTCAAAAAAATGATGAATAGAAAGAAAAATTTAGTGGGTGATTGAATCACCTACCAAAGGATCCAAAGCAGGCAGGAAGTCATTTCCATAAGTGCAAGTCGGGAGAAAACAACACTTTGAATCATCCCAACAATACCAGTATAGTTCTTGGTGGGATTTACCATGTTCTTCATTGGTGAATCATGGGAAGTGTAGAATGGAAACAACTTTGGTACACTGGAATTCCCTACAGAGCCAAGTAATAATCCAAAGGGTTTTGTTCGCAGTAACTGAGTCCCTGAGTATACACAACCAGGATGTGATATCCAGATGTAATTAGATCCGAGGTCATTCAGATTCCAGATTCTTGACAGCTGTAATTTAATGAAAATTACTTCTGGTATGCAATACTGAGAATTTAGTTATGTCACTTTAGATTGATAACAGAATTTTGTCTTTATTGGGTAATCTGTTTTTTGTAGAAATTTCTCCTTCTTTAGATCAAGCTGAAAGCAAACTCTGATCTCAGAAGCCTCAGCCTAGGAGGATAGGAGGAAGACACCAAGACTAGTTGGTGTTTTATTTATTTATTTATGGTTTGGCTGTTTATTTATTTTCTTATATTTTGAAGTGGGACATTGTTCTGACTACAGGTTGAACAGAAGTGCTGGATTCAAGCAATCTCTTCTTTCTCCCTTATACCTATGGCTACTACCATTCCTGCTGAGAATGAATGAAATTTTGCTGATGGTTTTGAGGCAGTCAACCTCTCTTAAGCCAAAGTGGCTGCCAGTGTTTCTACCTCTGCCTTCAAATTTTCACTTTGTTTCAGCCATTCACAAATACAGCTAGTATTTTGAGGAAATACTAGCAACTTTTTGAAGTCTGCCCCCACAACAAAATTGTTGAACACCACCAAGGAAATGTGGTGATACTTTATTTGTGCTGAAATGTGATATTTTATTTGTATTTTAATAAATAAAGTTTGCCTGGAGATCAGAGGTGATAGCCATAAACAGAAGTCAGACAGTAGTAGCCCATGCCCTTAAGCTGATCACATGGCAGGCAGAGTCTCTGTGTGGTCAAGGACACAGCCAAGTGTGGTGACACAAGCCTTTAATCCCAGTATCAACCATAGAGACCTGGAGGTCTGCAAAGACAGGCAGTGACAAGGAAGTTATATGGCTGGGCTTAGAGCCAATGAGAGGTAGAATAGGAAGTCAATAAAAGCACAGGTCAGATAGGAAAAAACTCTCTCTGTGGAAGCTACTGCTGGTGGTAAGCTAAGGCTAGTCATGGCTATTTTCTCTGATATCTTTGGCTATTACCTCTGTATTTGGCTCTGTGTTTCTTACTTAATAAGACTATTTAGAAATTCATCTACAAGCTGTGAATAGAAAAGTCCAGAATATAGTAGTTGCTGTTGCTTTCAAGACCAGGAGTCTCAGCTGGTCCTCTGTATATACTGGAATTTGGAAGAATTTTAGGCTCCAATGCCAGTGAAGGGATGGATGTGCTACCAAGATGAAGGCAAGCAAGAAGAGCATGACCATCTTTGTTACATGTGTTTATTTAGACTCTCAGCCTAAAGAATGTGTCTCACACATTAAACGTGGGACTTCCCTGTAGATGTATCCAACCGTCTTATTAAATAAGAAACACAGAAACAATGTAAAAGAGAAAGCCCAGAGGTCAGAGCTCAGAGCTAAAATCTCACGCTTCCGACTGCAGTGTCCCAGCTTCCTGAAAGAGAGCTATGTCCTGTGTATAAGTCGATTTTCCAGTCATCCTACCTTCTCATTGGTTATAAACCCAAACACGTGACAGCCTCGTTCACTGTCTGAATGTACAGCCCCCTAGGTCTTAAAGGCATATGTTTCCAATGCTGGCTGTATCCCTGAACACACAGAGATCTATGGGATTGAAGGCGTGTGCCACCACCGCCACACTCTGTCTATGGCTCTAATAGCTCTGACCCCCGGGCAACTTTATTATTTATTATTAACATACAATCAAAATCACATTTCAGTACAATTAGAATACCACCACATTTCCCCTTTTCTATTTTAATAAAAAGAAAAGAAAAGCAAAAGGTTATAACTAACAGAAGAAAAACTACATACAAAAGTACAATAACTATATACAATATATACAAGTAATAAATACCTAAACAGGTATTTGACAAATCAGAGAAAATAATTCCATTATCTATCCTATTTTGGTAAATCCAAGATGTATCTAATGCACTTTCTATCCTAATTAATTTTCAACTATAACTAACTAATCTTCAACCATAACTAACTAATCTTCAACTCCCTCAGAGACCCAAGAAGGGAATAATATTAGCTAACAAAAATAAAAAACAGGAAGTGCATGCAAGCAACTTCCAAAAAATTTGTGAGTTGACAGAAACAGCCAGTTGCCTGGGCAGTCACCTGAGGTTTCTCCGCAGTGTTGGGGTATCATCTTCAGTCTATAGGCTTAGCGTACCTGACAGACTCATTTGTGAAGTAGGATGTACACAGGTCAACAGTTCAACCTCACATTGGGTGAGAGCAGTCCATGTACCAGAAACACCTGAATTCCACTAGTGTCCTGTCATGATTCAGGATTTTAAATTCTGGAAATTGTTGACAGTTTTTGAATTCAGCTGTCCATTCTTCTTGGCTGTGTATATATGGCTTCATCTCAGCATCCCCTTCTTCTCCACATCCCTCTATTAAATGCCAGCCTACTTTCGAGAGGCATGAGCTTTCAGCTGCTGTTCCATTGCATAACAGAAGCCATCGGCCCTCTGCCTGTTAAGCTGCCTTCGAAGAAAAGGGCACCGTACCTTTTCTGGATGCGAAGGCCACTTCAGGGATGGGGCCATATTGTCCTGGCCTCAGAAGATGCCTTTTGATAAAGCCATAACCACACTTGTTTTGGCAAGAATCAGTAGTCCTTTGTTTCATGTTCTGTCTGTCTATTTTGTCCTGTTGATTTGAGGATACTTTGTTGTCCAGTGGCTAACTTTTGCCACAATGAAAGTTGACTCCATATGCAGTTTCTTCAATGCCCATATTTTCTCTGAAGTAGATTGGTATTGCCAGGAGTCAACATGTCTCAAAAAAATTTTTTTTCTAAATTATTAAAACATTTTAAATGCCATATTCTGTAGATCTCTGAAGGGTTTAAAGATGACCTGTCTAAAACATCTCTGCTCAATTTTTAAAACATATCTAATATGACTACAAGTTCTATTGTAATGTCTAACTACTAACTTTCATTTCTTTATATCCTAACAGTTGATAATAATAACATTCAAGGATCAGAAATTTGCATTACATTGTTAAATGAATGGTATAAATACAATTAGAAATATACATATAGCATTTTCTAACAATATTAGTTTCAAATTTGTATACAATATAAAACAATCCAATCCAATGTAAAGTATTTAAAACTAGCAATTGTCTTTTTTTTTTAAAACAAGAACCTTAAATCTAATCTCCTTTGCTTGGGCTTTTTCCTAACCCTTGACAATAACTTGTAACCAATCCCCTTAAATACTGAAAATTATCCCAGACCCAAAACACATTAAAAAGACCAAAAAACCACCCGCCCCACACCACCTCTTTGGGAATGTGGGCGTCGTATTCTTAAAATTGCTTCCTGCTGGGTATGGGCGAAGTTTTCTTTATCCTGAAAGAAAAATTTTAGGTTAATTGTCAAATTCTAGGAAAGGTAACTATATCCTTCATTATCCAGCCTGTGTATAATGCCAAAGTTCAGGGTTTATCTCAAGTCCTTATTCAAGTAGTCTTTGAGACTGGATCATCTCAGCTAGTCATCTCAAAATTGCTCTGAGCAACTTGTAGTTCAAAGCTGATCTGTGGATGATGTTTGTCAGCTTAATGATATTATTATTGTCCACGTGGAATTGTTGTTGTTGTGGGGCCCCATCTTCTTTCTGGAGACTTCAGGTGATGTTAGGCCTGGCCGTGATTTCTTGCAGAAAACTGATGAGAGACTCGAACACAAAAACATATATATGCAGCTAGCCTCTTTTCTATTGATAGTACATTTCCTATCAATAATTTATCAGTCTCATCATTGCCTTGTGCTAGAGGGCCTGGCAGACCAGTATGGGATCGAATGTGAGTTATATATAAAGGATGATTCCTTTTCCTGATTGTATCTTGTAATTGAATAAATAGTGAAGTTAATTCTGAAGCATCAGGGATAAATTCTGCAGTCTCAATATGTAACACCACTCTTTCAGCATACTGAGAGTCAGTTACTATGTTGAGAGGTTCTGAAAAATCCATTAATACCAACAGAATAGCATACAATTCTGATTTTTGAACTGAATTATATGGACTTTGAACCACTTTACTTAAATTTTCTGATTTGTATCCTGCCTTTCCTTCTTTGTTGGCATCTGTATAAAATGTACGAACTCCAGATATGGGTTTTTGCCGTACAATTCGAGGCAAGATCCAATCATCTCTCTTTATAAGATCAATTCTATTGCTTTTGGGATATTTGCTGTTAATTTCTCCCAAAAAATTACTGCAAGCTCTTTGCTAAGGTTCACTTTCTGTCCATAATTTTTCAATGTCATCCTTAGTTAATGGTACGACAATTTCTGCTGGGTCTCTGCCTGCTAATTGATGAAGTCTCAATTTTCCTTTGTAAATCAAGTCAGAGATTTTTTCCATATAAGTTTTTAATTTTTTATTTGGTTTATTTGGTAAAAATATCCATTCCAATATAATATCTTCCCTCTGCATTAATATTCCAGTAGGAGAACGCCTAGAAGGTAAAATAACCAAAATGCAATCCAGCTTTGGATCAATACGATCCACGTATCCTTCATGCACTTTCTTTTCTACCAAGGCCAATTCTTTCTCAGCTTCAGGTGAGAAAGACCCTTCAGTCTCTTGGACTATTTAAGTCCTTGTCACTTTCTAAGGTTTTGAACAAATTAGTCAGTTCATCATTTTTTACCCCAACAATAGTTCGTAGATGAGAAATATCTCCAAATAATCTTTGAAAGTCATTAAGAGTCTGTAGTCTATCTCTCCGAATTTGCACCTTTGGGGGTCTAATTTTTTGTAGCTCTATTTTATATCCTAAATAATTAATAGAATCTCCTCTTTGTATCTTTTCAGGAGCAATTTGTAATCCCCAGCAAGGTAAAATTTTCTTTACTTCTTCAAACATTATTTCTAAAGTATCTGCATTTGAGTCAGCTAGTAAAATATCGTCCATATAATGATAAATTATAGATTTAGGAAATTTTTTACGTATCACTTCCAATGGCTGTTGTACAAAGTATTGGCACAGAGTTGGGCTATTCAACATTCCCTGTGGGAGGACCCTCCATTGAAATCTTTTAACCGGTTGAGAATTATTAAAAGTAGGCACTGTAAAAGCAAATCTTTCTCTGTCTTTTTCTTGTAAGGGTATTGAAAAGAAACAGTCTTTTAAATCAATAACTATGAGAGGCCATCCTTTTGGTAACAGAGTAGGCAAAGGCATCCCAGATTGTAGAGAGCCCATTGGCTGAATTACTTTGTTAATTGCTCTAAGGTCTGTTACCATTCTCCATTTACCAGATTTCTTTTTAATAACAAATACGGAGAATTCCAAGGGCTGGTTGATTCTTCAATATGCTGAGCATTTAACTGTTCTTCTACCAGCTCTTCTAAAGCCTGGAGTTTCTCTGTTGTTAAAGACCATTGCTGGACCCATACAGGCTTGTCTGTTAACCATTTTAAAGGTAGATCTGTTGGTGTCTTTGGAAGATCATCCGTTATTGTGCCCTGTTCTTGTATAATATGGATGGCTGGTGACCACTCATTAGAACAATATCTTCTAATATTTCTCTCAGTAACATGTGCTAGTTTATGATTTGTTTCTGAGATTGGAGGGATGTTAATCTGAGTATTCCATTGTTGCAACAAGTCTTGACCCCACAGGTTCATAGTTATGTTAGCCACATATGGTTTTAATTTTCCTCTCTGTCCTTCTGGACCTATACATTCCAGCCATCTTGCACTCTGTTTCACCTGAGATAATGTCCCAATTCCTAACAGTTGAACATTTACCTCCTGAAGAGGCCAAGTTGGATGCCAAAATTCTGGTGCAATTATGGTAATGTCCGCATCTGTGTCTACCAGACCAGACAACAAAACACCATTTATTTTTATCGTTAATTTTGGTCTTTGTTCATTAATAGAAGTTTGCCAAAAATTTTTCTTTATGTTTTCTCCGGAATTTGCTTTTCTCTCTGTTTCATCATCCTGACCAGCATGATTTATTCCAATAGGCATTTGGTTATTTAATCGCTCAGAGCAGGGATTTCCTCTATGGCTGCAAGAAAGGTTTGAACTGGATTTGCACTGGGGGCCTGCCTGAGGCCCCTCTCGGAGTTTCCTGAAGACTGAGGCAAAGGATTACCCTGTCTGTCCTTTGTTGATCTACATTTGTTGGTCCAGTGTTTTCCCTTACCACACCTTCTGCATACTCCAGAAGGAAGGGGCATTCTGTTGCCATTGTTCCTTGAAGAAACATTGTTTCTAGGAATGACCTGTCTACAGTCCCTTTTCAAATGTCCTTGCTTTCCACATCCAAAACATCTAACACTCCTCAAACCTTTTGAAATTATTTCTCCTACCCATGTATCATCATGCTCATCAGCTTCAACATTGTTTCTCTAATCCAATCTTCCATAGGTGCAGATCTTGCCCTTAATGGCTTGATTATTCCTTTGCATGCTGCATTCGCATTCTCAAAGGCCAAAGATTCAATTATTGCCTTACCAGCTTCTGAATCCGAGACCGTTCTCTTTACTGCTGAAGCCAGTCTTTGTAAAAAATCTGTAAAAGACTCTTTTGGGCCTTGCATCACCTTTGTAAATGACTCAGATTTTTTTCCTGGTTCCTCAACTCTGCCCCATGCATTCAAGGCTGCCATTAGACATAAAATTAGGGTTTGGACATCATATAAACATTGTGTTTGTACTGAAGCATATTGGCCTTCTCCAATAAGCTGATCCTGGCAAACTTGTATTCCTTTATCCCTCCATTGTTTTTCTATGTTTTTAGCCTCCTCCTTAAACCAGGTCAGAAATTGAAGTCTCTGGCTGGGTTCCAGAACACCTTGTGCAAGGTCCCGCCAGTCCTGTGGTACTATACTATTATATGTTGACCAAGAGTTTAACATTTGCTTTACATATGGGGAATGCATGCCATAAGATACTATTGCCTCCTTAAACCTTTTTAAATCCAACATTTCAATTGGAGCCCAAATATTTTGTGTAGCCATTTGATCAGGCATCTGCTGTACGGTTACAGGATAAATTAAGGGTGACTGTGTGAAAACAGGCTTTCTTTCTGTAACCTTATGATCCAGACTTGAAACAACTTCACTGTTAATTTCTTCTGTCTGAATTTTTACAGGTTTAACAAGTTCTTCTATAGCTGTTATCCTGGCACTTAAATTGACTATCTTTTTAAATATTAAAATGAGGATTAGCATAGTGATAAGCTGCATAATTCCACCAATACTAATATTATATAGTTGTTCCATTGTCAGACTGCCTAAAATTTCGAACAAAACCCAATTTTCTTCCAATGTACACATAAAACCCATTTTTTTTTAATGTGGAAAAAAATTCTCTTTTAGATAGTTTCCTTTAAAATATCTGATATGTTGTGACTTACCAAATCTGTGTAGAACAGTAGAAATCCGAGGGGATTTTCAAAACAGCCACCTAGTGTCCCAGGTATAAATCCAGAGAGAGAGAGAGAGAGAGAGAGAGAGAGAGAGAGAGAGAGAAGAGAGAGAGAGAGAATGCACAAGAAAGCGTAGCTGGCTAAAGCTTAAATCCAGCCCCGTATTCCCTCTTGTGCCAAGTCAAGGCTTGGGTCTGGCTTCCTTAAGCTCCGACCACGTGCGTTGGATTTACAGGCAGGGCCCTGTTCGGCAGGGCAGGTCTGAGTTGTTTGTAGCACCGGCTTTAAGCAAGCTGCTCACAGACCTAGGCCCGGGCTAAGAAGCAGCCGCTCAGACTAGGAAGCCGACCGCTGCCTGCCGCCGCCTGCCGCCCTTGCGGGAAAACGGACCTGCCGCCAAGCCAAGTGGTTTTTAATGGATTCTTGTCATGTTGGGCGCCAGATGTAGATGTATCCAACCGTCTTATTAAATAAGAAACACAGAAACAATGTAAAAGAGAAAGCCCAGAGGTCAGAGCTCAGAGCTAAAATCTCACCCTTCCGACTGTGGTGTCCCAGCTTCCCGAAAGAGAGCTATGTCCTGTGTGTAAGTCGATTTTCCAGTCATTCTGCCTTCTCATTGGTTGTAAACTCAAACACGTGACTGCCTCGTCACTGTCACTGTACAGCCCCTAGGTCTTAAAGGCATATGTCTCCAATGCTGGTTGTATCCCTGAACACACAGAGATCTATGGGATTAAAGGCGTGTGCCACCACCGCCACACTCTGTCTATGGCTCTAATAGCTCTGACCCCCGGGCAACTTTATTTATTAACATACAATCAAAATCACATTTCAGTACAATTAGAATACCACCACCCTTCCCAATTTATGATCTGGATTGAATGGGTGTGTCTTCCTGCCTCAAGCTCCAGATCAAAAGCATTTGTCTTCCTGTCTCAAGATGGTGATCAAAATTATATCTGCTTAAGGCTCAAAGGTCCAAACTAGAAATGGATTCATGTAAAATGAATCTTAAAAGGTCGTATTAATAAAATCAAACATGTAGCCAGGAAATGGGGTGAAGCTGGAAGAACAGAGAACCAGAACAAGCCACAGCTACCTCACCTCACCAGATCCTCAGCTGAGCCTGTTTCCTCAGACTGGAAGCCTCCGAGTCTTCATCCAGAATTAATCTCAGCTGAACTGCTGCTAGAAGCCTGGAAGCTTAACCAGCCAAATGCCTCTAGTTTCTGGTCCTCATGCCTTATATACCTTTCTGCTTTCTACCATCACTCCCTGGGATTAAAGGCTTGCTTTCTGGAATTAAAGGCGTGAGTCTCCAAGCTTGGCTATAACCTTGAACAGATGGATTTCTGCCTCTGGAATGCTAGAATTAAAGGCGTGTGCTACTACTGCCTATCCTAAGTATCTTTTGGTATTTCTGTTCTCTGACCCCAGATAAATTTATTAGGGTATACAATATTTTGGGGAACACAATACCACCACAGATTCACCCACTAAAAAACAAGCAGAAAATCCCTCACAGATATGCCCTCTTATTCTGGATTGTAGTCCATTCTAGATATCATTAAATTGACAAGAAAGAATAGCCATCACAACCTAGTATTAAAATGTGTTTTAATTTTTAGAAACATTAAAACTAAAGTACAACACAGTGCATCATATTTGAATTCCAGAAGATCTATAAAATACATAGTTTACCATGTCCAGACATACTTGCTAATGATGAATCCCTGTCTGTCTCTCTGTCTCTCTCTCTGTCTCTCTCTTTGTCTCTCTATGTCTCTGTCTCTGTCTCTCTCTCTCTCTCTCAGCAAAGAAGGACACTCTTCTTGCAGATCCTACATATAGGCTTCCAAGAGAAAGTGTAGACCAGATCATAGGTGGACCTATCCCTCTCAAAAGATCTTCCCATGTCAAATGTCCAAATTAGAAATGGATTCTCTCACTTCAAATGATTTAATTAAGCAGAAACCCCTCCCAGATGTGCCTAGCCATTAGGGGATTTTAATTTCTTCTAGATATGGCCATGTCGACAACTAAAAGAGCTACCACAAGTATACTTTTACAAACATGACAAAAAGCATATCTCCTTATGTCATGTTTACTTTCCAAATGAAACAAGTACCATTTCACAGTTATCCCTAAACATGATAAACAACACCAAAAAAGGCATCATACACTTAGAAGAAGTAACCCTGTGTAAGATACAGGTTGAACTCTGAGGTCCAGGACTGCCAGAGAATAGAGTGAGACCCAGTCTTTAACAAACAAACAAAGAAAAAAAAAAGGGGGAACTTAAGAAGATTCCCCCTATGCAAAACACTGGGTCTTTAGATCATTTGATAGAGTTTCATATTCTAAATAATTACTTTCTTATCATCTCCTAATAACATTAGCAAATAGTTGTTGTTGACATTGTTCCAGGTAGAAAAAAAAAGCAATTGTATTAGAGAAGTTATTGGTAGACAGTCAGGTTCCAGCGCTGGATGAAGCTTGAATACAGACCTTCTGGTGTTTCTTGAGGTAATCCAATCTGGAAAGATCTTTGTTGCATGTGGCACAAGAGTAGGGCCTCAGCCCTCTGTGCTTTCTTTGATGTCTTCTGAGATCCGATGAGCGGGAAAATGTCCATGGGCATCCAGGCTCATTGCACACATAGGGCTTCTCCCCAGTGTGTTTCCTCATATGGTCTTTGAGGTGGAAAGATTTTGTGTAAGATTTCTCACAGTCATGGTAGGGACATGAGAATCGCTTCAAACTGGGAGCCTTGTTCTGGGTCACATGGTTCTGGGTCTCCAGGTCTGATTTCTTCTGTGGAAGCGGTCCCTGGACTGAAGGAGAAACTGAAATGCTCCCCAGATGTTGACTTTGAGCCACAAAAGAACTTGAAGGGTATGTGGATCCACGCACATATGGGTTTTGGATACCAGATGAAGTTCTCTGAGGACTGTGGGTTCCTTCAACATTGGGTGTTATCTTCTGACCTGGACAGACATTCTCATTTACAGGGGTGGTCTTCATCTGACCAAAGTGGAAAGTGTCTTCATAACTGGCAGTTGTTTCGGCAAACTGGAACCGGTTCTCCTCTTCACTGGAGTTTGTCTTATTGCTCCCAGGATGAATTGTGTTAAATCCAGGAGATTTCATCTGCCAGTTATAGAGAGGCTGGCCACCAATTGAACTTGTCACCTGAGGATCCACAGAGAGATTCTGATCACCTCTGTAGAACACACCATGGAGGGTGTGTTCACCACCTAAGATTTTCAGCTGACCTCTGTAGATATTCTCAGGACTGGATGATGTCATCTGTCCATAGTGGTGTATCTGGTGTTGGGGGTCTGTCATCTGATGCTCATATGAAGCCTGGTATCTATCAGGAGCTGTCATCTGATATCTATGAAACCTCTTATCTATGGCCATCTCAGGAATGCTGGGTCCTTGCTGAAAATCACCTGTGGTTTTGTTCTGTTTCCCACAGGCTTCAAAGAAGCCCTTGAAGAACTCTTCAAGTTCTTCAGCTGTTCCAGGAAAGGAAGGCATCTTGCTGAATTAGGTCTTCAGTCTTGAGAGTGTAAGGTCCTTGAAGGGAGTCAAATACAAAAGACAGGCCTGAGGTTGGTGGTTACCCAAAACAGAGTGAGAATGTCAGCTGGAGGCCACTGCTTCAGACCTTCAGGGACTTTGATGTATGAGGAATCAGAGAAATGAACTCAGCTCCAGAGCTCTCTAGTCCCCTTTTACAAAGCTTGGTCAGATGTGGGCAGGGCTTCAGTATGCCACGCCTTTCAGGGGGTGGAGCCTGACACCTATAGTACTTGCTTAAGCTTCTTTCTTTTTTTTCTTTTATTAAGTTTTTAATTTATTTTACATACCAATCACAGTTTCCCCTCCCTCCTCTAATTCTGCTACCTACCCCCACCTCCTTTCTGCCCCCACTTGCCATCCACTCGTCAGGAAGTGGCCTCCATGGGAGTCAAAAAAGCATGGCATACCAAGTTGCGGCACGACCAATCTCCTCCCAGCTACATCAAGGCTGAGAGATGCATCCAACCACAAGGAGTAGGTTCCAAAATACCAGCCATGTACCAGGCACAGATCTTGTTCCCACTGCTAGGGGCCCAAGGACAAAGCTACACAATTATCACCCACATGTAGAAAGGTTAGGCCAGTCCTATGCAGGCTCCATAGCTGCATGTCTAGATTCCATGAGCTCCCACAAGCTCAAGTCAGTTGTCTCTGTGAGTTTCCCTGTCATGATCTTGAACAGCCTTGCTCATATAATTTCTCCTTTCTCTCTTCAACTTGATTCCCTGTGTTCCACCCAGTGCTTGACTGTGGGTCTCTGCATCTGCTTCCATCAGTTTCTGGAGGAAGGTTCTATGACAATTGGGCTAATCACCAATCTGATTACAGAAAAAGGCCAGTTCAGGCACCCTCTGCACTATTGCTAAGGGTCTTAACAGGGGTTAGGAGTAGCATGTGTGAATCCAAGAAAGGCAGTACCTGGTATAGTCAAACAGTCTTGGTGTGGGGGCATGAGTGAGAGTGACCCTAGGCAAAAGGGAGACAGAGGAGATTGCTTGAGTCTAGCAATTTTTCTCAAGCTCGAGAACATAACAAGGTATCATGTCAAAAGAAAAGAAAATAAATAAACAGCAAAACCATAGATAGACAGATAGATAGATGATAGATAGATAGATAGATAGATAGATAGATAGATAGATAAGATAGATAAGATAGATAGATAGATAGA
Organism: Peromyscus maniculatus bairdii; assembly: GCF_049852395.1. Lineage (NCBI taxonomy): Eukaryota > Metazoa > Chordata > Mammalia > Rodentia > Cricetidae > Peromyscus > Peromyscus maniculatus. The sequence goes on from NC_134853.1 coordinate 111,387,519, forward strand.
TAGATAGATAGATAGATAGATAGATAGATAGATAGATAGATAGATAAAACACCAGTCTTGATGTCTCTCTCCTATCATCCTAGGCTGAGGCTGCAGGGAGCAGAATTTGCTTTCAGCTTGATCTAAAGAACAAGAAATTTCTACAAAAAGCAAATCACCCAACAAAGACAAAATTCTGTTATCAATGCTAAAGTGACATAACTAAATTCTAAGTATTGCATATCAGAAGTAATTTTCATTAAATTACAGCTGTGAAGGACCTGGAATATAAATGGCCTCGAATCTAATTACATCTGGATATCACAATCTGGGTGTGTCTACTCAGGGACTCAGTTACTGTAAGCAAAACCCTTTGGATTATTACTTGGCTCTGTAGGGAATTCCAGTGTCCCAAAGTTGTTCCATTCTATACTTCCCACTGATTCACCAATGTAGATCATGGTAAACCCCACCAAGAAATATAATGATATTGTTGGGATGATCCAAAGTTCAGTTTTTCCTGGCTTGCCGTTTTGAAAATGAATCAAGGAATAATGACTCCTTGGCTACATGATTCAATCAGCCACTATAGCACAAATCTTAAAAGGTCTTATTAATAAAAAACAAACCTGGAATGAGGCATTGAGGTGAACAGTGATGGATCAGAGAAACAGAACCAGCCACAGCTAACCTCAGCTTGCCAATTCCTCAGGTGATCTCGTTTCCTCAAACTAAAAGCCTCTGTGTCCTTATCCAAATTGATCTCAGCTGAACTACTGCTCAAAATCCTAAAAGTTTAACCAGGCTCTAGTTTGTAGCATGAATCTTATTAATAAAGTTCTTATTAATAAAATCAAACCCGAAGCCAGGTATTGGGGTGAAGCTGGAAGATCAGACAGACAGAACAAGCCACAGCTAACCTCACCTGGCCAACTTCTCAGCTGATCTTGTTTCCTCAGACTGGAAGCCTCTGTGTCCTCATATCCGAATGGCTCTCAGCTGAACTGCGGCTCCAAAGCCTGAAAGCTTAACCAGCTGAAAGCTTAACCAGCCAAATGCTTAACCAGCCAAAATGCTTCTTGTTTCTGGTCCTCAAGCCTTATATACCTTTTTGCATTTTACCACCACTCCCTAGGATTAAAGGCTCGCTTTCTGGGATTAAAGGCGTGTGTCACCACGCCTGGCAGTTTCTAATGTGGCCTTGAACTCACAGAGATCCAGAGGGATATCTACCTCTGGAGTGCTAGGATTAAAGGTGTGAGTGCCACCAGTTTTTTTGCCTTTGTATATAGTGGTTGTTTCATCTCTGACCCCAGATAATTTTATTAGGGTGCACAATATTTTGGGGAAGATAATACCACCACACTAGTTCCTGGTCCTCACGCCTTATATACCTTTCTACCTCCTGCCATTACTCCCTGGTATTAAAGGTGTGTGTCACCTTGCCTGGCTGTTTCCAGTGTGGCTTTTAACTCACAGAGATTCAGATGAATCTCTGCCTCTGGAATGCTAGGATTAAAGGTGTGTGTGCTACCATTGCCTAACCTCTATGTTTGATATTGTGGCTGCTTTGTTCTCTGAGCCCAGATAAGTTTACTAGGGTGCATAATATATTAGGGAACACAGAATCACCATATTTCCCCATTTTGTCTAACATTTAAAAAGCTTATAACTAATACAAAAAACTAGATCCAATAAGTATATACAATATATATTGTCAAGAATTACATTAACAATGTCTAGCCCATTAACATTTGACAGATTCAGACAAAAAACTCTATTATATACATTAACAATGTCCAGTCCATTAACATTTGACAAATTCAGATGAAAAATTTTCCTTACTTATCTAATTTAAAACAAGTAGTTTCTTTTTTAAATTAGATTCAATAATCTCCCTTTTTATCTTATCATATCCATATATTTCCTTTTATCAGAGTAGATTCAATGATATACTCTTTTCTATATCTACTTTCATTTTTTAAAATGAGAACCCTGTATATAATCTCCATTGTTTAGCATTTTTTTTTGACCATTAACAATTAACAACTTGTAAATCAACCATTGTCAACAATGACACTTATCCATAAGCTATTGAATGACCAAAAACCACCTGCCCCACCTTTGGGAATGTGGGCGTCATTTTCTTAAAATCACTTCCTGCTTTATGGGGGCAAAGACATCTTTATGGAATCCTGAAAAGAAATTTTTTGGGTTAATTGTCAAGTCCTGGGAGAGGTAGCTGTATCATTTGTTGTCCAGTCTCTGCATAATGGAAAAATGGAGGGTCTGTCTCAAGTCTTTGCTTTAGTTGTCTGTGAACAAGGATCATCTCAATCTAGCCATCTCGAAATTGTCCTAAGCAGTTTATAGGCCTAAGCCATTCTCTCCGTGGTGTTAATCAGCTTAATGGTTTTTACCATACTCCATGTGAAATCCTGAATGTGGGTTCCCATCCTCCTTTAGAAGATTTCAAAGTTGCTATTAGGTGTGGTCATGGTTTCCTGCAGAATATTTTTTTTTAATTTCTCTCTCTCTCTCTCTCTCTCTCTCTCTCTCTCTCTCTCTCTCTCTCTGTCTTTCTCTCTGTCTCTCTCTGTCTCTGTCTCTCTCTGTCTCTCTGTCTCTCTGTCTCTCTCTCTCTCTCTCTCTTTCTCTCTCTCTCTCTCTCTCTCTCTCTCTCTCTCTCTCTCTCTCTCTCTCTCTCTCTCTGTGTGTGTGTGTGTGTGTGCCTCCTCTTTGGTTTGGAACAATCACAGTCTGATAAATGTCTGTCTGTCAGAATCATGAACGTTCTTACCTAGAAGAGAAAATCTCCACAGCAATTCCTCCCCACCATTTGTCTTGCCAAACTTTTCCAAACTGACCTTTGCCAATGCTTTCTTGTAACACAGTGGTCCTGGCAAATCATCTCTGAAAAAGGAGCAGTAAACTCTTAGTCCCTCATCCCAGTTAGTAGCATCACCATAGTCACCAACAGGATGTGAAGTAGCCAGCAATTTGGAGCAGCACTTTCTGCCTCATTGGTCCCACTGCCACCCTTTGTGACTTGGCCCTGGCTGCACCTTCTCCTCGGCCTTCTTCAACAAATCCTATGAGCCTGCACTACCACAACTGGCCTCCTGTAGCTTGGGCCTGAGCTGGGGCCTGCAAGGCCACAGGCAAGTAGCTTTTTTGAGTATTCATACCTGACAAGTTGGGTCCCAGATGTAGCATGAATCTTAAGAGTTCTTATTAATAAAAACAATATCACCAGAAACCACTGAATTTTTCTTAACTTTTCCCCCTGATTTTTAGGCAGAAGCCTTTATTTTTGTTACTTGTATGCATTGATTAACAATTTTAAACTTACAAATGAAGTATTTAAAACCTGAGGATGTAAAAGATCATCAATTAGGAAGGAGTCTAAAGCTTTGCTGTGATATACTAAAAAATATAGACATTGGGTAGTTACTGTGCAGACATTATGAATCTCAGCCCTCAGGCATTGGAGGCAAAAGAGTGGTGGATTTGAGACCAGGATGAAATAGTAAAAATCTTCTGTAAAGAAGAATTTAACTGTTGACATCCTGAAAAATTTCATGGTGGGAGCTGACTCCACAGCTTCCAAGGAGAGGAGAGGAAATGGGTGTTGATTGAACACCTGATAAGTGATTTAATCAAATATGCCTATGCAAGGACACATTTCCCCAAATACAAGAGAATGCTTTTTGGAGAGTTTCCTGGCTTTTGAAGATGGGGAGCCTCCTGAGGACTATGCACTCACACACACCATAGGAAGTCTACATTGCTTCTCTCTGATCCATCCATATGCATCTCTTCAATGTGGCTGTTGCTAAGACTTATTCTCTATTGTAGTGTCCTGGTTTACTATCAAAGGACATCTATCCATTATTCACACATTTCATGAAATCTCTAAACTGTTCCAAATGATTATCTCTTTTTTATTTCATTTGTGTTTATAACTTTGTTTTTTCCTTTTCTATTTCTTTTCCTTATTGAAAATCATCTCTTATGTCACATAAGAAAACATGAAAACCAGCTAAACCTGTCTACATTCAATGAGTTGTGTTGATGAGGTTTTCAACAACAGGTACCCACTGTCATATTCAGAGAGAGATCCTCTGTCTGAGTTTCAGTCTAGTTTTAGGGGGTTATCCATGGGACATCCTAGAACAATAACTCAACCAAGTACATCTTCTTCCAGCCACTGTGAGATTTGAGTGTCTATCAGAAATAGTCAGCTCACACTTCATATCCACGATTAACTTGAGTTCTCACTAGGATTACCGAAATAGATTCCAGGAAGTTTCCATTGAACTAGTTTTCTATACTGCCCTCCAATTGAACTATAGTACTCCAGGTCACATCTGACAATTTCTTGCTCCATCTCACCCACTAGCCCTTTATGATCCTACTGCTTCTGTGCCCAAACAACCTCAGTCCTCCATAAAAATCTATTCTCTGTCTTCTTAGCTAGGAGTTGCCTGCATTCCTACACGTGGATAATAACCATGAAGTAAACAATAAACAAACTGCAATCCAAACATCCTACGAGGTTGGGTAAAGAGGAGCACACTCTGAATTCCAAGAGACTAGGTAAAGAAGCTTAAGCAAATAGTCTGGGTGTAGGGCTTAGGTGAGCATAGGGGACAAGGGACTCTGGCCTATCTCAACTTGTAATGTAATTCTTTGTTGGCTCCCATGGGGGCCTTACTATTTCTAAGCAGTGGATTGGGGTTTGGGGTAGACAGGAGGTAAGGCAAGGGAGCAGAATGAGAGGAAAGAGTGGAAAACTATGTTTGATACTTAAAAAACTTTAAAAAATATTAAGAATAGGAAAAAGAGCTTAAGCAAGTACCTTACGTGTGGGGCTCCACCCCCTTTAAGGTGTGGCATACTGAAGCCCTACCCATATCTGACCTAGCTATATAAAAGGGGACTAGAGAGCTCTGGAGCTGAGTTCATTTCTCTCATTCCTCATGCATCAAAGACCCTGAAGGTCTGAAGCAGTGGCCTCCAGCTGACATTCTCACTCTGCTGTGGACAACCACCACCCTTAGGTCTGCCTCCTGTATTTGAGTCCCTTCAAAGACCTTACATTCTCAAGACAGAAAATCTAGTTCAGCAAGATGTCCTCCTTTCTTGAAACAGCTGAGGAACTTGAAGAGTTCTTCAAGGATATCTTTGAAGGCTGTGGGGAACAGGAAAAAACCACACGTGATTTTCAGCAAGGTTCCAGCATTCCTGAGATGGCCAAGGATAGGATGTTCTATGGAGATCAAATGACAGACTCCCAATACCAGATAAACCATTATGGTCAGATGACATCATCCAGTGCTGAGGATATCTACAGAGGTCAGCAGGAAATCCTAGGTGGTGAATACTCCCTCCATGGGTATCTGACAGCAATCTGCAGAGGTGATCCAATTCTCTGTGCAGATCCTCAGGTGACAAGTCCAATCGGTGGCCAGCCTCTCTATGACTGGCAGATGCAAACTCCTGGATTTAAAACAAGTCATCATGGGAACAAGAAGACAAACTCTAGTGAAGAGGAGAACCTGTTCCTGTCTCCTGAGAAAACTGCCAGTTTTGAAGACACTTTCCACTTTGGTCAGATGGAGATGACACCTGTAGATGAGAATGTCTGCCCAGGTCAGAAGAGATCACCCAATGTTGAAGGAACCCACAGTCCTCAGAGAACTTCATCTGGTATCCAAAACCCATATGTGCGTGGATCCACATACCCTTCAAGTTCTTTTGTGGCTCAAAGTCAACATCTGGGGAGCATTTCAGTTTCTCCTTCAGTCCAGGGACGGCTTCCACAGAAGAAACCAGACCTGGAGACCCAGAACCATGTGACCCAGAACAAGGCTCCCAGTTTGAAGCGATTCTCATGTCCCTACCATGACTGTGAGAAATCTTACACAAAATCTTTCCACCTCAAAGACCATATGAGGAAACACACTGGGGAGAAGCCTTATGTGTGCAAAGAGCTTGGATGCCCATGGACCTTTTTCAGGTCAGTAGATCTCAGAAGACACCAAAGCAAGCACAGTGGGGAGAGGCCCTACTTTTGTGCCATGTGCAACAAGAACTTTTCCAGATTGAATTACCTCAACAAACACCAGATGATCTGCAGTAGATCTTCTCCCAATGGTTGAACCTGACTGTCCACAAAAGATATCTTCCTTAATAAAATTGTATTGTTTTCTACCCAAAAAAATGTCAACAACAAATATTTGCTAATGTTGTTTGGAGATAATAACAAAATAAATGTTGGCAATATGAAACTCTACTGATGGATCTAATGACCTATTATTTTGCCTAAGGGGATCTTCTTAAGTTACCCTTTCCTGGTTTGTTTGTTTGTTTTTCAGATAGAGACAGGGCCTTACTAAATGTTCTGCCTGTCCTGGAACTCAGAAATTAACCTGCCTTTGCCTCTTGAGTTTTAGGATTAATGGTGTGAGCCACTATGACCAGCTAATTTTTCCTTTCTTACTGAGAGAATAAACTCATTTCAGTAACTACATTTTCTTCTTTTTATTCACTTTAACCCAAAGTGATAGAAAAATCCTGAGAATATCTCAGTATCACTGAGAGAAATTCTACAGTGAAAAAGGTTCAATATTTTTCTAAACATCTTTCTTTGCCTTTGGAATTTCTAATGCTTTTTAGTTATAAATCCAAGCTCATGCTCTATGACCAGTTGCAGAAATGAGTGTTCTAATTCACATGAAATGTTATCTGTATTTTGTTAGAAATGTAGTTAAGCAGATATTTATGTTTCCTTTCCTCCATTTCTTTAAGTGAGAAATGATGGTGTGTTTTGTTTACAAAAGGTATTATATTTGTGGTGAGTATTTTAGATACCCACAGGACCTTATCAGAAATTAAGTACAAACCAGAAATGATTGGGCACACCTGTGAGGACTTTCTGCTTAATTAAATCACTTGAAGAGGGAGGACCCATTTGTAATTCAGATATTTGAAGTGGGAAGAGACTCCTTTATAACAGATCTTTTGGAGGGTGGTAGACCCACCTCTATTCTGGTGTACACCTTCTCTTGGATGCCTATTTACTTGTATGTGTAAGAAGAGTTTTACTCTGCCTCCTTACTCTTGCTTGCAAGTGATTTCCTTCCTTCTCAGGTGTTAGAGATTATTTCTTTCATTCTTTGTCATTCATTGAAATACTGGAGAGCAGCCGATATATCCAGGGCAGAATACTAAAGGCCTACTGCATTCCTGGGCATTCCTTTCATAGGCAACAGTTGTTGGATAATCTCGACTACAGCCTGTAAGTCAGTCTAGTCAATTCCCTTTCTAGATATACAGAGATATCTATACATTCTGCTTCTCTAGTGAGCCCTGCCTCATCAGGGTCCTTGTTTCCATATACAGTTTGTGACTACAAGTGGGTAGATCCATTGGGTGAAGCAGACATTTCTGGAAGCTCCAGGGTATAATGAAGGTCTTAGGGATCAAGGTTTTGGTGGCAGGACTAGTAGAAAAGATGGAGAAGGCTTTTGGAACATAGCTCCTGAGTTCTAGCTATTCTCAGTTCATTTATGTAAGAAAGTCTCCAATATTAACTCACTGATGCACAACATGGACGTACAGACTAGAAAATATAGGATAACAGACACAGATTTCTGTTGCAGCTATTTAAATAAAGTGTCAATTACCTAATTGAAGTTAGGATCTCTACTTTTGGTTGAAACATGACTATTTCTAGAATTAAATAAAACCCAAAAAACTGGATATATCTATGAAGGGATTTTGTTTAAGTAAATCATTTAAAGTGGGAAGATCATGAATTATTTTTGTGAAAGTATCTTTGTACTGGTATGCTTGATTAAGTCAATTAACAGTGTTCAACTCAACTCCCTCTTCTCCCTGGAAACACTGGATCCAGCTGCCACCATGAAAATATCCAAGGTGTCACAGGTTAAATTCTTTTTCACAGAAGAGCCTTACTATTTCATAAAGTCTCAGATTGACTATTCCTTTGCCTCTAATATCTGAAATTAAAAATGTCCTTACAAAAACTAATCAATGTCTCTATTTCTCAGTATATCACAGTACAATTTCTGACTCCTTCTTAATTGATGAGCTTCTACATTCTCAGGTTTTAAATGTTTGACATTAAAGTTTAAAATTTTTAATCAATTTATGTGTACAAGTAACAATAATAAAAAGATCTGCTTCAAAAATAAATAAAAGAAGAAAAGAAAAGCAAAGAAAGAAAAAAAATTCAGTGGCTGATTGAATCACCTAACAAAGGAGACAGGACCCAGGATTTCTTGAGGTCAATGACCTTAGAGGAAATCACAAGAAAACTGCACTTTGGATCATCCCAACAATGCATCACAATTCCTGGTAGGATTTACCATGATCTTCCTTGATGGGTCAGTTGGAGTTGTAGAAAGGAACAACTTTGGGCCACTGGAATTCCCTACAGAGCCAAGTAATAATCCAAAGGGTTTTGCTCTCAGTAACTGAATCCCTGAGCAGACACAAACAGGATGTGATATTCAGATGTAATCAGATCCGAGGCCAGTCTAGTTCCAGGACCTTGACAGCTGTAATTTAATGAAAATTACTTCCTGTATGCAATACTGAGAATTTACTTATGTCATTTTAGCATTGGTAACAGAGTTTTGTCTTTGTTGGGTGATCTGCTTTTTGTGGAAATTTCTCCTTCTTTAGGTCAAGCTGAAAGCAAATTCTAATCCCTGCAGCAGCATGCTAGGGGGATAAAAGGGGAACTCCAAAACTGTTGTTTCATTTATTTATTTAGGGTTTGGCTGTTTATTTATTGTCTTATATTTTGAAGTGAGGCATTGTTATGACTCACAGGTTGGACAGAACTGCTGCATTCAAGCAGTCTCCTGTCTCTGTTGTAACTAGGGCTAGTACCACACCTGCTGAAAATGAATGTTATTTTGCTGCTGGGTTGAGGCAGTCAACCTCTCTTAGGCCAAAGTTACAGCCAGTGTTTCCATATCTTCCTCCTAATTTTAACTTTGTTTCACCCATTCACCACTACTTTGAAAACATACTAGCAACTTTTTGAAGTCTGCCCCCACAACAAGATTGTTGAACTCCACCAGGGATTGCCTCTCTTGGATTCACACATTTGACCTCAACACCAGAAGGATCGCTCTAAGTTTAAGCCAGATTCCTAAGTCTCTGCCCATCATCACCACAGGGAATTTAATAATCCAATATTGACCCAAACACCTGATTTACTATTGCTTTCTGAATGTTTTAATAAAAGCACTCCAAACATTTCGTCTGGGGAACTGACACTGTAGTAGTCCTTTGTGACCTGCCATTTCCCTCTTTCCATGAGAGTTCTGGGGTTCTCAGGACTAGGAATTAATTAGTCCAAGTAGCTGGGATGGGGTGTCAACCCACACCATTGCTTGCCACTCAGTGTACATGGTGGCCACCTCAATGAACACAAAAATGATAAATAAATAATTATAAATAAACAATGTTTTTAGATTGCTGTATTCCAAGCATACTTACAAAATTTCACATGTGAATTTTAAAAAATGGTTTAGACAGTAACTGAATTCCTGAGAAAACACACACAGGATGTGATGTCTAGATCTAACCAGATCCAAGGCTATGCAGATTCTTTCTCAATGACCTTGCTGCCTACCCACATAAACACAAAAAGAGAATCATGAATAAATGATGTGTTTAGATTACTGTGGACCAAGCCTATTTAAAAATAATACATACAAATTTTAGAAAGTAGCATTGCCATGAAACTTTCACACCTATTCTATAGAATAAATTAATTTTATTATTGTTAAATAAATTTATGTAGTCAAAAATTCAAGAATGACTTCTACATTCACATTAATGCAATATCCCCTTGTATTATTTTTGGTTCTCTAAAGTCACAGAACTTAGGGAATGAGTCTCACTCTTTCTCTCTATCTCTCTCTGTGCACATACATACATACATACATACATACATATGCGTGCATGCATGTGTACACACACACACACACACACACACACACACACACACACACACACGGGATGTATTGGAATGGCTTACAGGCTACAGTCTAGTAGTTGCTGTTGCTCTCAAGACCAGATGTCTCAGCTGGTCCGCTGTCTTTACTGGAATCTGGAAGAATTAGGCTCCAGTGGCAGTGAAGGAATGGTTGTGTCACCAAGAGGAAGGCAAGCAAGAAGAGCATAGCGATCTTTGTTCCAAGTGTTTACTTAGGCTCCCAGCCTAATAAAGAATGTGTGTCCCACATTAAATGTAAGTCTTCCTAATTTACGATCAGGATTAAAGGGGTGTGTCTTCCTACCTCAAGATACAGATCAAAAGCATTTGTCTTCTTGCCTCAAGATGGAGATCAAAATTATATCTGTTTATGACTCAATGGTCCAAATTAGAAATGGATTCACTCACTTCAAACCAAGCAGAAAATCCCCTACAGGTGTGCCCTCTTATTCTGGATTGTAGTCTGTTCCAGATATAATCAAATTGGCAAGAAAGAATAGCCATCACAACCTAGTATTAAAATGTGTTTTAACTTTTTAGAAACATTAAAACTAAAGTACAACACAGTGTATCGTATTTGAATATCAGAAGATCTATAAAATGCATAGTTTTCCACATCCAGACATACTTGCTAATGATCTCTTTGTTTTTCTTACCTCCTGTATTAGTCAGGTGTAGCTGAGGTTATCTCCTAGTCCTGCCTGGCTCAAGTTCAGGACAAATCTCTCTCAACTGCCAATCCCACAGCTGCTCAGACCCAAATAAACACACAGATGCTTATATTATTAATAAACTGTATGGACGTGTGGTTCAGGCTTCTTATTATCTAGTTCTTATATCTTAAATTAACCCATTTCTATAAATCTATACCTTGGCACATGGTTTGTGGCTTATTGGTACTTTACATCCTGCTCCTTATGGCGACAGCTGGCAGCATCTCCTGACTCAGCCTTCCACTTCCAAGAATTTTCCTCTCTCCTTATTCTGCCTATACTTTAGTTCCTTCCTGGCTACTGGCCAATCAGCATTTTACTTATCAAACAAACAGAGCAACACATTCACAACGTCCCCAGTACTTCCCCTTTTCCTTTTTTCAAAAAGAAAGGTTTTTAACTTTACCATAGTAAAATTACATGTAACAGAACAATTATCAAGCAAGAATTATAGTTACAATATCTAGTATTTTTATAATATCTAGTCTATTTGTATTTTGCAAAAATAAAGAAGATATCCTATCTAGCCTATATTTGTGAGTCTAAGGTTTCATATCTAACTTATCTTTTATCATGACTAAAGAAATTATAACTATCTATCTTCAACTACATCAAAGACCTCAAAAGGATGTAATATTACCTGAGAAATGAGAGACAGATACAAGCAACTTTTGGGAATCTTGGTAGAGTAGACAGAGACAGCTGGCAGCATGGCCAATCATCCAAAGTTCCTCTGTAAAGCTGGGGCAACTGTTTTCAGCCCACAAACCTAGAGTCTCTCAGTCACTTCTCCCTGTGTCCTGGAGAATTTCTGGCAGTTTCCTCTGTGAAGGAGGAACCTGAAGGACCATTTTGCCAAGCAAGGTTCAGTGGTCATCTTCCTATGGGTCCTGTATGTCCAGTAGATGTAATATTGTGTGAAGCAGTCCAGGCAAAAACAGTTTCTTGCCCAAATGGCTATTTTTGCCAAGAAGAAGATAAACTCCATATAGAGTGTCTTTGATGCCCACCCTCCTCTCTGAAGTAAATCGGTGCTGCCAGGAGCAGACATGTCTCACTGTCCAGAAAGTCTAAATTTTTAAAACATTTTAAATGCCATATTCTATAGTTTTTTTGTAAGTGTTTGTAGATTACCTTTCTATCTGAAATATATCTATGTATATCTATAAAACTTAACTAACATGGCTACACGTTTGACTATCATAGAAGACTAATTATTAATCTGTATTTTTTAATTATTTACTCCAATCTAAATGAGTTACATAAACATAATACCTCAAATGACAGTGGAAATATATACATACATACACACACATACACACACACCACACACACACACATATATATATATATATATATATATATATATATATATATATATATATATAATAAAATTAAGTTTAAACTTGTTTCAATAAAATAAAATCCATGGAAATGTAAGACATTTTTAAACAAGTTGTTACTATTTATCCTATCATAACTATACCCCTTTTCTTCTTTAAAAAGAGATCACATTTATAATCAACCTGCTTTAAATAAAAATATTGGTTTTGCTCTGTCCCACACCAGAGGGCTTTTCTGGTATAAGACAGGAAAATCTCTCAACATTTGGGGACCGGGGTGCAATATGCATGGGTTTAGAGAAGGAGTGAGCCAATTTTATCTCCAAAAGGAGCTTGGTATATTTGGAAATTTGGGTGTAGCTTCTCATACTACTTCCTGCTGGATGAGGGCACTGTATCTTATGAGTACACAAGAAAAATTTAGGATTATGGGGTAGTCCATGAGTCTGTATTGTCTGAGCTGGTTGCAATGAAACCATTCTGGATATTGGGTCATCTGGGCCATGGTATCATCTGAGACCTTTCAGGCAGTCTTGGTTGATCAAAGCTGATGTATCTTAACCTGGAACAAATCCATAGCCTCTTGCTTTCTGTTGAAACAAAAGCAGAGCCTCCTTTCCAAAGCAACAAATCTTTAGATCCAAATTTTGATGTCAAGGTAACTTTAAAATATACATATTGGTTTAACTCATCTGCCTTTATAATCAAATATCACACTGCAGTTAAAAAATCCCAAAGACAATACAATCCAGATTCTCTGTGTGATATCCATCTTTACATGGCTTATTTTTATATTACTTTTAATGTGTAATGTGCAGCTTGGAGACACCTCATTACCACCATACTGCAGGTCAAGTGCACATACCAGGAATCTGCCATATAGTAGCTCAAGCATGCAGGCAGTGGCTAACTTGAGAAAGACAACTAGGAAGCTGTTTTGGCATCTTATTTTTAAGCATTTTCAGGTTTTAAGTGGAAACTCAAGCCATTGGGCACCATTTGAAGCTGAGGTTATCTCCTGGTCCAGTCTGGCACAAGGTCAGGGCAAATATCTCTCACCCGCCAATCCTGCAGCTGCTCAAATACAAATAAACACACAGATGCTTATATTATTTATAAACTGTGTGGCCGTGTGGCTCAGGCTTTTTGTTATCTAGTTCTTGTATCTTACATTAACCCATTTGTATAAATCTATACCTTGCCATGTGGCTTGTGGCTTATTGGTACTTTACATCCTGCTCCTCATGGCGGCAGCTGGCAGCATTTCCTGACTCAGCCTTCCACTTAGAAGAATTTTCCTCTCTCCTTATCTCACTGACAATATACTTCCTGCCTGGCTACTTGCCAATCAGCATTTTATTTATCAATCAATTGGAGCAACATATTCACAGCATCCCCAACAGTCAGGGTTCTCTAGGGTAGCAAAGAAGAGCACCCTTGTGGCAGATCCTACATATAGGCTTCCAAGAGAAGGTGTAGACCAGATCATTTAATGGACCTATGTCCCCAAAAGATCTGGTTTAAACATTTGTCTTCCCATGTCAAATGTCCAAATTAGAAATGGATCCTCCCACTTCAAATGATTTAATTAAGCAAAAACCCCTCCCAGATTTGCCTAGCCATTAGGAGGTTTTCATTCCTTCTACATATGGTCATGGTGACAACTAAAACAACCACCACAGGTATACCTTTTGCAAACATGACACAAAGCATAACTCCTTATGTCATGTTTATTTTCCAAATGAAACAATTACCATTTCATAGTTATCCCTAAACATGATATAGCTATAGTCCTTAAAACCCAAAAGATATTATACACTCAGAAGAGGTAACCATGTATAGAGCCAAGTTGATCTCTGCGTTCCAGGAGTGCCAGAGAATAGAGTGAGACCCTGTCTCTAAGAAAGAGAGAGAGAGAGAGAGAGAGAGAGAGAGAGAGAGAGAGGAAGGAAGGAAGGAAGGAAGAAAGAAAGAAAGAAAGAAAGAAAGAAAGAAAGAAAGAAAGAAAGAAAGAAAGAGAGAAAGAAAGAAAGGGTAACTTAAGAAGATCTCTCTAGCCACCCCAGAGATGCCATCTGGACAAGAGGTGAGTGCCTGGGTTGCTACCCAGAGAGGCCTGCCCCTAAGTCCCATCCCAGGGCACCAGCCATTCTGGGGAAGTACTGCCCAACTTGGCCCCAAGTTCTGGTCATCACGCAGGACACCCCCCCCCCCCAACAGGAAGGTTCCCCTTCTCCAAGACCCGTGGCAGACCCTGCAATCTCTATGCCCTACTCCCATGCCCATCCACCGGAGACTCCAGCCACCACCTGAGACCTAGAGGTCAGTCCTCAGCTCCCATCCTGCCCTGGAGCTTCCATTTGGACAAGAGGTGAGTGCCTGGGCTCATACCCAGAGAGGCTTTCCCCTAGGTCCCATTCCTGGGCACCAGCCATTTTGGGGAAGACCTGCCCAACTTGGTCCCAGGTTCTGGCCATTGGGCAGGACCACCCCCACCTGCACAGGGAAGGTTCCCCTTCTCCAAGACCCCCGGCAGATCCTGCAATCTCCACGCCCTGCCCCCACACCCATCTGACCGAGACCCCAGCCACTTCCTGTGACTCAGAGACCAGCCCCCAGCTCCAATCTGGCCCAGAGCTTCTATCTGGACCAGAAAAAGACTTCCTGAATTTGTCAGGTCTGTCTGGACTGAGAGCGCTGATAAGACAAAGATGCACACCTTTAATCCCAGCACTCAGGAGACAGAGCCAGGCAGATCACTGTGGGTTCGAGGCCAGCCTGGGCTACCAAGTGAGTCCCAGGAAAGGCGCAAAGCTACACAGAGAAACCCTGTCTCGAGAAAAAAAAAAAAAAGACAAAGAATGAATCCACAAGGAGATGGCTAGACATCAAGGCAGAAGTACATACAAAAAAAAAAAAAAATGAAGAGCAATACAGCATCACCAGAATTTAGGCCTCCTCCAACAACTAGACCTGAACATCACAAAATGGAAGAAGCAAAATAAAGCAACCTTATGAATAACAACATGAAGAGGCTAGAGGCTTATAAAGAAGAAATCAAAAATGAAATTGAGGAAAAGACAAACAAAAAATGGGAAGAATACTACAAAAAAACTAGAGGAAAGGACAAATAAAGCAGAAGAAAATAATAAATCCCTGAAAGAAAATCATGGAAAAGCAATGAAACAGATGAAAGAAACAGTCCAAAACCCGAAAAGGGAAATAGAAAAAATGAAGAAGACACAGAGGGAATGCTGGAAATAGAAAATCTGAATAAATGAACAGGAACTTCAGATGCAAGTATAACCAACAGAATTCAAAAGATGGCAGAGAGGATCTCTGGCATTGAAGATTCAGGAGAAGAAATAGATTCATCAGACAAAGAAAACACTAAAGCCAACAAAGGTCATGAACCAAAATGTCCAAGAAATTTGGGACACCATGAAAAGACCAAACCTACAAATAATAGGGACAGAGGAAGAAGAAGAATACCAACTCAAAGGCACAGAATATATATTCAACAAGATCATAGAAGAAAACTTTCCCAACTTAAAGAAGGAAATGCCTATGAGGATACAAGAAGCCTATAAAACACCAAACAGACTAGATCCCCCCAAAAAGTCCCCTCTTCACATAATAATTAAACAACTAAATGTACAGAATAAAGAAAGAATATTAAAAACAGCAAAGGAAAAAGGCCAAGTGACTTATAAAGGCAAACCCATCAGAATAACACCTGATTTCTCAATGGAGACTTTGAAAGCAATTAAGGACCTGGATAGATGTAATGCAGACACTAAGAGACCATGGATGCCAGCCTAGACTAATATACCCAGCAAAACTTTCAATCATCATAGATGGAGTGAACAAGATATTCCAAGACAAAGCCAGACTTAAACAATACTTATCTACAAATCCAGCCTAACAGAAAGCACTAGAAGAAAAATTCCAACCTAAGGAAGTCAGATACACTCTCAAAAACACAGGCAATAGATAATGCCACAGCAGTAAACCCCAAAGAAGAGAAGTAGACACACACTACCACCAAAAAATAACAGGCATTTACAATCACTGGTCATTAATATCCCTTAATATCAATGGACTTAATTCACCTATAAAAAGACACAGGTTTACAGAAAAGATATGAAAACAGGATCCATCTTTCTGCTACATACAAGAAACACACCTCAAATTCAAAGATAGACACTACCTAAGAATAAAAGGTTTGGAAAAGACTTTCCAATCAAATGGTCTTAAGAAACAAGTGGGTGTAGCCATCGTAACATCCAGCAAAATAGACTTCAAACTAAAATCAATCAAAAGAGATCAAGAAGGGCATTACATACTCATCACAGGAAAGATCCACAATGATGAAGCTTCAGTTCTGAACATTTATGCCACAAACACAAGGGTACCCACATATGTAAAAGAAATATTACTAAAGCTTAAACCACATATAAAACCCCACACATTAATAGTGGGAGACTTCAACACCCTACTTTCACTACTGGACAAATCTCCCAATTTGAAACTTAACAGAGAAATAAAGGACTTAACTGATGTTATAACTCAAATGGACTTAATCGATATCTACAGAACATTCTATCCTAACAAAAAAAGAATACACCTTCTTCTCAGCACCCCATGGAAACTTCTCTAAAATCGACCACATACTTGGCCACAAAGCAAATCTCAAAAGATACAAAACAATTAGAATAATCTCCTGCATACTATCAGACCACCAGGGTGTAAAGTTAGATTTCAACAACAACAAAAACCACAAAAAATCTACAATCTCATGGAAACTGAATGATGCTCAACTGAATCACCAATGGGTTAAGGAAGGAAGGAAGGAAGAAAGAAAGAAAGAAAGAAAGAAAGAAAGAAAGAAAGAAAGAAAGAAAGAAAGAAAGAAAGAAAGAAAGAAACTGAAGACTTCCTAGAGATTAATGAAAATGAAGATACCACATACCCAAACTTATGTGACAGACACTATGAAAGCAGTGCTAAGAGGGAAATTCATAGCACTAAATTCCCACATAAAGAAGTTGGAGAAATCTCACACTACTTAACAGCACACCTGAAAGCTCTGGAACAAGAAGACGCAAAGTCTCCCAGGAAGTATAGATGCCAGGAAATTATCAAAGTGAGAGTTGAAATCAATAAAATGGAAACAAAGAGAACATTAAAAAATTAATGAAACAAAGTTGGTTCTTTGAGAAAATCAACAAGATAGACAAGCCCTTATCCAAATTAACCAAAAGACAGAGAGAGAGAGAATCCAAATTAACAAAATCAGAAATAAAAAGGGAGACATAACAACAGACAATGAGGAAATCCAGAGAATCACCAGGTCATACTTTAAAAATCTCTACTCCACAAAACTGGAAAATCTAAAAGAAATGGATAATTTTCTGGATAGGTACCACATATCTAAGTTAAGTCAAGACCAGATAAACTATGAAATAGTCCAATAACCCCCAAGGAATTAGAATCAGTCATTAAAAGTCTCCCAACCAAAAAAAGCCCAGGTCCAGATGGTTTCAGTGCAGAATTCTACCAGATCTTCAAAGAAGAGTTAATACCAATACTCTCTAAATTGTTCCACACAATAGAAACAGAAGGAACATTATCAAACTCCTTCTATGAGGCTACAATTACCCTGATTCCTAAACCAAACAAAGATGCAACAAAGAAAGAGAACTACAGACCGATGTCCCTCAAGAACATTGATGCAAAATACTCAACAAAATACTGGCAAACAGACTCCAAGAACACATCAAAACAATTATCCACCATGATCAAGTAGGCTTCATCCCAGGGATGCAAGGGTGGTTCAACATATGAAAGTCCGTCAATGTAATACAATATAAACAAACTGAAAGAAAAAAAAAAACATGATCATCTCACTAGATGCAGAAAAAGCATTTGACAAAACCCAACACCCCTTCAGGATAAAAGTCTTGGAGCAATCAGGAATATAGGGAACATACCTAAACATAATAAATGCAATTTACAGCAAGCGAGGAGTCAACATTAAATTAAATGGAGAGAACTCAAAGCAATTTCACTAAAATCAGGAACGAGGCAAGGCTGTCCATTCTCACCTTACTTATTCAATATAGTACTTGAAGTTCTAGCCAGAGCAATAAGATATCATAAGGAGATTAAGAGGATACAAATTGGAAAGGAAGAAGTCAAGCTTTCCCTATTTGTAGATGACATGATAGTATACATGAGTGACCCCGAAAATTCAAACAAGAAACTGATTCAGCTTATTAACACCTTCAGCAACATAGCAGGATACAAGATCAACTCAAAAAATGAATAGCCCTTCTATATACAACTGAAAAACAGGCTGAGAAGGAAAGCAGAGATACATCACCTTTTCAATAGCCACAAATGATATAAAATACCTTGGGGTAACTCTAACTAAGCAAGTGAAAGACCTATATGACAAGAACTTTAAGTCCTTGAAAAAAGAAATTGAAGAAGATGTCAGAAAACGGAAAGATCTCCCATGCTCATGGATAGGCAGGATTAACATAGTAAAAATGGCAATCTTACCAAATGCAATCTACAGATTCAATGCAATCCCCATCAAAATGCCAACACAATTCTTCACAGACTTGGAAAGAACAATACTTAACTTTATATGGAAAAACAAATAACCCAGGATAGCCAAATGAATCCTGTACAATAAAACAACCTCTGGAGGCATCATGATTCCTGACCTCAAGCTCTACTCCAGAGCTACAGTAATAAAAACAGCTTGGTACTGGCATAAAAACCAACATGTGGACCAATGGAACTGAATTGAAGACCCTCTAATTAATCTGCACACCTATGAACATATAATTTTTGACAAAGAAGCCAAAACTGTAGAATGGAAAAATGAAAGCATCTTCAACAAATGGTGCTGTCATAACTGGATGTCAACATGTAGAAGGCTGCAAATAGATCCATATCTGTCACCATGCACAAAACATAAGTCCAAGTGGATCAAAGACCTCAACATAAATCCAGTTATTCTGAACCGGATAGAAGAAAAAGTAGGAAGTAGTCTTGAACACATTGGCATAGGAGATCACTTCCTAAATATAATGCCAGTAGCAAAGACACTGAGAAAAACAATCAATCAATGGGACTTCTTGAAACTGAGAAACTTTTGTAGAGCAAAGAACACGGTCAACAAGTCAAAGCGACAGCCTACAGAATGGGAAAAGATCTTCACCAACCCCACATCTAACAGAGGGCTGATATCCAGAATATATAAAGAACTCAAGAAATTAGACATCAAATTGCCCAACAGTCCAATTAATAAATGGGCTATAGAACTAAACAGAGAATTCTCAATAGAGGAAGCTCAAATGGCTGAAAGACATTTAAGAAATTCATCAACATCCCTAATCATCAGGGAAATGCAAATCAAAATGACTCTGAGATACCACCTTATACCTGTCAGAATGGCTAAGATAAAAAACACTGAAGACTCCTTATGCTGGAGAGGATGTGGAGCAAGGGGAACTCTCCTCCACTGCTGGTGGGAATGCAAGCTTGTATAGCCACTTTGGAAATCAATATGGCATTTTTGTAGAAAATTGGGAATCAATCTCTTCCAAGACACAACTATACCACTCTTGGGCATATACCCAAGGAATGCTCAATCATACCACAAGGGCACTTGCTCAGCTATGTTCATATCAGCATTGTTTGTAATAGCCAGAACCTGGAAACAACCCAGATGCCCTTCAACTGAAGAATGGATAAATAAAATGTGGTCCATATATACAATGGAATGCTACTCAGCAGAGAAAAACAGTGATGTTTGCAGGCATATGGATGGATCTAGAAAAACTCATCCTGAGTGAGGTAACCCAGACTCAGAAAGACAAAAATGGTATGTACTCACTAATAGGAGGATACTAGATGTAAAACAAAGATGACTAGACTGCTACTCACAACTCCAGGGAGGCTACCTAGAAATCAGGACCCTAAGAAAGACACAGGGATTACCCAATGACAGAGGAATGGATGAGATCTACATGAACAACCTGGACGTATGTGGGGGTAATGAAGGGCAAGGTTTGAGTGAAAGAGAGCTTAGGGGAGTGGGAGATCCCAGCTGGATCAAGAACAGAGAGGGAGAACAAGAAATAAGAGACCACGATAAATGAAGATCACATGAGAATAGGAAGAAGCAAAGTGCTAGAGAGGTCCACAGAAATCCACAAAGATACTTCCACAATAGACTACTGGCAATGGTTGAGATTGTTGAGACCAAGATTGGGAAAAGCACAGGGACAAATAGCCAAACAAAGGGAGACATATGAACTATGAACCAATAGCTGAGGAGCCTCCAACTGGATCAGGCCCTCTGGATAAGTGAGACACTTGATTAGCTTGAACAGTTTGGGAGGCATCCAGGCAGTGGGACTGGGGCCTGTCCTCAGTGCATGAGCTGGCTCTTTGGAACCTGGTTCTTATGCAGGGACACTATGCTCAGCCTGGGAGGAGGGGACTGGACCGGCCTGGCCTGAACCTACCAGGTTGAACTCAATCCCTAGGGGAGTCTTTGCCCTGGAGGAAATGGGAATCGGGGGTGGGCTGGGAGAAAGGCGGGGAGGTGGGGGGGAGTGGGCAGGACAAGAAAATCTGTGGCTGATATGCAAAATTAAATTATAAAATAAAAATATTATAAAAATAAAAAAAGTTTAAAACAAAAAAAAGAAGATTCCCCCTATGCAAAATACTGTGTCTTTAGATCATTTGATAGAGTTTCATATTCTAAATACTTATTTTCTTATCATCTACAAATAACATGAGCATATAGTTGTTTCTGACATTATTTAGGTATAAAATAAAAAGCAGCCGGGCGGTGGTGGCGCACGCCTTTAATCCCAGCACTCGGGAGGCAGAGGCAGGCGGATCTCTATGAGTTCGAGGCCAGCCTGGACTACCAAGTAAGTCCCAGGAAAGGCGCAAAGCTACACAGAGAAACCCTGTCTCGAAAAACCAAAAAAAAAAAAAAAAAAAAAAAAAGCAATTTTATTAGGGAAGAATTTGTTGGTACACAGTCAATTTCCAGCACTGGGTGTACCATGAGTACAGACCTTCTGGTGTTTCTGGAGGTAATACAATATGGAAAGTTTTTTGTTGTATTTGGCACAAAAGTAGGGCCTCTTCACACTGGGCTTTCTTTGAGGTCTTCTGAGATCTGTTGAGCAGAAAAATGTCCATGGGCATCCAGGCTCATTGCACATATAGGGTTTCTCCCCTGTGTGTTTCCTCAGATGGCCTTTTAGGTGGAAATATTTTGTGTAAGATTTCTCACAATCTTGGTAGGGACATGAGTATTGCTTCGAACTGGGAACCTTGCAGTGAGTCACGTGGTTCTGGGTCTCCAGGTCTGACTTCTCTTGTGGAAGCTGTCCCTGGACTGAAGGAGAAACTGAAAAGCTACCCAGAGGATGACTTTGGGCCACAAAGGAACTTGAAGGGTATGTGGACCCACCCACATATGGGTTTTGGATGCCAGATGAAGTCCTCTGAGGACTGTGGCTTCCTTCAACATTGGGTGATCTCTTCTGACCTGGGCAGTCATTCTCATCTACAGGAGTGGTCTCAATCTGACCAAAGTGGAAAGTGTCTTTGAAACTGACAGTTGTCTCAGGAGACTGGAACAGGTTCTCCTCTTCACTGGAGTTTGTCTTCTTTCTACCATGATGACTTGTTTTAAATCCAGTAGTTTGCATCTGCCAACCATAGAGTGGCTGGCCACCAATTGGACTTGTAACCTGAGGTTCCACAGAGAGATTCTGATCACCTCTGTAGACTCTTGTCTGATACCCATGGAGGATGTTTTCACCAGCTAGGATTTTCAGCTGACATCTGTAGCTGGAGAGCTTCTCTCCAGGTCCCACCAAGCCCCCGCAGTTCCACAACCCACATATAAAATAATCACTCAGACACTTATATTACTTATAAACTGTATGGCTGTGGCAGGCTTCTTGTTATCTACTTATTCTATCTTAAATTAACCCATTTCTATGAATTTGTAAGTTGCCACATGACTGGTACCTTACATCTCGCTTGGCATGGCAGTGGCTGGCAGGTTTCCCCTCGGCCTTCCACTTCCCAGAATTTTCCTCTCTGCTTGTCCCATCTATACTTCCTGCCTGGCTACTAGCCAATTAGTGTTTTATTTACTAACCAATCGGAGAAACACATTTGACATACAGAACATCCCACAGCACTTCTCCTTTTCTTTTTTTCAAAAAGGAAGGTTTTAACTTTCACATAGTAAAATTATAGATAACAAAACAATTATCTTCCAAGAATTACAGTTATAATATCTAGTCTACTTATAATAGCTAGTCTACTTATATTTGGCAAAATTAAAGAAGATATCCTATCTATCCTATATTTGTGAGTCTAAGGTTTCATATCTAACTTATCTTTTATCATAACTGAGGAAATAACTACATCAATGGCCCCAGAAGGATATAATATTATCTGAGAACAGGAAGAAGGACACAAGCAAATTTTGGGAGTCTTGCAGGATACACAGAGATAGCTGGCAACCTGGACAGTCACCTAATGTTTTTTTGTAAAGTTGGGGCATCTCACTTTAGCCCACAGGCCTAGAGTCTCTCAGTCATTTCTCTCTGTCTCCTGTAGAATGTCTGGCAGTTTCCTCTGGGAAGCAGGAACCTGAAGGACAATTTTGCCAAGCAAAGTTCAGTGGTCATCATTCTATGGGTCCTGCATGTCCAGTCGCTCAGTCAGTCCAGGCAAAAACAGTTTCTTGCCCAAATGGCTATTTTTGCCAAGGTGAAGATAAATTCCATATGGAGTGTCTTCGATGCCCATCCTCCTCTCTGAAGTAAATCGGTGCTGCCAGGAGCAGACATGTCTCATTGTCCAGAAAATCTAAATTTTAAAAACACTTTAAATGCCATATTCTGTAGGTCTTTGAAGTGTTTGAAGATTAACTATCTAATTGAATTATATTTATGTATACCTAGAAAACATGACTATAAGTTTGACTATCATAGAAGACTGATTATTAATCTCTATTTCTTAATTATCTATTATAATCTAAATGAGTTAAATAAACACAATACCTCAAATGAGAATAGAATTATACATAAAGTATAACAAAATTAAGTTTAAACTGTGTATCAATAAACTAAAATCTATACCAATGTAAAACATTTCAAACAAGTTGCTCTTTAAAGGTAGGTTCATTAATCTTCCCTTTCATCCTATAATATCTATATCAGAACTCTGTAGATATTCTCAGCATTGGGAGATGTCATCTGACCATAATGGTTTATATAATGTTGGGCATCTGTCATCTGATGCTCATATGAAGTCCAGTATCCATCAGGAGCTATAATATGATCTCCATAGAACATCCTATCTATTGCTATCTGAGACATGCTAGGTCCTTGTTGAAAATCACCTGTGGCTTGTCCTGTTTTCCACAGGCTTCAAAGAAGCCCTTGAAGAACTCTTCAAGTTCCTCAGCTGTTTCAGGAAAGGAGGACATCTTGCTGAACTAGGTTTTCAGTCTTGAGAGTGTAAGGTCTTTGAAGGGACTCAAATACAGGAGACAGATCTAAGGGTGGGTGGTGGTTGCCCAAAGCAGAGTGAGAATGTCAGCTGGAGGCCACTGCTTCAGACCGTCAGGGTCTTTGATGCATGAGGAATGAGAGAAATGAACTCAGCTCCAGAGCTCTCTAGTCCCCTATTACAAAGCTTGGTCAGATGTGGGCAGGGCTTCAGTATGCCACGCCTTTCAGAGGGTGGAGCCCACACCTAGAGTACTTGCTTAAGCTTCTTTTTTTCTTTTATTAGTTTTTTAATTTATTTTACATACATATCACAGTTTCCCCTCCCTCCTCTAATTCTGTTACCCCTCCCCCAACTCCTTTCTAACCCCACTTGCCATCCACTTGTCAGGAAGTGGTCTACACGGAAGTCGAAAAAGCATGGCATACCAAGAAAGGCAAGACCAATCTCTTCCCAGCTACATCAAGGCTGAGAGATGCATCCAACCACAAGGAATAGGTTCCAAAATACCAGCCTTGCACCAGGCACAGATCTTGTTCCCACTGCTAGGGGCCCAAGGACAAAGCTACACAACTATCACCCACATGCAGAGCTTAGGCCAGTCCTATGCAGGCTCCATAGCTGCATGTCTGGATTCCATGAGCTCCCACAAGCTCAAGTCAGTTGTCTCTGTGCGTTTCCCTGTCAAGATCTTGAACAGCCTTGCTCATATAATTCCTCCTTTCTCTCTTCAACTTGATTCCCTGAGTTCTACCCAGTGCTTGGCTGTGGATCTCTGCATCTGCTTCCATCAGTTTCTGGAGGAAGGTTCTATGATGACAATTGGGCTAGTCACAAATATGATTATAGGAGAAGGACAGTTCAGGCACCTTCTGCACTATTGCTAAGAGTCTTAACTGGGGTTTGGAGTAGCATGTGTGAATTCAAGAAAGGCAGTACCTGGTATAGTCAAACAGTCTTGGTGTGGGGGCATGAGTGAGAGTGGCCCTAGGCAAAAGGGAGACAGAGGAGATTGCTTGAGTCTAGCAGTTTTTCTCAAGCTCGAGATCATAAGAAGGTCTCACGTCAAAAGAAAAGAAAATAAATAAAGAGTAAAACCATAGATAGATAGATAGATAGATAGATAGATAGATAGATAAAAACACCAGTCTTCCTAGGCTCCCTCCTATCATCCTAGGCTGAGGCTGCAGGGATCAGAATTTGCTTTCAGCTTGATCTAAAGAAGGAGCAATTTCTACAAAAAGCAGAACACCCAACAAAGACAAAATTCTGTTATCAATGCTAAAGTGACATAACTAAATTCTCAGTATTGCATACCAGAAGTAATTTTCATTAAATTACAGCTGTGAAGGACCTGGGATATGAATGGTCCTGGATCTGATTAGATCTGGATATCACAATCTGGGTGTGTCTACTCAGGGACTCAGTTACTGTAAGCAAAACCCGTTGGATTATTACTTGGCTCTATAGGGAATTCCAGTGTCCCAAAGTTGTTCCCATTCTACACTTCCCACTGATTCACCAATGAAGATTATGGTAAATCCCACCAAGAAGTATAATGATATTGTTGGGATGATCCAAAGTGCAGTTTTTCTTGGCTTGAAGTTATGAAAATGAATCAAGGAATAATGGCTTCTTGGCTACATGATTCAATCAGCTACGATAGCACAAATCTTAAAAGGTCTTATTAATAAAAAACAAACCTGGAATGAGGCATTGAGGTGAACAGTGATGGATCAGAGAAACAGAACCAGCCACAGCTAACCTCAGCTTGCCAATTCCTCAGGTGATCTCATTTCCTCAAACTGAAAGCTTCTATGTCCTTATCTGAATGGATGTCAGCTGAACTGTTGCTCAAAATCCTAAAAACTTAACCAGGCTCTAGTTCCTAGTCCTCACGCCTTATTTACCTTTCTCCCTCTTCCCATTACTTCCTGGGATTAAAGGCATGTGTCATCAGGCCTGGCTGTTTCCAGTGTGGCTTTTTACTCACAAAAATTCAGATGAATTTCTGCCTCTGGATGTTAGGATTAAAGGCATGTGTGCTACCATTGCCTAACCTCTATGTTTAATATTGTGGCTGTTTTCTTATCTGACCCCTAGAGAAGTTTATTAGGTGCACAATATATTGGTGAACACAATTTTACTACATTTCCTCTTTTTGACTAAAATTTAAAAAAGCTTATAACTAATACAAAAACTATATCCAATAAGTATATACAATATATATTGTCAAGAATTACATTAACAATGATTAGCTCATTAACATCTGACAGATTCAGACAAAAAACTCCATTACATACATTAACAATGTCCAGTCCATTATCATTTGATAAATTCAGATAAAAATTTTCCTCACTTATCTAATTTAAAACAAGTAGTTTCTTTTTAAAATTAGATTCAGTAATCTCCCTTTTTATATTATCATATCCATATATTCCTTTTTTCACAGTAGATTCAATGACCTACTCTTTTCTATATCTTCTTTCTTTCTTTTTTTAAAATGAGAACCCTGTATATAATCTCCTTTGTTTAGCATTTTTTTGACCATTAACAGTTAACAACTTGTAATCAACTATAGTAAACAATGACACTTATCCATAAGCTATTGAATGATCAAAAATTATCCACCCCACCTCTTGAGAATGGGGGCATCATTTCCTTAAAATCACTTTCTGCTTTATGGGGGCAAAGCCATCTTTAGAGAATCCTGAAAAGAAATTTTTGGGTCAAGTCCTGGGAGAGGTAGCTGTATCATTTGTTGTCCATTCTCTGCATAATGGGAAAATGAAGGGTCTGTCTCATGTCCTTGTTAGACTTGTCTGTGAATCTGGATCTTCTCAAGCTAGCCATCTCAAAATTGTCCTGAGTAGTTTTTAGTCCAAAGCCAACGTTTTCTTGGTTTTAATTAGCTTATTGGTTTTAGTATAGTCCATGTGGAATAATCATTGTGGGTTCCCATCATCGTTTTGAAGATTTCAGAGTTGCTATTAGGTGTGGTCATGCTTCCTTTTAGATTTTTTTTGTGCCTCCTCTTTGGTTTGGAGCAATCACAGTCTGATAAATGTCTGTCTGTCAGAACCATGAACGTTCTGACCTAGAAGAGAAAATCTTCACAGCAATTCCTCCCCACCATTTGTCTTGCCAAACTTTTCCAAACTGACCTTTGCCAATGCTTTCTTGTAACACAGTGGTCCTGGCAAATCATCTCTGAAAAAGGAGCAGTAAACTCTTAGTCCCTCATCCCAGTTAGTAGCATCACCATAGTCACCAACAGGATGTGAAGCAGCCAGCAATTTGGAGCAGCACTTTCTGCCTCATTGGTCCCACTGCCACCCTTTGTGACTTGGCCCTGGCTGCACCTTCTCCTCAGCCTTCTTCAACAAATCCTATGTGCCTGCACTACCACAACTGGCCTCCTGTAGCTTGGGCCTGAGCTGGGGCCTGCAAGGCCACAGGCAGGTAGCTTTTTTGAGTATTCATACTTGACAAGTTGGGTCCCAGATGTAGCATGAATCTTAAGAGTTCTTATTAATAAAAACAATATCACCAGAAACCACTGAATTTTTCTTAAAATTTTCCCCCTGATTTTCAGGCAGAAGCCTTTATTTTTGTTACTTGTATGCATTGATTAACAATTTTAAACTTACAAATGAAGTATTTAAAACCTGAGGATGTAAAAGATCATCAATTAGGAAGGAGTCTGAAGCTTTGCTGTGATATACTAAAAAATATAGACATTGGGTAGTTACTGTGCAGACATTATGAATCTCAGCCCTCAGGCATTGGAGGCAAAAGAGTGGTGAATTTGAGACCAGGATGAAATAGTAAAAATCTTCTGTAAAGAAGAATTTAACTGTTGACATCCTGAAAAATTTCATGGTGGGAGCTGACTCCACAGCTTCCAAGGAGAGGAGAGGAAATGGGTGTTGATTGAACACCTGATAAGTGATTTAATCAAATATGCCTATGCAAGGACACATTCCCCCAAATACAAGAGAATGCTTTTTGGAGAGTTTCCTGGCTTTTGAAGATGGGGAGCCTCCTGAGGACTATGCACTCACACACACCATAGGGAGTCTACATTGCTTCTCTCTGATCCATCCATATGCATCTCTTCAATGTGGCTGTTGCTAAGACTTATTCTCTATTGTAGTGTCCTGGTTTACTATCAAAGGACATCTATCCATTATTCACACATTTCATGAAATCTCTAAATTGTTCCAAATGGTTATCTCTTTTTTATGTCATTTGTGTTTATATCTTTGTTTTTTCCTTTTCTACTTCTTTTCCTTATTGAAAATCATCTCTTATGTCACATAAGAAAACATGAAAACCAGCTAAACCTGTCTACATTCAATGAGTTGTGTTGATGAGGTCCTCAACAATGGGTCCCAACTGTCATATTCACAGAGAGAGATCCTCTGTCTGAGTTTCAGTCTGGTTTTGGGGGGTTATCCATGGGACCTCTTAGAACAATAACTCAACCAAGTACATCTTCTTCCAGCCACTGTGAGATTTGAGTGTCTACCAGAAATAGTCAGTTCACACTCCATATTCACCATTATTATGCGTTCTGACTAGGATTACAGAAATAGATTCCAGGAAGCTTCCATTGAACTAGTTTTCCATACTGCCCTCCAATTGAACTATAGTACTCCAGGTCACATCTGACAATTTCTTGCTCCATCCCAACCCATTACCCCCTTATGATCCTACTGCTTCTGTCCCCAAGCAACCTCAGTCCTCCACAAAATCTATTCTCTGTCTCCTTAGCTAGGAGTTGCCTGCATTCCTACACATGGATAATAGCCACGAAGTAAACAATAAACAAACTGCAATCCAAATACCCTGAGAGGTTGGGTAAAGAGGAGCACACTCTGAATTCCAAGAGACTAGGTAAAGAAGCTTAAGCAAATAGTCTGGGTGTAGGTCTTAGGTGAGCATAGGGGACAGGGGACTCTGGCCTATCTCAACTTGGTATTCCATGCTTTGTTGGCTCCCATGGGGGCCTTACTCTTTCTGAGCAGTCGATTGGGGTTAGGGGTAGACAGGAGGTCAGGTAAGGGAGCAGAATGAGAGAAAAGAATGGAAAACTATGTTTGATACTTAACTTTTTAAAAAAATTAATAATAGAAAAAAAGCTTAAGCAAGTACCTTAGGTGTGGGGCTCCACCCCCTGTAAGGTGTGGCATACTGAAGCCCTACCCATATCTGACCTAGCTATATAAAAGGGGACTAGAGAGCTCTGGAGCTGAGTTCATTTCTCTCATTCCTCATGCATCAAAGACCCTGAAGGTCTGAAGCAGTGGCCTCCAGCTGACATTCTCACTCTGCTGTGGGCAACCACCACCCTTAGGTCTGTCTCCTGTATTTGAGTCCCTTCAAAGACTTTACATTCTCAAGACTGAAAATCTAGTTCAGCAAGATGTCCTCCTTTCTTGAAACAGCTGAGGAACTTGAAGAGTTCTTCAAGGATATCTTTGAAGGCTGTGGGGAACAGGAAAAAACCACAGGTGATTTTCAGCAAGGTTCCAGCATTCCTGAGATGGCCAAGGATAGGAAGTTCTATGGAGATCAGATGACAGACTCCCAATACCAGATAAACCATTATGGTCAGATGACATCATCCAGTGCTGAGGATATCTACAGAGGTCAGCAGGAAATCCTAGGTGGTGAATACTCCCTCCATGGGTATCTGACAGCAATCTGCAGAGGTGATCCAATTCTCTGTGCAGATCCTCAGGTGACAAGTCCAATCGGTGGCCAGCCTCTCTATGACTGGCAGATGCAAACTCCTGGATTTAAAACAAGTCATCATGGAAACAAGAAAACAAACTCTAGTGAAGAGGAGAACCTGTTCCTGTCTCCTGAGAAAACTGCCAGTTTTGAAGACACTTTCCACTTTGGTCAGATGGAGATGACACCTGTAGATGATAATGTCTGCCCAGGTCAGAAGAGATCACCCAAAGTTGAAGGAACCCACAGTCCTCAGAGAACTTCATCTGGTAACCAAACCCCATATGTATGTGGATCCGCATACCCTTCAAGTTCCTTTTTGGACCAAATCCAACCTCTGGGGAGCTTTTCAGTTTTTCCTTCAGGCCAAGGACATTTTCCACAAGAGAAGTCAGACCCGGATACTCCTAATCATATGTCCCAGAAGAAGGATCACAGGTTGAAACGATATTTCTGTTCCTTCCAGAAATGTGATAAAGCTTACACAAGTTTATTCCACCTCAAAGACCATATGAGGAAACACACTGGGGAGAAGCCTTATGCGTGCAAAGAGCTTGGATGCCCATGGACCTTTTTCAGGTCAGTAGATCTCAGAAGACACCAAAGCAAGCACAGTGGGGAGAGGCCCTACTTTTGTGCCATGTGCAACAAGAACTTTTCCAGATTGAATTACCTCAACAAACACCAGATGATCTGTAGTAGATCTTCTCCCAAAGGTTGAACCTGACTGTCCACAAAAGATATCTTCCTTAATAAAATTATATTGTTTTCTACCCCCAAAAAATGTCAACAACAAATATTTGCTAATGTTCTTTGGATATAATAAAATAAATGTTGGCAATATGAAACTCTACTGATGGATCTAATGACCTATTATTTTGCCTAAGGGGATCTTCTTAAGTTACCCTTTCCTGGTTTGTTTGTTTGTTTTTCAGATAGAGACAGGGCCTTACTAAATGTTCTGCCTGTCCTGGAACTCAGAAATTAACCTGCCTTTGCCTCTTGAGTTTTGGGATTAATGGTGTGAGCCACTATGACCAGCTAATTTTTCCTTTCTTACTGAGAGAATAAACTCATTTCAGTAACTACATTTTCTTCTTTTTATTCACTTTCACCCAAAGTGATAGAAAAATCCTGAGAATATCTCAGTATCACTGAGAGTAATTCTACAGTGAAAAAGGTTCAATATTTTTCTAAACATCTTTCTTTGCCTTTGGAATTTCTAATGCTTTTTAGTTATAAATCCAAGCTCATGCTCTATGACCAGTTGCAGAAATGAGTGTTCTAATTCACATGAAATGTTATCTGTATTTTGTTAGAAATGTAGTTAAGCAGATATTTATGTTTCCTTTCCTCCATTTCTTTAAGTGAGAAATGATGGTGTGTTTTGTTTACAAAAGGTATTATATTTGTGGTGAGTATTTTAGATACCCACAGGACCTTATCAGAAATTAAGTACAAACCAGAAATCATTGGGCACACCTGTGAGGACTTTGTGCTTAATTAAATCACTTGAAGAGGGAGGACCCATTTGTAATTCAGACATTTGAAGTGGGAAAAGACTCCTTTATAACAGATCTTTTGGAGGTTGGTAGACACACTTCTATTCTGGTGTACACCTTCTCTTGGATGCCTATTTACTTGTATGTGTAAGAAGAGTTTTACTCTGCCTCCTTACTCTTGCTTGCAAGTCATTTCCTTCCTTCTCAGGTGTTAGAGATTATTTCTTTCATTCTTTGTCATTCCTTGAAATACTGGAGAGCAGCCAATATATCCAAGGCAGAATACTAAAGGCCTACTGGATTCCTGGGCACTCCTTTCATAGGCAACAATTTTTGGATAATCTCGACTACAGCCTGTAAGTCAGTCTAGTCAATTCCCTTTCTAGATATACAGAGATATCTATACATTCTGCTTCTCTAGTGAGCCCTGCCTCATCAGGGTCCTTGTTTCCATATACAGTTTGCGACTACAAGTGGGTAGATCCATTGGGTGAAGCAGACATTTCTGGAAGCTCCAGGGTATAAAGAAGGTCTTAGGGATTAAGGTTTTGGTGGCAGGACTAGTAGAAAAGATGGAGAAGGCTTTAGGAACATAGCTCCTGAGTTCTAGCTATTCTCAGTTCATTTATGTAAGAAAGTCTCCAATATTAACTCACTGATGCACAACATGGATGTACAGACTAGAAAATATAGGATAACAGACACAGATTTCTGTTGCAGCTATTTAAATAAAGTGTCAATTACCTAATTGAAGTTAGGATCTCTACTTTTGGTTGAAACATGACTATTTCTAGAATTAAATAAAACCCAAAAAACTGGATATATCTACGAAGGGATTTTGTTTAATTAAATCACGTAAAGTGGGAAGATCATGAATTATTTTTGTGAAAGTATCTTTGTATTGGTATGCTTGATTAAGTCAATTAACAGTGTTCAACTCAACTCCCTCTTCTCCCTGGAAACACTGGATCCAGCTGCCACCATGAAAATATCCAAGGTGTCACAGGTTAAATTCTTTTTCACAGAAGAGCCTTACTATTTCATAAAGTCTCAGATTGACTATTCCTTTGCCTCTAATATCTGAAATTAAAAATGTCCTTACAAAAACTAATCAATGTCTCTATTTCTCAGTATATCACAGTACAATTTCTGACTCCTTCTTAATTGATGAGCTTCTACATTCTCAGGTTTTAAATGTTTGCCATTGAAGTTTAAAATTCTTAATCAATTTATGTGTACATGTAATAAAAATAAAAAATA
This sequence comes from Peromyscus maniculatus bairdii, assembly GCF_049852395.1. Lineage (NCBI taxonomy): Eukaryota > Metazoa > Chordata > Mammalia > Rodentia > Cricetidae > Peromyscus > Peromyscus maniculatus. The sequence goes on from NC_134853.1 coordinate 111,419,674, forward strand.
TCTGCTTCAAAAAAGAAGCTTAAATAAAAGAAGAAAAGAAAAACAAGGAAAGAAAAAAAATCCAGTGGGTGATTGAATCATCTAACAAAGGAGACAGGACCCAGGATTTCTTGAGGTGAATGAAATAAGAGGAAATCACAAGAAAACTGCACTTTGGATCATCCCAACAATGCATCACAATTCCTGGTAGGATTTACTATGATCTTCCTTGATGAGTCAGTTAGAGTTGTCAAAAGGGAACAACTTTGGGCCACTATAATTCCCTACTGAGCCAAGTAATAATCCAAAGGGTTTTGTGTGGTGGTATTGTGTTCCTCAAAATATTGTGTACTCTAATAAATTTATCTGGGGTCAGAGAACAAACAGCCACTAGATACAAAGGCTAGAAAATGGTGGCACTCACACCTTTAATCCTAGCATTCCAGAGATAGAAATCCCTCTGGATCTCTGTGAGTTCAAGGCCACATTGGAAATAGCCAAGCATGGTGACACACGCCTTTAATCCCAGAAAGCCAGCCTTTAATCCCAGGGAGTGGTGGTAGAAAGCAGAAAGATATATAAGGCATGAGGATCAGAAAGTAGAAGATTTTGGCTGGTTAAGCATTCAGGCTTTTGAGCAGTAATTCAGCTGAGATTCATTCTGGATGAGGACTCAGAGGCCTCCAGTCTGAGGAGACAAGACCAGCTGAGGATCCGGCGAGGTGAGATAGCTGTGGCTTGTTCTGTCTCTCTGATCTACCAGCATGGACCCCAGTAACTTGCCTCAAGTTTGATTTTATTAATAAGAACTTTTAAGATTCCTTCTACATCTGACGCCCAACGTTCGTGTTACGAATTCATGAAAAAGCTGTTTTCCTGCGGCCTTGTGAGCCCCAGCTCAGGCCCAAGCTACACTCAGCCAGTTGTGGTGGCACACGCCGGTAGGATTTGCTGAAGGAAACAGAGGCAGGAAGATCCCGAGTTTGAGGTCAGCCTAGGAGGCTTGGGAGAAGCTTTAGCCCGGACTGAACCAGAAACAGTGGTGGGACCATGGAAGTAGTGGCTACTGCTCCACGTTGCCAGCTCCTTCTCATTGTGTTGGTGACTTCGGTGATGCTGCTACCTGAGATGAAGGGTTTACTGCTGCTGGTTCAGAGAAGAATTGCCAGGACCATCGTGTTACAAAAAGCATCAGCAAAGGTCAGTTTGGCAAAGTTTGGCAAGACAAATGGTGGGGAAAAATTGCTGTGAAGATTTTCTGTTCTAGGGAAGAATGTTCATGGTTCTGAGAGAGGGACATTTATCAGACTATGATTGTTCCAAACCAGAGAGGAGGAAAAAAAAAAAAATAAAGTCTGCGGGAAACCATGACCATGCCTAACAGTGACTTTGAAATCTTCAAAAAGATGACAGGATCCTACAACAATGATTCCACATGGACTATGATAAAGCCATTAAGCTGATTAACACCATTCAAAAAATCGACTTTGGACTACAAACTGGTCAGGACAATTTTGAGAGGACTAGCTGAGATGATCCAGCCTGACAGACTACTTGAAACAAGCCCTGAACTTTCCTTTTATGCAGAGACTGGACAAATGATACAGGACTTGATGATTAACCCCAAAATTTTCTTTTCAAGATTCCCTAAAGATATCTTCACCCCTAGAAAGCAAAAAGAAAAAGAGAATATAGATATGAGATAGATCATTGAATCTACTCTGAGAAAAAAGATAAAGAAATAATAGGATAAATAGGTGGATCATTGAATCTACACTGAAGAAAAAGGGGAAGATATAAAAATGACAAAAGATAGACTACTGAATCTATTATGAAAAGAAAAAAGAGAAAATAAGGATATGATAAGATAAAAAGGGAGATTATGGAATCTACTTTTAAAATGGAACTACTTGTTTTAAATAAAATAAGTAATGAAAATTTTTTGGTCTGAGTTTATCAGATGTTACTGGACTGGACATTGTTAATATATATAATGGAGTTTTTTGTCTGGATCTGTCAAATGTTAATGGACTAGACATTGTTAATGTAATCTTGACTGTATATTGCATATACTTATTGAAGATTGTTTTTCTTGTATTAGTTATAAGCTTTTTTTAATTTTAGACAAAAAGAGAGGAAATGTGGTGGTATTGTGTTCCCCAAAATATTGTGTACTCTAATAAATTTATCTGGGGTCAGAAAACAGACAGCCACTAGATACAAAGGCTAGAAAATGGTGGCACTCACACCTTTAATTCTAGCATTCCAAAGATAGAAATCCCTCTGGATCTCTGTGAGTTCAAGGCCACATTGGAAATAGCCAAGCATGGTGACACACGCCTTTAATCCCAGAAAGCCAGCCTTTAATCCCAGGGAGTGGTGGTAGAAAGCAGAAAGATATATAAGGCGTGAGGACCAGAAAGTAGAAGATTTTGGCTGGTTAAGCATTCAGGCTTTTGAGCAGTAATTCAGCTGAAACCCATTCCGGATGAGGACTCAGAGGCCTCCAGTCTGAGGAGACAAGACCAGCTGAGGATCCGGCGAGGTGAGATAGCTGTGGCTTGTTCTGTCTCTCTGATCTACCAGCATGGACCCCAATAACTTGCCTCAAGTTTGATTTTATTAATAAGAACTTTTAAGATTCCTTCTACAGTTTTGCTCTCAGTAACTGACTCCTTGAATAGAACCACCCAGAATGAGATTTCCAGATGTAATCAGATCTGAAGTCTTGCAGATTCCAGTTTTGTGACAGCTGTAATTTAACCAAAATTCTGGTATGAAATACTGAGAATTCAGTTGTGTCACGTTAACACTGACAACAGAATTTTTTGTTGGGTGATCTGCCTGTTGTAAAAATTTCTCCTTCTTTAGGTCAAGCTGAAAGCAAATTCTGATGTCTACAGCCTCAGCCTAAGAAGATAGGAGGAGGATACCAAGAGTGGTTTATGTTTTTTATTTATTAATTTATTAACTAATTTATTTATGGTTTGGCTGTTTATTTATTTTCTTATATTTTGAAGTGGGACGTTTTTATGACTCCCACGTTGGACAAAAATGCTGGATTTAAGCAGTCTCCTCTGTGTCATTTTTACCTAGGGCGACTACCACTCCTGCTGAAATGAATGGAATTTTGCTTCTGGTGTTGAGGCAGTCAGCCCATCTTAGCCAATTATGTCCCTCAGTGTTGCCTCTGCCTCCTGATTTTTCACTGTGTCCAGGCCATACATCTCTATCATGGGTAAATACTGACATCTTTTTGAAGTCTGCCCCTGCATCAAGTCTGTTGGACTCCACTAGGGATTGCTTCTCCTGGATTCACACATTTGACCTCTGACACCAGAAGGATAGCTCTAACTAAGTCTATGACAGGTTCCCCAGTCTCTGCCCATCATCACCACAAGGAACAGTATTTAAAAATCCAATATTGACCAAAATACCTGACTATTTTTTTTCTGAATGTTTCAATAAAAGCACTCCAAACATTTCCTCTGGGGAACTGACACTGTGGCAGTCCTTTGTGACCTGCCCTTTCTTTCTTTCCAGGAGAGTTCTGGGGTTCTCAGGACTAGGGATTAATTAAAGTAGCTGGGATATGGTGAGGTGTTATTGTGTTCTCCAAAATATTGTGCACCCTAATAAAGTTATCTGAGGTCAGAGACAGAACAGCCACAATATTAAACATAGAGAATAGGCAGTGGTAGCACAGGCCTTTAATCCTAGCATTCCAGAGGCAGAAATCCATGTGTTCAAGGATACAGCCAAGCATGGTGACTCACACCTTTAATTCCAGAAAGAGAGCCTTTAATCCCAGGGAGTGATGGCAGAAAGCAGAAAGATACATAAAGTGTGAGGATCAGAAACTAGAAGCATTTGGCTGGTTAAGCTTTTAGCTGGTTAAGCTTCAGGCTTTCGAGTAGCAATTCAGTTGAGAGCCATTGGGATGAAGACTCAGTGGCCTCCAGTCTGAGGAAACAAGACCAGCTGAGGATCTGCTGAGGTGAGGTAGTTGTGGCTTGTTCTGTCTCTCTGACCATCTAGTATTTCACCCCAATAACTGGCCTCAGGTTTGATTTTTATTAATAAGACTCTTTAAGATTCATGCTACATCTGGCGCCCAACGTTCATTGTACGAATTCATGGAAAAGCTGCTTGTCTGTGGTCTTGTGGGCCCCAGCTCAGGCCCAAGCTACACTCGACCAGTAGGAGGATCCCGAGTTTGAGGCCAGCCTAGGAGGCTTGAGAGAAGCTTCTGCCCAGGCCGAATGACAAACAGTGGTGGGACCATGGAGGCAAAGCTGCCGCTCTGAGTTGCTGGCTTCTCCTCATCATGTTGATGACTGCAGTGATGTTGCTACCTGGGAAGAAAGGTTTACTACTGCTTGTTCAGAGAAGAATTGCCAGGACCATCGTGTTACAAGAAAGCATCAGCAAAGGTCAGTTTGGAAACATTGGCAAGACAAATGGTGGGGAGAAATTGCTGTAAAGATTTTCTCTTCTAGGGAAGAACACTCATGGTTCTGAGAGACAGACATTTATCAGACTGTGATTGCTCCAAACCACAGAGAAGGCACCAAAAAAGAAGTCTGCAGTGAACCATGACCATAACAGTGACTTTGAAATCTTAAAAAAGATGATAGGACTCCACAATGATGATTCCACAAGGACTATGGTAAAGCCATTAAGCTGCTTAATACCACCAAAAGATCGACTTTGGACTACAAACTGCTCAGGACAATTTCAAGATGGCTAGCTGAGATGATCCAGCCTGACAGACTACTTGAACAAGGATTTTAAACAAGCCCTGCACTTTCTCAATATGCAGAGACTGAAGAAATGATACAGGACTTGACAATTAACCCAAAAATTTTCTTTTCACGATTCCCTAAAGATATCTTCACCCCTAGAAAGCAAAAAGAAAAAGAGAATATAGATATGAGATAGATCATCGAATCTACTCTGAGAAAAAAGATATAGAAATAGACTCTTATAAAGAAATAATAGGATAAATAGGTAGATCACTGAATCTACCCTGCAAAGAAAAAGGGGAAGTTATAAAAATGACAAAAGGTAGATTATTGAAACTTTTTGAAAATATGAATATGGTAAGATAAAAAGATCAATTTTTGAATCTACTTTTAAAAAGGAACTACTTGTTTTAAATAGGATAAGTAATGAAAATTTTTTGTCTGAGTTTATCAAATGTTACTGGACTGGACATTGTTAATATATATATAATGGAGTTTTTATCTGAATCTGCCAAATGTTAATGGACTTAACACCTTTAATGTAACTCTTGATTGTATATATTGTATATACATATTGGATAGTTTTTCTTGTATTAGTTATAAGCTTTTTTTTAAATTTTAGACAAAAAAGGGGAAATGAGGTGGTATTGTGTTCCCCAAAATATTGTGCACCCTAATAAACTTATCTGGGGTCAGAGACAGAACAGCCACAATATTAAACATAGAGAATAGCCAGTGGTAGCCCACGCCTTTAATCCTAGCATTCCAGAGGCAGAAATCCATGTGTTCAAGGATACAGCCAAGCATGGTGACTCACACCTTTAATCCCAGAAAGTGAGCCTTTAATCCCAGGGAGTGAGGCAGAAAGCAGAAAGATGTATAAGGCGTGAGGACCAGAAACTAGAAGCATTTGGCTGGTTAAGCTTTTAGCTGGTCAAGCTTCAGGCTTTTGAGCAGCAATTCAGGTGAGAGCCATTGGGATGAGGACTCAGAGTCCTCCAGTCTGAGGAAATAAAACCAGCTAAGGATCCAGTGAGGTGGGGTAGCTGTGGCTTGTTCTGTCTCTCTGACCATCCAGCATTTCACCCCAATAACTGGCCTCAGGTTTGATTTTTATTAATGACTCTTTAAGATTCATGCTACAATAGGGTATTGACTCACCCCCTTGCTTCCCACTCAATGTACATGGTATCTACCCCTATGAACACACACACAAAAAAGAATCATAAATAAATGAAGTGTTTACATTGCTGTGGTCCAAGTCTACTTAAAAATATTACATATGAATTTTAGAAAAATGTTTTTTCCATGAACATTTCACATCAATATCATAGTATAATTTGATTTTCTGATCACTGGATAGATATATGGAGTCAAAAATTCAAGAATACCTATAAAGTCCTATTAATGCAACATACCCTTGTATTAGTCATGGTTCTCTAGAGTCACAGAACTTGTGGAATGAATATCCCTCTCTCTGTCTCTGTCTCAGTCTATCTCTATCTCTGTCTCTTTCTCTATCTATCTTTATACACACACACACACACACACACACACACACACACACACACACACACACAATGTATTGGAATGTCTTACAGGCTGCAGTCTAGCTAATCCAATATTGGCTAGTTGTGAATGGATAAATCCAGGAATCTAGTAGTTGCTGTTGCCAATAAGGCTGGGTGTCTCAGCTGGTTCTCTGTATATGCTGGAATCAGGAAGAAATATTCTCCACTGCCAGTGAAGCATTGTATATGCTAACAATGAAAAGGCAAGCAAGAAGAGCATGACCTTCCTTCTTCTATTTTCTTGTTTAGACTCCTGGCAAATCGTGTGGCCTACATTAAATGTGTGTCTTCCCAACTTAAGATTTGGATTAAAGGGGTGTGTCTTCCTGCCTCAAGATCCAGAACAAAAGGATTTATCTTCCTGCCTCTAGTTGGAGATCAAAATTACATCTGTTTATGACTCAATGGTCCAAACTAGAAATGGATTTACCCACTTTGAGCCAAACAGAAAATCTCTCACAGGTGTGCCCTTTTTTTTGGATTATAGTTCATTCCTGATGTAATCACATTTACAGCTAAGAGTAGCCATCAAACTCTGGTATCAAAAAAGTGTTTTAACTTTTTAGAAACATTAAAAGTAAAGAAAAACACAGTGTATTATATCTGAATTTCACAATATCTATCAGATACACAGTTTACCATGTCCAGGTATACTTGATAATGATACCTTTGTTTTTCTTACCCCTTGTATTAGTCTGTGTTCTCTAGAGGAACAAAATTTAAATAACAATGAATCTGTCTATCTGTCCATGTCTCTCTCTCTCTCTCTCTCTCTCTCTCTCTCTCTCTCTCTCTCTCTATATATATATATATATATATATATATATATATATATATATATACTGATATATGTCTATTATTAGAATGGTTCACAGGTTATAGTCTCCCTAATACAACAATGGTTTCCTATGAATGGAATGACCAATTTTCTAGTTGCTGTTCAGTCCATGAGGATGGATGGTTTAGCTATTCTTCAGTATAAACTGAAACACCAAAAAAAGTGAGCTCTAAAGCCCTGAGAGGGATGGACTTAACAAGAGCAAGAACAAGCAGGCAAAGAAGGAGACTCCCTTTTTTGATGTTCTTTGTACATGCTTCCAGAAGAATGTGTGGCCCAGATTAAAATTGTACCTTTCCAAGGAAACAATGCCGATTGAAAAATATGTCTCCCAACTCAAAGATCTAGATTAGAAGTGAATCTTCTCACTTCAAATGATTTAATTAAGCCAAATCTCTTTTCAGATATATCCTGCCATTTGGGTTTTATTTAATTCTTGATGTAGTCAATGTGACAACCAAGAGTAGAGATCATACCTACAATTAGTTGATTGATACTTGATTAAAATTTCTCCAACATAGATATGTGTGTGTCACCCTTTATTTTCTAGTCTATATATCCATGCTGAGCATTGGTGAGTTAAAATTGTAGACTTTCCTATATAGATGAACTGAAAATAATCAGTACTCAGGGGCTGTTTCAATAGGATTCTCTATCCTCTCTACTTTTCCACCCACTATTCCCCTGATCACTCACACCTTCTTTATACCCTGAAGCTTTTAGACATGTCTGCTCCACCCAGTGGTGTAGCTGGAGTTTTTTCCAGTCCTGTTCAGCCCTATGGACCTGCAGCTGCTCAGCCCCAAGTAAACACATGTAGGTTTATATTCTTTATAAACTCTATAGCCATTAGCTTGAGTTTATTACTGACTAGCTCTTATACTTAAATTAACCCATAATCCTTATTTATGTTTATCCATGTGGCTTGGTACCTTTTTTTCATTCTGGTTTTACATCTTGTTTTTTCTGTGTCTGACTGGTGACATCTTGCTGTGAATGTGTGCTGCTTTGATTTGATTGATAAATAAAATGCTGATTGGCCAGTACCCAGACAAGAAGAATAGCATAGGCAGGATAAGCAGAGAAGAGAATTCTGGGAACAGGAAGGCTGAGTCAGGAGATGCCAGCCTGCCTTCCAAGGTGCAGCATGTAATGGCACAAGGTAAAACCATGGAACACATGACAGCATAGAGATTAACAAAAATGGGTTGAGTTTAAATATAAGAGCTAGTCAGTGGTAGGCCTTAACTAATGGCTAAACAGTATTAATTAATATAAGCTTCTGAGTGATTATTTTATAAGTGGCTGCAAGGTCTGTGGGGCTAGGCAGGACTGGAGAAAACTCCAGCTACACAGTGGATCTACCCACTTGCAGTCCCAAACTGTATTAGGCAAGGTCCTCTAGAGTAGCAGAACATATAGAATGGATCTCTCTATGTATATAGAAAGAGAATTGACTAGACTGGCTTACAGGCTGTAGTCTTGATTCTGCAACAATGACTGCCTGTGAATGGAAGGTATGGGAATCTAGTAATTCTTTAGTCCTCTAGGCTGGGTATATTGGCTGCTCTTCAGTATTTCCTGAAATGCCGAAGAAGTGAGCTCTAAGACCTCAGAAGGAAGGAAATTACTTGCTAACAAGTGCAAAGAGGCAAAGAGGGACATGCTTCTTGCAGTTCCTATATATAGGCTTCCAATAGAATGTGTGGATTATATTAAAAGTGGCACTATCACCCTCAAAAATCTGGTTTAAAGGTGGATCTTCCCAGTTCGTCCAAATTAGAAATGGGTCCCTCCACTTCAAATGATTTAATAAAGCAAAATCTCCTTATAGGTGTGCCCAACCATTTTTGGTTTTTAGTTAATTCTACATATAGTCATTCTCATAAACTAAAATAGCCACCACAAGTATAATACCTTTTGTAAATATGACAGTCATATGACATTATGTAATGTTTACTTATCATGTGAAACAACTACCATTTCATAGTTATGTCTAAACATGATAGAACTATCTCTCTTATTACCATAAAGGTGTAATACATTTAAAAAAGATAGCAGTGTCTAATAAGGGACATTCTATTATTATCTCAAAATGAATATGATAACCATTGATAAAATCTTAATTGACATCACCTAAAAATTGAGGAAAAAAACTCAAACATGTGCTCAAACTCAATCCTAACAAAATGCAGATAAATGCTCATGTCAATAATAATGTTCATTTCTGCAACTGGTCATATAGTATGACCAGGTATTCATAAATAAAAAAAAATATTAGAAAATCCAAAGCCAAAGAGAGATGTTTGGAGAAATATTGAGCCTGTTTCACTGTAGAGTTACACTTTCAGTAATGCCTTAATATAAGTATTTTTGTAGCATCTTTGTCCAAAGTAGTAAAAACAAGACAAATTTAGTTATAGAAATGGGCTTCTTCTCTCAGTAAGAAAGGGTAAATTAGCTAGTCATAGTGGCTCACACATAGTGGCTCACACAGTGCTCATAATCCCAACACTCAGGAGGCAGAGGCAGGTTGATCTCTGAGTTCCAGGACTGCCAAAACATGTAGTAAGGCCCTGAATCTATCTGACAAACAAACAAACAAACAAGGAAAGGGTAACTTAAAATGATCCCTCTATGCAAAATAATAGGGTTTTACATCATTTGGTAGAGTTTAATATTCTCAATGTTTATTTTGGTATCATCTCCAAACAGTATTTTCAAATTTTTGTTATTGACATTGTTTTAGGAAGGAAACAATACAATTTTATTGAGAAAGTTATCATTTGTGAACACTGGGGTTCCAGCACTGTACAGACTCTCAGGTGCTGCTTGAGGTGACATAATCAGAAAAAATTCTTGTTGCACTAGGCACAAGTGTAGGGCCTCTCCCCCAGTGTGCTTGCTTTGGTGTCTTCTGAGATCTACTGAGCAGGAAAATGTCCATGGGCATCTAGGCTCATTGCACACATAAGGCTTCTCCCCAGTGTGTTTCTTCACATGGTCTTTGAGGTGGAAAGACTTTGTGTAAGGTTTCTCACAGTTCTGGTAGGGACACAAGTAGGGCTTCAAACTGGGACTCTTCTTCTGGGTCACATGGCTCTGGGTTTCTAGGTCTGACTTCTCTTGTGGAAGCTGACTCAGGACTAAAGGGAGAACTGAAAAGCTCCCCAGAGTTTGACTTTGGGCCACAAAGGAACTTGAAGGGCATGTGGATCCACCCACATATGGGGTTTGGTTACCAGATGAAGTCCTCTGAGGACTTTGTGTCTTCCATCAACATTGGGTAATCTCTTCTGACCTGGACAGACACTCTTATCTACAGAGGTGGTCTTCATCTCACCAAAGTAGAAAGTGTCTTCGTAACTGGCAGTCATCTTAGGAGACTGGAACCGGTTCTCCTCTTCACTGGAGTTTGTCTTCTTGTTCCCATAATTAGTTGTGTTAAATCCAGGAGTTTTCATCTGCCAGTCATAGAGAGGTTGGCTATCAACTGGACTTGTCACCTAAGGATAAACAAAGTGATTCTGGTCACCTCTGTAGGATGCTGTTTCATACCCACAGAGTGAGGTTGTTTTTACCACCCAGGATTGTCATCTGACCTCTGCAGACATCCTTATCATTGGAGGATGTCATCTGATGATAGTGGTTTATCTGGTGTTGCGGATCTGTCATCTGATTCTCATAAAAAGTCTGGTATCCTCCATCAGGAGCTATCATCTAATCTCCATAGGATAGCCTATCAGGAGTTGGGGTCCTCTGATGATTCACACAAGAAGTCAGATCAGAAGATGAGGTTATGATTTGATTGGGATAAGGCACCTGACTACAAGTGGGTGTTGTCATCTCACTCTCATAGAGAAATTGTCCCTGCCCACCCCATTTGTCATCTTCTTATAATAGGAGGTCTGGTTACCACTGACAAGCATATTGAGGTCAACATTAAAGGTCTGGTCACACACAGAAACAACTGGATAATCCTCATTTGGTTCCTGGTCAGCACTGAAGGACATCACAGGATCCCCTTCAAGAGTTGCCAGCTTGCTTCCACAGAAAGCAACTTCATTATCACCAAGGGAAGACCTCTGACTTTCACACATGGCTGTACTGTGTGTCCCAGGAGTCTTTTTTACCACTCAGGGTCTTCTTCCAGCTGCCTTCATTGTGGAATGTCTCCTTGGTATCAGGGACTGCTGTCTTCTGGGAATCAGTGAAGGATGTCTTGGGTGTATTGTTGAGCTCCGTCAGTTGAGAGCCTGCTGGGGAATTTATCTGGTCAGCAGACATCATTTTCTGGTTCTCAGAAAGTCTCAATTGGCTCTCCAAAATGGAAATCTATGGCTTTTCCAGAATGTGTCATCATGTTCTGGGCACAGGTGTCTCAGGGCTGCTAGGATATGCAGATATCACCACTGTTTACTTCAAGGTATCCATCTCTTGGCTCTGAGGAATGCAGGATTCTGACTGAGAATCACCTGGGGTTTTCTCCTAGTCCTTATAGGTTTCAAAGAAGCCCCAATGAACTCAAGTTCCTCAGCTATTTGGAGAAAGGAGAACATCTTGCAGAACTAGGTTTTCAGTTGTGAGAACTTACAGTCCTTTAGAGTAAGTACTCAAACACAACACACACACAGAATTATGTTGGTGTCAGAAGCCAGCTGAAGTTATATTCAGTGAAATATTGGGTTGGAGATGAGCTGGAGTCCTGTGCTTCAGACCTTCAGCTGTTGTGATGATGTCAGACTGAGGAAAAATAACTCAACTGGAGTTCTGGATACTTAAAACTTTGGCTGGAAGTGGGCATGTCTTCAGAGTCTCTCCTTTGGTTGGCCAACAGCCCTTTGTTAGCGGAGCTAAAATTCAGTCTTGCTCATGCTTCTCCTTCCAAGCTTTTAGAGATTTTATTGAATTTTCCAGCAAAGGGGCCATGAATTTCTTAATTTCATTAAGTCCAAGTAGGAATAAACTGCATTTTGCATCATTCCATCCATTCCATAGTAGTGGTTGGATGATTTTACTCCCATCTTATTTGATGTGAGTGTGGAAGGTGTTGAAACAGAACACTGTTGGTCCAAAGAAATTCACTAGAGATCCCAGTTTCAAGCTAATAGATTTTGCTCTTAGAAACTGAGTCCTTGTGTAAACACCCAAGATCTATATTTCTCTGTCTTATCAGCTGCTTGGTCATGCAGATTCCACCTCCTTGACAGGAATAATTTAATCTTCTTTTGAGGCAGTGCCTAGCATCTAGATTATTTACTTAATCTCCTCCTCACAGACACTTCTAAAGCTGATAGTGTTTGAGTCACCTAGCCAAGGCTACAGAACTTCAGTGATATCATTTTCTGAATTGCTACTGTGAGGGGATTTTCTATATTGAACTTTCCATCCCTACTCCACTCCTTAGCTCTGGGTTTACTTTGGTTGACCTCCACATAAGAGTTAAAGATGCAGAAACTGAAGACTGTCAATTGATCTCCTTTTGTTTTTGCTTTGTCTGTTTCTTTTGTTCTGATTGATGTGAGTCTCTCTCTTTAGGTCAGGCTCAACTAAAATTCTGAAATTTCTTGCCCCAGCCTGAGATTATAGGTGGGACCTACTGAGCCTGGTATTTTATTTTGTTTTATTTATTCTTGTTTATTTGTTTTGCACTTTTGGTTTGAAAATTTTGTTTAAGCATGAGATCTCATTGTGTTGCACAGTCTGATCAGGTTGCCTCAGTGCTTTGTTGATGAAGTTTTGAAATTTCCACTTTGACTCCACATTTTCCTTCAGTATTCCGTTGTCTCCTTCTCCCCCTAACTCTTTACTCCACTTCCTCTGTTCATCTTTATTTTTATCTTAAGATATTGTTTCATCTTATGGCCAGATTTTAGTTAATAATATCAATGATCATAGGGTTTTTTTTTTCATTTTTGTTTGTTTGTTACCTTTCTTCTTTCTCTGCTTCCCCATTTCAGATTACAGCATCAGAACCCCAATCCTATATCCTGGCATGAGCATATGGATGCTCTTAGGGATTCCAGTGAGCTTCCGGTAAAGCAAAATAATTTCTTTTTTTCTAGTGAACACATCATCATCTAACCACATTGCTGTTAATATTTTGTTAAAGCTACTTTTCTAAATTTTAACTTCCATTTTGCTGTACATTTGAGCAATTTTCTGATGTTTTCTCAGAGAAAAATACAAATCAGGAGTGTAGTCAACTAATTGATTAGAAAAAGTATTAATTTTGGAGGGTGAGTCCAGTCTCTACATCTGTAAATGATTGGCTATCTGTGATGATATAGTAGAGAGAAGCAATCAGCAAGGATAACAGTCAATTTTTGCTATTATTGACAGGACAATATTATTTCCTTTTACCCCTCTCAGTAATCTAGTTTTCTTCTTCTAATGACTCTCAGTGTCCTGTAAACTGCTTTTAACTTCTCTAATTAGTAGAGCTCTTACTCCACTTCTTTTTCTCTGTTCATAATCATTTGGCTTTCTTTTTGATTTTGTGAAGCATAATTTCCTCCTTAAATTTAGTGCTTACATCATTCAATGTAAGGGACTGTGTCCTCACAATGTACCTTATTGATATTTTTACTTGTGATTGTGTAATAGGTATGGCATTCTAAAGTGCCTAAATTAATCCAATTGTTTATCTATAAAACCACCTGCAACCAAAGTGTGAGATAACAAAATCACTGAAAAAAATAGAAGCATGAGTTTGACTCACAAAAATCTCATTTTATTTTATGTTTTTCTATTATAGGCATCACCTCAGTACATCAAGAAAAGGACAGTTTTGTATAGGAAAACAAATGAGCTCATTATAAAGATATAAAAACCAATGACATTCAAAGCAGTGTTAGTGCTCAACAGACTAAAATGAAACAATCCACTATAAGGAAATGGTTAGGTCAGATTCTCTTTTTTTTTTTTTTTTTTTTTTTTTGGTTTTTCAAGACAGGGTTTCTCTGTGTAGCTTTGTGCCTCTCCTGGGACTCACTTGGTAGTCCAGGCTGGCCTCGAACTCACAGAGATCCGCCTGGCTCTGCCTCCCGAGTGCTGGGATTAAAGGCAGATTCTCTTAACAGATCATAACTGGTAGGAGTTTGAATCAGAGATGAAATATTCCCCCATCTATGAAGTAAACATTGAAAACAATTTTAAAACACTGGGACCTCAATACTAGAGGAAGAAAACACCTCCTGTCTCATTGAACTAGTAGATAAGAGCTAATGAAATGAATATTACTAAGCCAGCTCTCTTTCCTCTATGTGCTTTTCTACAATAAACTAGAAGTTAAATTAATTCATATTCCTTTGCTGAGACTGAAATTACATTGTAAATGTTGTTCCAGTTCTGAAAAGCCATTGTTCCTCTATAGATAAGTAATTTGGGTGGTTTCTGATTTTGTATTTGAGTGCCATTAAGGATGGACAATAATAACAGCAGAAAGACATCAACTATTCTAGGGCATAGATCTTGTGTCAGGAAAACCTGGCTGTGAATACAAACATTGTCATATTCTAAATAGGTCACCTTGGGAATGTCATTTGCCTTTCCGCTGTGTAATCTATAAACTGTTGGTAACATTACTTCATACCTTTTAGCTTTATTTTGAGAAATGAAATGAGGTAATGCATGTAAGGCCATACCTAATACACAGTAACCACTTTTGTGTAAAGGATATCTATGTGATGATATCTTCCTTGTGCTCTAACAAATAAAGACTGTCTAGAGATCAGAGTGTGGAGCTAGCCACTAGTTAACCATAGAGGCCAGGCAGTGGTGGCACACACCTTTAATCCTAGTACTTGGGAGGAAGAAGCACGAAGATCAGGAGTTCAAGGCCACCTGAACTACACAAGATTGAGCCAGTCTAAAACTGAACTACACAAGATTGAGCCAGTCTAAAAGAGAAACAGAGCCAGGCAGTGGTGGCACACACCTTTAATCCCAGCACTTGGGAGTTAGAGACAGGAAGTGATATGCCTGGGCAGAAGGAGGAATATAAGGTGGGAGAAGACAGGAGCTTGGCCCCTTTTCAATCTGAGGATTCCTAGAGGTAAGAAGTCTCTCTGGTGTCTGGCTGCTCTGCTTCTCTGATCTATCAGCTTTTGCCCTAACATCAGACTCTGGGTTTTTATTATTAAGACCAATTAGAATTCACATTCACACTACATATCTATTATTTTATTATGTATAAATATGGAAGGGAAACAAAATATAAATCTCAATGTACTAGTCACATATATTTACTTAGAAAATGAGTTTTCCTCTGGTCAGCTGCTAAGATATCTGGATTTGCCATTGCAATTCTCCAGCCATCCCAGCCACGTATGAAAACTCCCGTTCTGTACCAAAGCTTCTCTCTTCTTT
This sequence comes from Peromyscus maniculatus bairdii, assembly GCF_049852395.1. NCBI lineage: Eukaryota > Metazoa > Chordata > Mammalia > Rodentia > Cricetidae > Peromyscus > Peromyscus maniculatus. The sequence goes on from NC_134853.1 coordinate 111,435,177, forward strand.
ACTGCTGATGTAGGACAGACATTTTATATGGATTTCTAGTCTGTTTCTCCATGCCTCTATTTTTTTCCCTTTCAATTGATGGTTTTTTTGGGGGGCAAAGGGAAGCCAGGTTTGCCACTCTGCTCTGAATTCCAGACACACCTGCTTCTAGTCCAGTTCCTCTAGATATTGGCCCATTTCCAAACAAATAGTTATGCTTCTAGGCCCTAGGTTCTACATATTGGAATAATTTTCTTGAAATTATCTGTGTGTAGGAAAATGTGGTAGGATCTATGTGTAGGAAAAATCTGTGTGTAGGAAAATAATCTCAAAGGATTTCAGTGACAAATTTGTGACTTTCCTTTGAACAGTGTAGAATCATTTAAAGTATGTTAACATAGGAATGAAGGAGCATTAACAAACTCCGATGAACTGAGCAGAATAGAAGTAAGACTGTGACTAGAAAGCTGGTTTAATAATCCCAAGAGTAACTTCAGGAGGATCACAACTACAAAAGGAAATGTTAGAAACATCAAAGAAATTTTAAAATATCTTTGAAGTGTAATAATTTTTGGGAAAATAGCTTCTAGTATCACCTTTACATGATGTGAAATGTATAGTATAATAAAATGTAATTATACAATAAAATTATTTCAAGATGGGAAACACAATGGCTTTTGTTAAAGTCTTATCTACTACTTTCTTAATTTGATTAAAGAAAACAATTACAATGTACCCAAAGCAAAATATTAAAATCACTTGTTATAATGAGGTACTTCACTGATTTGTTGGGCTTTACATTCTTCTGATTGCATACATCTTTCCATTTGTAGTTATAATATTTTCAGATTTCATGGAAAATTGAAAGTGTAAATTAGCTCCATAAATATACATGACAACCTATTTTAGGCAACATTCCTAGTATATCAAATTAAGTACAAATGAATATGTCATACAAATATACATTACTTGGGTGCTCAAAGAAGGTGTACAAATATGGCTTCCTGCATGAAAGAGCCTAATATCAAGCATATTAAACTTAAATATATCTGTAATTTAGACAAAGTTTTTGTTTTATAAATTTAAACTTTAAAACTACTTTGCCTCTTACAAAATCTACTCTCTAGTGTGAGCTGATAAAACTGTAGAATATTAATTTAGTGTTTCCATAAAATGTCTATCACACAGTTCTGCTACCAAAGATCTCCAATCATACTGTCAGCCCTGTTATACAACAACAGTTAGAGTTGAGGTGAGTTACTCAAACTGGCTTCAAACTAAATTGATTTCTACAATTGGCTAGGAGACTTGACTTGAATTTCCCCTCTTTCACTACTCTGTGTAGGCTACCTTATACACACCCTCTGAGGTCAGTGCAGTCAGATTTCTGTCCCTTACTCAACCAGGTCAAGGTCCATGATGACCATCCATCCTCATCCTCCTCCCTTTTTCCCCCTTTCCCTATCATTGAGCTGATAGCATGGGGAAAAGGATTAGAATTCAACCCAATTCTAACATTATCTTCTGTAATAAAATAATTATTATGTGCTTTACATAAACTAAAGCAGATTAGACACACCATGTTTTTAATTATTCTTCTTCCTTTATTTGGTCACATTTTATAACAAAATTATTAATGTGCTTTACTCTTCATAAATAAAGTTTGATATACTGTTTTGTTTTTTTCTTTTGAGACAGGGTTTCTCTGTGTAGCTTTGTGCCTTCCTGGAACTCACTTCATAGACCAGGCTGGCCTCGAACTCACAGAGATCGGCCTGGCTCTGCCTCCTGAGTGCTGGGATATACTGTTTTTTGATGTTCAGTAATTTGTAGAGTTTGGCCCCAAGCAGATATTTTGGTGGTTTTTATTTTTCTATCAATTAATAATAGTTCTAAAATTCATATATAAAATGTTTATATATGCATGTGAATATATTAGTTGAATGAATTGCTAGATTTGCAATTTCCTCACTGCGAGGTAAAAAAGATTGAATCAAGTGATCTATGTATCATTATCTAAGGAAATTTAGAAATTCCATCAGTTCTGTATCAAAACCTAATCTCTTTTTATTATAATAAAAGCATGATACTGTGGTGGGTGATATTTTATTTGTGCTGAAATGTGATTTTATTTGTATGTTAATAAATAAAGTTGCCTAGAGATCAGAGGTCATAGCCATTAAGCAGAAGTCTGGCAGTTGTAGCACACGCCCTTAATCCCGATCACATGGCAGGCAGAGTCTCTGTGTGTTCAAGGACACAGCCAAGCATGGTGATGCATGCCTTTAATCTCAACACCAACCGAAGAGACCTGGATGTCTGTATAGACAGGCAGTGATGAGGAAGTCATGTGGTTGGGTTTAGAGCCAATGAGAGGGCGGAACAGAAAGGCAATGAAAAGACAGGACAGAGGAAGAAACTCTCTCTCTCTCTCTCTCTCTCTCTCTCTCTCTCTCTCTCTCTCTCAGGAGGAATAGCAGCAACTGGTAAGCTAAAGGCTAGTGCTCTGATATCTTGGGCTTTTAACTCTGCATTTGGTTTTGTGTTTCTTATTTAATAAGACCGTTTAGAATTTTGTCTACATGATACTCCCATTGACAAGCACTCATAGGCTCAATAAGATCTACAATAAATAAACAGATAGGGAAATAAAACCATAAGAGAGCCTAATAGTGCAATACAGCAAAGAACACAGAAGGGAACAGAGTGAGGAGGATGCCAATGTGGCCATCCAGATCAATAGTGAACCCAGTGAGGGGCTGTGGAGCAGAAGACAGGATCTGAGGCTGTTTTGTGTGGCTATATTAAAGAAGCCTGTTCTACTTGGAAGCAGTCACAGTTAGATGCTGTAAAGGAAGGGAATCTGGAATGTTTGGGGATCATGCAGACTATAAGAAGAGAGGGGCAAGAGGGTACACAAGTGATAAATCTAATGCTGGCCTTGTTGAGCTCATGCTCAGACAGTCATGTCAGTGAGACTTTATGGGTGTGTTACTGAAATTCTTGGGAGACATGGTCTCCGAAAACTCCCCATTCTTCTGGCTCTTATATTATTTCTGTTTCTTCTTCTGCAATGATCCATGAGCCTTAAGTGGAGTAGTTGTTTTATAGATGTATTCATTGAGGTGGCTCTACAACTCTGTATTTTAATTGGTTGTGATTTTCTGTAATGGCCTCTGTCTGTTGCAAAGGGAAGTTTCCTTGGTGCAGGGTGAGAACTGTGTGTGTGTGTGTGTGTGTGTGTGTGTAGGGACAAATACTGAGAATGCAGTTAAGGATTAACCCTATTTTAGTAACACAACTGTTGTAGGTTCTCCTCTAAGATCCATGACTTTGCTAGCTCTGAGTACTTAACTAGATTTCTAGTACTGGATATGATTTCTCTCTTCTTCAGAAAGTCTTTAAGTCCAATGAGAGCTATGGGTTACACTCATGGTAGGCATGCTGCTGCTGCATCCTTAGGTTTATCATGTTATGATGGTTGTTGATTTGGTTCATAGCTGTCATAGCTGCGTAGGACTGTTGGTTGTTGTCCTCATTTGCAAACTTGCATAGTGCCTTGGGGAATCAGGAATGCTAGTCCTCAGGGGCCTCTAGACCCTGTGTCTGAAGTGCATGGTGTCTCCAGCAACAGGAACCTACCTTCTACCTCTGGGAGGCAATCAGCAACAGCCTGTAATGGTTTGGGAGTCTCTTGTACAGCCATGACCAACAACTCATAGAAAATATTTTCATCATTGGTGTTGGACTGTTTGTTAGATGGTCTTTGAGTTTTGGAGGAGAACATTGTCTGCCTAGATGGAGATTTTTTAAATCCAAATTAGTTACATTTACACACTGACTTCTGTGTATTAGAGATATTCTAGGTAGTTGATAATATGATTCTTTATGATCTTTTCATACATTGTTACTGTTTTTTTACCCTCCTCCATTATTCTTCTGTATTTATCTCCGTCCTACCTAATTCAAGCCCTCACCCTTTTTTTTTCCATTTCTCCCATATTACCATGGATGGCATGGGGGTGGACAGATATGGGAGTGGACAAAGGAGGGCTTTTGGAGAAGTGAGAAGAGTCCTGGAAGCCTCAACTCTACACAAAGAATTACAGGTAGCTAAGGAATGCTGAGAGAAGACGAAATAGTCTTCCCTGGGGAAGAGAGCACAAATTGGTTATCCAATACCGAATGATCATCCATTAAACATGTATTCACATAACATTATACAAACTGAGAAGGGTGGACTTATGTATTTAGGAATATATACATATACATGTAACAAAAATTGGTGAAAAAAGATGCCAGGAATTTGAAAAAGTTTAATGAGGGGAATGTGGGAGGGCTTGGAGGGAGAAAAAGAAAAAGATGAATGAAGCTGTAATTATAATCTTAAAAACAAAAAAAAGTAATTTATGAAAACTAATACTGACAGGAAGTTCTGTCTTATACCATGAAAGGATTTTTTTCCAGAATAGGAATTATTTATCTATGAAATACTTTAAAAGTAATTTTCTTGCATTCTCTTCTGCTTTGTTTTCTAATACTTTGCTACACTGACATATTTGCTGTTCATTTATCAGTCACTAATAGTAGTCTGTAGACTGCTGGGAGAGAAAAGGCATCAGTGGTTTTACCCAGTTGTGAATCCTGCTTGTTACAATAGTGACTTGCCAGGTACTGGTACAAGAGTAAGTAAACTATTGAAATATTTTATTGCATGTTACTCTATGACTTTGATAAGAAATTCTCTTAATTTATTTTTAGAATGTTTGTTCATACACACACCTACATAAACAACTTCTTGGTTTAATTGATCAATTATACTGTGTTCTTATACTCAAATTTATTAAATATAGTTCTATTTCCTTCATAGATTCCTTTCTTTATGGTTTCTTTGGCTTATCTTGCCATAATTGTCTACCTTTCAATTCAGTACTTAAATTTTTCATGTTTGATAGCTTAAGTGCTAAGGCTATGAATCTTAGTTTCTTTTCTGTGGTGATAAATTACTCTGGCAAAAGCAAGTTAAGGTAGAAAGGGCTTATGCTTCTTAGATTCAGATGACAGTCTTACATAGCAGGGAAGTCACAGTGGCAGGTGTTTAAGTGGACAGTCACATAATGTCCACAGTTAAAAGAAGAGAGCAAAACACTCATGCACTGTATTGCTCACCTTGCATTTTCCATTCTTAAACAGCCCAGGATGCCTAAGGAATGGTGCCACCCACATTTGATCATTTGATGGCTCTTCCTCACTCAATTAACAAAAAAAAAAAACAAAACAAAAAAAAAAAAAAACAAGATAATCCCTTACAGATATTCCCAGAGGCCCATCTCCCGGGTGATTCTAAATTCTGCCAAGTTGGTCATTAACTGGAACAGTAAGAATGTGAAGTTAATTTCAAGGTATATTAACAGCATTTTGCTGAAAATGCTCTTTTTAACCATGCCATAAACAAATTCTTGCTCCAACATTCAGTTGGCCACTGTTCTCCAATACACTCTCATTTTTCTAAGAACTCTTTCCCATTAATATTTTTCCCCTGATATGTATGAGTTTCTTTGTTTACATAATTTTCCTCATTGTTTCAGGAGCGTATTCAAAACAGAACCTCAATTGTTAGAGCCTCTTCCAGAGTTATTAAGAAAAGTATGGCTTTGCTTTTTAAATATTATCATTTAAATATTATTTCATGTTGAATCTCTACTGAGTTTTCATTTGATTTCCTAAATGTTGGCTTCACTTGATGGAAATGTGTTGTGCTAGTTAGTTTGTTTTTCCAACCAATACAGGCTACAGTTATCTGGGAAGAGGGAAACTGATTTAAGAAAATTCCTCCATTAGAATGATCTATAGTCAAGTCTGTGGGGGAATTTTCATAATTAATCATTGATTAGGAGAGCCTAGCACAGTGTAGCAGTGTCACAGTGTAGCAGTGTAGCAGAAAGGAATATGAGCTAAAGCTTGGAGTCTAAGCCAATAAGCAGTGTTCCTCCATGATCTGTGTCTTAGCTCCTGCCTTGAGTTTCCAGCTCTGCTTGAGTTCCTGCCTTGGTTTCCTTCAATGATACACTTTGATTGAGATATTTAAGCCAAATAAAACCTTTACTCTTCAATTTGCTTTTAGTGGGTGTTTTATTGCAGCAAAAGAAAACATACTAAGATGGTTGTAGACCAGGAAACTTGAAAGCACAATCTTTCCCCCTCCCCTCTTGTTTTTCAAGATAGGGTTTCCTTATGTAACCCTGGCTGTCCTGGAACTAGCTCTGTACATCAGACTGGCCTAGAACTCAGAGATCTGCCTGCCTCTGCCTCCCTAGTGCTAGGATTAAAGGTGTGTGCCACCACAACCTGGCTGAAAGCATAACCTTAATGAGAAAAACTATGGCATAGTCAATACCACATTATATTTTTTGATATTTATAAATATGATTATATGTAAAATACTGTAAAAATAGTATGAAACAGTTACCCATGCTACTTCCCAGCTCCTCCACAGGTTATAATATGCCCTTTATCCTATTTCTATTCTTTAAGAAATAACTACAGCTAGAGACAGTATAAAGAAGAAATACTTAGTTAGCTACAGTTTTTGAGGCTGAAAATCTGAGATCAGGGGGTCACATCTGCTGGCTTTGATTGAAGGGTCCCTTGACTATATGATAGAGGAGTAGAAACAGAACTGGCTACATATGAAAGGAAAAGATTACAAAATGACACAGGAAGCCATAGAGATTTTGAGACCAGGATTGGTCTTCCACAGCAGTGAACAGCATATGGTTTTCAGAGGGCAGCACTTCCAATGACCTGGATATTATTCTTATTCTAGGCTCCACCTCTTAGAAGTTTTACTACCTCCCAGTACTGACCCTCTCTGGACCAAGACATTAACCTCTGGACCACTGAGGAACAACCACATCCAAAGCACAGGGGAAATTTTTAATTACAATACCAAGTGTAGTAATAACAAATGCATTCTCATATCCTTTTCTGGTTTATATGTCTCAACTGCATTATACTATTTATTTTAATATTGATGAAAATGAGAGACCTGGTTGTATTTTTAGGGTTAGGTTCTGCATAGTTATTCCTTATTGCTATTCTATTTTGTTTTTTGATTATTTTTTTAACCAAATATAAAAGTTATCCCCCAGGAATATGAAGTTTTTGTGTGTGTAATTTGATTTACTACATAACTTATCATATCAAGGGGATTAAGCATGTCTTACTTTCCCCTCCCTCCCATATTGTATAACTGAAAGTGTTTTTTTAAAAATAGCAAACAATTATCCACCTAGTATCAAATGGTTGAGATGGATAGTATGGCAATATGATTTTAAAAATTGATTTTAGCACCACTCAGCTGAGCATAAAAGAAAATATATGACCTGCTAAAGAGGCATTGTGAGACCACAGCACATAGTCCATCAATGCCACAGCAAGAACAGGCACTAAAAGACCTTTCTGCTAAGGATGGAGTTTCTATCTGCTATGTAATCCTAACTAGACTTTTCCTTGACCTTGAAAACAATCAAAGCATAATCAATGATCACCTAATAATAGTGGCTCAAGCATTATATGTGTGTGCCTCCTGCTGAACCACAAATGATGTTTACCTCATCCTTAGAAACTATACTGTGAGGAATTCAGAAAGCAAAGATATGTTGCCCTGAAAATGCCACAAACTATAAATACCAAACTGGCCTGCTATAGTTAATTAAGAGTCTGTTAAATTAAATATGTAACCATTATATAATGATAAATTCATTTCATTATTGATTATGCAACCAATAATAGAATTGTGATTAAAAAGTAAATTTGCTGATGATTAACCATAAGAACTATATAAGACTACACCCAAAAAGCTGTGTAAAGTTTCCAGAAAGGTCATCCTGAAGCAAAAGTAACAACCTTCATGATGCTGAAGGACAGAATCATTTGCATCAGTATGCAAAGGGCTGAGCTCAATATTAAGCAGAATATTTATATGCATATTGGTGACTAAGATATGCATAAAATTATGGAACCAGAGACTAAGAAAAAGAAATATGCGAAGCTTATCTGATCCAACTATTTGTCTTCAGGTTGTGTGATTATAAAGCCCACAAAAGGGCTGGAGAGATGGCTCAGCCATTAAAGGCTAAGCTCACAACCAAAATATAAAGCCCACAAAAAATGGAGAAGTTATTTAATGATAATATTTATTCATGGACTGAACAAACCCCTTTTGACAATGCCTTTTATTTTCTAGGCACCCTAGTTCAAAGAAAGAATCACATCATGCTCTCAAAGACTGTATAATCTATGGGAAAAAGGGAAAATTCAAAATATAGAACATAGAAGTATGAGTCAATTATTTCTGTACCCTTCAATGAATATTTCAAGTTGTACTCATATAAACAGTTGCTTCTTAATCACAAAAGCACTCAGATATGCTTTTAGAAATGAACTACAATTATAGAAAAAATGTAAGATTGTAGAAAAAAATGTAAGAGGAGAAATTCAACTTTTGAATTATAGGCAAGCGATACAAGGCAACACCAGAATTATTGTAAAGATATGCTTAACAAAAAATCTTCAACAGAAATAGTTAAAATTTAAGAGATATTTGGTGAAAAATCTTACTGAAGTAATTAGTCTTGATTGAAAAGAGAAACTGAAAATTAAAAAAAGTAAGAACAAATATTGATGCTCAGGAATGGTCCTTCTTGTACAAATGAGATTATGTTGTGGTTATTCATGGGCCATGGAAACTAGAGAACAACAGAGAACTAGGTAAACAACACCAGACAAAGGTCTTAAACAGGTGGTGAAAACTTTTCTTTGATAAGATTTCATCAACAGGTTACCTGAAAGGCACATAGGATGAGTGGAGGCTCTTATATATTGATATATGATGGCCATTGTTGGTCGGACATCAAGCTACAAGTGTGCATACTCTTTTTGTTTGATTATGCTTTACAGTGAGCGATAGCAAGAACTGAAGATGCTAAGCCTAGTACAGGGGGAGGCAGGGAGTAAAATGGTATGTAGAGCTCAAAAGAAAAGTCTCCTTTGTGAGCTTTCTCAAGAGTAGACTACGAGAGAGATGAACACCAACAGTTATTTCCTATGTTAAGTAGTTCTAAAGGCCAGGGCACTATCAACCCTCTTCTTTTCCCACAAGTTTGCTTCTGTAGGGCAACTAGGTAAGAAAAATATTTTACAATATATGACAGAAAAACAAACTAAAAACCAACTAACCAAGCAACAGGAACAAAGTCACTAGACTTGTTTAGAGTCTACAAACTACAGAAGATATTTTAGTAATAAAATATTGAAAGATGTACTTTTTTTACAATTATAAAACTCTAAATGTTAAACAAAAATGCCAGATTTTCTAACAAATAAAATATAGAGTAAACAAAGGACCAGATCATACCAAAATATAAGGCTTAGAAATTTATAAGTTAGATTAGTAAAGAATATCTTCTAGTGCTTTTACCTGATTGTTTGAATATATTCAAATAGGTACTACATCTATTTTTTTTGCACCTAGTTGTCATTACATGGCCAAATTTTCTAATTCTTTTCATAAAAAATATCTTGTCATTGTAGTATTCACAATTTTAAGTCAACTCAGTCTTACTATATGTCTTGGATATATCTCATTTAGAACAGAGCTTGTTTGCACTCTCTGAAAGTGACAGCCTCCATATTAGTATTCATCAAATATGCATTTTTCCTTTACTCAAAGTTTTTACATAATTTTTAAATTTCCTATAGCATCTTTCAGAGGCATATCCAAGTCACCTTTCCAGTTTGGATCCTTATGCTTTTTGTACTACACTCTTCTAGCTGTTTTGTTAAATACTGTCTGACAATATCATGTTTTCTCCTGCTCTTGACACAATCTGTTTTTTTAATATGAGCCAACTTCATAAAGTTATTCTTCAATTATTAAATTATTCAAATAAGGTTGGTCACTTAAATATTATCAGTACATTTTTAAATTGTTAAATTTTTTGATGTTACATGTTCTTAAACTGAAAATAAGCAATGTTTTCACAGTGACCTTATTTTGCCTCTCTTCTTGTTTAGAAAAGAGACAGCATAAAGTTTTCACTAAATATGCTTCTAGGAATTAAGATCTGGATTCTAATTATCCTTTATTCCACTGGAAAAGAAAACATCTTAATGTAGTAATTATTAAAGGCAGAAAATGCATTTATTCATTTATACTATCAATCAATATTTATTATCAAGTGGTAGATCACAAGCAGCAGGAGAAAGAACATAACCCACTGTATCCACAAGGTTCCCACAAATTAAAAGGAAGATAAACAATTACTAGATGGAAAGGAGTGCAGTAGATATGTGTCATAACTAGACTATTGTGAGCAACCAATACAGAAAACTTCCTGGTGGAAGATACTGTGCTCACTACATTTTTTTTTGCTGCTTAGGGATCACAGGATACAAACCACACTATTGTAATAATAACAGATTATACCAGTCATGGCATTTATGATAACAGATTTACCGGTCATAATATTTATGTTATCATGATATATATGTTATGTGTTTTAAAGCCTAGAATAAAAGAAACCCTGATCATTTCTCCTCTGTAGACCCACTACACCCTATAAAGACCTCGTGTGAAATATGTTGCATTTTAAAAACAACTATACCCCACGCAGATTAATTTATCAAGGAAAATGATGGAGTAAATCAGAGTTCAGAAAGCACATGGTATTTACACGGACTCACTCTCATTTGACTTCGTCCAACTTTCTTCTAGATGGCAAACAAATTTAAGAAACTAATAAAAATAAGCCTCACTTACTGAATTTCAAACTTGAAACATTGATAGTGACCCCCCCAGTAGACCATTATTTTTCATTTAAAATGCTTCTTCCCTTTAATACTTGGCATTTATCATTATGTAGGTGAGAAGTGCCCTATTAACACAGGATTATACAAGGTATTAGCAAATTTCACAAAGCTATGTCAAAATACTTGGTACAAACAATGTCAAGAAGAAAAGGTTTATATGGTTATCACCACACTCCATTATGCAGGAAGGTTTGATTTACAATTGGGAAAAACTTTCAGCAAGTCTTGTTATATCTCCATGGGTCTGGAAGAAGAAAGTCTGGAAATGAAGTAGATAACCTCAAGACTCACTCTCAGAGATGTCCTTTCTCCAGCTAGGCTCCACCTCCTAAATATTCTACAACTTCTCAGAAAATTTCAACAACTTCAGGCAATAGTTAAACACATGAACTTAAGGGAGGCATTCTACATTCAAAATATAACAGAATCAAAAGTATACTTACATATACTTTTTCTTTGTTAGTTATTTGTTTTTCTCAACTTGATTCAAGTTAGAATCATTTGGGAAGAGGGAACCTTAACTGAGAAAATGCCCCCACCAGACTGGCCTATAAATGAGCCAGTAAGCCATTTTCTTTTTTTTTAAATTCATTTTATAATTTAATGTAATTTTACATATCAGCCACAGATTCCCTTGTTCTCCCCTGTCCCGCCCCCCTTGCCTTCTCCCCAGCCCACCCCCCATTCCCATCTCCTCCAGAGCAAAGACTCCCCTGAGGATTAAGTTCAACCTGGTAGATTCAGTCCAGGCATGTCCAGTCTCCTCCTCCCAGACTGAGCCAAGTGTCCCTGTATAAGCCCCAGGTTCCAAACAGCCAACTCATGCACTGAGGACAAGACCCAGTCCCACTGCCTGGATGTCTCCCAAACAGTTGAAGCCAATCAACTGTCTCACTCATCCAGAGGGCCTTATCCAGCTGGGGGCTCCTCAGCTATTGGTTCATAGTTCATGTGTATCCATTTGTTTGGCTATTTGTCCCTGTGCTTTTTCCAACCCTGGTCTCAACACTTCTCGCTCATACAAACCCTCCTCTTTCTCGCCAACTGGACTCCTGGAGCTCCACCTGGGGCCTGGCCGTGGATCTCTGCATCCAGTTCCCTCAGTCATTGGATGGGGTTTCTAGCACGACAATTAGGGTGTTTGGCCATCCTATTACCAGAGTAGGTCAGTTCGGGCTGTCTCTCGACCATTGCCAGCAGTCTATTGTGGGGGTATCTTTGTGGATTTCTGTGGACCTCTCTAGCTCTTTGCTTCTTCCTATTCTCATGTGGTCTTCATTTATCATGGTTTTTTATTCCTTGTTCTCCCTCTAATGAATGATGTGGTAGAGTCCATCCCACTGGGACCAATATCACCCCTGGGCAGGTAGTTCTGATTTTGCGGAGCAAGATTTGAGCAGCAGTCAGGTAAGCAGCATTCCTCCATGGCTTCGTGGTTCCTTCCTCCAGGTTCCTGACAAGTTCATGCCATGACTTTTCTCCATGCATAACCACATAAGTTTCATGATGTTTTATTGTAACCATAGAAACCTAGCTAAGACAACCTTAAACAGTCATCACATTTTTATTCAACCTGCATACTTACTATGATGTTGTACTGTAAGTCTAACAATTCAAGCGAAGTTTTATGGGTTGCAGTTACACAGCAGGAAGCACTAAGACTGCAAATCTTAGGTGCATAGCTTTACATAACATGGCCCAGTTTGGGTGGGTTTTTTTTTTCCAAAGTTAAAAGTGTTGGAAACAGATCAAAATTTTTCTGATGTAGAATTGATGTGACTAAGCCTTATCCTAGAATCAAACAACTGTTCTTCCTTCCCCACTGACACAATTGTTTTTTTTTCTTTTATTGTCTTTTCAAAACTATTTATTTCAATTTTTGTATGTGGTATTGTGGACATGTGTGGATGTAGGTGGTGGTCAGTGGTGGAAATAGTGTCTCTCCTCATTGGCACTCCATTATTTTTTTGAAAACTTTTATTTCAAGACAAATCTCTCACTTAACCCAAAGAACCTCTTCAACTTCGCTAAGATCTGCCTATCTCCATCTAATCTCCCACTCCTCCAAGAATGGGGTTATCGACATGTGTCCCAACACAGAGATAGATGTTTTATGCAGTTCTGTGGAAACAAACTTAGGTCCTTGTGTGACAGAATAAGGACTTTACTGACTGAGGTGTCTGCCATCCCTCTCATATTCTTCCTGTGATGATTTATAGTAGCTGTATGCTAAATTATACCAGCTTTGCATTACTGTGGAAAGCCCTAATTTTAACAGTATACAAAATTGAAATAAACTATCCAATGTATATGTTTAGTGTTTTTGCAGGAGATACTCTGCATTTGATATTGAGAGTAATTCACCTGTGGATTTTCTTTTTAACCATGCCACAGTCATTCAGGAATCTTGATTGTTTGGTTTTGGTTTGTTATTTGTTTATATGTTTGTTTATTTTTGTGGGTGTGTGAAAGAGAAAGTGAAAGAGTGAAATTCAAAATGCATCTGAAAAGTAATTTTTTTCATAAATTTTCTGAGAGCTATATTTTAAAAGCAACTACAGGTAAAGTTATTGTTAAAGATGTTCATTGTTAAAATATCTTTGGAAAAAGCTGTTAATTTATGTAATTTTTGTCACATACTCAATCACTTTAATAAATACAGAATCATTCAGACTTTTGTGTTTTCTATTAATATTAATAAGCTTGCTTTTATATATTAAATTGGCCACTTTACTCTCATAGGCTTTCTCATAATCTTGTGTTTGTTTTTAATATCTGTAATAATTATAGATACCTTGTTTTAAATTTATGACTCTAAAATAAATCTATCACTTATCATTCTCTTTGTTGTTGTTTATTTTCAAGATTTTATTTTAATTATGATTTTTCTCCCCAAACTCTTCCCTGTTTTCCTTCATATCTATGGCCTCTCTTCATTGATTCTTAGTACATGCATACATAGATATACAACATATACATATATATAATCAAATATAACCTGTTATATCCATATAATATTACTTGCTTTCAGGGCTGACAGTTGGTGTGCTTCTACCTTTGGAGGGTCAGTTCTCCTGCTCACAGGTGTGCTCAGTTGCCTATAGTTCTTTGTGTAGAGTTGAAGTCTCATGGGCATTTTCTTGTCCACTTTGGAATGTTTATTGGTATCATCCTTGTTCAGCTGATGTTCAGGTGATCATTGTGCTAAGATTTTGCAGGTGTAGATTCTGATGTTACTAGGAGACACAATCTCACAACAAACTCCCTGCTTCTTTGACCCTTGATGTACCTACCTGCCCTACTCTTCTGCCATGCTCTGTGAGCCTTGCTGTTGTGCTGGACATTTTTATAAATATATCCACTTGGTCTGGGTGATGCAACTCTGCATTTTGATTTGCTCTGGTTTTCTATAATGGTCCCTGTCTGTTCCAAGGACAATTTTCCTTGATGAGTGGTGAAGACTGCATTTATCTGTGAGTCTAAGGACAAATGTGTATAGATTATTGTTGGGAATTATGTTAGTTTTGTGGTTGTAGATTCTTCTCTAATAATCATGGTTTCACTAGACATGGTATCTCTGTTGTTGAACAGTTTGTAAGTCAAATTAGAGTCTCTCTCTCTCTCTCTCTCTCTCTCTCTCTCTCTCTCTCTCTTTCTCTCTCTCCCCTACTTCATTAACTTTTCCCATTTTCCCTCAAATTTTGGTAAATAAAAAATAACTGCATTATATTTATTTTAATGTTAGATTACCCTAACCATCATAAAAGGTTTCAGGTAGCATTAGTGAATGTAGAAGATAAAGTAATGAGTAATAGAGGAGCGAAATGAAAGAAGACAGAATAATATCTCATTAAGCCGTGAGTGGAGGTGCTCTGTTCTCTTAGGAAACACTGTAAAACTCTCATTCCTCTGAGTCTCTTACTCCCCTAACAATGAGTGAAGAAGATCTAGAATTTATATACAAACTCACACAGTTATTGATTGAGAGCTTGTGGTAAATTGTACAGAGCAGAAAAATCAATTGCATGGTAAGAGATGTTCAAATTCATGTAGAGTGTTCAGACAAGTCTTCTCTTTAGAATATTTTTAAATGGTGTGAAAGTAGGGAAAGAGATGTGAGAACTACATTCTGAAAAAGCATTCTGGAAAGAGAAAGTCGCCAGAGCAAAGGCCCTGAGAAGAATCTGGTACTTGTCAGATGTAGAGAGAAGGGCAGAATGGCTGGAGATAAGTGATCAAGAAATAGAGTAAGCAAATGGCATTGGAAAGAGAGCAAACTCAGATTATATACTAACTGGTGATCATGATAAGGGCTTCATAATATTGTTAACGTGATGGAAGGTAACTAAAAAATTCTTAGTAGACAGTTATGTAACTTGATATACAAATAAGGTTTAAAAGGTTGGGAAGAGCCTGGGATTGTGAAGGTCAATTAGGAGTTGACTGATCCAATCATGCTAGTCAATTTAGGTAAAAATAAATACTGGTTAGACTACGGTATAAGTTAGAGAATCAATAATGTAAGTCTTAAAATCCATGACATTCTCATAGGTAAAAATAATGCACTTTGCTAATGGATTAGATAGTAGATGTGATCAAGGGACACCCTAGGTAAGACCACTGATGTCCTCACCCCTCCACCCCCTGCAGCCTAATAGCACCTTCCTGCACTATGAAAATAAGTCAGTAGGGAAAGTTTCCTGGTCAGTTGAGACTGATTTTTTTAATGTATTTTTCCTTTTTCTTTATTGAGAATTTTTTCATTCATTTTACATACCAACCACAGATCTTCTTCTCATCCCTCCTCCTGCTCCCCCCTCCCCCCTCCCAACCCACCCTCCATCCCCTTCTCCAAAAAGGTAAGGCCTCCTATGGGGAGTCAGCAAAGCCTGGTACATTCCGTAGAGGCAGGTCCAAGCCCCACCCCCTGCATCAAGGATGTTCAAGGTGTCCCACAATAGGAAATGGGCTCCAAAAACCCAGCTCATGCACCAGAGATAGATCCTGATCCTACTGCCAGGGGCCCCTTAAACAAACTAAGCTACACAACTCTTTCCTTATGCAGAGGGCCTAATCCAGTCCCATGAAGGCTCCACAGTTGTTAGTCTAAAGTTTGTGAGTTCCCACTAGCTTGGTTCAGTTGTGTCTATATTTGCCCATCATGATCCTGATGCCCCTTGCTTATAGAATTCCTCTTCCCTCTCTTCGACTGGACTTCTGAAGCTCAACCTGGTACATGGTTATGGATCTCTGCATCTACTTCCATCAGTTACTGGATGATGACAGTTAGGGTATTCACCAATCTGATTACTTGGTTAGGCCAGCTCTGGCATCCTCTCCACTATTGCTAGTAGTCTAAGCTGGTGTCATCCTTGTGGATTCCTGGGAACTTCCCTAGCACCAGGTTTCTCACTATTCCCATGATGCCTCCCTCTATCATGGTATCTCTTTCATTGTTCTCCCACTCCATTCTTGGTCAAGCTGAGACTGATTTATTTCTTGATACCAAAATGGTAAATAATTTCAGCAATAGAGTCTAGTCATGTATGTATGATAGGCAAACTAGAGCAATGGTATCACCTTTGTTGTTTAACAGGTCTGTGGGCCCTTTCTAACCAATATGAACCCATAGTGAGGTAACTAGTTCCAGAGCTTGGCATGTAGAGTTTTCACTAAATAACTGATGTTCTCTGGAGAAGTATTTCTATCCATTCAGTATATCTCTGATAAAACTCCTTTTTGTATATTATAGTTTTAATTAGCTCACAAAATATTGGGTGTCTGTAACATTAATGAATACATATTTAGTTTTGGTTAACTAATCTCCTACTCTATGTTCTCACTTATCCCTTTGCTCCACGCCTATTTAAATATTTAACATAGAGCATTCTGTTTTGTTTCATGCCAACTATGTTCTATTAATCCCTCATGTTATAATTTTTACTTGGATGGAAAGATTGTAGCTTTCCACGTAGCTTTTTCATATAACCTTTATTTTGATTGAGCCTTCCCAAATACCCAAATTTCCCCACCCCTGCTACCCTTCCATGTTTGAACATGTCTATTCTTATTCTTAGTATTATTTCTTCTTACTTTCATTTTGCCTATATTTTACTGTCTCCCTTCCCTTAATATGTCCATTCCCAATGGCCCTTTTCTTTTTAAGGAATTCTTTTATTCATTTTACATGTCAATCACAGATCCTCCTCTCTTCCCTTCTCCTATGCCCCCATCCTTCCCCCCACAACACCCCCCTACCACATCCCCTCCTAAAAAAGGTAAGTCCTCCCATGGGGAGTCAGCAGAGCCTGGTACACTCAATAGAGGCAGGTCCAAGCCCCTCCCCCAGCATCAAGGCTGTGCAAAATGTCCTACTATAGGTAGTAGGCTCCAAAAAGCCAGCTCATGCACCAGGGATGGATCCTGATCCTACTGCCAGGGGACTCCTTAAGCAGATCAAGCTACACAACTGTATCGCCTGCACAGATTTCTAATGTTGTGATGTGCACATGTACGGTAAGTTAGATATCTAAGAAAATTCAAAGCTAGCATCCAAATATGAGTCATGCTGTGTTTATTTTTTTTGAGACTAGGTGGTCTTATTCAAAATATTTTTTTCCTATTTCATTCATATGCTGATTTAAAACTTTTGATTTTCTTTCCAGATGAGTAATGTTCTGTTGTTGTACATACAACTCATTTTCCTTAAGCATTCACTAGGAGATGGGCACCTAGATTGAATCCATTTCCTAGCTATTATGATTACAATAGCACTGAAACTAGAAATATCTTCATAGTATGATGTACAGTCCTCTGAGTACATACACAAGAGCAGCATAGTTAGGTCACATAGTAGTTTAGTGTCTAGCTTTTTATTTTCTATTTTATTTTTTTGGAAACCTCCATATTGATTTCCAAACTGGTTACACTGGTTTATAGTCCTGCCAATGATTTATGAAGCTGTCCCTTTCTCCACATCTATGCCAGCATTTGTACTTGTTATGACTGGGGTGAAATAGCATTTTAAAGTAGTTTTAGTGTGTTTCCCTGACAGCAAAGGGTTTTGAACACATTATAAGGTGTTGCTTATTTTTTATTTAGTTAAACTATAATTACATAATTCTCCTCTTTTTCCCATCCAGCTCCTACATGCATTCCATTCCCTTTTAAAATCGTGGCCTCTTACACACACACACACACACACACACACACAAATATTCTTTGTATAGTTTAGACATAAATCCCCTATCAGATGCTGTCTTATACAGGGTTTCTGTTGCTGAGGTAAAATAGCAAAACCAAAAGGAAACTTGGGGACGAAAGGATTTATAGCTTGTAGTCCAGTATCTGGGGAGATCAAGGCAGGAACTTAAGGCAGGAAGCTAGAGGTAGAAACTGATGCAGAATTGTGATTGTTGTGTTTCTTTCCATGGCTTTCTCATCTTGCTTCCTTAGACCATACAGGACAACCAGCCAGAAATGATTGCCCACAATGGTCTGAGTCCCCTCATACTAATTATCAGTCAAGAAAATGAACCACTATCTTACTCATGGGCCAATATGATGGGCATATTTTATCAATTGAGATCTTCCCAATTTTGTCTTCCCAAATGACTCTAGATTATGTGAAGTACCATAAAACTAGCCAGCACAAATATCCATCTTGTAAAGACTTCTCCTATTTTATAAGACGCCTCTTCACTCTATGGACCATTTTCTTTGATGTACAGAAGCTTTTTGTTTCATGAGATACTATTTGTTAAAGGTTGGTCTGACTTCTTGCACTATGAGAGTCATATTCAGAAATTCCATACCTGTATCTAAAGTTGAAGTATGTTCTCTACTTTATCTTCTGATAGTTTCAGAGTATTAGGTCCTATGTTGAGGCAATTGACCTATTTAGAATTGAGTCTGTTGGGAGAAAGATAGGGATCCAGCTTTATTTTGCTATATTTTGAAATCCAAGTTTCTCAGCATCAGTATGTTACAGATGCTGTATTTTCATATATATATATGTGTGTGTGTGTATTTGATGTTTTTTTGTTAAAAAGCCAGGTATTTGTGTTTATATGAACTAGTATCTGGATCCTTTATCCTAATATAATAAAAATGATTTGCATAAGCTTTTATCCTATTCTTTCTGTACAATTCTTCAGCATGTCTATTTCTGTTCATTCTTGAAGGAAGACCATGTATTTATCCTCACATCCATGAAGTTTCCTGTGAGATTTAATAAAAACAGCTATTTATCTTAATTTATTTTCACTATCTTTTTAGAGAAATCAGACTATCGCAATTGAAATAAAGCTTATTTTACATTTAGGTCATCAAAATCTTTGTGTATAAAACTGAAAACAATTAGCCAATATTTATTGGTATTCCTTGTCTTTTTGCTAGTAATTGGTATAGTCTATGCTAAGTATGAAGAGCTGATAGTTTAAATTAATAGTTTTTACTGTGAATCTGCTCATAAGTTCTTGCTGTTAATTTGATGTGTAGACAGTTTTAAGAGAGACAAATCAAGAGCAAAGTATATACTATCATGTAACTTCTGATGATTCTGAAAGAAAGATGTTTAACCATTAGAAGCCAGAGTAGGGGGATAAATTCAGCAAATTATACCAGCAATTATTACAAACCAAGTTTTACCTTCTTCATACAGTGAAGTTAATTTGAAGGCGTTATTTAAATGCAGAGAATGTTTGGAATTCTGGAAGAGATAGTAATTAACTTATCTTCTGAATGGCTTTTGTTCATCTCTCTCTTTACAGGCTATCAAAGAAGCCAGATAGCTCTAGAGCCAAGTTCTCTAATAAAGCATGTAGGTAAGTAAGGACAAGAAAGCACAGACTATATGAAAACGATCAAACAAGAGCATCTGAGAAGCTTCCAAGTCTCAACCGTCATGTGTTCAATGGTTAGAGTTCTCAAATTTATCTAGAAAGATTGAACATAGAGGAGAAGCCTTTCACAGGCAAATGCCAAGCACAGTAGATATACTGTATGCATTTGGGAAAACTGAGTATGTTTTGTGAATTCTTTACTGAGAAGTGTATTTCAGGCACAGCAGAAGATAATGGCAATGACGATTGATAGCGTGTGTGTATTTTACTTGAGGAGCTCAGAGTTTATACAGATAACCTTAGGAAGAAGCATTGCTGTAAAAGGAAACACAGTTTTTCAAGCTCAGAGGAGTGGGATTTGACTCAGTCTAAAAGAAGGTTATCAGAGAATTCTTCCTGGAAGAAATGTCACATGAATTTACCCTTGACATATTTGTAGGAGACAGTCATGTGAAGAATCAGATTAGGTTATGGCAAGTAGAACTTTCAGATCACAGATAAAATGAAGTAAAATGCCAGAGGCCATGAAGTTTTTCAGTTTCAGTGAAGTCTGAAGTAGGATGTGGCCATAAAGAAAGGACAGAACTAGAGCAGTTTCAATGTATAGAAGATCTGTGTGAATTCTATAAACAATAACAAATAAAAAAAAAACACCTTGGATCTAATCTCCTAGGTAATAGGGCTCTAGTGAAACAGTTAGAGAGTGCCACCATGCCATGGTTTCTAGTCTGAATCATAACTTTGCAGACATATTGGGGCAGAGGGAGGACATACTGATATAGTTGATAAAATCTGACATAAGTCATGGAGGCTACTGAAATAAGGTATATAGATTCAATAAATGTTTCAAAATCAGTGTCATGAGACATTAATTTGGATATCAGAAATAAGAGACTAAAAAAAGTCAAGAACATTGCCAAGAAAAGAAATGCACATCTAGGTAGCAAGAATTTTCATTCTATCTGTTAGTTCTAGAGAGGGACTACTCAACAAATGTCAAGTCATCTTAGAAACCTTAAGAATAAGAAATAATACTGATCATTGAAGGTTACAATGACTTTCTGGGACAAAGTGTTCTTGACACTAGGCTTTGGGCCGCTTAATAAAATGATTTATTATAAGAAAAGTTAATAATTGATTCTGGAAATCAAGATTTAACCTTATTTTTTATAGTTATCAAGATGATATAAAATACTGCTAGAAAGCACAGTGATTTTGATAAATGATGGAAAGTAGTCTTACAACTTTGTTAATTGTTCCCTTGCCCTGGTGTGATTCATAGTTTTGTTTAAAATTATTGTATCGCATGTGTTCACTATTAAAAAAAATCTACCACACAAACATGTGACTAAGATGTGCAATCTTTAGAGAATCAGATATGCCAAGTACATCCTTTAGTTGTAACACCTCACATTATACTTAGTAGAAATACAAATTAAGAAACTTAGAGTTAATTAAATGACTTTACAATAAAGTTGTTTCTCTGATTAATATATAGATTAAAGCCTATCAAATATATTCTAGAATATTTTAGTGTAATATTTTTGAATTTGAAATCATTGCTTAAGTTGTTCATGACTGACATAAGCAAGACATTTTTATCAAATTGTACTATAACATGAAGATAAGGGAATAACTAATATAAACCTTTCTAGATACTAACAGACAAAAACAATAGGCCATACTTATCATGGAAACTGCTATCCTTCTGATGTCCTTCTCACTTGTC
Organism: Peromyscus maniculatus bairdii; assembly: GCF_049852395.1. Lineage (NCBI taxonomy): Eukaryota > Metazoa > Chordata > Mammalia > Rodentia > Cricetidae > Peromyscus > Peromyscus maniculatus. The sequence continues at coordinate 111,456,600 of NC_134853.1, forward strand.
TTAGAGATGAATGCTGCTCAATTACCTCATGCTTTACTGCAAGTGGCTTCCCTTCTTGAGCTTTTTTATTCTTTATGGCAAATTATAACTTTCTGCTAGTATTGTTGAAGTTTTTTTCAGTACAAAACTTTTGAAAATATTCTTTAAAGGGCAAACATATCAAGTAGAATTGCTACACAAAGGAAAAATTAGTATTTATTATATACCTAATTTGTGCCATGGATTATGTCAAACATTTTATGTAAATTTAGATCAAACTCAAAAATATTGTATACAGTATGTGGTATTAGGTTACTTAGCACTTAGTTCCATAAACAAAGCAGAAATATATGAAATATCAGTGATATATTCAGGATTCAAAAGTCATGAACTATCTACAGAACAATGTAGCCTAGCAAATGAACATATGAGGAACATCTTCAAAGTCCACATGTTAGGATCCAAAAGGATGCCCTACTTTCATTTCTGTACCTAATTTAATGCCCTAAAATAGAAGACTTCACCTATTCAAAACTTCACTTTGAACACTATTATCAGTGTTCTTTTGTGTTATTGTATCCTTTGATTTCCTCACGGTTCTTTCCTGGGTTGCTATCTATTGGCTTCATAGCCTCTTTCTTTATGGGCTGTCTCAATATCATGTTATTTTCCTGGGTCTTGGGGCTCTGTCTTCTATATACTGCCTTTATTGTCCATAAATCTCCATATTTAATAAGCCAAATTAAACTGAGTAACTGTGTAACAGGATCATTGTCCCTGATCTCCTCCTGCATCTCTGGGTGATCTATCTTTGCCTCCATTTTATATATTCCCTATTCTGAAACAGATGTAAGTTCACTACTATACCATGATTTTATTCTGTCTCATCCTTTTCTTTTATAGTAGTTTCTCATTTCTGCACTTAGAGAATACTTGTACATCATTCATCCAACTCCCTTAAAACATAGCATGGCCTATTCAGAAGATAAAATACTATATTCAAGTCATATAAAAACTTTGTTAAATATAAGATGTATGCCATCAAAAGCTTGCATGTAGAGATAGAAGTAATAAAATGGTCTTTCAACTGATCATACCTTCTATTTCATAGCCAGTTTGGTTAAGGAGTCTTGTGGTGCTCTCTACCTTCTCTACTTCTTAAGGCTATTTGATGGTTAATCTTTCTGATCTGAGGAACTGTTTTTCAACACATTAGAGCATACTAATTTTAGGATATTTTCAGGATTATATACCTTCTATTATTTGTTTTTCCTCTATTTGATTTAATCATAATTATTGTTATGTTACTAAAAATATATAAAACAGAAAGTTTCCTTTTTAGGAAACACCAGAAAAAAAGTATCAAAAGTACCCTGGGTACCCATGAAGCTGTAAGTCTGGAAACTTAAGATGACAATGCTTTCAGAGATAGCAAGTTTTATCCAGGCCTGTGGTTTTCTTTGAAGATCAAGTACCCAGCTGATGTACTCTGTATTATTTTAGATGTGACTGGGGGCAAGGAGATTCTCTTCAGTTTTAAATTTTGTTAAAAATCTTAGCCAAGAGTGATAAACTTATTTCAATTTAGCTTCTTCTTTAAACAGAATCCAAGCACAGACATGAAGCCAATCACACCTTTGAAGTGATGTTGAACATGGGTACTGAGTTAGTGGTGTGAGAAGCAGAGAGAGAGAGAAGAATGACAATGGGCCTACATTTTTAAAAGAACCACAGGACTTAGGTTACATTTGCCCAGCCTCTGGGTTGCTCAGGTAAGGAAAAATATCATTAAAAATAGCTAGTGATCAACAACACAGTTTAAACACATATCTTGGAATTTTCCATTGCTGAGCTACACACTATAGATTTGGTTTAGATTCTGCACAGAAAATAGAAATATCTGCCCCTATGAATTATAAGAAATTTGATTTTTAAAAAGCATTTTGTTGCATCATGTACTCAGTATACTTCTGGTTTATATTTTAAAATAACTTCTGATCTATTGAAATCAGTGGATTTTTGGTGTTGCCCAAAACTTTTAAAAGAATCTCCAGAAACGTTTTTCTATGTGAAATGTTCAGTGTTGGAAATTATCTCAGGAAATTGAGATATAACATATTCACTGTAGTTTCTTAGATGTGTAGCATTGAGTGTTATATTAACTTTCTTGTAGTTCAGAATGGTAGTAAAAGGGATGAGGAAGCAATGACTTGTCAGCAGGTTCAGAAAAACCAAGAATGGTGCTAGTTAATTCTGATTTGGGGCATGAGGAAAGGAAAATGAACTAAAGAATGACAATGTGTCTCACCTGTAGAGTAGGAGAATTCATGTGCAGATTCCTGTAAGGTGTTTGTGGAGACAAGGACTGGGAAGACAAAGTGAAAAGCAGTCACTGTGCTAGCCAGAGTCTTCATTGGTGTGATAAATCTGAAAACACCATCAAATGGAGGAAAGATATTATTTTGCCTCATGATTTCAGAAGTTTTGGTTTCTAGTTGGTTATCATCATTACTTCTGGGGCCATGGTAAGAAAGAAAATAATGGCAGAAGGCCTGGTGGAGCAGATATGTGTTTGCCTCATTACAGCCAAGAGAGAAAGGAGTTAGTCAGAGGAATAAAGGTACAATCTTTGAAGTTATAGCACCCCAAAAAGGCACTCATTTCCTCTATTTATTCGTAGTATTTCTACTAATTACCAGTAATGCCATCAAATAATGAGAATGTTATCACTGATTAAGTCAGAGCTCTCATAATTCAGTCATTCCTCAATGATTTGATCCAATCACTGGGGAACAAACATTTAACCTATGGCCTTTGGGAGAGGTTTTTATATCTAAAGGATAGCAGCATTCATGGGATATATTGATGATGGTTTTTAATGTATAAAACTTAAACAGCTTTGGACTTCTTTATATACTTAGATCAAATGGACTTTTTTTCTGCCTGGATAACTGACTCTCACCACAGTCTATCTCCCATATCATATTGAAAAGTCTCCTGCCTCCAATATGCAGCACATGCTTATAGTATGACAAAGAATAGAGCATACCTAAGGTTACCTATTAACATTCTCTGCTTCTCTTCTAATCCTTTGTGTCAGCAGACAACCTGTAGAAACACTTAAAAAAACCAAACAAACAAACAAACAAAATAAATAAATAACCAGGGACTCCTAGTTGCCAAACTGCAATGAGACTCAGGTAGATGATTTTCTCTATCCTACTTATCCTCCATTCCTACCTCTCCAGATTTATTCTTAGTCCTGATGCAGCCTGTCTGTCAGAGCCCTTCCTTCCTTCTTTCCCTGAAGACTCCAACTTTTGGTGTGAACCCAAGAACATCCTGGCTCTTTCCCATTGCACCTCTCAGCTTTTGTCCCCAGCCCATCTCTACTATTTCATGTCACCCACTGACCCTCAGAAACACTCTCTACCAGGAACTCCACAGTCACACTTGCCTAGGTTCAAGAGCCGGCAACAGCAATCAAAGAACAAATTACCCACCCAACAAAACAAAACCATATATATATATATAGTGAAATAGAAGCAATAATTCAGTCTTCCACCCCAAAAATGCCAAGGACCAGATGGATTCAGTACAGAATTCTGCCAGACTTTCAAATAATTAATGTCAATAATCCTCAAATTATTTCACAAAGTAGAAACTGAAGATATATTTCCTAGTCCATGATCAAGTTGGCTTCATCTCAGAGATGCACAGAGATTTCAACATACATAAATAAATAAACATAATATATTTCATAAACAGATTAAAGGACAGAAACCACATGTGTGATAGGACAGGTCCATAGGGTTGAGGAAATTGGCTCAGACCAGTAGCCAAGGAAAGCAAATAATGAACTCTTTTATTCAATAACAGGGTGGGCCTTATATACCCTCTTCCTAGTGCCCAATGTGTGTGGTCATCCCTCATTGGTTGGGCACGATCAGGAACTCTGACATTGACTGTTGCTAGGTCCTCAGGCAGACTCAGCATGATCAGGAACACACATGGTCAACTTATTTGATGCAGAAAAGACAACTTCAGTTTCTTCATGATAGAAGTCCTGGAGAGATAAACAAATAAATATCATTTATAGCAGGACCTCAATCACCAATATTAATAGAAATTTGAATAATTTCCACTAAATTCAGGAACAGGACAAGGATGTGACTTTCTCCATAGCTACTCAACATAGTGCTTAAGGCCTTAGCTAGATCAATAACACAACTGAAGAAGATCAAGGGGATACAAACAGGGAAGTAAGAAGTCAAAGTATCTTTATTTTCAGTTGATGTGATTTTATAGATAAAAGACCCCTAAAACTCCATTAGAAAATTTTTACAGCTGATAAACACTTTAAGCAAAGTAGCAGGATACAAAATTAATACACAAATATCAGTAATCTTCCTGTATACAAGTGTCAAAATAAGCTGTGAAAGAAATCAGGGAAGTAATACCTTTCACAATAGCCTCAAAATTAACTTGGAATCATGTTGACCAAGCAAGTGAATGACTTGTAAAATAAAAATTTATGACACTGAAAAAAATTGAAAGAGATATCAGAAGATAGAATGATCCCCTTGCTTATTGCTTATTAGGATTAATATTGTGGTTCTGATCATTCTACCAAAAACAATCTACAGATTCAGTGCAATCTCTATCAAAATTCTAATATACTTCTTCACAGAATTAGAAAAAAAATTATTATCTTCATAAAGATACACAAAAAAAACCCAAGATGGTTAAAAATAGCCCTGAGTAATAAAAGAATTGCCAAAAGATCCACCATTCCAGATTTCAAGTTGTACTTATAGAGCAATAAAAACTGTATGATATTAGCATGAAAAAAGACACCTTAATCAAAAGCATCAAGTTGAAGACCCGGACATAATTCCACACATCTACAAACATCTGATTTTTAAGAAGAAGCCAAAAATATACATTGGAGAAAATATATCTTCAACAAAAGGGTTGGTGAAACTGGATGGTTGACTGTAGAGGAATGAAAATAGATCTATATCTATCACCCTCTACAAAATTCAACTACAATTGGATTATGGACCCCAAAATAAATACACATACACTGAATATGATAGAAGAGGATGTGGGGAATAGTCTTGGATTCATAGGCACAGGAAAGAGGTTTTTGAATAGGACAGCAATAGAACAGGCATTAAGACCAAAAACTAATAAATGAGACATCATGAAACTGAGAAGCTTCTGTGTGGCCAAGAACAAATTACTCTGGCAAAGCAGAAGCCTACTGGATGGGTAAAGATCTTAACAAATTACACATTTGATAGAGAGCTAGTCTCTAGATTATAAAAAGAACTACAAAGAGTTATCTTTAAGAACCAAAGGAACTGAATTTAAAAAATGGGGTACAGAATTAATCAGAAAGTTTTATAAAGGTGAAATATAAATGACTAAGAAATATTTAAATAAATGTTCAACTTCCTTTAACTACTAAAGAAATATAAATTAAAACTAACTTGTGGTTGATATATTGTGCACCCCAATAAACTTATCTGGGGGGTCAGAGAACAGAACAGCCACAATATTAAACATAGTGGTAGCACATGCTTTTAATGCTCACATTCCAGAGGCAGAGACCAGATGGCCGGATCTCTGTGAGTTCAAGGCCACAGTGGAAACAGCCAGGCATGGTGAAACATGCCTTTAGTCCGAGGAAGTGATGACAGGGAGCAAAAATATATATAAGGCGTGAGGACCAGGAACTAGAGTCTGATTAAGCTTTTAGTTTTTAGCAGCAGTTTAGTTGAGATCCATTTGGATGAGGACACAGAAGTTTCCAGTCTGAGGAAACAGGATCAGCTGAGAAGCCAGGTGAGGTTAGCTGTGGCCTGTTCTGTCTCTCTGATCTTTCAGCATTCACCCTGATACCTGGCTCCAGGTTTGTTTTTATTAATAAGACCTGTTAAGATTCCTGCTACACTAACCTGATATTTCATTTACGCCAATAAGAATGGTCAAAATCAATAATTAAATAAAAAGATAGCCCATGTTGGTGAGGATGAAGGAAGAGTGTAGTACTTATTCATTGATGGTACAGGCACACACTTGTACAATCACTGTGGAAACCAGAGCATTGGTTCTTCAGGAACTTGAGAATTGAACCACCTTAATATCCAGCTATAACACTCTTGGACAAATACTCAAAGGATTGTATATCCTACTACAGAGATACTTGCTCAAGCATGTTCATTGTTGCACTATTATTATAGACAGAAATTAGAACAGTATAGAGATCCATGAGTTTGTGAATAGATAATGAAAATGTAGTACATTTACACAGTGGAATATTATTCATTTGTTTAGAAAAATGAAATTATGAAATTTGCAGTTAAATTGATAAAATTTGAAAAAAGTTACCCTGAGTAAGTAAACCCAGGCACAAAAATACAAATATTGTATGTTTTTCCTTATATGCTGATATTAGATTTTAATCTTTCAATATGCATGCTACAATTTGAATACTCACAGTGGTTAGATACCTAGTAAGAGACAAAGGGGATCTCTTAAGAAAGGGGAAATAGAATATAGTCTTATGGAGAGATATAGGGGAAAATAGAATAAGAAAATCAAATAGGTGAGGGAGAGCAAGGTAAAGTACTGAACACAGGGGGGGCCAACTAACACTAAAATCCTTTTGACAATCAGTATGGAAACCTACTACTGTAGAAATTTCCTAAAATATATACCTATATGAAATGAATCTAAGTGAAGTCATGATGTAATTGGTGACAAAATGCCCCGAGAAGACACATTATATCCCAAATAAAGTCTTCAGAGTCAGGAATAGGTTACATTTGTTGAGCCATTGGCCAAAGGAGTCCCATGGAAACCTCCAAAAATTATAGGCCATAGCCAGGGCTATTGGTTGCTCTCTCCAATGTGATCATAAGGCTCTATTGCAGAATATAGTACTTTTGTAACCGAACATGGAGAAATCAAGCTGATGGCTAACTAGAAACTTCACCTTTGTTGACTAGCTTTCATGGTATTGAAAGGAACTCTGTATGATAGTAGAGTAGAAGATAATCACCAATATCACCCAACTATAAACTCTGTGACCTACAACAGTGAACTGTTTGCAGGATATGATAGCGCAATAGAGGCACAAGATTTGTAGTAGTAACAAATTACTTTTTAAAAAATTGGATTTAACACTCTCTTCATGAAATGGAACTCATACATGAGACTGCTAAGAGGAGCAAGATTCTGAGACTACATAGCTCATGGGCCTATGTAAAATCTTCTACTAATATTCTGCCAAAGGAACATAGTATTATGATGACTCCTGGTGATATACTGCTCTACCCATAGATGAATGCCTTTCTTAGCCCTACTCAGAAATTCTTTTTATTGCAGAAGATGGAACTAATATAGAGACCCACAATGGACAATGTGAAGAGCATGAGGGATTTTGGAGTACTCAGTTCTATTTAAGATATCTTCTCAAAACCCTCCGCTCAAGTCTGAGACATTTATGGAGAAGAGGAGGCAGAAAGAATATAAGGATTAGAATGGTGGATGACTCCAGATAAATAGGGTCTTCCATCTACAACAAGACTAATGCACATGTGTACTCACAGAGAATATAATAGCACACACAAGGCCTGCATAAGTTCAAGTTAGACAGGGTCACAAAACTGAGATGGAAAATGGGTCATGGAATTCCACTACAAATGAAGATGCTATCTACAATTGATACCTCCTGGCCTTCACCATAGGTTTTCTTACAATATACTGAAAAACCCTAACCCTTCAGGCTTACACACACCACCAAGTCCCAGGAGAATGAGGAACTAAAAAGCTAGTTCCAAGGGCAAACTGACTCAGCCACCCCTGCCACAATATAACAATGTAGAGATTTCTGTTAAGAGATGCACTCAACTGTGACTGGGATAATTGCAAGTGTTCCAGGAAAGACCACTGCAACCTTTGTGTAAACTTCACTCCCATCCTGATACTCCCCCACTTGAGGTTTCAGGAAGAATGTGCATGCGGATGTGACTGTACCCACTCTGTGATCAGACCATGATCTTGTGAAATTAGCCTCTAGATATAAATCAATCGAAACGAAATTGTATGGGAATTGTAATCTTGTGGGTTTTGTGGGTTTTTCCTTTAAAAGTACCTATGTGGCTGCAGTAGGATGCGACTCTTGCTCTCAGGACAAGAGTGGCCCGACTGTACAGCTGCTTCAATAAACCTCTTGCTGTTTGCATCAACTGGACCGGAGTCTGGGTTCTTGGGGCGCCACTCGAGAAGGTAGTGCCCTGGGTCTGGGGTCTATCAATACAGTACAAGCTTATTTCTTCAAACCCAGCAATGGCAATTTCTTATCTGTAGCTAGAGTTTTCCTGCCTTGTCCACAGTCAGGACAAATCTTTGTCACCTGCCAGTCCCACAGCCACTCAGACCCAACAAAGTAAACACAGAGACTCACATTGCTTACAAACTGTGTGGCTGTGGCAGGCTTCTTGCTAACTGTTCTTATAGCTTAAATTAATCCATTTCCACAAATCTATACCCTGCCACGAGGCTTGTGGCTTACTGGCATCTTTTCATGCTGCTTGTCAGGGTGGGAGCTGACAGGCAGTGAGTCCTTCTGCCTTCCTGGTTTTTTTTATTTCTCCTCTCTGTTAGTCCTGCCTATCCTTCCTCCCCAGCCACGGACCAATTAGTGTTTTATTTATTGACCAATCAGAGCAACTTGACATACAGACCATCCCACAGCACAGCCAAGTGCAGACCATCTCAGACACCTGCACTCAGGCTGGTGGTCCTAATCATCCTCTATGCGGACCTGCTGGGTAAAGCCAGGAGGAATCCAAGAATGGGCTCCAACAGGGCATACAGAACATCCCACAGCACTTATCTCATTGGGAGACTAGTCCCAATCATCTTCCTGGTGATTAATTCAAAATCAACTGATTATAGACTTTATATCTCCAAATTCCCTACCTTTGCAATTTATTGCTAGAAGCAAGTCACAGTTCCTAACCACTTTCAAAGGAAGAAAGGAGACACCAAGAACTAGAAATCTGGACTTACTAGGAGGCTCACAGAGCTCATTTACCACAAGAAGTACTTGCATTCTATTTATATGTCTGAATAATTTTGTTGCCTTATAAAGGAATGTAACTGTAATTATCATATAAAATTAAAGCTTACATGTAAAACTCAGTGGAGATTTGGCCAATGGTTTTATTTTATCTCTTTATCTAAGGCTTCCTAATTAAAGAACAACCAAATTAATTAATGTCCCTTGGTTATCAGCTCTTTTGCCCATATTGTGAGTGTTTTATATATTATTTTTATCTTTTAGTTTTATTATGACTGAACACATATGATTTTAGCAATAGCTTGGTTTTGTTTTTGTTTTTCAAGACAGGGTTTTTCCATGTAGTTTTGGTGCTTGTCCTGGATCTTGCTCTGTAGACCAAGCTGGCCTCGAATTCACAGAGATCCGCTTGGCTCTGCCGACTGAGTGCTGGGATTAAAGGTGTGTGCCACCACTGCCTGGCTCAGAGATAGCTTCTTAAGCAATAGAGGAGCAATATTTTATCATGATGTAAAAATTTAAATATACATGTGTATACAAATGTATTAATATATATGTAAAAATCAGTATATTCTTATGTATAATTCTTTCTGGGCATGGTTATCCTTCTGTATATGACAGGCATAGTAGTACACTTTCTGTATTAGCACATCAAATTTACACAATAACCATTACAATGAAGCAATGCTATATCTAATTTTATAGTCAAGAGTATGTATACCTAGATGCACAAAGTAATTATGCACGGTTATACAAAAATGTATATAGAATCTGTATACAACTAAAAACTCTGATTCTTACCAGTACCTGCATTCTTTACCATTTTACAGAAGTAAATTGTGAGGTATATAATATTTTCTCTATTTCATGAAAAAAGGAATTGATGTGCTTGTCTACATATAATTTTCACACTTGCTATGGAATACTTCAAGCCCTTGGTCTCTTTATATCTCTGTGCTCACATCTAATAGTCATCAGATAGGCTGAAGCTGACCTTGGTCAAAAAAAATCCACCTTTCTTCATTTCACCATCTTTATACTGATCCCTGATAGTATCTTTTCAGATATAGACTTCAAAATAATAAAATATCACCTTGAATAATCTGTAATATTTTTCTACTGGATCAGTATTCAAATCTTTTTAACATACTTGCTTTGCAAGCATGTTAAGAGAACTAATGAGTTAGGGAGAGAGTTTTTTCTGAGTGAATAAACTATTTTGTGAGCACTTTAGTAAGCACATTAACCCCTTGAGCCTGTGTGAAGAGTACTTCAGTGAACAAATGGTACCCTGGTGGCCTCTGATTTAATGAATTTTCCAAAGATGATTGACTCACCTCATCTGGCAAGATCATTTGGTAAAATGATTTGAGCCACTCTAAGGGAGAACTGATAAAAATGCAAAGTGATGGGAATGTAAGAAAAGCATTTTGAAGTTTCAGAAGTGACCTTCCATGAAGCTCAAGTTCTTCTCAGAGAAAATTTGGCTATCAACATAAGATTGTTCTATCCATGACTAAGAGGAGAAGTACATTGACCTATTGCTTAAGGCATGAGGTATGATTACTTTGAGATAAAGAACAGCCATCAATCTATTAAGGTTTCTTCTTGGTTTAATATTCCTTATTATAATAGAGAAGATATGCATTATCAAGCAGAGAAAGGAGGGATTCAACTTACTAATGCAATAGTCTGCTCACTTGACAACTCATTTACCCATGTTCAACAGTGCACCAAAAATATTAACTGGAAAATCCTAGGAAATAAAAATATTATTTGAGCCTTAGAGTGCATATTCTTCTGGTCTCACAATGAAATATTGACTATCCCACTTCATACTCACACAGCCTGTCATACAAATACTCTCACCTATTTACATAGCATCTGATACTTGCCTACAAGTGTCATGATATCTCTATGCTTATCTTAGTTCCATTGCTTTATTTTTACTACTCTTTTGATAATCTATTGCAATGTGTAGTTTATTAATTCAACCTTTTCATAATTCTGTGAAAATAGAAGAAAATTTCATATATAATGAAAACTCTGTAGTATCTCTGGTTTCTTGTAGCCACTGGAAATCTTACAATATATATTACTCACAGAAAAGACAGGACTAAAGTAGTTTTGCTCTGTTTTGTTTGAGTTATAACTGAATTACACTGCATAGATAGACAATGTCATCCCCAGAATAGATAGGCTATTAAATGAAAATTGCAGTGCAAGGCATGATTCAATACCTTTCTATGAATTATTGGTCAGGGAGGCTTCAGAGTTCTCTGCAACAGCATAAGATACTTCAATTGTCCTTGGATACATCTATAATGACATGGTAAAATCATACTGTTGAAGACATCAAACACTTTGGCTACAAGAAATAGAGTAGATAACCTCATACTGACCAAAAAGTACCTCCCTGGTGGCTAGATGTCATAATGCCTGAATATGATATATGTCAGCTGCTAAGGAAGAAAGGATATCATTGTGCTTACCCACCATGGTGCAATACTGACGTTCCAGATAAATTATACTGACAGTTTCAATAATGGCATGACTTTTGCGGAGTAACTAAACCCTTTCTGGTTGGGTATTTGACCTGCTCCATGGGAGCGAAGTCTATGTCTGGTCCTGGTTAAAAGCCCATGGCTAGTGAGGTCATAGGTCCTAGTGTCAATCTTGCTATTGTTATTTTACTGAATGTTCATGCTGTCAACATATCTTCTAAATTTATATTTATAACCACAGAATGGGATTTGTCTCAGCCTTGGTCAGAGAAACTTCTTTTCATAGTAGGCAACCTTTCATGAATAGATGAATAACTAGTCATAGTGCTAAGAATAATAGACTGAGTGCTCAGTCCTACATGAGACATATATACTAACCCAACCAAGGTTCAAGGGATATCACAGAACAATAGGTAAAGAAGATAAAAGAAGAGGAAAGAGAAAGGATGTAAGAGATTGTGGGTAGAGGGAAGTCCATGAAATGCTGTCTTTTGGATTTTACACAGCTGTTGTAATTATGAACTCAGCACATCTGGGGATAATAGAACAAGACAATCCCAGGATCAAGTCAACCAAAAGTTTAGCATAGATGGGTTAGTTACTGTCTAGTCCCTGTGGTGGTATTGTGTTCCCCCAAAATATTGTGCATGCTAATAAATTTATCTGGGGTCAGAGAACAGGACAGCCACAATATTAAATATAGAGGATAGGCAGTGGTAGCATACACCTTTAATCCTAGCATTCCAGAGGCAGAAATCCCTCTGGATCTCTATGAGTTCAAGGCCACATTGGAAACAGCCAGGCATGGTGACTCACACCTTTAATCCCAGAAAGTGAGCCTTTAATCCCAGGGAGTGAAGCAGAAAGCAGAAAGATATACAAGATGTGAGGACCAGAAACTAGAAGCATTTGGCTGGTTAAACATTTAGGCTTTTGAGCAACAGTTCAGCTCAGCTAAGATTCATTCTGGATGAGGACTCAGAGGCATCCAGTCTGAGGAAACAGGATCAGCTGAGGAACTGTTGAGGTGAGGAAGCTGTGGCTTGTTCTGCTTCTCTGATCTTCCAGCATTCACCCCAATAACTGGCCTCAGGTTTGTTTTTATTAATAAGTACCTTTAAGATTCCTGCTACAAGTCCCAATTTTTAATGAGAACCCATTGGTAGCTGATAGATTCTAGGGAAAGGAGCATCATTCTTTGTTATTGCCATCATCATCATCATCTAATCATCATCATTATTATTAGTGAAAATAGATTCTTCTGTCATTCAATACATCCTAACTGTAGTTTCCCCTCCCTCCACTTCTCCCAGCTGCCCTCCCACCTTCCATCTCCCTCAGATCCTCTCCCCCTCCACTTCCCTTCAGAACAGACTAGACCTCTAAGAGACTTGATTTGGCCAATGAGAGGATTCCCATGTTCCGGTAAACAGTCCAACAGCCATAAACATAGGGGGAAACTAATTAAATTAAGTGGATTATAAAAACAACAACAACAGAAAAACAGAAAATAAAACAAACAAACAAGCAAAAAATAAATAAAAAAACAGACCTGAAGTTGGGTGGAATGGTATGGGGAAATTTGGAGAGGAAAAGTATGATCATATTTCATTATATACTTGTATGAAATTCTCAAGAAGAGAAACATATTTTAAAAAACAGCATCAGCACACTTGGTTTAAAGTGACAGATGATTTCTTCAAACTCTACTAGGTAGGACCTGCAAGGATCTCCCCTCAACATATTGAAAATATCCTCTTTCCAAGGCTATGTGTAAGCACTACAGACTTATCTTGTAATCCTCTTTCCAAGGCTATGTGTAAGCACTACAGACTTATAAGAAAGATGGGACACCTCATCCCCATTTTTTTAACCTTAAACAGACAGGGCCATGCTTATTGGCACACACTACAGGGGAGCAGATCTCTAACCTTCGGGAAATTGAACCATGTCCTTAGAACACTTTTCAACTATCATTCACACTTCTGTTCTCAAACTCTTAAATTTGATTCTCTTGGTTTTTTTTCTTTATTCTTCTCTCATATAATACATCCAATCTGCAGCCTCCCCTCGCAGTCCTCCCCAACCTCACCTCTCCCTGAGATCAACTGCTCCTCAGTTTCCCTTCTGAAAAGAGCAGTCCTCCCAGTGGTATTAATAGAATATGACATAACAAGATACAATAAGACTAGTCATAAACCCTCAAATCAAGGCTAGATGAGGCAACCCGGTAGAAGGAAAAGGGTCCCATGAGTAGGCAAAACAGTCAGAGACACCCCCACTTCCACTATTTAGGAGTCCAACAACAACAACAAAAGTCATGCTAAACAACCACAGCATGAATGCAGAGGATCTAGCACAGAACAATGCAGGCACCATGGTTGCTGCTTACATCTCTGTGAGCCCCTAGGAGCCCTGCTTTGTTGATTCTGTGAGCCCTGTTCTCCCAGTGTCCTTGACCCCTCTGTCTCCTACAATCCTCCCCAAACCCCCAAACCCCCATTTCCCCCTGTTCCAAAGACACTTGCTCAGTTCTCTTCATTGCTGCTCCATTTACAATAGCTGGGAAATGAAAACAACCTAAATGTCCTACACCAGAAAAATGGATAATGAAAATGTAATATACATACACTACAAAATACTATTCATCTGCAAAGAAAAATGAAATCATGAACTTTGTAGTTAAATGGAATTAGAAAAGAGCATATTGAATTAGGTGACCTGAATGACAAATACTGCATGTTCTTTCTCATCAGAGTCTCCTAATTCTAAATCTTCAGATAAGTGCAGTCCTCACCCTTCTTCAAGAAAACTTCTCTTTGCAACAGATGGAGTCCATTACAGAAAATCACAACTAATGAAAATGCAGAATTATGGAGCCTAGTCCCAGGGGATACGTCTACAATACATCTCTTACATCTAAGGCCCCGAAGATCATTGCAGAAGAGGAGGAAGAAAGATGGTAAAATTCAGAGGATCAGGCTGTCTTCTAGGAATGTCCAGAGCTACACCCATAAAAATCCCACCTATGGCCTAAAACTGAGTGGAACAAAGACCACAATAACACAAAGGATATGCCAAAGTTAATCAGGAAGACCCACAAGGACTCAATCCTACACAAAGAACTACTAAGGAATGCTGAGAGAAGGAGAAATGGTCTTCCCTGGGGAGGAGCAGCATATCAATTGATTACCCACTACCAGTCAACCCTGAAAATACACAAATAAGTAATATTATGCAGACTGAGACAGACATAGTTAAGAATTATATATGTATATACACACTACATACATATGGAACAACAATAAATGAAAAAATGACCACGAATTTGAATATTAGCAAGGATGGTTATATGGGAGGGTTTAGAATGAGGGAAGGGAAGGAAGAAATGGAAGTAATTATAATTTCAAAAATAAAGAAAAAGGAGGAAAATTGATAACATGATTAAAAATTTGAGCCATGTTTTAAAGTATGAGTCTATAATTTAATAACTCATAAATTTGAATTTCAATTATTAAATTTTAATTTTAAAAGAAAATCGCCTTCTCTGCATTACTTCCATCTCCATTGTTTCTTTTCTTCCTCACTTCAAGTTGCCTAAGCTATAAACATACCTCAGAAAGGAATGTCTTGATAGTCATGCACCCACTGTCCTAGGTAAGTTTTGTTAATTACTATAAGGAAACCATTTTTTTAAATTTTATTTTACAATACTATTTAGTTCTACATAATAGCCACAGATTCCCTTGTTCTCCCCCTTCCTGCCCCCTCCCCTTCCCCCCAGCCCACCCCCCATTCCCACCTCCTCCAGATCAAGGCCTCCCCCGAGGACTAAGATCGACCTGATAGACTCAGGCCAGGCAGTTCCAGTCCCCTCCTCCCAGATTGAACCAAGCGTCCCTGCATAAGTCCCAGGTTTCAAAGAGCCAACTCATGCAATGAGCCCAGGACCCGGTACCACTGCCTAGATGCCTCCCAAACAGATCAAGCCAATCAACTGTCTCACCTATTCAGAGGGCCTGATCCAGTTGGAGACCCTCAGTCTTTGGTTCATAGTTCATGTGTTTCCATTCGTTTGGCTATTTGTCTCTGTGCTTTATCCAACCTTGATTTCAACAATTCTCGCTCATATAAACCCTCCCCTTTCTCACTAATTAGACTCCCAGTGCTCCACCCGGGCCTAGCCGTGGATGTCTGCATCCAGATTCCTCAGTCCTTGGATGGGGTTTCTGGCACAACTATTAGGGTGTTTGGCCAAACTTTCATTTATTCTTTAAAAATCTCTTATGTGGACATGATGGTTCTTTGTCATATTTATCTCTCACTCCTCCCTTTCAGCTTCCCCAGGACTCCCCATCGACTCCCCCTCCCAATTTCATATATTCTTTCTATAATTCTTAAGAGTAACGTATTTTTTAAAATATTAAATTGTTACCCTTAATTCTTAGTCAAATGGATTTCTATTCAGAGAGTCCCTTCCCACATGTATATTATGTAGAATACAACCTAGGTTTTCTTCTCCCAGTTTCAATGTTTCAGTTTTGAGTTTTTGTTTTTAGTCTATTTAGATTTGTTTTTTTGTACAAGGTGGTGGATATGGGTCCAATTTCATTCTTTGGCTGTGGACATACAGTTTTCCCAGCACCATTTATTGAAGATGTTCTTTTCTCCAGTGTTTTTGCCACAGCAAAGAAGTCAAACCACTCCATTTTTGCAGATAACATGATGCTATATATACATCAGAGATCCCCCAAATTATACCAGAAAACTAGAACTGATAAATAAATTTGGCAAAGTAGCAGAATCAGAGTCTATTTGCATAAGTCAATAACATTTCTATACACCAACCACAAACGCACAGAGGAAGCCATAGTCACACTCCCATTCATACTAGCCTAAAAGAAAAGAAAATATCTAGTAACAAACCAAGAATTCTTAGAATACATATGTAATGAAGATGTATTGTAGCTGAAGTTTTCCTGTGTCCCATCTGTTCTGCAGCCACTAAGTCCCCAGTAAATACACAGAGGCTTATATTAATTGTAACTGCTTAGCCATTAGCTCAGGTAAACTACTGACTAGCTCTTACATTTAAATTCTGCCCATTTTTGTTAATCTATATGTTGCCACCTTTTCTGTGGATTTACCTGTGTGCCATTACATGCTGCTCCCTGGACAGAAGGCTGATGTCTCCTGATTCAACCTTGCTCTTCCAAGAATACTCCTTGTCTGCTTATCCTGCCTATACTTCCTGCCTGGCTATTGGCCAATCAGCATTTTGTTAAACCAGTGTACAAAAGCATTATTTCCCAGCAATGTATCTCTCAGCAAGAAGAGCCTTCACCTGAGAGGCAAATGTAATGAGATTTTTATCAGTGGATTTTTCTTCATCACAAACAATAATCTTATTTTGACTTTTCTGTTGTTGTTTATTTAAAAACATTTGTTTGTTTGTTTGTTTGTTTGTTTTGGTTTTGTTTTGTTTTGGTTTGCTTTTGCTTTTGCTTTTTCCAGACAGGGTTTCTCTGTTTGGAAAGCCCTGGCTGTCCTGGAACTCATTCTGTAGACCAGGCTGGCCATGAACTTACAGAGATCCTTCTGCCTCTACCTCCCAAGTGCTGGGATTAAAGGCATGTGCCACCACCACCTAGCTTAAAAATTGTTTTTTGATCAATATATTTTGATTAAATTCTTTTGTCACCCAAAATCTTCAAATGTCCTTCCTACCTCCTTACCCACAGAACTTCATTATCTCCACTGACTCTCTCTCTTTTATTTTTATTATATATTTATATTTGTTATAATATAATATATTTTAGCATATTATATATGTATATATACACACATTAAAAAATACAAACAAGGCCGGGCGTTGGTGGCGCACGCCTTTAATCCCAGCACTCGGGAGGCAGAGCCAGGCGGATGTCTGTGAGTTCGAGGCCAGCCTGGGCTACCAAGTGAGCTCCAGGAAAGGCGCAAAGCTACACAGAGAAACCTTGTCTCGAAAAACCAAAAAAAAAAAAAAAAAAAAAATACAAACAAACAAACATTCCTAAAACAAAAATAAACCACTAACATAAGAATGACAAAACAAAATACCCCCACCCAAACAAACTCAAAACAAACACAGGAAAGGCAAACAGTTCTGGCATCTGTTTTGTGTTGGCCAGTTATTCCAGGGCATTGGCCTGGCCTGAAGTATGGTTGATACATCCAATGAGACTCTGTGGGATAAAACTAATTTTCCCTTTGCCAGTACTTATCAATTACCAACAGTTTCTTGCTTAAGGGTGGACCCTATGTCTACTTCCTCTTCTAAGTGTCCTGACCCTATCTGGCTTAAATCTGTCAAAGTCCTAGGCATGCTGTCACAGGTTCTGTGAGTTCATATGTACCCATATCCTATTGTATATGGGATATCATTGTTTCCTTGAGTCATACCTCACCTCTGGCTCTTCAAAATATCTGTGCGTCTAGTGGAGGAGTTTGATAAAGGTATTCCATTTAAGACTGAGTGCTCCAAATCTCACTCCCTATGTATTGTCTAGCTGTGGGTCTCTGTATTCATTTCCATTCACTGCCAGAAACTTCTCTGGTTAGGGTCGAGTGAGACACTGATCTACAAGTGTAGAAATATGTTGTTATGTTATTATGTTATGTTATGTTATGTTATGTTATTAATGTATAACTTTAGCATAATAATAGTAGCAGGTTTTTACCTAGGTACATGACTTAAGCAGGCTCAGATTATTGTCCTCATTACCAATGTCAGGTATGGGTTCCTTCTCATGCACCAAGCAGGCCAATCATAAAGTGATTGGTTACTCCCATAGTATTTATGCTATTATTATACTAGCATATCTTGCAGGCAGGTCACCACTGTTGGTCACCTGGTGATAATGATAACTACCTTTCTCCCATACTGTTCAAAAGTACCTGCCAATACCATGAATGCTCCTCCATTGCGTGAATCTTCTAGCTGGGTACAAGCTCACTTTCTCTGTGTTCAATGACATAAAAAGCATTTTTTACAGAAAGAGGACCTTAACATCAGGTTGTGGAGAGCAATTAATAGCTTTGGCCATAGCCTCTGATATTTAAGGATTTCATAGGATATGTTTGGCCAATGACTTAATAAGATATAATTATCAAGATATAATCCATTCCGGGCACTGGACGTTTTATTTAGCTTCATAAGATATCTTGTTGGGGCATTGTCTTCCCCATTACATGATGATTCTATTTAAATTCCTTACACACACACACACACACACACACACACACACACACACACACACGGTTTTCTTTTTGATTGTTTGAAAATTTAATGCTACAAGCACATATATGTATATGTGCATATATATGTATATATATACATATATATATATAAACTTCTACAATAGTATGTTTCTATAAGGTTTTTCAAAAGATCTTTAATATAAGTTGACTTTCCCCATATTCCCTCCTTTACCTTTCTCTCCCATTCTTTTCTCTGTTTAATCCTCCTGTTCTAGTTGGCACTTTATCTCTTAATTATGCTGTATTCTATTTCTTCTTTCTTGGAGATCTTTAACTCCCCTTTTGTCTCTTACGAGGTACCTATCCTTCTTATTTTTTTGGTTGTGAGCCTAGCCTTTAACGGCTGAGCCATCTCTCCAGCCCGGTACCTATCCTTCTTAATTATCTGAATTATAGCACAAATATCAAAAGCTTAAAACCATCAACTATATGTAAGAGAAAACATATATTTGTCTTTTTGTGTTTGCATAACCTCATTCAGACTAATTTTTGCTAGTTTTATCTATTTACAATATTCTTACCAGCCAAATAATATTTCATTGTGTAAACGTGACATATTTTCATTGTCAGTTTATCACCTGATGGCTGTCAAACATATTTCCAGTTTCTGGCTATTATGGATAGAGCAGCAATGAAAAGGCATAAGCAAGCATCTCCCTAGTAAAACTGGAGTTTTTTGATATATGCCTGTAGCTAGAGTTTTCCTGCTTTGCCCACAGTCAGGACAAATCTTTGTCACCCGCCAGTCCCACAGCCGCTCAGACCCAACCAAGTAAACACAGAGACTTATATTGCTTACAAACTGTATGGCCGTGGCAGGCTTCTTGCTAACTGTTCTTTTATCTTAAATTAACCATTTCCATAAATCTATACCTTGCCACGTGGCTGGTGGCTTACCGGCGTCTTCACATGCTGCTGGTCATGGCGGCGGCTGCAGTGTCTCTCCGCCTCAGCCTTCTGCTTCCCAGAATTCTCCTCTCTCCTTGTCCCACCTACTTCCTGCCTGGCCACTGGCCAATCAGTGTTTTATTTATTGACCAATCAGAGCAATTTGACATACAGACCGTCCCACAGCATATGCCCTAGTGTGGTATAGTTGGATCTTGAGGTAGATTGATTTTCATCTTCTAAGGAAACTCTACATTGCTTTGCATAATTTCTGGACCAGTTTGCACACTCACTAGCTATGAATAAATGTTCCCCTTTCTCTTCATCCTCACAAGCACTTGTAATTTACTTAAGTAGCTGAATCATGGACTTTTTAAAAGTGGAAAGGGCCAAATCAATGAAATTATTTAGGAAATAGAGAAAGAAGAAAATAAAAACTGCTACATAGTATTTAATTTCCAAGCAGAATTTTTATTTTTATTTTTCTAAGTTATGAGTGGTGTTAGTTATGAGTGGTGTTAGTTTTGCTTCTAGGTAGGAGATAACAATATGTTAGCAATTCATCTACAGAAAAGCATCCTCATCAAATTATTAATAGAAACAGGAAAAACATTATGTGTAAACATAATTAATATGGAAAACATGAAAATAAAAGCAAATTAATAGCACTAGTAATATTTTGCTGTATGCCTTCTGGTTACATGAAGCAAAAGAGAAATATACATTGAATTTACATTTATGTAAGTTTATGACTTTTCACTGAATTATGTAATAAAAACTCCATAATACTCTTTAATATAGTATTTTAATATGTGTACCTCATTGTAGCTCATTTAATACTTCTATATCTACCTTCAAAATGGGTAAAATGTATCCTATTCTATCATTTTAATGAAAATTGCTTTTAAGTATAATTACCAAAATTGCAATTTTGTCTGAATAAATTTTCATTTCCTCTGCAATTCTCAGCTGAAACAGAGAAGTTGCATATTTTATTACATTGGCACTTTAGGCTTTGACACTGGTTTTTCATTCATCAAGGCATCAAGTCTACTATACCAGATATGACTGGAGTACTGAAGAAGGAGTTTGTATCACCCTCACAATATCATCATCATCATCATCATCATCATCATCATCATCATCATCATTACTACTACAACTACTATTACTTGGAAGTCTATGCCTTCATTAACAAGTCCCTAGATGTTACCAAAATGAGCTCTTACAGCAGCATATTTATGAATCATATTAAGTGTAAAATTAATGTGTTCCAAATGTGTGTCACACTTTGTTAGATGTGTGGATTGTGTAAGTGCCTTCTTTTTTATTTTTGACTGATAATTTGAGAATTTCTTTTTTTCTTCTGGATTTTTCAAGACAGGATTTCTCTGTGTAGCCCTAACTGTCCTGGAACTCATTTTGTAGACCAGGCTGGCCTCGAACTCACAGAGATCAGCCTGTCTCTGTCTCCCAAGTACTGAGATTAAAAGCTTGTGCCCCCACCCTGGCATGAATATAAATGAGAGTGATGACATCTACCATTTAGAAACCAGCAGCATGGCTTACACCCACCTCCACTCACTCACTGAATAGATGAGACCTTGAGCTGTGAAAGATTAATTTCCTCAGGCAGGAGTGCTCACTGAGCAGTTTTTTTTTAAATGTAAATCCAATTGTGGATTACTCACAGTGTAATTTTGATTTTGGTGGACATGCATTGAGATTTTAGTCTGTACCATGATGCTGTCTGTGGTTTTGTAGTACATTCCCTTTATTGTGTTGATTTTCCCTATATTGTCTTAGATTCTGTAGCAGTTTTATCATGAAGGGATATTGGATTTTGTCAAATGCCTTTTCTGCACCTAATGAGATGATCATGTTTTTTTCTTTCCTTCTATCTGTTTAAGTGGTGGATTATTGTTTTTTTATTTGTCTGTTGAAACATCCCTGTTTCCCTGAGAGGAAGTAGACTTGACAATGATGGATAATAATTTTGATGTGCTCTTGAGTATGGTTTGCAAATATTTCACTGAAAAAAATGGTTCTAAGTGCATCAGATTGGCTTGCTGATTTTCTTTTTTCTTGGTTTTATGTCTGGTTTTGGTATCAGTGTAATATTGACATCATTAAAAAATTGGAAGTGTTTCTTTCATATTTTGTTGAAATAGCATGGAATATTTGTGTTAGTGCTTTGAGGGTTAAGTAAAATTTATACTGAACCCATCTTCTTTTGGACTTTTTCATTTGGGATATTTTTAATTACTATTTTTATCTTCTTTATTGTTATCATTTGAATAAATGTTTACTTCATTTTGTTAACTTTAATAGGTCATATATCTAGAAATTAATCAATTTCTTTTAAATACTCCAGTTTGATGAAATGACAGTGTTTTTAATTAAAAATAGACTTTATGTAATATATTCTAATTATGTTTTCCCTTCCCCCAACTCCTCCAATATCCTCCCCACTTCTCAGCATCTCATAGAACTTTTTGAAAATTGACCACATGCTTGAACACAAAGAAAGTCTCAATAGATACCAGAAAATAGAAACAATACCATGCATCCCATCTTACACAATGGATTAAAGCTGGATATAAACAGCAGATATAACAGAAAGCTTACAAATTCATGGAAACTGAACAAATCAACTGAATAAAAAATGGGTCAAGAAAGAAATGAAAAGTTTTTTAGATAAATTAAAACAACTTTTTAGAACTGAATGGCAATGAAAACACATCATACTTAAACCTATGGTACACAATGAAAATAATTCTAAAAGGCAATTTCATAGCACTGAGCTTCTACAGTAAAAAATGGAGAGATTTTATATCAGTAACTTAACAGCACACCTGCAAACTCTAAAACAAACAGAAGAAATAATAGCCAGAAAGATTAGATGGCAAGAAATAATCAGCTCAGGGCTAAAAATCAATAAAGTACAAGCAAGCAAACAAAAACAAAAACAAAAGTTTATAAACAATCATTGAAATTGAGAGTTGGTTTCTTGGGAAAATCGCAAAGATTGATGAACTTTTATCCTAATTAACTTAAAAGATGGAGAGAGAAGATCCAAATTAACAAAATTAGAGACAAAAGGGAGGGCATAACAGTAGATACCATCTACAGCTGGGCATGAAGCCTGCCCTTAAGAATAGTTTGTCTCCCCACTGAGACTACCTTGGAGAAAACTAATTTTTCTTTCTTTCTTTCTTTCTTTCTTTCTTTCTTTCTTTCTTTCTTTCTTTCTTTCTTTCTTTCTTTCTTTCTTTCTTTCTTTCTTCTTTCTTTCTTTCTTTCTTTCTTTCTTCTTTCTTCCTTCCTTCCTTCCTTCCTTCCTTCCTTCCTTCCTTCCTTCCTTCCTTCCTTCCTTTCTTTGTTGTTGTATTTGTACTATGATTCGTGCACAGTCTTTTTTTCATTTTTCTTTATTAAGAAATGTTCTACTTACTCCACATACTATCCACAGACCCCCCTCCTCCCTCCTCCCACCCTCAGCCCTCTTTCTCAAGCCACCCCGAATTCCCACATCCCCCAAATCGAGGTCTCCCATGGGGAGTCAGCAGAGCCCAGCACAATGAGCCTAGGCAGGTCCAAGCCCCTTCCCACTGCACCAAGGCTGTGCAAGGTGTCACACCACAGACACCGGATTCCCAGAAGCCTGCCTATAGACCAGGGACAGATCCTGATCCCCATGCCAAACAACCATCTTCCATATCCAGAGGGCTTAGTCCAGTCCGGTGGGGGCTCCACAGCCACCAGTCCACAGTTCATGGGCTTCCACTTGTGTGGCCAGTCATCTCTGCTGTCTTCCCATCATGATCTTGACATCCCTTGCCTGCAGAATCTCTCCTCTCTCACATCAGTTGGATTCCCGGAGCTCAGCCTGGTGCCTGGCCATCGATCTCTGCATCTGCCTCCATCAGTCACAGGACAAAGGCTCTATGATAGCAGCTAGGTTATTTGCTAGGCCGGTCACCAGAGCAGACCGGTCCAGGCACCCTCTGGACTACTGCCAGCAGGCCAAGGTGGGGTTATCCTTGTAGATTCCTGAGAGCCTCCCCAGCACCCTGCCTCGTCCTATTCCCATGATGTCCTCATCTATCATGGTATCTTCCTCCCTGCCCTCCCACTCTGTCCCTGTTCCAGCTTGACCCTCCCATTTCCCTATGTTCTCATCCCCCACTCCTAGCCCTCTGCCACCCCCCTACACGCAGTCCGCTCATGTAGATCTCATCCACTTCTCCTTCGCAGGGTCACCCATGTGTCCCTCCTAGGGTCTTTCCCTGTTAACTAGCCTCCCTGGAGTTGTGGGAAAACTATTTTTTCATTTGTGAGTGGTTACCAATTGGAGATAGCTTTTGGGTTAAGGATGAGGTTATGTGTCTACTTCTTCCAGATCTAGAACCCAATCTGGTGAAAACCCATGAAGGTCCTATGAGTATTGTCTGAGTCTCTCTGAGTTCATATGTGCATCACTACTTCTATGTTTAGAAGTCATTGTTTTCTTAGTGTCCTCTATCCCCTATGGCTCATAAACTCTTTTGAACTCCTCTTCTATATACTTTTTGGGAGTATTTTTGTTGTTATTCAAGTTGTGTTTTTGCAATGGGTCCTATGCATCTGGAATTAGGTTGTTCATAGTGTTTCTTGATATAGGTGTCTGTCCCAGCTTTACTGAATGGTTATTTGGATCATTGTTTACTGTTACCCCAACTTCTCAGATTATGGATCAGCTGAATGGTGCTTGGGATTTGGTCTTGGTGTCACTCAAAGTGGATGTGAAAATTGGGGTGTCAGTTGTGGTCTCAGCTTTGGTAAGACTATGTGCAGCTTCTGGGCATATGAGCAAACTTTCTGTAGACATAAGATATTCTTGCTGAACGTCAACAGAAATCTTTGGAAGGCTCATGGGGTTTTACAGGTTGTTGGTTTACAGGGTGGTGCTACGTAGAAGAGGACTTCAGGTTTTTGGGTAGTGAGGGTGGAGGTGTTTACCTACGGGTTACTTCCAGAATGCCTGGTTTTTGGCAGGGTTCCCTATGTTGTGATACCTTCTTCTTTTAGAGTGCTGAATAATTTAGAGGTTATTTTTAAGTGATCAGTTTTGTAATGTAGCACCATTTTGTGCTCATTTCATATGTTCCTGAAAAAGTCCCAGCCTGTTACCAACTGATAACTCACATTCATTCATTTTTCCTTTTTTTTTTTGGTCATTTCACAGATATTCATTTACCTTCTAAGATGTATCAGTAACTACTATATATACAGAAGCTAGTTGTATGTACAAAGGCTAGCTCCAGTTGTGGATTTTAAAAAAAATCATGTTAAGAATCTTTGAGTTTTGGTGGCTGGAGGGATGGCTTAGGGGTTAGAAATACTTGTTGCTCTTGTCAAGGAGCCAGTTCCATACATAGAACCCACATAGCAGCTCATAAACAAGTGTATCTTCTGTTCCAGGAGCCTCTCTGGCCACCATGAGCATCAAACATGAATGTGGTACACATACATACATGCAAAAACCACTCATACACATTATAAATAAATAAATCTTTTGAAATAGTTTGGAAGTTTTACATAAACTTCACCAAACAAAATATTTTGAAAATTAAGTGTAGAAAATAATGCATTATGGAAAGTATAAAATAATAGAATAATAAAAACAATAAACCTGATAATCAAATATTTTGCCTCCTTTTTATTAAAGATTTTTTATTCATTTTAGATACCAACCACAGATCCCCCTCTCTTCCTTCCTCCTGCACCTCCAGCCTCTCCCTACACCCAAACCATCCCCCCATTCTTTCCTCCAACAAGGTAAGACCTTCTATGGGGAGTTAGCAGAGCCTGGGCCATTCAGTAGAGGCATGTCCAAACCCCTTCCCCCTGCCTCAAAGCTGTGCAAGGTATCCCACTGTGGTGGTAATCTAATTATACTGAAATGTGATTTTGATTGTATGTTAATAAATAAAGTTGCCCAGGGGTCAGAGCTATTAGAGCCATTGCAAGAGTGTGGCGGTGGTGGCACACGCCTTTAATCCCAGAAAGCCAGCCTTTAATCCCAGGGAGTGGTGGTAGAAAGCAAAAGGATATATAAGGCGTGAGGACCAGAAACTAGAAGCATTTGGCTGGTTAAGCTTTCAGGCTTTGGAGCAACACAGTTCAGCTGAGAGCTATTGGGATGAGGACACAGAAGCTTCCAGTCTGAGGAAACAGGACCAGCTGAGGAACTGGTGAGGTGAGATAGCTGTGGCTTGTTCTGTCTCTTTAAATAGACGAACAGACAGGAAATAGAGCACTCATTCGGGAAGCTGGGACACCGCAGGCGGAAGGGTGAGATTTTGGCTCTGAGCTCTGACCTCTCGGCTTTCTCTTTTGCATTATTTCTGTGTTTCTTATTTAATGAAACGGTTGATTACATCAATACCTGGCGCCCAACGTGACAAGAATCCATTAAAAACTGCTTGGCTTGGCGGGAGGTCCGCTGTCCCGCAAGGGCGGCAGACCGGGCGGCCAGCGTCCTAGTCTGAGCTTTGGCTTCCTAGTCCAAGCTGCCGGCTTCCTAGTCCGAGCTGCCGGCTACCTAGTCCGAGCTGCCGGCTTCTTAGTCCGAGCGGCAGCTTCTAGCCCTGGCCTAGGTCTGTGAGCAGCTTGCTTAAAGCCGGTGCTACAAACAACTCAGACCTGCCCTGCCGAACAGGGCCCTGCCTGTAAAGCCAACGCAAGTGGTCAAAGTTTAAGGAAGCCAGACCCAAGCCTTGACTCGGCACAAGAGGGAACACGTGGCTGCATTTAAACTTTAGCCAGCTACGCTTTCTTGTTCTCTCTCTCTCTCTCTCTCTCTCTCTCTCTCTCTCTCTCTCTCTTTCTCTTTGGATTTACACCTGGGACACTAGGTGGCTGTTTTGAAAATCCCCTCGGATTTCTACTGTTCTACGCAGATTTAATTTGCTGGGATTTCTACTGTTCTACGCAGATTTGGTAAGTCATAAAGGAAACTATTTAAAAGACAATTTTTTTCCACATTTAAAAAAAATGGGCTTTATGTGTACATTGGAAGAAAATTGGTTTTTGTTCGAAATATTAGGCAGTCTGACAATTGAACAACTATATAATATTAGTATTGGTGGAATTATGCACCTTATCACTATGCTAATCCACATTTTAATATTTAAAAAGATAGTCAATTTAAGTGCCAGGATAACAGCTTTAGAAGATGTTGTTTCAAGTCGGGATCATAAGGTTGTAGAAAGAAAGCCTGTTTTCACACAGTCACCCTTAATTTATCCAATTAACAGTGAAGTTGTTTCAAATTGGGATCATAAGGTTGTAGAAAGAAAGCCTGTTTTCACACAGTCACCCTTAATTTATCCTGTAACTATACAGCAGATGCCTGATCAAATGATGGCTACACAAAATAATTGGGCTCCAATTGAAATGTTGGATTTAAAAAGGTTTAAGGAGGCAATAGTATCTTATGGCATGCATTCCCCATATGTAAAGCAAATGTTAAACTCTTGGTCAACATATAATAGGATAATACCACAGGACTGGCGGGAACTTGCACAAGGTGTTCTGGAACCCAGCCAGAGACTTCAATTTCTGACTTGCTTTAAGGAGGAGGCTAAAAATATAGAAAAGCAATGGAGGGATAAAGGAATACAAGTTTGCCAGGATCAGCTTATGGGAGAAGGTCAATATGCTTCAGCACAAACACAATGTTTATATGATGTCCAAACCCTAATTTTATGTCGAACGGCAGCCTTGAATGCATGGGACAGAGTTGAGGAACCAGGAAAAAAATCTGAGTCATTTACAAAGGTGAGGCAAGGCCCAAAAGAGTCTTTTACAGATTTTTTACAAAGACTGGTTTCAGCAGTAATGAGAATGGTCTCGGATTCAGAAGCTGGTAAGGCAATAATTGAATCTTTGGCCTTTGAGAATGCAAATGCAGCATGCAAAAGAATAATCAGGCCATTAAGGGCAAGATCTGCACCTATGGAAGATTGGATTAGAGAAACAATTAATATTGAGGTTGATGAGCATGATGATACGTGGGTAGGAGAAGTAATTTCAAAAGGTTTGAGGAGTGTTAGATGTTTTGGATGTGGAAATCAAGGACATTTGAAAAGGGACTGTAGACAGGTCATTCCCAGAAACAATGTTTCTTCAAGGAACAATGGCAACAGAATGCCCCTTCCTTCTGGAGTATGCAGAAGGTGTGGTAAGGGAAAACACTGGACCAACGAATGTAGATCAACAAAGGACAGACAGGGTAATCCTTTGCCTCAGTCTTCGGGAAACTCCCAGAGGGGCCTCGCGCAGGCCCCCAATGAAAATCCAGTTCAAACCTTTCCTGCAGCTATAGAGGAAATACCTGCTCTGGAGAGCGATTAAATAACCAAATGCCTATTGGAATAAATCATGCTGGTCAGGTTGATGAAACAGAGAGAATAGAAAATTCAGGAGAAAACATAAAGAAAATTGTTTGGCAAACTTCTATTAATGAACAAAGACCAAAATTAATGATAAAAATAAATGGTGTTTTGTTGTCTGGTCTGGTAGACACAGGTGCGGATGTTACCATAATTGCACCAGAATTTTGGCATCCAACTTGGCCTCTTCAGGAGGTAAACGTTCAACTGTTAGGAATTGGGACATTATCTCAGGTGAAACAGAGTGCAAGATGGCTCGAATGTATAGGTCCAGAAGGACAGAGAGGAAAATTAAAACCATATGTGGCTAACATAACTATGAACCTGTGGGGTCGAGACTTGTTGCAACAATGGGATACTCAGATTAACATCGCTCCAATCTCAGAAACAAATCATAACCTAACACATGTTACTGAGAGAAATATTAGAAGATATTATTCTAATGAGTGGTCACCAGCCATCCATATTATACAAGAACAGGGCACAATAACTGATGATCTTCCAAAGACACCAATAGCTCTACCTTTAAAATGGTTAACAGACAAGCCTGTATGGGTCCAACAATGGCCTGTAACAACAGAGAAACTCCAGGCTTTAGAAGAGCTGGTAGAAGAACAGTTAAATGCTCAGCATATTGAAAAATCAAGTAGCCCCTGGAATTCTCCTGTCTTTGTTGTTAAAAAGAAATCTCGCAAATGGAGAATGGTAACAGACCTTAGAGCGATTAACAAAGTAATTCAGCCAATGGGCTCTCTACAATCAGGGATGCCTTTGCCTACTCTGTTACCAAAAGGATGGCCTCTCATAGTTATTGATTTAAAAGACTGTTTCTTTTCAATACCCTTACAAGAAAAAGACAAAGAAAGATTTGCTTTTACAGTGCCTACTTATAATAATTCTCAACCGGTTAAACGATTTCAATGGAGGGTCCTCCCACAGGGAATGTTGAATAGCCCAACTCTGTGCCAATACTTTGTACAACAGCCATTGGAAGTGATACGTAAAAAATTTCCTAAATCTATAATTTATCATTATAAGGACGATATTTTACTAGCTAACTCAAATATAGATACTTTAGAAATAATATTTGAAGAAGTAAAGAAAATTTTGCCTTGCTGGGGATTACAAATTGCTCCTGAAAAGATACAAAGAGGAGATTCTATTAATTATTTAGGATATAAAATAGAGCTACAAAAAATTAGACCCCAAAAGGTGCAAATTCGGAGAGATAGATTACAGACTCTTAATGACTTTCAAAGATTATTTGGAGACATTTCTCATCTACGAACTATTGTTGGGGTAAAAAATGATGAACTGACTAATTTGTTTAAAACTTTAGAAGGTGACAAGGACTTAAATAGTCCAAGAAAATTATCACCTGAAGCTGAGAAAGAATTAGCCTTGGTAGAAAAGAAAGTGCATGAAGGACACGTGGATTGTATTGATCCAAAGCTGGATTGCATTTTGGTTATTTTACCTTCTAGGCGTTCTCCTACTGGAATATTAATGCAGAGGGAAGATATTATATTGGAATGGATATTTTTACCAAATAAACCAAATAAAAAATTAAAAACTTATGTGGAAAAAATCTCTGACTTAATTTACAAAGGAAAATTGAGACTTCGTCAATTAGCAGGCATTGACCCAGCAGAAATTGTCGTACCATTAACTAAGGAGGACATTGAAAAATTATGGACAGAAAGTGAACCTTGGCAAAGAGCTTGCAGTAATTTTTTGGGAGAAATTAACAGCAAATATCCCAAATGCAATAGAATTGATCTTATAAAGAGAGCTGATTGGATTTTGCCTCGAATTGTACGGCAAAAACCCATATCTGGAGTTCGTACATTTTATACAGATGCCAACAAAGAAGGAAAGGCAGGATACAAATCAGAAAATTTAAGTAAAGTGGTTCAAAGTCCATATAATTCAGTTCAAAAATCAGAATTGTATGCTATTCTGTTGGTATTAATGGATTTTTCAGAACCTCTCAACATAGTAACTGACTCTCAGTATGCTGAAAGAATGGTGTTACATATTGAGACTGCAGAATTTATCCATGATGCTTCAGAATTAACTTCATTATTTATTCAATTACAAGATACAATCAGGAAAAGGAATCATCCTTTATATATAACTCACATTCGATCCCATACTGGTCTGCCAGGCCCTCTAGCACAAGGCAATGATGAGATTGATAAATTATTGATAGGAAATGTGCTGGAGGCCTCAGAATTTCATAAAAAACATCACGTTAATAGTAAAGGTTTAAAAAAGGATTTTTCCATAACCTGGCAACAAGCCAAAGAAATAGTAAAGAAATGTCCTACTTGTTCCTTCTACAATCAGACGCCATTACCAGCAGGATGTAACCCAAAGGGTACTCAGAGAAATGAAATCTGGCAGATGGACGTGTTTCACTTTGCAGAATTTGGAAAATTGAAATATGTACACCACACTATCGATACTTATTCAGGATTTCAATGGGCAACTGCTTTGAGTTCTGAAAAAGCTGATTCTGTAATCACTCATTTGCTAGAAGTTATGGCCATCATGGGTATACCTGCACAAATCAAAACTGACAATGCTCCATCATATGTCTCTGTTAAAATGAAACAGTTTTTTGCTTATTACAATATAAAACATATTACAGGCATACCACATAATCCTACAGGTCAAGCAGTTATAGAAAGATCAAACAGAACTCTAAAGGATATGCTAAATAAACAGAAATGGGTAACAAAACCCCCCAGAAATAGACTGCATAATGCTCTTCTAACTTTGAATTTTCTGAATGCCAATGAGAAAGGAACAACAGCTGCAGAGAGACATTGGATAATAGAAAAAACTACAGAATTAAATCAGCCTATATACTTTAAGGATGTGCTGACCTCAGAATGGAAACCAGGGTATGTATTACATTGGGGACGAGGTTTTGCTTTTGTTTCTACAGGAGAAGATAAGCTGTGGGTACCATCAAAATTGATAAAGGTTCGATTTGAACAAAAGAGACCTCTTAATTAGAGGAGGTGATAGTTCATCAACCAGCATGAACATCCAATTTAAACTAACTGGTATCAATAACACATGCCTTTTCATTTAATCAAATAATAACTTGTCAAAAGGAAACATCCCCAAAATTAGTCTTGGGGAAAGGTTTTTGTTTTTGTCTTTTAGGAGAATGAAGGTTAAGGAATCTGAAGAACACTGGACAAATGAGACAACTGAAGAAAAGGGACAAATCATCTATCCCAAGAAACAGAATGAAACGGTGTATGGGTATATATTATCTAAAAAATTTTTATGTCTTCCTAAATGTTTGTTTCTGCTTTTCTCTAAAGATTTAACACTATTGGTTTTCTAATAGTCCCAGTTCAATTAAAATTTAAAGCTGACTTTGGAGTTGGAGAATGGCTCTCTCCTTCTTTAAAATCAAGCATGTTGTTAAAAGGAAAATGCAAACTCCCTGTATCATGCCAGAATAAGAGCCATCTTCTGCTATGGTACAGGACAAAAGCAAAATTAATTAAGGGACTATTCTATTACTAATCTCAACTCTTTGATTCTATTCTGATTCTTTAAACTTTTCTTAAAGTATGAATTTTATATCAAAATTTACAAGATTAACATATAAAGATATATAGATATATATACATTTTAAACTTTGTTAAGATATGAATGGTCATATAGAATACTAACTAATTCTAGAAAAAAGGCTAGCTGCATATATATGTTTTTGTGTTCGAGTCTCTTATCAGTTTTCTTCAGGAAATCATGGCCAGGCCTAACATCAACTGAAGTCTCCAGAAAGAAGATGGGGCCCCACAACAACAACAATTCCACATGGACAATAATGATATCATTAAGCTGACAAACATCATTCACAGATCAGCTTTGAACTACAAGGTGCTCAGAGCATTCTTTCATGATAAAGAAAACTTCGCCCATACCCAGCAGGAAGCAATTTTAAGACTACATCGCCCACATTCCCAAAGAGGTGGTGTGGGGTGGTTGGTTTTTTGGTCTTTTTAGTGGGTTTTGGGTCTGGGATAATTTTCAGTATTTAGGGGGGCTGGTTACAAGTTATTGTCAAGGGTTAAGAAAAAGGCTAAGCAAAGGAGATTAGATTTAAGGTTCTTGTTAAAAAAAAAGAGAAACGCCGGGCGGTGGTGGCGCACGCCTTTAATCCCAGCACTCGGGAGGCAGAGGCAGGCGGATCTCTGTGAGTTCGAGGCCAGCCTGGGCTACCAAGTGAGTTCCAGGAAAGGCGCAAAGCTACACAAGAGAAACCCTGTTTCGAAAAAAAAAAAAAAAAAAAACAAAAAAAAAAAAAAAAGAGAAAGAAAGAAAGAAAAGAAAAAGACAATTACTAATACTTTACATTGGATTGAATTGTTTTATATTGTATACAAATTTGAAACTGATATTGTTAGAAAATGCTATATGTATATTTCTAATTGTATTTATACCATTCATTTAAAAATGTAATACAAATTTCTGATCCTTGAATGTTATTATTACCAACTACTAGGATATAAAGAAATGAAAGTTAGTAGTTAGACATTTCAATAGAACTTGTAGTCATATTAGATATGTTTTAAAAATTGAGCAGAGATGTTTTAGACAGGTCATCTTCAAACCCTTCAGAGATCTACAGAATATGGCATTTAAAATGTTTTAATAACTTAGAAAATTTTTTCTTTTTGAGACATGTCAGCTCCTGGCAGTACTAATCTACTTCAGAGAAAATATGGGCATTGAAGAAACTGCATATGGAGTCAACTTTCATTGTGGCAAAAGTTAGCCACTGGACAACAAAGTATCCTCGAATCAACAGGACAAAATGGACAGACAGAACACGAAACAATGGACTACTGATTCTTACCAAAACAAGTGTGGTTATGGCTTTATCAAAAGGCATCTTCTGAGGCCAGGACAATATGGCCCCATCCCTGAAGTGGCCTTCGCATCTGGAAAAGGTACGGTGCCCTTTTCTTCGAAAGCAGCTTAACAGGCAGAGGGCCGATGGATTCTGTTGTACAATGGAACAGCAGCTGAAAGCTCATGCCTCTCAAAAGTAGACTGGCATTTAATAAAGGGATGTGGAGAAGAAGGGGATGCTGAGATGAAGTCATATATACACAGCCAAGAAGAATGGACAGCTGAATTTAAAAACTGTCAACAATTTCCAGAATTTAAAATCCTGAGTCATGACAGGACACTAGTGGAATTCAGGTGTTTCTGGTACATGGACTGCTCTCACCCAATGTGAGATTGAACTGTTGACCTTGTGTACATCCTACTTCATAAATGAGTCTGTCAGATACACTAAGCCTATAGGCTGAAAATGATGCCCCAACACTGCGGAGAAACCTCAGGTGACTGCCCAGGCAGCTGGCTGTTTCTGTCAACTCACAAATTTTTTGGAAGTTGCTTGCATGCACTTCCTGTTTTTTATTTTTGTTAGCTAATATTATTTCCTTCTTGGGTCTCTGAGGGAGTTGAAGATTAGTTAGTTATGGTTGAAGATTAGTTACTTATAGTTGAAAATTAATTAGGATAGAAAGTGCATTAGATACATCTTGGATTTACCAAAATAGGATAGATAATGGAATTATTTTCTCTAATTTGTCCAATACCTGTTTAGGTATTTATTATTTGTATATATTGTATATAGTTATTGTACTTTTGTATATAGTTTTTCTTTTGTTAGTCATAACCTTTTGCTTTTTTTTCTTTTTATTAAAATAGAAAAAGGGAAATGTGGTGGTAATCTAGTTATACTGAAATGTGATTTTGATTGTATGTTAATAAATAAAGTTGCCCAGGGGTCAGAGCTATTAGAGCCATTGCAAGAGTGTGGCGGTGGTGGCACACGCCTTTAATCCCAGAAAGCCAGCCTTTAATCCCAGGGAGTGGTGGTAGAAAGCAAAAAGATATATAAGGCGTGAGGACCAGAAACTAGAAGCATTTGGCTGGTTAAGCTTTCAGGCTTTGGAGCAACACAGTTCAGCTGAGAGCTATTGGGATGAGGACACAGAAGCTTCCAGTCTGAGGAAACAGGACCAGCTGAGGAACTGGTGAGGTGAGATAGCTGTGGCTTGTTCTGTCTCTTTAAATAGACGAACAGACAGGAAATAGAGCACTCATTCGGGAAGCTGGGACACCGCAGGCGGAAGGGTGAGATTTTGGCTCTGAGCTCTGACCTCTCGGCTTTCTCTTTTGCATTATTTCTGTGTTTCTTATTTAATAAAACGGTTGGTTACATCAATACCCCACCATAGGTAGTAGGCTCCAAAAAGTCAGCTCATGCACCAGGGATGGATCCTGATCTCACTGCCAGGGAGCCTCTCAAACAGATCAAGCTACACAACTGTCTCACTTATGCAGAGGGCCTAGTCCAGTCCCATGGAGAATCCACAGCTGTTGGTCCAAAGTTCATGGGTTCCCACTAATTTGGTTTGGTTGTCTCTGTATATTTCCCCATTATGATCTTGATGCTCCTTGCCAATAGAATCCCCCTTCCCTCACTTTCACAGGACTCCCAGAGCTCAGCCTGGTGCCTGGATGTGGATCTCTACATCTGTTTCCATCACTTACTGGATGAAGGCTCTATGATAACAGTTAGGGTATTCACTAATCTGATTACCGGGGTAAGTCAGTTCAGACACCCTCTCCACTATTGCTGGTAATCTAAGCTGGAGTCATCCTTGCGGATTCCTGGGGACTTTCTTAGCACCCGATTTCTAGCTATCCCCATGATGTCCCCCTCTATCATGGTATCTCTTTCATCCTTATGCCTAGCCAACATAATTCTATTTTAAACAAACAGTTGCAAAAAAGTTGCCGCAAACCTATAAGTTCTAGCAGAAATTACTCAGAACCAAAATTATGAGAATAGTGACAAAGCAATAGACACATTAAGTTAACACCTGCTCATAAACGAACAACATAATGTTTAAAAGTTCCATAACTACAGCAGGAAATATTACATGAAAGTATGCTCATAAAGTTTTATGGAATTTAATTATGTTCTGACTTCTTCACAAGAAACTCCTATTTTGAAGACCTGTCACCATATGCATGAAATTTTATCCTTTTAAGAATGTAATTTATTATTCTAGTTATTTAACCTAAGAAGTTATTTGGGAGGCATTCTAATGAAAATTCTCTAGGATGAGTGTGGAGAGATGTCTGCAGCTCATCTAAAATAAGGAATTATGTAGCTACAAGTAGGGCGTGAGCAGGTAGCCTTTGACTTTCCCTTGTTTGGTTTACTACTTTGATGAAGGGAATCTTTCTCAAAGCAGCCTGCTGTAGTAACATCTGCATTACCAGCAAATGTCATAAAGGACAGAGAGAACAAAACACAGTATTTCAACCAGATGGAGATACTCTTAAAAGCTCTACTAAGTTGACTGATAATTTAGTAAACTTATGTTACAGGCTGACTCCTTCACCAACCCAGTTTCTACTTTATGCTCTTCACATTTGTTGATCCCTTTTGTACTGTTTGCATCCATCTCAGCTCTGCTTTTAGGGAACTTTAATCCTGGGGTGAGACTGGCAGTATCTAAGGTAGCTTTAAAACTCTATACTGAAGAGTATGGTTCCTAAAGTACCTGAAAGATCTTAATACCATAGAATTGCATCTCTAAGAACATTTTCATTGAAAAGCCATCAAACAGAATACAACTATCTTTTTAAACAAGTTTACAGAGTAAGAAGGACTAAATAATTCCTAATGCTATAAAAGAGCATATATGAAGTACACATTTGAGTGCCTGAACATAAAAGATCATTTGATCTCTCAGCAAATAATTTTCAGGTCACAATCTCTGCATGAAGTCAATCTACTGAGTATATAAAGATAAATTTCAGGACCTAAACAGAAACAACACATACATAGATAGGCAACAAGACTAAAAGTTGTATATGTTCCTAGTATGCATTAGTTAAAACTGAATGCCTGCAAAATGGAAAGGAGGATTTCATGTTCCCTATGGTTTCAATTTTCAGTGTTCAAGGATCCAGGTAGAAAGCATTACTCTGCAGAAGTCAGAAAGGGACAGCAAGAACAATGCGCAGCACCATCTCTGCAGATTGCTAAAACAACCTTTACAATTTCCTCAGTTTGCACAATTCTTTCTCACACAGAACTTGTTCTCCTCAAACAGAAGCACATTATACACTAATCATTTGAATAAGTCACACTGCAGTCTTGCTGACACAGGAGAGGGTTTGTGTACATTTTCAAACTGTTCTTTTTTTATTTCTGAGAGGGATGAGATAATAGGCCTACATTGTGTCTTAACAAAGAAGGCTAAATCCGTTCAGTCTCAAAAACATCTAAATGCGAGATCCAGATGAAACATGCAGAGTGCTTGGGGAAAATCTGTAGATAGGCAAAGATTGCAAATAGAAGGCCTACTGCCCAGAACTAAGTGCATAAATTGTGGGTCAAAATACCAAATGGAAATTGTGGGATGTTCTTGTACAAGAATGGTTATTAATTTCAAGGTGGCTAGAGCAAAGCCCAAAACCCACAGTGGGGTCATTTCATGTAATACACAGGTCACAAGTTGGGCAGTGATACCACTGTCACCCTTTCTTCTCAGCTTTTGGGTAACCACATCCACCTCATTCACACAGGGACAAAAACATAAGAATCACTCAACAACCATTTGTTAAATGAATAAACATATTGACATGCTGATCACAATTCATATTTCTACTGATACAACCAAGAGGTACAGGGCCTTGTTAGATGGCACCATAAGCCTGACAATGCCTGTTGGGTGGCTTCCATGCCCATCTATTTCTTGTTTGTAGACTTCCTTTCCAGCTTGTGCTGTATTCATCTTAGTGGATACCATGCAATTTCACATATACATGACTTATGCAGGATTATTCACAAATGGTTTGCTTAGCTTATGAAAACACATATACCGCCATAAAATATAAATATTAATAGACTCAGAATTAGGATCATATGGATGGAAATATCAGAGAAAATGGGAGTAAATAGTACTGTGTCCTGTATGGCTTTGGAATTGACCTAACTGGGGCCACCAGAAATGTAGAAACCATAGACACATTTTGAAATAACTGGAGCAGATAGGCTTCTGAAGACTTTTCAATGGCCTGGAAATTCAGCAGATCCATTATATACAGAAGAGCAAAGAAGCAGCTTTATTATGTACAGCTGAATGAGGATATGGGTTTATTACATAAAGCTTATTTCTGTAGGGGAGCAGTCTCAGGTTTCAATCTTCTGGGAGAAGACAGTTGTGGTTGATCCTTTCCACATACACTGTTGACATCCATACTGAGGCCACAGGAAGGCTTGGCATTCCCATGAACCTGACCTACATTAAGTCTTTCTGTCCCTATGGTTTGAAGTTTGGGGTTCTTAATATAGCTGTGATCACATCAAATATACACAATCACTCAGGACTTCATCGGATCACCACAAAGTAAAATGTAATCAGTAAGATTGCATATATCAAATAAACTAATACACATGTCTAAACTGACATTCAAAAGAGACAGAGAAGGAGGGAGTAAAAAAAAGAGATGGGGCGTGGACATGATGAGCAAAAATATTTTCACTGCTGCAATAACAAAGGTAAACATATTGAATAAACAGGCTTGTGAAATGCTTGTAAGCAACATATTGCTTTGTTTGGCTGACTTTGTTTTTCTGTGAGATGTGTTCTTTCACAATTAATAAAAATTGGAGTGAATTTCATTAATTTTGAAATACTGCCAGGGTGTTAAAGGTCCTCTGGTCATGCATGTAAATGTCTAGTGTTGGAAATACCTAACATAAGCAAGTTGTGAACTTTTTTCAGTGTTATGGCAGTAGACCTCATGAATTTGTCCAAGTCAGCAGCCAACCCTGTGTTGTGGAAAGAGGACACATATGCCTTCTGCTCTCTTTCTCCACTGTGTGCTGTTGTTGCTCATTTTTATCTCTATCATACTGATGATGGTGTCTGATACTTCCATGTCCTTCTATCCGGGCATGATAGTTTTTGCTTTTCCTGACTACATTAATCCCAGGTGATTGTCTTCTAGTCTTTCCCTCTTACATGAGAAAGAGAATTTTATGGAGAGATAAAACATTTTCTGATTTCGCTATCCTCCAGCTTCACTGTTGGAATCTTTAAGACTTTGCCATTCTTTGCTCACAGTCTACACAGAGACTTTCTCTGAAGTTCATCCTTCTGAGAGTTGGATATTATGCTTCTGTGAACACCTGTTGGTTAGGGGATGACTAAGAAATAGCTGATCATGAAACTTAAGTGTTTGGCTTATTTACACATATGTTTATCTGTGAGATTTTTTTCAACTATCAAAAAAAATTAAGTTGGAGGAGAAGAAAAACAAACCACCAAGGGTTTAGGAGCCCATCTTTTCTAAGGGAAAATAATTTCTAGCATTGCATTATAGGAATCTCCAGAATTCTGAATTTAATTCTGGCCTTTTATTCATCCTATTAAATAATATAATTCAGAATCTTTGACTATTACTACTTTATTCCATAGCTAAATCTACCTATTTATTATGATATTATTACTATTATTATTATTGTTGTTGTTGTATTTCTTGGCTCTTTCATATATTAGAGGTGATGCTGTCATCAGGATCAGCAGAAAGATGCTAGAGCAATAGTTCTCACCCTTCTTAATGCTGTGGCCTTTTAATGCAGTTTTTCATGTTGAGGTAACTCATACGTTAAAAGTATTTTCTTTTCTACTTCATAACTGTAATTTTGCTACTGATATGAATTGTAATGTAAATATCTGTGTTTTCCGATGGTCCTAGGTGACAGCTGTTTGACCCACCAAGGGTTGCAAGCCACAAGTTAAGAACCACTGTGCTAGAAAAAGAGAAAGAACAAGCAACTTCCTGCTTAACCCAAAGTAAAATTTTGTCTCAGGTTTTATGAATCTTACACCTGTTTCAAATGATTCATTCCACTGGGTATTTAGTTCGTCTCAGAACCCTTTCATGGCTATGACACACATAGTATAAGGAATATACTCTTCCATCTGAGAAATATATGTTACTCTTGTATGATCTCTCAATGATCTTCTGGCCTGCTTCCAAGTCCCATATTCTTTGTCTCCTGAATATGTTCTACATATGGTCCAGGATCCACTTTCATGTAAAATGCAATCCAACAACCTGGAGTAACATGTCTCCCTACAGCTCCATGTAAGTATGATGATCTTTCCAGTCTCCTCTCTTTGAGGTATTCTCAGCCAGGTAAAGTTAAAGTTGACTTTTGCCTCTATATTTGAAGGAAAACATGTTGATCTCTCACATACTTCTATTTAATTTTCATTTTGAGTCAGTATGAAAGAATCTCACATATGAGATGGCGTTTCACATCCCCACCATATAAACATATAGCTTCCCATTCTTTATAATTACAATGTAATAATAAGGTGAAAGTTGCAAAATTCTTTCTACAAGCATTTTATAAGGCATTTGAAATGGTCTTGTGCTTCAATTTGTATAGAACACAGATTGCCTTTGTGTCTCAATGGAAACTAATACTTGAATTGTTGTACTTTAACTTTGTATTACAAAGGCATGCATTTAACTTTTCAGAGAAACAAAGCTTTTTCTGATACTGAGATATAAAGGTATAAGTCTTCACACACAACAATAAAAGATAGTGACAAGATCTATATATTTCTTATACAAATTGTGGAGCTTCTCGATAAATCTCTGCAAGTAAAATAGTCATCAGCAAAAGTAGTCAAGACATCAAAGGATGTCTGAATTTGTTGGAGTTGAATTTTGCTTTTGATAGTGAACCTATGCCTTTTATTCACTTGTGAAAATGATTTCATCTTCTGATGTTCAAGCACTGAGCCAGAGTCCTAGAACAGCACCCCCTTCTCTTCTCTCTCTATCTCTCTGTCTCTGTCTCTGTCTCATATGTGTGTTTCTCATTGGTTTACTGTAAATACATATGTTTCAGAACCATATTTTAGAAACTTGGTCCTCAGTCCTCATGCACACTTGGCAAAGAAAAAGAAGTTCAGCATTTTAAATACAGAGTATTTGTGAACTGTCATGTACATTTAGTCCCTTTTCCCTCACACAAGAAGAAAATGATGATCCAAAGAGATTGGCTAGAGTCCAACATGAAGAGTATAGAGGCATATGGAAATAAGGAAGAGAAATAAATGAAGCACTTTCAAGATACTATCCATGTTATTATTCACCATAAATATTGATGTCTCATGACCCTTGACATCTCACCTATGACTGTAATACCAAAAATAATAATCTAACCACATACAATGTATATTATAAAAGCTCATATGTTTGCAAATTTAAACATTTTTGAAAAGTTTTAATTGTGAAATTCTGAACTTTTCCTTTCTGAAAATGTTAAATATATTTTGCAGGTTAATTGCAACCCTTATATACAAGTATACAAATTGTCAAATTGTCACATCACATATTACTATTTTTAAATATATTTTTTTTTCAGACAGGGTTTCTCTGTGTAGTTTTGGTGCCTGTCTGGATCTCGCTCTGTAGACCAGGCTGGCCTCAAACTCGCAGAGATCTGCCTGACTCTGCCTCCTGAGTGCTTGGATTAAAGGTGTGTGGCACTGCCGCCAAGCATAAACATATTTCTTCAAAGTTTCATACATTCAGATATTTACTTAGGTGAGCTTATAGGGTAGTTTTCCCAGTAATGTTTCTGCTTATAGATAATGATAGTAGAGCAAAATTAGCTTACATCTATTTAAAGATAAAACACAGAGTCATTAGAAGAGGATTGGCAGAGACACCTCTCTTGACTCAGTAACGCTTTTACTCATCCTTCCCACCTTATAGCAAGTTGAAGCCTTTTCTTTTTTAAGAACATTAATTCTACCAGCCACTAAAAGCTTATTTATAGTTTGCAACACACATAGGACTCCCCTTGAAATGGACACTTCAGGATTACAGCCTGTAAGTCATGAACAT
Organism: Peromyscus maniculatus bairdii; assembly: GCF_049852395.1. NCBI lineage: Eukaryota > Metazoa > Chordata > Mammalia > Rodentia > Cricetidae > Peromyscus > Peromyscus maniculatus. The sequence continues at coordinate 111,497,804 of NC_134853.1, forward strand.
TCATGTGATATTTTCTTTTATATAAAAAAATTATTTTTTTTCTTTTTAATTGTGTGTCTGTATGCATGTCCTTGTGTAGGTCTGCATACATGAGTGGTGGTTCCTACATAGGCCAGAAAGGGCATCGGGTCCCTTGGAATTGAAATTACAAGCAGTTGTGAGCCACGTGATGTAAATGCTGGAATCTGAACTCTGGTCCTTTTTCCACAGCAGTAAGTGCTCTTAACGCCCGATGCATCACACAAGCAACCACATGGCATTTTCAAACCATGCAGGTGTTAACTGCATCTGAAAACTGGATTCATTCACATAAATCATCATAGGCAAATCTATAAAAAACGTTTGTTTTGTTTTGTGATATTGGAGAATGTACTAAAAGTAGATGATTAGAAGCATCATGTAAATTCTTCCTAAGGAAGCTTTACCAATTGACATCAAAGATAGAGAGCTAGCCATATGAAAAATGTGCATTGCTAGGAAAGTTCTAATGGCTCATTTTAAGAACATTAATTGCTTATGATATAAAGACTAAAATTCTATCAGAATATTTGCTGCTTTGTTAGCCAAGCTCACTCTCTAAAGAACAAATTGTGCCTTTAGGGGCTGGTTGGATTGGGGTGTGAATTGCATGATTTAAATGTTTTCTTGCCTTCAATTCCTAAAACTTATGAATATCTGGCAAGTGCCAAGATGCAATTGTACACTATGGAAGTGGTTGGCTTCACACAGAGAACAAGTTGCCCAAACACCTTTCCAGATGATAAAACTGAATTATAGAATGGAAGTGGACTGAAACTTGGTTCTCTCTAGTTAAATATTTCATGCCTGATCTGTTGCAGCACATTCTATGGAAAGAAAAACATATGTATATTTATTTCTATGTACAGCCTCTCTTATTTCTTGAGAAAGCATTTCAGGTATTTGCTCCTTGGCTTGTGATATTTGAAATACGAATTCTGAATTTGTGGCTTATCAATAAAAACACATTGACTTTCACAGAGGTTGTCTGGTGAATTCTAGTACAAGAGGAGTAGCAGCATTTACTTACATTGTGCTCACTGCTGATAAACTGCAGTTGCTAACAGTTTGTTAATTAAATCTTAGTTAAGCTTTGTCCTTCCTGCTTGGAAATAGGAACTCTTAACATTTGAGCCTGCAATTTGCATGCATCAGTCAACACAAATGCTGAGCAAAGTGCTTGTTTAGGTAATAAGATAAGGAGATGCCCTCTCCACTTTTGAGCTCTAACTGCCTCGAAGGCAACATTTCCCATGATTCCCAGCTGCTGCTTGTTCAGGCAGCTCTGTGGTTTGCGCTGCATATTAATTTCTGTCCGACACGGGAATTCAATTTGTACTGTACATTTCATTTCTTCACAGATTTAGATTTATTTCATGTTCTGTGCTTTTAATTAACTCTCTGGCACAGCTGCTGGACAGGATAGAAAAACTCATTGCTCTCCCTGTGTTATGAGTACACTACCAATCATTTGCCACTTAGATGGTGGTGCAGGAGCTATCAGTTTCTATGGCAACCAGAGCCGTGGTGATTGATTCCTTGCCAGTATGGCATCACCACAGGGAGTGCAGCTTGTGATTTTTATATGCTCGCAACATCCATCTAATTAAAACAGGATTATGGAATCATCCCAGTCCATGTTCAACAACTACACCGCAATCCATTCATGTAAATGTCAACACTATTAAACACAATGGTCAGAGTATTTATGAAGAAATAGTTGTTTAAGTCTTTGGGAAGAGAGTGCTAAAACACCTGGTTTGGGGGGTTATACTCTCTTAAATCGTAGCCTTCAGCATGCACAGCCATTTCATATATGAGAATCATACAGAGCCAAGCCAAATGATAGCACTTCGATTGCTACAATGCTGGTAGAGTCTAGAATGCTATACTAAGCTTTACTGGGAATTTGGTTAATTAATTTACTTTCTATGAATTATTTATTCATCAAAAGCTCTTAATTTACATGCTTGATTTCTTTTTTAGTGGCTTGCTTGAGAGCAAAGAATCTGTTCTCTCTCCTGGAGCATTCCTTAAGTCCTTAACAGGTGTGTGAGATTTAGGAAATTCTTAGGTATCGGGTGAGTTGAAAGATGTAATACTCACAGTAATGTGTGGAGGTGCTCAATGAATACAGTGGTTGTGGATGTCATGAAGAGATAAATGGGAAGTCAAGCCCTTCAGTGACTTTCAAGAAGCATATGTAAAGTGAAATGGAAGGACAGAGGATGACAGATCCATTAACAGTGTTGTTTTATACATCAGAATTTTTACTGGATACGGCTGACAACAAATTCTGTTAACATGAAAAATAACAGTTGTACTACATAATAGTTTCATGTCCCCTTGTGTTTCATTTTCCAGTGTGATTCTATGTCATGGAAGATGCCACAAGGAAGTATATAAGTATGTGCTCAGTAGCTTGTATATTTGCTATCAAAATTTTATTCATTTTATTGCATTTTTCTCTTTCCTTTACATGTTATATGAAGAAATTGTACATTTAAATGATACTGTCAGAGGTAGTTCTGGTTAAATTTTAATTATTAGTACTATGCTTTCCTAAGGTTTCATGACATTTCAAAGTTATCACAAAATGACAGTAAAATTACTCCCAAAGCAGAAAATTTATAAAATGACAAAAAATATATATAAAACATTTTGACTAGCAAGAGAAAAGAGATTCTAATATCGGGTATGATATGATGATTGGCTGGGATAAAACTGCAGGAACTAGAAGCGATTCACAGAAGGTATTTGCAAAACACACATTGCTCTCAGTTTTGCCATCACCAAGTACATATAAACACTACAGTAGATGTACTCTGTATGGTCTTTGCCTTGGCCACACGGATTTTATCACTTGGATGGATCCATTCCAGACATGAGTGACTTAACTCCTGTGGATAGACTAACTGTCATTCCTTGGTAATTCAGTAGGCAATGATTATGGCGATCAGCTTCCATTCTGATGTCCTTGGAACCCATGTCATTCACCCTGTTAAAATATTGAATTGACTTTCAGGGGCTGTTGCTACAACTAACATTTTCTTTGAACCTCCCAAAGTTTCTATTAATACACAAGTCAAAAAGGTAATCTTGAAGTGTTCTTTTTTATTAAGAAGTTTTTATATGATAAAATGCAAGCTATGATTGGCTGATTTTGAAAATTTCCTTTTTGGGAGTGAGATTACCAATAAACTGACTTCATTTTGCAGCTTTTCTTTTTTATGTAATCACAAAATAACTCCTTCAACACTCTTAAAATGTCATCTTTTAAAATAATGCAGAATGTTCTGCACTACAAGCATAGCAAGTATATTTCAGAATTAATTTGTATCTTAATGTTGGCTATCTAACTGGATATCTCACTAATAACATAATACTTAGGTCACTACACTAATATTTTAAGTATACCATCTCTTCTTTCTCTGTAAGCATCCAATATCCTAAAAGTGAATCACAGTTCAAGGTCATATAATCAACACTTACACTACTGACAATTATTTTCTTGATTAGTCATAAAGTCAGCTAAAGTATGGTTGGACATGTTGCAGGATACTTAAAACTGTATAAAAATCCAAATATGTTCATGAATCTAGAATACTCTTTAAAAAAGTATGAAAGACATTGCTGTGGGATGGTCTGTATGTCAAATTGCTCTGATTGGTCAATAAATAAAACACTGGTTGGCCAGTGGCCAGGCAGGAAGTAGGCGGGACAAGGAGAGAGGAGAATTCTGGGAAGCGGAAGGCTGAGGCGGAGAGACACTGCAGCCGCCGCCATGACCAGCAGCATGTGAAGACGCCGGTAAGCCACCAGCCACATGGCAAGGTATAGATTTATGGAAATGGTTAATTTAAGATAAAAGAACAGTTAGCAAGAAGCCTGCCACGGCCATACAGTTTGTAAGCAATATAAGTGTCTGTGTTTACTTGGTTGGGTCTGAGCGGCTGTGGGACTGGCGGGTGACAAAGATTTGTCCTGACTGTGGGCAAAGCAGAAAAACTCTAGCTACATTTGGCGCTCAACGTGTTGGCAAGAGTTTCCACCTAAAACCTGAGAAAAGATTCTAAAACGGAACTAAAAACAGCTTCCTAATTTTCTCTCTCAAATGAGCGGCAGCCTGCCGGTTTGAGCTACTGGCGGGTTCCTAGCATGCAAGCTTGATCTGCAGTATGGCAGGAATGAGGCCTCTGCAAGTGGCACATTAAGCTGCATGGTGGATTTAGCCTTTGCTAGTACAAAACAAAAAGAGGTTTCTGGGCTACACGCTGCTTGGATAAAAGCACAGACCCACGATGGCTCCCAGAGCTGGTGGAAAACGTACCACTGCCATGTTGGGAAGCTGAAGTGGGCGGAGCCAGCAGCCACAGCGCCGTTTCAGGCTTAGAAGGCTGCAGTTTAAAGCAATAGGCTCAAGGTAATATAAAACATAAGCCACATAAAGATGGCTACCACACAGAGAATCTGGATTATGTTCTCTTTGATATTCGTAACTGAAGAGAAACATTTGATTGCAAAAGCTGTTGAGTTATGCCAAAATGTGTGTTTTAAAGGTACCTTAACTTCAAAATTTGGATGTAAGGATATGTCGCTTTGGAAAGGAGGCTCTGCTTTTGTTTCCACAGAAAGCCAGAGGCTATGGATTTGTTCCAGATTAAGATACATCAGGTTTGACCAGCCAAGACCACCTGAAAGGTCTCCGATGACGCCATGGCCCAGATGATCCAACATCCAGAATTGTTTCAAGGCAACTGGCTCAGACGATACGGTCTCACGGACTACTCCATGATCCTAAAATTTTCTTTGTGTCCCCATAAGATACAGCGCCCCCCTCCAGCAGGAAGTAGTAAGAGAAGCTACGCCCAAATTCCCAAATATACCAAGCTGACTTTGGAGATGTGTAAAAGTTAAAACCTTCCTTTTAGCCGGGCGTTGGTGGCGCACGCCTTTAATCCCAGCACTCGGGAGGCAGAGCCAGGCGGATCTCTGTGAGTTCGAGGCCAGCCTGGGCTACCAAGTGAGCTCCACGAAAGGCGCAAAGCTACACAGAGAAACCCTGTCTCGAAAAACCAAAAAAAAAAAAAAAAAAACCTTCCTTTTAAAAAAAAGAAAGGGGAAGTGCTGTGGGATGGTCTGTATGTCAAATTGCTCTGATTGGTCAATAAATAAAACACTGGTTGGCCAGTGGCCAGGCAGGAAGTAGGCGGGACAAGGAGAGAGGAGAATTCTGGGAAGCGGAAGGCTGAGGCGGAGAGACACTGCAGCCGCCGCCATGACCAGCAGCATGTGAAGACGCCGGTAAGCCACCAGCCACATGGCAAGGTATAGATTTATGGAAATGGTTAATTTAAGATAAAAGAACAGTTAGCAAGAAGCCTGCCACGGCCATACAGTTTGTAAGCAATATAAGTGTCTGTGTTTACTTGGTTGGGTCTGAGCGGCTGTGGGACTGGCGGGTGACAAAGATTTGTCCTGACTGTGGGCAAGGCAGAAAAACTCTAGCTACAAGACATCACAAGTATTATTTAGATACTTGTTTTATACAGTTTTTACGACAATCACATCTGTGATGGTATGTGGGAGCCCATTTTCAGGTCCCTCGTGGCTTTACCCATCAGGTCCTCATAGAGAGGATGATTAGGACCATGGGCCTGAGTGCAGGTGTCTGAGATGGTCTGCATTTGGCTGTGCTGGGGAGGGGGGTGTCTTTTGCCCCACCCCTTAGCGTCTCTATAAATACCCTGAGGCAGAGACAGTCAGGGCCTGTTGGAATAGGTTCCAGGCCCTCTCGATGCTATCCTTTATTTTCTATCTGTTTATCTCCACAATCTAAATCCTTCTATCTAATATTTACTTCTGCTCACACTCAAGAAAACTCTGGGGAACTGTGTGGTTGGTGAGTAAACACCCCACAATGGTATCACATACCTTGTCAAAAAGTAGAATATCTACCATATCAAAACAAGTCTTTGCTGAGAGTTTAATTTTCAAGCTTCTTACAGCAAAAAAAAAAAAAATGGTAGAAGTGAATTTCTGAGTTTAGGACTTGGTTAAGCTTCATTTCAGAAGAGTGGAGACATATCTGATTGTGCAGGTGTCATGGTGATCTGACAACATTGTGTGTGTGTGTGTGTGTGTGTGTGTGTGTGTGTGTGTGTGTGAGAGAGAGAGAGAGAGAGAGAGAGAGAGAGAGAGAGAGAGAGAGAGAGAGAGAGAGATATTTAACTTTCTAGAACCCTAGAATCCAGGGAGTCATTATCCTAGTCATTCAGGGACCAGTTTTCCAATCAAAGATCTACAACTTATATTATGTGGATTTTATTCAAATTTGATGTCACAGTAAAAATGAAGCATACTTTTCCTACTTATTTCCAAATACAACCACTGACTGAATAGGAATGAACACTCCTTAAAACCATCAATAGGAACTTCACTATAACTTTGTTTAACTGAACCAGGGTATTTTAGTTAGGGTTTTTATTGCTGTAATGAAGACCATGAAAAAAAAAAGCAAATTGGAGATGAAAGGGTTTATTTGGTTTACACCTCCACCTTGATGCTCATTATGGAAGGAAGTCACACAAAGAGTCAAATAGGGCAGGAACCTGGAGAGAGGAACTGATATAGAGGCCATAAAGGAATGTTGCTTACTGACTTGCACATCATGACTTGCTCAACCTGCTTTCTTACAGACCCCAGGACCACCAACCCAGGATACCACCACCCACAATGGTCTGAGTCCTGCCCTATCAATTACTGATTTAAAAAATGACTTACAATTGAATCTCATGGAACCATTTTCTCAGTTGAGGTTTCCTCCTTTCAGATGACTCTAGCTTGTGTCAGGCTGACATAGACTAGCCAGTACATAGGACAAATGAAACACTTCTAAAATGGCAGTTTTCATGTAGTATCTGGTCACTTTTCTGTATTTATATGTAAGTTATCTGAATGCTTTATGGACTGTGGGGATACAGGTCTAGGAACAAATAATTTCACATCTTAGAAAACATAAAAGAATAGGGTAAGATATGCATAGATTAATATTACAATTATGTAATTATGCAGATATGGTAAGTAGATGTCAATGCATGAGTGAATTGATAAATAGAACATAAATTTAAAAGGTAAAATGGAGACAAAGGCAGATAAAAGGACATAGTTGTATGCCATTGATTCATTGCAATCCCAGTCAAAATTACAAGCCCATTCTTAGACATAAAAAGAAATCTTAAAGTTTATATGGTAGCACAACAGACAAAAGATAGCCTGAGCAAACTTAAACAAAAGGAATACTGTGGGAATATCACCATATTGCAAATTATACCATAAATCCAGTAATAAAAGTGACATGATAGTGGCACACACACATGCACATGCATACGCACATGCACGTGCACACACACACACAGACACACACATGAACTTACTACATAACTATAGCTGCCTGATTTTTTACGACATAAAAAGTAGACACTGGAAGAAGGCAGAATCTCAACAAATGATGCTAAGAAACTAGGTTTTCAACATGCAAAAAAAACAAAAAACAAAAAAAAAAAAACCTAAATAAATAAAGCTGGACCCTATCGCACACTCTATACAAAACTGATTTCCAAAAGGAGCAAAGACTTCAACGTAAGACCCGATAACCTTTAACCGATAGCAGAAAGGGTAGAGGATACACTGTAACTTACGGGCATACCTACAGACTTCCTGGATAAGTCTCCACAAGTACAAGAAATAAGACCAACAATTGAAAATGAAACCTCATGAAATTAAAAGGCTTCTGTGCAACAAAAGAACTGTCAGTCAAGTAAAGAGGCAACTTACAGAATGAGAGAATATCTTTGTAAGCTATACATCTAACAGAAAATTGGTGTCTAGAATATATAGATAGCTAAAAAAAAAAAGGTCTAAACATGAAGAAAACAAAGACAATTTGGAAAGATGTTGTTTAACTTCAAATATTACATCTTCATATAGTTCTCTTTCTGGTAGTAACTTCTAGTTTAATTCTATGGTGATCTGAGAGCATATTTTGTGTGATTTCTATTATTTAATATTTGATAGGTTGTTTTTAATGACATTGGTTATATTCTATTTGGTAAATGTTCCACATAAGTTTGAGAAATGTGCAATATACTATTTTTAAATGAGGTGGTCAACAAATGTCAATTAGATGCTGTTGACTGATGGTTCTAACCAATTCACATGTGTGCTTGCTAAGCTTCTGTTTGTTCTGTCAGTTACGGGTTAGAGTGGGCCAAAGTTGCCAACCACAAATAGATGAATTTCTCTTTATCTCCTTGCATTGTACCAGGTTTGCCTCATATATATTCATACTTTGTCTTGAGTATAATTTGAGGACTGGTGTGATCTCTTAAATTGACCATGTGCATGCATGGTTCCCATGGAGGCCAGTAGATGTCATCAGATCCCCTTGTAAAGGAGTTAGAGATGGTTGTGGGAGCTGCAAACGAATTGCTGGTCCTCTGGAGGAGCAGCCACTGCTGTTACCCACTGAGCCACATCTCCAGCCCCATTTTTAATACATTGAATTTGTGTATTCTACCAAAGTTAAACAATTCAGAATAATGCATAAGAACAAAGCAATTCTACCTTTATGCTGTTATTTTATAAACAGTGAGAAGAATTTTCATGATACAGGCATTCCTACATTATACATGGAAGATGAATACTTGCTTTAAATGGATGGACCTCTCACTGCCAGGTCTCCTAGGATATGGTTCCTGAGGGGAAAATCTGCTGATACCACTTATTATTATGTCATTCCTCCTCCTGTTCCTGAATATAGAATTCTAATGGTCAAGGAAGACAGTAGATAATGTAAAAAAAATGGCTTCTCCCTGTGTGGTTAACAGCAGAGTTCCCTTATTATAGGTCTCCCACAAACAGGAGGGCATTTTAGTTTCTCAAAATGAATCAAGATGAAAGCATTTTTAGATGAGTGGTCTTGGAGCTGAGGGATGCAGAGGACACCAGGTTAGAAATGAGATGGAGTACTAGGTTATAAGACACTGATGTTTGCTTTACTAGAATTTCAACTTATTGATGAACATAAAATTTACTATTACTAAGTAAAATTGTATTATTTTTAGATTTCATATAATAATGTGACCATATTGTCTTAATATGTTATGCACTGTATATTATATATTGTATTTTTTTTATATAGGACTAAAATTCATTTAAATAGGTTAATTTAATTGGAGACACTAAGCATTTTCTGAGGAATTTTATCAAGGAAAACCTTAATGTTCTCAGAAATGAATTTTTTTTAACCTGAACTGACCGTCTTATCTATTTTACTTATATTAACACAAAGCTTCAAATAATATACAAAAAATGTAAAAACAGGAAAAGTTGAATCATTCAAAATATATGCAGATCAGATTTAAAAAAAAACTATTTAGGACACAGTCCCTTCTTTCTGCATCTGTACTTTGCAGTTACATGCTCAAAGAATAGACAGATGTTACAGAGGAAATCTGTGTTTAAATGTACTGAGCAACTATACACTCAGTAGCTAATCATTTCCTCTGAGAACAAAGTCTGCTAAATATGATACAACACATTCCCTGCACACATTGATTGAATGCCAGAAAACTCTAAAGACATTAGAATCTGAATACTCTGGCATCCAGAAAAAGGACATGATTTCATTAGAACCTACAACATGAGAGAAAGAGCCAAAAGTAGGCCTTTGATCATTATGAAGGCAGTATGTGGGAGGGGCTTAAGTTTATACAATTATAAGAATTCCAAAAATATTGCATCTATGATAGTTTTTCACTTACATATTATAATTATATATTATTAAAAGAACTAGAATATATATAGGAAAGAAAATTCACACACACACACACACAAATGCATGCACAAACAAAATAGATCAAGTCTAATAAAAATCAGTGTTCATGATTAACTTATGGATTATAAGACATTTTTTTCTTCAAAAAAAATTACCACTTTAAAAATAGTAAAAGACAGAAGTGAGTTTTTTCTTTATCTGGTAGGTACTTCTCAGCTGAATTTCATAATTTCTCTTGTGGGGACTCAGGTGATATTTTTTAGGCCAACCAATACAAGCCTTTAAGGTGGAAAGAAGTCTGTGTAAAGGTAAGCATGTAATGAATCTCATATCCCCTGCTCTTACGTGGGTGATAGAAATAATTACTTTCAGACATAACATTGCACTGAGCACAGTTGGCACATGGGATTCAGCCAGGTGTTGGAAGTGACAGGAAATGTGCTGCCTGATTAGAAGGACTGGAGTCCAAGTACAGCAACATTGCCTCTTAAATGAGATGAGGGGCGGGAATTTAGAGATGCCATTTAAATTTGCATCTGTGGCCAACACATGCCAGTGTTTCAAGATGATTTTGCTAATCACATGGGACTATTCAGTGCATGTGCTAATGAAAAGATAGAAAAATGTTTTTTCTCAAACAAAGCAAATGCTGTCCAACTCAGTTCTATTGCAATCAATTCAGTTGAAAAATTCATTTTCTTGGTTATGTTTCTCTTATGACTGTATAAACATACTTTGTTTCATTTGCTTCTATTTGAAGCTAAATATTTCCTGCAAGCATACTATCCTACTGTGATTTTTCATTGTGACAACACAGGCTAACCTGAACATTTATGAGATCTAATATGTCCTGGAGCTCAAGGGTTCATAGCCACAAATTTAGAAACCTTTTACCAAAATTCATATTATAGGCACATGTTAATTTATATAATCATTCAATTTTTCATTATTTAATTATTGTTTTAAATATTTATTTATTTTTAGTGTATGTGTATGAGTATTTGTCTATGTATGTGTGCGTGTGCCATGTGTGTGTCTGTTGCCCATATAGAAGCCAGAAAAAGGTGTCAGAGCCACTGAACTGAAGCTGTAGACAATAATGAACTGCCATATGAGTGTTGGGAACTGAACCCAGACCTCCTGAAGAGCAACCAGTGCTCTTAAGAAGTGAGCAGTTCCTTGAACTCTATGATTGTTGACTCCTGGCACATATTAAGAGCTTATAAATATCAATTACTATTTTGAAATTTTTAAAAAAAGTAGACCAAGCCCTTATCAAGCACTACACATTCATTATTTCATGATTTAAGTAAGGCAACTTTTGAAATTTGCTATTATCAATTGTTGCTATGATTAGAAAAGGAAAGCTTGATGAGGCTTTGTTTTGTTTTGTTTTGTTTTTTAAGGTCAACAGGTTTTACTTTATTCAATACTTTTAACTCTTGGCACAATAAAAACAAGGGACTAACAGAGACCATTTCATTAAAATATCAGTGTGTTGCCGGGCGTGGTGGCGCACGCCTTTAATCCCAGCACTCGGGAGGCAGAGCCAGGCGGATCTTTGTGAGTTCGAGGCCAGCCTGGGCTACCAAGTGAGCTCCAGGAAAGGCGCAAAGCTACACAGAGAAACCCTGTCTCGAAAAAACCAAAAAAAAAAAAAAAAAAAAAAATATCAGTGTGTAATTCTCAAACAAAATGATTTTCCCCCTACAAATAACATTTGGAGCCGACATGGTGGGGCACGCCTTTAATCCCAGCACTAAGAAGCAGGTGGATCTCTTGTGTGTTGGAGTCCAGTCTGGTCTACATAGTGAGTTCCAGGACAGCCAGCACTACATAGTGAGACCCTGTCTGAGAAAACAAACATTTGGAGTAATTTTCAGTCCCTTAAATATAACAGTGAGAGGGCTGGAGAGATGATGGCTCCGCAGTTCAGAGCACTTGCTGCTCTTACAGAAAACCTGGGTTCAGTTCCCAGCACCCACATCAGGTGGCTCACAACCACCTGCAAAACCAAGTCCAAGAGATCCAACACTCTCTGCCACGCATGCACACACGCACACATGCACACACGCACACTCAGAAAATTAATCTTAAAAATGAAAATTTACTAAAGACTTGTATTTTATTTATAAAAATCTTTCTAGATGGACATTACTTACTAAGTAACTAACACATGTGATATACAATTATAACTTTTTTTGAGATAAGGGTCTCTAGTATGAGCTGGCCTTGGACTTACTTTGTCATCTAGGCTAGCACTGAACTCATGACCCACCTGCCTATGTTTCTCAGGTGCTAGGATTCAAGTGTGCACCACTGCACCCAGCTGTACAGTTACACATTTAAAATATAGAAACTCAACTGACACTTTATTGTACATAAAGACAGGCATTGTGTATGTCCAGTTGAACTATGCAGCATGGGTGGATGGGTGAGGCTAGCACTTTTGAAATCAGAGCATATAGTAGGAATTGCTCTAAAGAATAAATACATTGATTATATGTTATTTCCCACATAGATGTTTCAAAAAATCCTTTCAGACAATTCATTAGGTGAGGTTTATGTTCCCAATAATAGGGATTTTGCTTATATAAGAGAATCTCAGTTTCTGTGAATGTTAAGAGGCTAAAAAGTCAATTGGTGAAGCTTCAGATTCCATATTACTATCAGTACTACAAACAACTAATACTGAGTTTTGAAGATGCATTAATGAAGAAAATCACAATTACCTGAACTTTTTTCAGAATATTTATCCCCCTTTCACATTACATATATCTACTGAAGTCAGTTCTTTCTTCTTTCTTAATACTATATATATATATATATATATATATATATATATATATATATATATATATATATATATCTCACATGAAAACAAACATAAAAACAATCATAGTCACTCTTTGGATTGTTAACATAACCATTTTGTAGGCTGAAGAAAATGCAAAATGAGCTGCACAGTGACATACATCTATAATCTCAGTACTTGGGTAGCAGATAAAGGAGGATGGTAAGCAGAGGCAGGAAAAGGCCTGCCACAAATTCAAGGCTGGTCTGATCTGCACAGCAATGTCCAGGCCAGCCATTGCTGTACAGTGAGACACTCTCCACAGTAGAACATTTAGTGTTATATTTGGAAAATAAATTAAATTTTATAAAAAATGTTTTTGTGTCAACAAATAGTGGATTTTATATTGCTAATTTAACTAAATAATAAGTAAAGATTTTAAACCTTGACATCTACTTTTGTAAATATTGATAGATACATTCCAAATAAACAAATGTACTGAGTAACTGTTTGTTAAAAGGGTTCTGAAATGAAACAACTGTGGACTCACTTTGCTATCAGATCCTCTGAAGAAATATAACTTCTCTGCAAGTTCCTGCCTATGAGTCAGGAAGTAATGTGGAATTTTGCCTTTTTGTTCCCATAGAGTCATACTCTAGGTTTCCCACAGAAATAGTGAATGATGCTAATACACCATGGCTTTCAGATAGGCTGAATTTCTTCACCAACCTGAGAATTTTGAACTATATTTAAAAGGGAATAAAGGAGCTTTGATGCTTTGATATTTTCTAGGTTAGAAAACAACATAATTAGAGTTAAGCATTTAAGATGCCCTTCAAAATACACTGACTAGGATGGACTGTCAGGGAGATTGGTTTGTGTGTTATTTTATTAATAAATTTCAGAAACAAAAAAAATGGAAAGAGGGCTTACATCTATTCACAGTGGCTAGCACTTTCTAGTTAGTAATAGGAATAAAGTATATTTCAGTGTTATGATGGTATCACTTAGAGTGGTTCTCAGCCTCCCTAATGCTGCAACCATTCAATACAGTTCCTCATGTTGTGATGACTCCCAACTATAAAATTACTTTTGATGCTACTTCATAATAGTAATTTTGCTGCTATTGTGAACCATAATGTAAATATCTGTGTTTTCTGATGGTCTTAGGAAACTTGTGTGAAAGGGCCATTTGAACCTCCAAAAGTGTCTCAACCTACATGTTGAGAACCACTGATTTATAGCAGATATCAAATTGATACATAGAACAGGAATGGAAAGTACAAACTAATTTCAATAGACTCTCAACACATTTGCATGATTTTTTAAATTTTGTTATTATCATGAAAATTATGATAGTAAAATTCAAGATGCAAATAAAAATACTGTTTTGTGGCAGGCTTTCTTGGACAGCCAACTCCCAAACCATGACATGAGGACTTATTATTAATTATGAATGCTCAGCCTTAGCTTAGGCTTGTTTCTAGCTAGCTTTAACTTAAATTAACCCATTTCTATTAGTCTATGTGCTGTCCTGAGGCTCGTTTACATAAGCTACATACTGTCCATCCTGATTTCCTGTTTCCCCCATGTCAGGCTGACTGGCCCCCAATTGGCTGGCTGACCCATTTTCTCTCTGCCTGCCAGCCCTGTCTATCACTCCTCTGCCTAGCAATTGGCCATTTATATTTTTATTAGACCAATCAGATGCCTTAAGCAGGCAAGGTAAAACAGCAATACATCTTTACATAGTTAAACAATTTTTTTTAATAATACAAACAAATGCAATGCATCTTTGCATAGTTTAACAAATAATCTATTCCATAACATTTCCCTGTTCTTGTCTAAATAGAAAGAAAAGATTTTAACTTTAACATAGTAAAACTATATACAAGAAGAGCAACTATCAAGTAAGAATTATATTTACAATATCCAGTCCATTGTATTTGGCAAATTCAGAGAATATACTCCATTATTTATCCTATCTTGGTGAGTTCAAACTTTTGTATCTCATTTACCTTCTATCATAACTAATGAAAACTGTAACTATAACTATCTAGTCTTCAACTCCATCAAAGACCCCCAAAGGATATAATACTAACTGAGTAAATAGGAAGTGCAGTTTAAGTCACTTCCAAAACTGTAGAAATGACAGAGACATTTGGCTACCTAGACAGTCATCCAAGTTTCCTCTGTAACTTGGGGCATCCATCTTCAGCCTATAGTCTTAGGATATGTAACAGACTTTTCTGTGAAGCAGGGATTTTGAAGGACTATTCCACCTTGTCTTTGCAAAGTTCAGCAGTTGCTTTTTTTGTGTGTCCTGCATGTTCAGTTTGAACTGTATACTGTCAGCAGTCAAGGCAATGACAGTGTCTTACCCAAATGGCTAGCCTTGCCACAATGAAAGAAGACTCCATATGGAGGTTCTTTGATGCCCATCATCTTTTTATGAGGTAGATTGGTGCTTCCAGGAGCAGACGTGTCTCATTGTCATGAAAAGCCTTAGGTTATTAAACATCTTAAATGCCATATTCTGCAGGTCTCTGGAGTGTTTGACGATTATCCGTCTATCTAAAATATACCTCTTTAACTTTGAAAACATACCCAATATGACTACAAGTTTGGTTGCTATAATGACTAACTACTAACCTGCATTTCTTAATTATACATTACATTTTAAAATGAGCTGCATAAGCACAATACTCCAAACAAGAGTAGAAACATACATACAGTATAACAAAAGTAACTTTAAATTTGTATCAATATATCAAAATCAATACCAATGTAAAATATTTGAAGTTAATAGCTGTCTTTTCATCCTATATTCCTATATCCCCACTAAATGATGACAAGCATACATAACCCACTGAATGATCAAAAAACCACCCACCCCATTTCTTGGTAATGTGGGCTTTGTATTCTCTAGACAGCTTCCAATTGTCTGGAAGTGACAGCATCTCCAGGGAACCCTCTCTTGTAGTTTTTCTTTGTTATTCTTTATGTCTGTAGCCAAGATTTTCAGGAAATCTCCCCCAATCAAAACTGATCTATATTAACCTTGAAACTATCCACAGCCTTTCATTTCCTGTGGAAAAAAAGCATACATAACCTCTCCCCCAACACAATATATAGTGATATTTTATTTGTATTGAAATGTAATTTTATTTGTATGTTAATAAATAAAGTTGCCTGGGGATCAGAGCTAATAGCAAGCCATCACAGAAGCTGGGCAGTGGTGGCACACGCCTTTAATCCAGCTCTTGGGAGGCAGAGCTAGGCGGATCTCTGTGTGTTCAAGGATACAGCCAGCATGGAGACACACACCTTTAATCTCAATACCAACCATAGAAGACCTGGAGGTCTGTACAGACAGGCAGTGACGAGGAGGTCATGTGGTTGGGTTTACAACCAATGAGAAGGCAGAAGAGAAAGTCTTTATAAAGACAAACACACAGGAAATAGCTCTCTTGGCTGAAGAGGATAGCTGCAGAGTGAAGGGTAAGGCTCTTAGCTCTGACCTCTTGGGCTCTCATCTTTGCATTGGTTCTGTGTTTCTTATTGAATAAGATGGTTACTTCTACAAAAATACATTTTCTGAATTCCATTTTAAAGTTAAGACATCCCTAAAGTATTTGGGCTAGTTAATGCAGCAGTCCCTTTTACAATCCAATGTGTAGCTGGAAGGCTTCTCCAATCCTGGTGGCCCCACAGTCCCATGTTTCTTCTGGCTTACCCAACTCCGCAGTTCACCTGTTGCTTATAAAATAATCATCCAGAGGCTTTTATTAATTACTAATTGTATGGCCTATAGCAGGCTTCTTGCTAGCTAGCTTTTATAACTGAACCCATTTCTATTAATCTATAAGTTGCCATATGGCCATGGCATTACCAGTCTGCTGGCATCTTACCGCTCCATTGGCTATGGCTGGCATATCTCTCTCATCTCCTTTCTTCTCTTCATATATTTCCTTAGATTCCCTGCCTGCCTATAAGCTGCCTTGTCATTGGTCAATGCAGCTTTATTTATCAAACAATCAGAGCAACACATATTTACAACATACAGAAAGACATCCCACAGCACCACTGTCTCTCAGCACCTATTGTTTACTCATCAATATTCAAAAAGTTCAAAATCAACACAACACCATACAGCATCCAAACTCCCTGTGTATTTCCCATTGTTACATGGCTTTTTCCCATTATATTACTTTACTCTCTTTTTAAACAATTTGCTTTATTATTTTTAAACTACTTTTTCCTATGACTGTCTATACTCATTTTTTTTCTTTCTTAAGCATCTACACACATTTTTTCTACATTATAACCAGTTTAGAGCGGTTTTTTTCCACTCTGAACCCTCTTTACTGTGCTCCTATAGCATTCTCTAACTATGTGAGCCGAACACTAAACTCATCATGTGGCTTTTCACTGGTAGCTGGGTCTGCCCAATGGGGTTCATGAGAGCCAAGCTTTAGTCCCCATTGGCCTAGCCAAGAGCTGCATTTAACTATGAGCTATGTCTAGCCATCTAACTGGGAGGTGCATTTAACTGCCACAGCTCTAGGAAATTATGCTTGTACTGTGGCAGATGTTTTTACTTAGTTTGTTGTTTGTACTTAACACACCAGCTGCTCAAGTGCTCACTGTATAGCAGAGCCTCTTATATGAGCTGTATTTGTTTTTTTCTATCTATCTATCTATCTATCTATCTATCTATCTATCTATCTATCTATCATCTATCTGTCCCTGTGTTTCTCTCTGTGTGTGTGTGTGTGTGTGTGTGTGTGTGTGTCTGTCTGTCTGTCTGTCTGTCTGTCTGTCTCTCTCTCTGTCTCTGTCTCTGTCTCTCTCTCTCTCTCTTTCTCTCTCTCTCTCTTTGTTTTTTCTAGCTTTCTCAGGCCCAATGTGGAAATTCTGGTCCCATGTTGGGTGCAATGTAGCAGGCTTTCTTGGACTGCCAACTCCCAAATCATGACACGGAGACTTACTATTGATTATGAATGCTTGGTGTAGCTGAAGTTTTCCTTTGTCCCATCTGGCCCACAGTTAAGACAAATCTTTCTCACCTTCCAGTCCTGCAGCTGCTTGGACCTGAGTAAACACCCAGAGACTTGTATTATTTATGAAATGTATGGCCATTATCACAAGCTTATTACTGAGTAGTTCTTTTACTTAAATTAATCCGTAATTCTTATTTATGTTTAGTCATGTGGCTTGGTACCTCTTGCAGTTCTGCCTTCACAACTTGCTTCTTCTGTGTCTGGCTGGTGACTCCTGACTCTGCTCTTCCTCTTCCCAGCATTCCTTTAGTCTGCTTGTCCTGCCTACACTTCTTGCGTGGCTATTGGCCAATCAGCATTTTATTAAACCAGTGTACAAAAGCATTATCCCACAGCAGCTTGGCCTTAGCTTAGGCTTGTTTCTAGCTAGCTTTTTTTTTTTCATTTAAATTAACTCATTCCTATTAATCTATATGCTGCCCTGAGGCTTGTTTACCTAATCTACAAACTGTTCATCCTGCTTTCCTGCTTACTGTCTGGCTGACTTGCCTCTGGCTGGCTGGCTGTGGCTGGCTAGGCTCCGACTGGCTGGCTGGCTCCTCCTTTCATTCTGCCTGCCATCCCCACCTACCCCTCCTCTGCCTAACTATTAGCTGTTCAGCTTTTTATTAAACTAATCAGGTGCCTTAGGCAGGCAAGATAAAACAGCAACACATCTTTACATAGTTGACCAAATGCAGTATAAACAAAAGCAACACTTCTTTGCATAGTTAAACAATGCTTCTGCAACACAAACAAATGCAACACATCTTTACACAGTTAAACAAATATTCTATTTCACAACACTGTTACTTTTAAAATACTTAAGTTAAATATAAAAATTTGAAAGAATATCATTACTAACTGTAAACAGTACACAGGTTTTATACAAGCATTTTCCTCATAATTTACACTATATTAGGACAAAATTATATCCTTTTATTCATTGCTGTCCTCTTCTAGATTCTAAAAAGTAATTTACTTAATATTTATTTATTTTACAACCCAGATACAGTTTACCCTCCCTCCTCTACTCCCTGTTCCTCTCCCCACCTGACTTCTGTCCCCACCCCATAATCCATTCCTCCTCTCTTTCTGTTCTGGAAAGGGCAGGCCTCCCATGAATATCAGAAAAACATGGCATATTACATTGCCATAAGACTAAGCACCCGCTTGTGTATTAAGGCTGGGCAAGACAACCCAGTATGAGGAGTAGGGTTCCAAAAACCAGCAAAATAGTTAGAGACAGCCTCTGCTCCCACTATTAGGACTCCTACAAAAAATTAAGCTACACAACTGTAACAGATATGCAGAGGATCCAGGTCAGTCCTATGCAGCCTCCCTGATTAAATTGGTTCAGTCTCTGAGAGCCTCTATAATACCAGGTTAGTTGATTCTGTGGGTTTTCTTGTGATGCCCTTGACCCCTCTGGTTCCTATAATCCTTTCTCCCCCTTTTCCACAGGTCCACCTAATGTTGGCAGTAGGTCTACATTTGTTTCCATCAGTTGCTAGGTGAAGTCTCTCTGAGGACATTTGGGCTAGGCACCAATCCATAAGTATAGCAGAATATTGATAAACATCATTACACTGACATTTTTTCTTCAGTTCTGTTTGGTTCTATTATTTATTTTTATTTTATATGTACATATGTATGTATATATGAATATATGTATGCTGGTGCCTTTGGAAGCTGGAAGAATGAGTCATATCTCCTGGACAGGGACTTATAGACAGTGATGAGTCACCAGTGTAGATGCTATTAACTAAATTCAGGTCCTTTGCAATAGCAGCAAGTGTTACCCACTCAACAATCTTTCCAGTCCTCCCTCTTCTAGATTCTAGATAGTATTTTGCATATACTATATGCTAAATAAATGCTTAAATGAATTAATGGTTTTCTTGAAGTAAATGAATCAGTATGCTTAAAGACAATTAGGTATCCAAATTGACTTTCCTTTGAGAACATATATTCTAACATTATAAACTGATTTCTCACTCTGTGAGGGCTTAGGATGAAAATAGCTCAGAACCCAGGATACCTGACATCCTGATACAAATTTAGACAATTTATTAGTTACTTTTCTGTTCCTGTGATAAAATACCTTGACGAAAAGTGGCATATAGAAGTCTATTTTGCCCATGGTTCCAGATGAGTAAGAGCCCAGCGTGGCAGGATAGCATGGAAGCCAACAAATGAGCAGAGGGTGGCAAGGTCAGGAAGCTGAGTCGTCACAGCTTTTACCAAAAGCAAGAAGCAGAGAGAGAGAACAGGAAATAGACTGATGCTATGAACCCTCAAAGCCCCACCCCACCTCTATGACATACTGTCTCTAAGAAGGCTGTGCTTCTTAAACCTCCTCCAATAGCATTGCCAACTAGAGACCCTGTATGCAAATTAGAAAGCCTATGCTGGACATTTCTCATTTTAAAAAAAGAAGAAGAAAGAAAGAAAACAAATAATAACAACAAAAAACCTCACTACAATCACGAGGTAAACAATATCTGCTCCAAAACAGAAGAATTTTAATTAATGCATTTATAATTTATTTACTTCACTTAACCATTGTATTTTAGTGACACTCAGTTGAATATAGCCATGCCTTTATGAATTGTTAGGATGCAGAACTACAGTGTCTCACTTAAAACTTAGGTCCTGAGGTTTCTCCAGTGCAGAATCATAACATTCAGTGAGTTTTCATCTGCACTAAGCTATTACATGGTTCTGAGCACCTCATCTGATCAGCAAAACCACTCAGAATGTTGAATTGTGGTGTCTCAGTGTACCTTTGATGTTTCCCTTGGAGAATACCAGAAACAGTGAAAGTTTGCCAGGGTACTGCTTTAAAAAGTCTGAAATATAAAGCACTCTTTGGAAACCTTCAAAAAACAACTAGAAATAATCAGTGTTAACATTTCTTTCTGATAATGGGAACATTTTTGGTTTAACTTGCCCCACTTAAAAAGCTCAGCTGAGTAAAGACCATCACCCTTCCTTTGCCCCAGATTAACAAGAAATAGCAAACGTGTTGAAATAAGGAACATGCTGAGTGTTGCTGAAACTGGAGAATGCTGAGTGATAGATTTCTACAATAGGAATTGTTCTTTCAAGTGCCATATTATCCATTTTCCTGGGAGGCTTTGAAGGCCCGAGAATGTCAGCTGTCTCGAGTGACTACTCCTCAGATAAGTCTGCCTTCTTTTAAATACATGAATGGGCCAAGTATGCTGAAAATAGGCCAGTATATTGGTCACTGTGTTCTAGATCACAAACTAGAAACTGAAATACCAATCTTTTAAAATAGTCTATAGTCTAGTAAACAAAAAAACATATGCACTTTGGAGTTGATGTTCATATTTTAATTTACTAGCTTTTGTTAAAATTGGTTAACTTTCAATAAATAGTTGTTATATAAAAATTATCTAATATCATTTTAGTGATTTTTATAAGGAAAGCAACAAAATTTTGCATTCTTAGTGCAACACAATAACAAATATTTCCCACTTGGCATAGATAAACTGATTTATTTTTATCATAGGTATATCATTAACCTATGAAAAATGAATTATATATGTATATGTATATATATATATATATATGGATTCAACGTATACAATTAGAGGGTTGGCTCTTTTCTAATGAAAGCAATAATTTATTACATTCCATAACAATTTCAGTAAATTAAAATGTGTTTCATGTTTACAGTACATTATTTGTTTCTTTAATAAGTATCTATGGAGAATCAAGCCTCCTTATCTGGCTCTTAAATTCTATTGCTCTACATCAATGTTTAATTTTTTCCTCCATATCAAGGAGAATTTACTTTTCTTTTTCTTTTTTTAATAGTATAATTCATTTTTTTATTAAGAGATTTTCTATTCATTTTACCACAGATTCCCCTGTCCTCCCTCCTCTCACCTCCCCATTCCCACCTCCTCCAAGGCAAGGTCTCCCATGAGGAGTCAGTAGAGCCTGGTACATTCAGTTGAGGCAGGTCCAAGCCCCTCCTCCCTGTACCAAGGTTGTGCAAATTGTCTTATCATAGGCACTAAGCTTCAAAAAGCCAGTTCATGCACTAGGGACAGGTCCTGATCGCACTGCCTGGGAGCCCCCTATACAGTTCAGGCTAAACAACTGTCATGCTTATCTGAAGGGTCTAGTCCAGTACCGTGGGGCCTCCTTGGTCCAGAGTTCATACATCCACTAGTCTAGCTAGTTGTCTCTGTACATTTTCCAGTCATGGTCTCCATATCCCTTGCTCATAGAATCCCTACTCTCTCTCAATTGGACCCAAGGAAGGATGTATGGATTGCCCAGTGATGGAGAAATGGATGAGATCTATATGAGCAAACTGGGGCCGAGGTAGGGTAATGGAGGGCAAGGGATGAAGGATGAGAGCTTAAGGGAATGGGAGGTCCCAGCTGGATCAGGAACAGAGTAGGAGAGCAATGAAAGAGATACCATGATAAATGAAGACACCATGGGAATAGGGAGAAGCAGAGTGCTAGGAGGTTCACAGGAATCCACAAGGATGACGCCACCGTAGACTACTAGCAATTGTCGAGAGGGTGCCTGAGCTGGTCTATTCTGGTGATTGGATGGCTGAATACCATAACTATCATCATAGAACCCTCATCCAATTACTTATGGAAGCAGATGCAGAGATCCACCGTGGGGTCCCAGGCTGAGCTGCAGGAGTCCAATCAATGAGAGAGAGGGGGGATTCAATGAGCAAGGAATATTGAGCCTTTTATGTTTCTTAAGCAATATTTTTAAGGTTTTGTGACTTTAGTCTATAGCAATTGTGGACTCACATCATTTGTTTTCTTGGCACTGAGCCAATACAGATAAAGCTGCCTGGTGGCTAGCTATTGGCAGAGAAGGAACTCACAGTTGCTACCATTTATTGTCTAATTATTGGCAACTAATAGATTCTGGATGAGGAGAAAGCATTGTATCCTGTAAGATAAAGTGCTAAATGGCCTTATTAATAAAACAAAAAACCAAAACAAAACAAAAACCCTGAGCCAGATATTGCGGTAAAAAGCTGAGAGATCAGAAAAGCAAAAAGAAGCCAGCCATTTAGAGATCCTCTGCCAAAAAGACCTACTTCCTGTATACCCACACCTATATGCCTTTCTGTTCTGCCATTTCATCTCCTTTCCCTGCCCAACTACATCTCTTCCTCTTCCTGTCTAGCTCTGTCACTTCTTGTCTGTCTGTACAGACCTCCAGACCTTTATGGTTAACTAGTGATGGAATTTAAGGCATGTGCCACCATCCCTGACTGTGTTCCCAGTGTGGTCTTGCACTCACAGAAATCCAGACAGATCCCTGCCTCCTGAGTGGTAGGATTAAAGGCATGTGCTATCATTTGCCTGACTTCTATGCTTAATATAGTGGCTGGCTTTTTCTTCTGATTCTCAGATAAACTTTATTGGGGGACACAGATAAAACAGTACCACAGTATCCATGTGTACTTATTGTTAAGTTTACCAGGTACTAATGGATAATACCAGACCCATTGCACACAGATGGTCGTAGTTAACTTCTATGGGAATCTAGACAAAAAAGTCATGGAATATGGAAAAGTTGTGTAGGGAAGAAGGGAGCCAGGCAATAATGTGAATGAAATTAAAGAAGTAGGGGAGAATGACAAGAAGGCATCATGCACACATATGATATTTTTAAAGAATACAAAGTATTGATAATAATAATATGATTTGGGGACTTCATGTGAGTTTGTTTTGATATATGACAAATTCCTTCAATAGTTTTCTTTGCAAATTGGTCACCTCTACTTTCTTATAAAATTTGAAATACTTACTTGCAGTGAGATTAGTTTCTATTATTCTGTTCTCCATTTTAAAATTCTATAAACCAGGGGGAAATGAGCCAACCTTGGATCCAATGATTTCATCAGTAAAGTACATGTTCTTTTTTCAGATAATCTGTTGATTAATTAGCTTTGATACTTAGTTTTTTTTTTTTTAGCTCTGGTATACTTATTTATGTCTAATATATAATGTATTAGAGTAATTCTTCCATTATTCCTGGCACTTAAAGAGCTGAGCCTTTTACAAACATGGTCTTCTATTAATAAATACTCATAAAGGCTAGTAAATAAGTCTCCTCTTTCATCCAGTGACTACATCATTTTCTTATAAAAATAAAACAATTTCACATTTTTCCATGAAGATAATCCCTTGCTGCCCAGGTGGAAGCTTTTTGGCCATTCCTTTTAGTTCCTAACCTCAGAGTAAAAATGCAAATATAAGGATTTCAAGGTATTATTTCCTTGTAGCCATACATCTGTGTTCCATTGTGCAGATTTGTACAATATCTCGTTTTATCACATCTATTAAAAGAGAAGAAAAAGATGTGACTAAATCCATGAACCCAATTGCCCATTTTGTCTCCTGCCACTAATAGATATTTACTTGTCTCCTACTAGTCTAACAATGTGATCATCTCCAATCCCATTGAAAATGCAATAAAAAAAGAAGAAGAAAAAGAACAGAGACGTGAACAGAAGGGATGCTTTGGGATTAACTTTCTTATATTCTCCATAAACTTAGAAAGGAAGGATCTAGTAATTCAAGACATCTATTTTAGCACAACTATAGAAATAATATAGCAAACTCATCAGTTTGCTGCAATTCCACAAATTATCTAGAAAAGAAGTATACTAACCTGTAATTTCAATTAAAGTGGATGTCATATATAACTTCCAATGAAAAATATGTGCAGAACACATGGTTTTGTGAGACCACCTATGCTGCTTGCAAGGATCTAGAGCAATTATCAAAATTGTGATTACAGAAAGACAGAAAGACACTGGCATATGCCAGTCACTTATTGTAGAAAGGAAACAGGGGTTCATTCCAGAAAATACTTGTGTACAAATACATATTATGCTTGTCATTATTTATTTTTCACAGTTAAAAGCCCAAGACGTCAGAGCAGTAGCTAAGAGCTGATACTAAAAACCCTTTCTTACCCTTCACTGCTGCTGCCATCCTTCCCCTCAGAAAGAGACCTACTTCCTGTGTAACTGTCTTTTTATTAACTTTCTGTTCTGCCTTCTCATTGGTTGTAAACCCATTCACATGACCTCCTCGTCACTGCCTGTCTATACAGACCTCCAGGTAATCTCAATACAAACCATGCTTATCATTATTGATGAGTATTTGCTCAGATCATCTTAGACAGCCTTGCTTGGGTGACAATTTTCCAATTATGTGTTCTACTCTCTCAGTCCAGAAGCTCTGTAACTCTTGGTTTCACTGTTCTTGTCCTCAAGTCATAATATGTTTTGACTTGAATTTTTCTAACTAGAAACAACAAAATGGACAACATTTAAAAGATATTAACAAACTTTCACAATGTCAGTAGTTGTTCTGTAGATTGTCTTGTTTATGATCTTATGCTCAGTGTTTGTGATACGTTTCCTAGGAGACACCTCACCTGTATACTAACCATGACGGACAGAGGAAAGTTAAATTTGCACCAAAGTCCAAATTGGTGAACTAGAGAGTGTGGATAATGGGTTAACTATAGGATAAGGGATGACTCAAAAGCTGTTGCACAACCAAATAACCTGCCCTATTATTGTTGATGACTCACAAAATCTGCAGTCTTGGAATTCTCTGCACCGCCTTTCAGGTAGTTCAAGAATCTCCTCTTGGCAAATGAGCTGGTCAGTGTATAGTATGTAGCATTTGTTTATTGCTTCTATGAACTTGGGGATGGGCCTCTGTGAGTCTTTTAACTTGCATTTTTCTTAGGTATGTGAAATGTATTTAATTCCTTAGTTTCATGACTCCTGACATTTCTTGAAGGAAATGTTTCAATTCAGAAGAAATCGGTGTGCAAGTATCCACTGTGTCCAACTGTGGTGCCAATACTCAGTGTCCATGCTATTACATCTGGTAGTGATTATCTTATCCAGTGAATTTAGTGGCTTTGAGCAGTAATTCTCTGATACAGCATTTGCAAAGAATGTAGTAAATGTCTAATTCTGTTCACGTTTACACATGTTGCGAGATACCTTATAGGCTGCACCTAAGATCCCTGACTGAAATATGGGTTTTCCCAAGCTCCTCACAGAACAGGGAGTCCATTTTTGGATCACCAACTGATCTTTCCTTTCCTGTATAAATAACAAAATAAATAAAACCTCTGGTTCAATATCTTTCTATAACATTCCTCTTTCTTGTCTTCATTATACCTATCCTCATTCGAGAATCTCTGCAGTTTACAAGCTGAGATTTGTTGGGTAAAATTAAAGCATGTTC
This sequence comes from Peromyscus maniculatus bairdii, assembly GCF_049852395.1. Classification (NCBI taxonomy): domain Eukaryota; kingdom Metazoa; phylum Chordata; class Mammalia; order Rodentia; family Cricetidae; genus Peromyscus; species Peromyscus maniculatus. The sequence goes on from NC_134853.1 coordinate 111,523,793, forward strand.
TTCTCTAAATATAGAGGAAGAAGAAAAGGTCAATAATCACTCAATTCCCTAACAAACAAACAGCAGTTATTAGCTGTTTCATTTATAGGTAAATGCATCAACAGTTACAGTCTTTCCCAAGTATCCATGGAGATCAGTTCAACAAACCCCTGTAGATACCTGAATCTTTGGATGCTCAATTCCCTCATATAAAATAGCATAGTATTTGCATATACTAATGCACATCTTTCTGTATGCCCTAAATCATCCCTGGATTACTTGTAACATCTAATTTAATATAAATACAATGTAAATAGTTATTACTCTATGTTTATTAGGGAATAATTCACAAGCATAGTGACTCCTGTTTGTAATCCTAGCACTTGGGTGGCAGAGGGAGGCATTGCTATGAGTGCAAGGTAACTAATCACAAAGAAATAGTGAGTAGTCAGTCAACTCAATTTCATCTCTCTCTCTCTCTCTCTCTCTCTCTCTCTCTCTCTCTCTGTAATATTTTCAAACCTTATTTGGTTGAAGTGGTAGATGCAAAAACAGATGTGAAGAGCCAATTTTATATATTAAACAAAAAGCACTTATGGAATATAAGAGGGTATTATGATTATAAGTGAAATGCCCCCTTCCCCCAGTGCCCTTGGTTTGAATACTTAGTTAACAACTGAAGGTTCTGTTTTAGAAGGTTGTATGACCCTTTGGACATGGAGTCTAGAGATCAGATTGAAGTCTGTAGGGTCAGGACCAGAGGGTTGTAATCATCCCCATTTGTTCTAAGATCTCAGCTTTCTGATCCACTGAGATTCCTCTTGCTATACCTGATGAAGCCCCAGGAACCATACTGATCTGCCATGAAACTGTGAGTTAAAGCTATTCAATGTCAGGCATTTGGCATCAATGATAAAAAAGGTAATTAGTACAGACAATTGGGAGTTGGATGGTAGTTTCAGTAAACCACACCTTATAATTCACAACCCTTTGAAATTGGTTGGAAGAATGTGAAGGTATGAAGCTAAAGAATAGAGGTATTCTAGAGTTACATAGCTGAATGGGCTATTGAGGAAGATCAGAAGACAGAATGGCAATAGGTATGCAGAGAGTAGAGGGTGGGCTCTAGATTTAAGAAAGAAGATTAAAAAAATTTTGAAAGTGGAACTCAAGGCCATTCTGATGAAGAATATGAGTTTATTCTTGTTAGATCCCAAGAAATTCCTTTGCCAGAGCCTGTCATTTAGACATAGGCCAGCATTTCCTCAGGGACTTAAGAAGATAATTCCTACTTATTAAGAGGAATCATTTGTGGTGATATTTTATTTGTGTGTTAATAAATAAAGTTTGCCTGGAGATCAGAGGAAATAGCAAGCCATTTTAAGTAAACACAAAAGTCAGGCAGTGGTAGCACATGCCCTTAATCTGATCACTTGGCAGGAAGGGTCTCTGTGTGCTCAAGGCCGTACTAGGAAACAGAACCAAACATGCCTTTAATCCTAGCACCAACCTAGAGACCTGGAGGTCTGTACAGACAGGCAGTGAAAAGGAAGTGAGGTAGCTGGGCTAAGGGCCAATGAGAGAGCAGAACAACAAGGGAATAAAAGCCTGGGAAGACAGGAAGTCGTGGTGCTTGGAAGCTGTGGCATGGTGAGGTAAGATTAGCTGGTGGCTATTCTTATTTCCCTGATCTCTAAGGATTTCACCCCTATATTTGGCTCCGTGTTTTTTTATTTAATAAGACCACTTAGAAATTTTTCTATAATCATTCTCCTTATCTTTAGCAAAAGGGATACACACATGGCTCTTCCATTATCCTACCTATGCTTGTGGTACCTATCAGCATATCAAGGTCTATGCCAGCCTCCAGCCTGCTTCACTTCCTACTCACAAGTACCTGTTACACCATCATCCTGGCTGGCATGCCCCTCCCCCTTCCCTAAGCCTCTCCAGCCCCTGGGCTTCACTTACCTTCCCCCATCTTCTCCAACTCCTATTTAACTCTCCCTCCTGGCCTCTAAGCTCCCATCTCTTCTCTCTTTTTCTCTTCTTAGGGCCCTGTTCAGTCTGTTGGCTGATTTCAGTCTGTCCCTTCCAGATGCTTCTGGCTATGCTTTCCCTCATGTCTACAACAAATCTTCTCCTCAACCATCCCTTGGAACAGTCATATACTCATTTTTTTTTCATTCAATTCTGACCATTTTCTGAAAATTTGGATAAGGCTGAATTGAAAAGCAATGGAATAAGTTGTTTCATTGAAACATTTATGACAACATAACACTCAGGCTGTGGTATAGTTATTGTTAACTGCATTTAGCGAACTATATAGTGATAGTCAAAATACCCCATGAAGAAGAAAGATGTGCCGGGCGGTGGTGGCGCACGCCTTTAATCCCAGCACTCGGGAGGCAGAGCCAGGCGGATCTCTGTGAGTTCGAGGCCAGCCTGGGCTACCAAGTGAGTTCCAGGAAAGGCGCAAAGCTACACAGAGAAACCCTGTCTCGAAAACACCAAAAAAAAAAAAAAAAAAAAAAAAAAAAAAAAAAAAAAAAAAGAAGAAAGATGTGAAAATACGTAGTTTGGTGAAGAAAGGAGTATGAAATGTGGTTACAGTCATACAAAGGATCCACAATGTACAATGTAACTGCAGTTGTTAAACAGATTATATTTAAGGAGAAATGGTACACATTGACCTTGAGCAGTAAGCCAGATGACTTGAGGATAATATCCCACACATTGAAGGATGCAGATAATAAAAACATTGATTCCTTCTATTAACATATCTCTTTCATTGCTCTCCCACTCCATTCCTCCCCCAGCTTGACTTTCCCATTTCCTCATGTTCTCATTCCCCATCCCCTCCGATCTATTATTGCCCCTCTTCTCCCCTAGTTTACTCATGGAGATGGGGTTAGGGAGAAACCTGGTGCTGAGAAATTCCCGGGAATCCACAAGGATGACCCCCAGCTTAGACTACTAGTGATAGTAGAAAGGGTGCCTGAACTGGCCTTTCCCTGTAATAAGATTGGTGAATACTATAACTGTCATCATAGAGCCTTCATCCAGTAACTGATGAAAGCAGATACAGAGATCCACAGCCAAGCACCAGGCAGAGCTCCAGGAGTCCAGTTGAAGAGAGGGAAGACAGATTACATGACTAATGGGGGCCAAGATCATGAAGGGGAAATCTACAGAGAGAAAAGAACCAAGCTTGTATGAACTTATGAACTTTAGACTGACAGCTATGGAACTTGAATGGGACAAGACCAGGCCCTCTGTATTCGGGAGACAGTTGTGTAGGTTGGTCTGTTTGAAGGGCCCCTAGCAGTGGGTTCAGGATCCATTCCTAGTGCATGAGCTGGCTTTCTGGAGCCCATTCCCTATAGTGGGATGTCTTTCTTAGCCTTGATGTAGGGGAGAGGGGCTTGGTCCTGCCTCAGCTGATTGTTCAAGGCTTTGCTGAATTCCCATGGAAGGCTTTACCGTTTTGGAGGAGGGGATGGAAGTAGGGTTGTAGGGGGGAGCAAGAGGATGGATGGGAGGGGAAACTGTGGTTGATATATAGAATGAGTGGAAATTTTTCTTAAAATAAAAAAAAATACACAATGATTCATTTGAAGAGAGGGAGCCTGTACTAAGAATAACTGACCTTGTTCAAAATTAATCTTCTTGGAAAATATTTTCCTAAATTGATATATCTAGAAATCCAGAGGCTCTGGAGCAGTACTAAAAGGCAGTTAAACTACATCTCAACTTAAAATCAGGTATTTGTTCTCAGCAACAAGAAATGTTAAGAAATGATATCTTAATTAGGGTTTTATTGCTGATAAGAGACACTATGGCCATGCCACCTCTTATAAAGGAAAGCATTTAATTGAGGCTGGCTTATAGTTCAGAGGTTTAGTCCGTTGTCATCAGGGCAGGAAGCATGGCTGCATGCAGGCAGACATGGTGCTAGAGAAGGAACCAAAATATCTTGTTAAGATCAATCCATTATAGTCTGTTTAATGAGTAGTTGGGATTTATTAAGATACAAATTTGAGAAATACACTCATGAATACAGAAACAAGTAAACATCTAAAGTCATCCTCTGTTCTGCCTGGGAGCGAATGCACCTGGCCATCTAGTGTCAATCATGCCAAGAAGAGCAGCATGACCCCTCCCTATTCCCTTTGAAGAGGTCACATACTCAGGCAAGAATTCAAGTACACTGGCAAGAAGTCACATAGGCAGGTAAGAAGCACCTCCTCTTTCGGGCTGGATATCCCAAGATAATGGGCAGAGCAAATACCACTACATTTCCCCGTTTTGTTTAAATAAGAAAGTTCTAAACCTAACACAAACTATATACAATAAGAATGATTATCAAGTATTGTCCAGGAGAAATAAAGGGTAATGACATAAAGAAAAATATAACTACAACCAACAAGAACATCAAGTATGAAACATACTAAATGTCCAGAACATAGGTAAATGGCAAATTACAGAGATTACTCCAAAAGCTGTACTATCCTAAAGAATCTGAATCTAGTACCTAATATGCTCTTAGCTAAGACACAAGAGGCTTGTGACTGCGACTATCTATCCCATCAAAGACCTGAGAAGGAAAATATTACCTGAGTAAATAGGAAGTGCAAGCAAGCAGCTTCTGAGAAATGCAAGAAATGACAGAGACCACTGGCTGCCTGGACAGTCACTTAATGTTTCTCTGCAATGCTGGAATACTCATTCATGGCTATAGGCCTAGAGTATCTGAAAGACCAATTTCAGAAGCAGGAAATCAGAAAGACCATCTTACCCTGTCTTGGCAAGATTCAGCAGTTGCTTTTTCTTGTGTTCTGATTGTCTGGAAAAAAACAGCAGGCTTACTGTCAGAAGCTGATGCAAGGGCAGTTCTTTGCCCAACAGGCCATTTTCTGACAAGAAGAAACTCCATATGGAGTGTCTTCAATGCCCAACATCCTCTCGGGAGTAGATTGGTGCTGCTAGGAGCAATCATGTCTCACGTCAACAGAATTCTAGGTTATTAAAACATTGGAATGCCATATTCTCTAGGTCTATTAAGTGTTTGAAGTTTACCTATGCAACTGAAATCTATTTTTATATATCTAGAAAACCTAACTAACATGACTATAAATATGACAAACATGGGTGACTATAAACCTGTAATTCTTATCAACCTAAATAACTGAAAGACTAAGGCTTCACATCATAAGAATAAACAATCTGTAAACAGATGTACAGTATAAGGACAATGACCTCAAATTTATAACAATATTTTAGTCAGAGGTAGAAATGTATAGTGCAATATGACAACAATATCCTTAATATATATCAACACACAAAATTTCCTAAATAGAGGTAGGACATACATACAGTATGATAAATATAATTTTACATGTGTAACAATATACAAAATATTTTTAAAAGAAGTAGGAAAATATGATGTACAATATAACAAATATAGTTTTGAATTTGTATCAATATACAAATTACCTTAAACAGAAATAGAAAAATAGTTTACATTTGTATCAATATACAAGAATCAATACCAGTAAAATTATCTAAGGCTGATAGTTTGCTAAATTAGTTTACAAGTAGATATAATAATCTACCTTAATATCCTATCCTATCCATTTCCCTTTTTTCTTTTCCAAAGAAGAATCCTAAGTCTAAACTTTAAGGAAGAGCAAATACCACTACAAGATCTACATCTACATCTGCATCAGCAGGAAGCAGGAAGAGAGAGAGACAATGGGCCTGGCTTGGGCATTTGAAACCCCAAAGCCCACACCTAGTGGCACACTTCTTTCAGCAAGGCCAAATATACTCCAAGAAAGCTACATCTCCTAATATTGCCACTCCTGGCTTATGGGGGCTCGTTTTCATTCAAACTACCACAAATGAGTACACATATGTACAGAGTACTATGATCTGGATGTGATTTATGATTTGTACGAGCAAATAGTCAGGTTGTGGTAGCTTTATGCTATTTATGCAGACACTCAGGATACAAGAATGATGTGGGAATGTACATCTGCACCAAAGTTTCCTAAGTCTACTGAGGTCAGAAAACACATAGACTAGGTTTCTTATTTGAAACTCCTTAATGGGCTGTTTACAATGCAGAATTTAACACATTGGCAATAATAGAAATGTTGTTAACTGAGGAACAAACTCAGACATCAAGTAGAGCTGTCCTAGAGTGAGATTAATATGGCATTAGCAACAGAGCACTATTAGTAGGGCTACCCAAACATGCTCTAGCCCAAATAATAGCATCATGATATTGAAAACTTCAGGGCTTAATGTTTGCCCTGCTGGATTTTAGTCCTTGTCTGAACATTACTTTCTTTGCTCTCATTCTTCCCTTCTAGAATAGAAATATTTAGTCTATGTTATTGTATTTTGGAAGTGTAACTCATATTTGATTATATAGGAGTTCACAGTTAAGAGAGTGCCTTAACTCCTAGAAGAGGTATTAGGCTTTTGACTTTGAATTGTTTGAGAGCTCTAAGGTTATGGAGTTATTTGAGGTTAGAATGAATTCATTTTGTTATGTGAGAAGGTCATAAGCCTATATGAGATACAGGTAGAATGCTGTAAATTGAATGTGAAATGTCTCCTGAAGATCTGTGTGCTTGAATTGTGGTCCCCCTGTAGTGGAACTGTTTGGGGGAAGTCATGGAACCTTTAATATAGCAGAAGTAGCTGCCAGTTGTAGGGCCATAGGATCAGGGATAAAGTTTTATAGATGCCCCAGTTCTGGAATAAGGTTTCTGCTTCTTGATCTGCAGATTTTGTTTGTTCATGTCTCAGACTTGCACTACCACTTAAAATGACACCAGACATCATGTCAAATCCCTAAAACTGTGAACTAAGATAAACTTCTCTGCCCTTACTTGTTCCTTGTCAGGTGTTTGATATCAGCAATAACAATAACAACAAAAAAAGAGACATATACTACTATGGTTTGGGCACAGTTTATTTCCCTGGTGTTCATGTTCTTGTACCTTGGTTCTGAATATTGTTATGTGAAAGGTGACTGAACCTATTCAGTGGGGCCTATTGGAAAATGCTTACTAATTAGGGTGCTGCCCCTATCATTCAATTCTGCTCTTTGGAATTGATCCCAGGGTTTTTTCTAGCTTCTTGTAAGAGGATGCAATCTTACACTCTTGCATGCCATCCTGCCATCTGCCATGTGGTCTTTACTATATAGAGTGATACTGATACTGTCATGCCTTTGAACCTATAAAACTGAATTAAAGATGTCTCTTGTCCTGTCCTCACAAAATTAACCTGCTTCTGTATTTTGTTTTAGTGATATAAAATAGACTAAATACAGTTTTTCTTCTGTCTTTTTTGTCCTTCTTTCTTCTCTACAAACAACACATTAAAATCTAAAGTATTGTTTTCTTGTCAATTTACCTACATAAAATCTGAAAGTAATAAAGGTTTTATTTCAAGTAAATTTTAAGCATTTGAAAATCACTTATAAGGATTATTTTATCCTTGTGAAAGAATCTGCTTATTTCTTTTTTGATTTTTTTACTTTTAGACTATTTTTATATGTATGCGTATTTTGCTGTGTGTGTATGTGTACACCATGTGCACATTTGGTCCTTACAGATGTTAGAGGGCAAGGTTGCTTTCACAACCCATCTTCAGTGACACCTTCAAGAACTTGAAAGTTATAGAGATGGAGAGATGATGATTAGCATCATATCTCCCTTTAGTTCTAATTGTTCTGTGAAGAGGAGGATGGATCATGATATTGCTAATCACGTTTTCTTGTACCTGATATGCAGTTATTTATATAGCAAATTCTTTTTCTCCATACTATTCCATCAGGACCACCAGAAGCAATTTGCTTTCAGATGGCAAGGCTAATAGTGAATCTTTACTGTTCTACTTCAAGGTGCTATTGAATCTCCAGCCCTGTGCAATAACTTAGTTCATGGGGATCTTGATCTCCTGCCTCTTCCTCAAGAAATCATGCTGGCCCATTATTTTGATGATGCTGTGCTGACTGTTCTCAGTGAACATTATGAAATAACAGCTCTGAAGCTGGTGGTAAAGCGCATTGTCTTAGGGTTTTTACTGTGAAAAGACACTGTGACCACAGCAACTCTTACAAAGGGAAACATTTACAATTTCAGAGATTCAGTCCATTATCATCATGGTGGGGAGCCTGGTGGTTGGCAGGCAGACAGAGCTGGTACTGGAGCTGGGAGTCTTTACATTTTTACAGTCAGGCACAGGAAGTCGACTGCCAGTTACACTGAGGAAAGCTTGAGCAAAAGAGACCTCAAAGCCCACCCCACAGTGACAGACTTCCTTCAACAAGGCTATGACTCCTAATGTTACCACTCCATTCAGGGGCCATTTTCTTTCAAACCACCACACATATGCACATTAGAGGACAGTAAATTATAAAATCTCAACTCAGAGTGGATAATAAATGACTCACACCCTTCAGGGATGAAGATATGGGTCATCTTTCCAGGTAAAGAACCCAGACCTGTTGAGGTTCTTGTTTAAGGATAGAGGAAATATGGATACTATAGGGGAGGTAGTTATAATACTAGCTAAGATCGCAAAACTAGGTATAGAAATGAGAATTTCAATTTACAACAGATGTTTCCCTCTTAGTTGTTAGTAGTACATGTATGTATATTTTACATATATACTGCAGATAATTATGCTTGCTTTTTTCTTTTCTTTACCATCAATTGAATCAAATGAGAACATCAATTGAAATAACATGAGTAGTAATGTAGTTAAATGATAAATTTAAGTTGCAAAATATTAAAAAACTAAACATGCCTCAAGAGATTTTGCCTCTTATTGTAGGGGAGAAATAGTACATTTTTGGTGTTATATGGAATTGTTACACTTTGTTTGGCATGTTTTCTGGATTTGTAGCTCCAGGATGAAGGGGGTCTGATTGTATCTACTTGTCAATTTGATAGTTAATTTTAATTGACAACCTTGATTGGATCTAGAATTAACTATGAAATACACCTTTGGGGAATTCAAGAAATACTAAGAGGATCAGGCCCTTTCCCAAAGTTGGGTGGTTCCTTCAAGGAAAAGTGGTTATACTTTTTGGCCTACCACCCTTCACACTTTGTTTACAAGTGCATCTGTATTATAATGGCTGTCACTGCTGTTGTCATCTTTGCTGGTATTATAACCCAGCTTTGTGATGATATTTTATTTGTGCTGAAATGTGATGATATTTTATTTGTGTATTAATAAATAAAGGTTGCCTGGAGATCAGAGGAAATAGCAAGCCATTAACACAAAAGTCAGGCAGTGGTAGCACACGCCCTCAATCCAATCACTTGGCAGGCAGGATCTCTATGTGTTCAAGGACACACTAGGGAACAGCCAAGAATGGTGACACAAGCCTTTAATTCCAGTACCAACCATAGAGACCTGGAAGTCTGTATGGACAGACAGTGATAAGAAAGTGAGGTAGCTGGGCTAAGAGCTAATGAGAGGGCAGAACAGCAAGGCAATAAAGGTGCTGGTAGATAGAAAGTAACTCACTTTTGGGAGCAGCAGAGCTGGAGAGGTAAGGTTGGTGGCTCTCCCTGATCTCCAAGGCTTTCACCCTTATATTTGGTTCTGTGATTTTTTTATTTAATAAGACCATTTAGAAATTCATCTTCATAGCTTCTTCAGCTTTCATATATATGGAAGACCAATGGCTCACCAGGAAAATTTCAAGTCTTCAGCTTGAGACTGCTTTGGGAGAATTTATTTGGCTTTCCAGCTCCAGCCTATAAAAGTATTTAAAAAAAAACCTCTGAGTAATTAATTATTTGGTGTTAGCAAAAGCTTTATTTGAATTCATTTGTTATTCCTACATGAATTTTATATTCCTGAAGAGGTGAACAGACTAGGAGCACTGATTGACCCTGGTTTGTAACATGAGAATGGAACATTACTATGTGTCTAACTAAAGAAACAAGACCAACTAACTCTCCAAACCACAAAAACAACAGCACTGCTTTCAAACCTAAGCAGTTAATTAGTGATTAGTTTCCTTCAGTAATTATCTCTTTCAGAGCAGCCAAAGTCATCAGATACACATTTCTGTAAGGCTGAAGTATAGTTAAGTCTTTACCATTCCTGTTTTGGGAGGCCTGCCAGCCCTTGCATTCCATGCTTTCTACAACTCTATAGACAAGTAGCTGTTTGCTTTGTTGATGGACTGTACTCAGCAAGAAATACATTTACTTGTTTGTTTGTTTTTTCTCTAGGTGAGCAATTTATTCCATTTTGAGATTGAGCCTGCTGAAGCATCCAAGCTTCAGTTTGTAGCCACTCCAGCATGCAGACTGCCATTGTTGGACTTCCCAGTCCACATCAATGTAAGCTAATCTAATAAGTCCCATCTCATGGTCTATATTAAATCTATCACTTCCCCTCTATATAACCTTGACTAATATACATTTTCAGGTCTTTTTACCTAACCTTCTTTACCCTTCTAGCAGAACTCTTCCAATAATCATGTTTCTTGAATCACCTAAGACTGGTGTACAGACTGAAGCTTTCATTTGTGTTCTCTGAAGTGTAAATTCAACGGGCATTCAGCCAATGGTAATGTAGTTATGAAGTGACTGCAGAGTTCACTATATTGTTAACCACAGGTCATACAAAGAATCTTGCATGTCTAAATATTTCATGGCTTAATCAGACACTAATCCGTGCATATACTATATTCCAAACTCCTTAAGAAATGGAATAAATTGCTCACCTAGAGAAAAAACAAACAAACAAGTAAATGTATTTCTTGCTGAGTACAGTCCATCAACAAAGCAAACAGCTACTTGTCTATAGAGTTGTAGGAAGCATGGAATGTAAGGGCTGGCAGGCCTCCCAAAACAGGAATGGTAAAGACTTAACTATACTTCAGCCTTACAGAAATGTATATCTGATGACTTTGGCTGCTCTGAAAGAGATAATTACTGAAGGAAACTTATCACTAATTAACTGCTTAGGTTTGAAAGCAGTGCTGTTGCTTTTGTGGTTTGGAGAGTTAGTTGGTCTTGTTTCTTTAGTTAGACACATAGTAATGTTCCATTCTCATGTTACAAACCAGGGTCAATCAGTGCTCCTAGTCTGTTCACCTCTTCAGGAAACATAAAATTCATGTAGGAATAACAAATGAATTCAAATAAAGCTTTTGCTAACACCAAATAATTAATTACTCAGAGGTTTTTTTTTTTAATACTCTTATAGGCTGGAGCTGGAAAGCCAAATAAATTCTCCCAAAGCAAGTTCTCATACAGCATGTAAGGAGTACTTTGGGGCTATTTATCTCTTTCTAGCTATGTAAGGTCATAGGGGAAAAAAGGCTGAGAAATTGTTCTCATGATTTATAGGCCAATGAAATCATGTTCATATTTCAAATATTCTGTGAGTAAAATATGTCTCATTCATCCATAATATAAAAAAACTAAACAATCAAAAATTGACAAGGTTTTTAAGTAACTGAATGCTAGTACCATGCTTAATAATTAAATACTAAATATTTTCCTCGAAGAATATGTACAAGAAAAGCATGTTTTTTCTCACTACTATTCATTTTATCCAGGACTCACTAGCAAAGATATGAAAAATAAGTAGAACATAAGTATTTAAGTCTAAGGCACCTGCTTTCCTCTTTGAACCCTATACTGTGTTCCATACTGTTTTCATTTTTTTCTTCAACTTAAGATACTTTTCAGTAGCAGCCAGTTACATTAATGAACTGAGCCTGGATGCAAACATGAAGATAGTTTTTGAATTTGTGTTGACCACTTTCTTTCCTCAGAAGCACATTATTTATTTCCCGTTATTTGGGAATTAAAAAAATCCTCCTGTTATTGATTCATGATTATATATATATATTTAAAATATACCCATTTTTTTTTTAAACATAAAGACTAATTTGGGAACCTAATATACAGTCAGTGTTGTTTGTGTGGTTAAGAAGAAAGCATATTGTTTTTGACTCTGTCCTTACTGGAAAGTTCTATGACATTTTTCAGGTTGTTATCATGTATCCTTTCATTACAACTTAAACACCTTTCTTATAGTTCTTTCATGATAGATATAGTGGTAATGAATTCTTTCAGCTCTTATTTGTTTGAGTATGTCTTTATATTCTTTTCAGAGCTAAAGGACATATTTTCAGGCATAAATTTTCTGGTTGACAATTTTCTAAAATAAAGCAAAGAGAAAATACTTTCTTGACATTGTTTTTGACAATGATTTACATATTACTCTGGAAACACAAGCAAAACTGAAAAATAAACAAGTGAGTCAATATGAAAAAGCTTTTGCAGAATGGAAAAAATAATTATAGAGATAAATGGTAACCAAAGAGATAAGAGGAAAAATTTTAATTACACATCTAAAATAGACTTAATATTCAAAATATAAGAAGAACTCAGAGATCTCATAGTCAAAAATAATTAAAACCCAGTAAGTGAGCAAATGGCTTGAATAAGCCTGTATGGAAGGCTTACATATTTTGTGTGTGCATGTGTGTATATGTGTGTGTGTGCATGTACATATGTATACTTAGAGAAATGCAAATCAAAATCACAATGTTGTACTGTTTACACAGGTTGGTTAACTGTCATAAAAACTGATACATAATGGAAAGGTTATAAAGTAAAGAAAATCCACATGTTTTTTGTATGATATAAATCATGCAACTGTTGTTAAAAAAATAGTATGGACTCCAAATTTTTAAAAATAGACTTCCTGGATGATCTAGCAATCCCACTGTTTGATACTTCCGATGGAAGTGAAATAAAAATCTCAAAGAAATATTTGCACTCTCATGTTATTTGTAGCATTATTCATTATAGCCAAGATTTAGAAACAATCTAAGTATCTGCCAGCAGACAACTGTGACGTATCTATGTAATCAAATATTGTTTAATGACAAAAAGAAAAAAATAGGCCATTGAGAACTTTCAAAAACAGAAGCTGGAAAAAAGAAAGTATCTTTAACAAATGGTGCTTGGTAAAATGGATGTCAACTTAGAGAAAATGAAATTAGATGCATATTTATCAATTTTCATGAAACTAATTCCAATGGGTAAAAGACATAGCCATAGTCATGGCTGCTCTATAAACAAAGGTAGGAAACAGAAACGACCTAAATGTCCTATGACCAACAAATGGATAATTAAAATGCAATGCATATACATTCTGGAACACAATTCAGCTCTAAAATAAGTGAAATCAAAACTTTGCAGGAAAATAGATGGAACTAGAAAAGATCATATTAAGTGAGGTGAGCCAGACCTAGAAAGACAGTATCATGTTCTCTCTCATGAGAGGCTTCTAGCTCCAAATCTTTAGATGTGAGTACAAAGCTTAGAGTAACTGCAGAAACCAGGAAAATAAAACAGGACCATTGTAATAATAGAAGAGTTGGTGAGCCAAAGACAATAGACTAGCTAGATACAAGTGCTTTGATCAAGAAATTGGAGAATACCTTTATGGACTGGAAGGGAGGTAAATACAGATGAAAGCAAGAGGAGGGTAAAGGAATTATATATATATCAGGATACAAGTGATCTCGTAGGATAAATGGGAAAGGAGGACTCTTTAAGCAGGGACAGAGGTAAATTCTGAATAAGGTGGGACGAGGATAAAGGGGAATAACTAGATTCAAGTGATCTGATAGGAGACAAAGGAAATGGGGGCTTCTTTAAGAAGGGAAGGGGGAATATAGAAGAGAGAGAAGGATAAAATAACACCAAGGATGTCTAAAAAAGCCATAAGGCATCATGCTATTAACTATTTACAAAGAAAACATAATATGGGTAATTCTTTATCTAAATACACATATATAAATCCAAAACAAGAAGTGTTTGGTCATGAGGTTATAAACATGCCCAGTTTAAACAGATAAATTCAAGTAGTTTCCAAAATGTTGATAATAATTTATACTCTTGTCAGTAAAACATTAGAGCTCAAGTTGTTCTACAGCCTTGCTAACATCAGATATGCTCAGGCATTAACTTTTTTGCTATTCTAATAATGCTGAACAAAAAAAGTTAACTATAACAGACAGTTCCAGAGAAGCTAGGTAAAAGGGTGAACCCTAAGAGGGATATGCCCCACCTTCAGGGCTACAACGAGTACTTGACCACCCTAAAAAGGGAATGTAGGGACAGGAGATACAAAGGAAATACACCAAGTCTAGATTCTGATCAAGATGCAAATTTATTTTTCTCCAGAAGGGTTTATATAGTTCCTGCAGGGTCGGGGGAGCAAGAAGTTGTCATCTGCATAAGGTGGAGCAAGCTAACAGGATGTTTGTATAGGTTGTTTACAGGGTCTGACTCAATGTCCTGTTGCTAGGCAACCTGACTGTAAGATGATCTAGTTCCCTGTCTTATGGGGGAGGGGTCTGTATTTTTCCACTAACTAGAGATTCTGTCCTTGTCCCTGACAGGGATACATATGGAAGACCCCAGGAAGTGAAAATAGTTAAGATCTCCTAGGTAAACTGGGGGGCTGGGTAGAAAGGAAAAGATGGAAAATGGGAACAGGAAGGACTGAGATGGTCTAGTGGAGGGAGGGATGGAAAGGGAGAACAATTAAAGAGATACCTTCATAGAAGCAACCATTAAGGTATTAGGGAGAAACCTGGCACTAGGAAAATCCCCAGGAATCCACAAGAATGACACCAGCTAAGACTCCTAGCAATAATGGAGAGAGTGCCTTCCCCTATAGTTAGATAAATGACTACCCTAGTTGTTATCATAGAACCTACAACCTATAATTGATGGAAGCAGATGCAGTGATCCACAACCAAGCACTGGGCTGAGCTCCTAAACTTCAGTTGAAGAGAGGGAGGAGGAATCACAGGAGCAAGTGAGGTCAAGCTCATGATGGGAAAAAAAATAGAGACAGCTGAACCAAGCTGGTGGGAGCTCATGGACTCTGGCCTGTCAGCTGGGGAACATGCATGGGAACAACAGAGGCCCTCTGAATGTGGGTGACAGTTCTGTGACTAGATCTGTTTGGGGAGATCCTGGCAGTGGGACAAGGACTTATCCTGGTGTATGAAATACATTTTTGGAACACATTCCCTAGCAGGGGATAACTTGCTCTCAGCCTTGACTCAGGGGGGGAGGGCCTTGGTCTTGCCTCAACTTAGTATGCCAGACTATGTTGACATCCCAAGGGAGGCCTGACCCTCTCTGATGAATGGACAGGGGGTGGGATGGTGGGAGGTGGGAAAGAGGAGGGAAGGGGAACCAGAATGTGAAATGAAAAAAAAACTTTTTTAAAATAAATAAATAAAAATTTTAAAAAATGAATAACTAACTAACTAAATATACACACTTAATTCTGTGTGTAAGTATACAATATAGTTTTAATGAACTTTTCTTATCTGGGATAACAATACTTGCTCCAAAAGCCAAATGCCACTTAACAAAAACTCAATAGTATATATGAGAAGCCATCTTTTCAGTTATTGCCAAGATTATCTAAGATACTCCAAAAACATACATACACCCTATGTTGACCTTGGTTGCCCCCAGAAGTGGAGGTGAAGTCGCTATAGGTGAAGACACCATGGAATTCAGACACAGGAACCAGCGATCCCTGAGCTGGAACCAATCTTAGTTCTTCTTCCATGAGGACTAGCTTTTATGGTCACAAAAGACACTATGCAAGCTTCCAAAGGAAAGAGGCAACCAACAGTCCTTCCAAGCTATGAAGTCTATGAATCGTGACATTGATCAGCATGGCAGAATAACCATAAAAGTGCAGTAGTGGTATGTATATCTTAGTGGTAACCAACAACTCTCTAGCTGTATGTAACATCTGCTCAACAAGAAACTACACCTAGTACTTAAAACCTAGCTAACTGTTCAGTTCCAGTGAAGTCATGAATATTGGAAGAGAATCTACAATCACTACTTAAGTAAGCCAGCATAATCTGAAGAACAGTTTAGATAGCTGTCCTTACACTCACAGAAAAATGTAATCTTCACCCTTATTTAAGGAGACTTCTCTTTGAAACAGAAAGAGATCATTGTAGAGAAATACAACCAATCAAAATGCAGTGTTGTGGAGCTGAGTCCCAATAGCTATATCTACAAAACATTCTTGCACCTAAGGCTCAAGGATCATTGCATATTAGGGTGGTGGAAAGATTGTAAGAAACAGAATATCGGAGAGTTTGCTCTAAGACTGTGTCTCATAGGAATTTCAGAAGCTACACCCATAAATTCTCACCAACATAACTGCCCAAAAGTGGGATGAACAAGCATAAAACCCCAGGCATTCAAGAATGGACAGGGAAAAGCCTATGAGGTTTCAACCATATCAAATCAAATATAAGCAAATGAAAAATGATGGGAATGAGAGAAATAGTCTTCCTAGAGGAATATCACACCAATTGGTTATCCAATACAAAATAATCACCCCTGAAAACATATATACAAGTAACATTTTACAGACTGATCAGATCTTAGTAGGAATATACATACATACATAAACACACACACACACACACACACACACACACACACACACACACATATATATGTAACAACAATTAATTAAAAAAGAGACCATGAATTAGAGAGAATATAAAATAAAATAAAACAGGAAAAGGAGAAACAGCCTCCACATTTCTAGGATTACACAGTGTGTGTTCCACTGTCCCTTGCTTCTCTTTCATTTTCATGACTACCAAGGATCCTACTGCAGACTGGGTTATTTACCTACACTTCAGCTGATGAACAGTTTGTTATTTCATTGTTGACATTACAGTGATGATCTGACCATTAGCCTTGTATATGAGCTTTGTGTGGCCATACAACTGATTCTGTCCAATTGTACCAGTGTAAAACAATAAACATGTGCTAGCTGCTTCTCTGGCTCAAGGCCTCAGATAGAACTGTGATGCATCCCACTGCTGCCTAAGGCTAGGGTTTTACCCAGGTTTGAGTAGGGTTGGGGCAGCTTTCAAACTCAAGAGATGGTTGGGTTGTTGTGTTATTGAACTAAGAAGTCAGTTCGTCCCTTGCTGCTGACTGGAGTGTTCTCAGCTCCTCAACACAGGGACCACAGCGTAGCTCACAGTATGGCAGCTGTCTGTCCTGACAGTGAAAAATGAGAAGGCAAGCAAGGCAAAAGCTAATCTTTATAGAACTTAATCCTGGTAATCAGCCCAGCTCCCTATAGTGGTGTTCATTTATAATCCTACCACCCAGGAGGCTGAGGGCAGAGGGTTGCTACAGAGCTGGAGGCTAGCCTGGGTTACAGGGCAACTCCCTGTCTCAAATAGGTAGATACCTTCCTGCTCAGCCTGGTGACTTGAGTTTGTTCTCCAAGACCTACATAGTAGATGGAGAAGACCAACACCCTAAAGCTGTCCTCTGATCTCCTCATGTGCAGCATGACTTATGAGTGCTTCCAAGTGCTTGCTTGTGAACCCCTGTGTGGGCACACACACACACACACTGCTTTATACACTGCTCTCCTGATGCTGGTAGGAGTCAAGGAAGAAGCTAGCAGGCAGGCATCAGACCCTTGTTAAAGCCACATGGTATTGACGGAGTGTGCTGTGTATTTTTGTAGCAGGTACTACTGTACACAGCATCAGCCCTCAGGCTGTGTGGCAGCTTGTCATTGTAGTCAAGGGCACCATGCCAAGGAGTCATTCCTTGAAGGAGTATAACATCTATGACTGTTCCTGGACCTTTGTCAGCTTGAACAACTGGGTGAAAGACTTGTACAAGTGCTGCTGGACTAGTGACAACTGCTATGCTCAGGTCTATGACCGGGAAAACTGTACATTACTCTTAGACAACCCCTACACCAGCTCCTACTTCCTGCTCTGGGAATGAGATCACCGCAGCGACAAAAACAAAGCTTGTAAGGACTTCATCTGCAACTGTGACTGCCAGGCCACCATCTGCTTCTCCAAGGTTCCATACAAAAAGCAGTACAAAGACCTTAACCCCAAGAAACTCTGTTAGACTTGTCACCTCAGTTGCTGGTACACCATCCCTGCCTGCCTGGTTGTGTTCACTACAC
The DNA here is from genome assembly GCF_049852395.1 of Peromyscus maniculatus bairdii. Classification (NCBI taxonomy): domain Eukaryota; kingdom Metazoa; phylum Chordata; class Mammalia; order Rodentia; family Cricetidae; genus Peromyscus; species Peromyscus maniculatus. The sequence goes on from NC_134853.1 coordinate 111,541,853, forward strand.
ACTGTGCCTTCTAATAAAGCACAGATTGAAAGAAAAAAAAAGAAAGGAGAAAAATAGAGAGAAGCATTTCCCAAAGTAAGACTGGAAATCAAATAATACAGTCAACTTTATTGTTTATGAAGGAAGTATAAATAGTTATCACAACAAAAGACACATCACCTAGCAAGGTAAAAATTATAGCCTTATAAGAATGAATATAGGCAAGGACATTGGTTAACTGTATTTTTATATATTGCCACTGCAAGTATAAAATTGAGCAATTTCTTTGGTGGAAAAGGTCTGGAAATTTATTTTAAATTGAAACATGCAAATTATTGCATAACCCAGAAATTCTTTCAAAGATTTAGATTAGAATAATGAAAGCATATGCCACAGAAAGATTTGTAAAAATGGTCATGCTGACTTTACTCATCATAGTTCAATATGGGAATCATCCAGCTGTCCAAGAAAAGCAGAATAGGTAGATAAATACATTGAGTTCATTCATTTTTGAGATAATCCAATAATAAAAGATGATAAGATATTGATGTACACATCAAATGAGAAAATTTAAAAAACATTATGCTTAGCGAATGGTGCTTTATACAAAAGTATATGTCATATGACTTCATTTGCATAAAATTCTAGAACAGAGAAACAATCTATAGTTAGAAAATGTGAAACAGCACTTGCTTTTTGCACTTAGAGTAAAAGCAGGGATTGACTAGGAAAGCCTTCAAAGGATGTTACTGGGCTAGTCCCAGCAAAATATTCTGTACTGGGGTAAAGATGTGTGCACATTTGTCAATGCACATCACCAAATACTATATGCTAAAATTGTTCATTCTTTTGTCTAAAAGAATTTAACCTGAAAGAAAAACTACAAATAACCTTAAGCAAATATTAAAATGTACTTAATAACATTAATGCAGAAGTATGTAAGGGCAGTATACATTGATGTCTGAATCTTACTTTGGCCCACTGACAGAGAAGTACTAGGAGATGAATAAGTGAATAACCATGTAATATGATAAACATGGTAAAAATTACTTGGAGAATATAAGTAGTATTTGAATATTTATCATACAATTCTATTACTTGAATGGTGGAAATTATAAAGCATACACTCAATGAAGATATTACAAATATAAATGAAGTCAGCCAAATATTATGTAAAAATAAATGCCCAATGCCATAGCCTAAGATAAACTGAGCGAGATTTTATTTTGTTTTTCAACTTAAAATATTAGACACATTTGTTACCATGCTTTAGTTAAAAGAGTCATCAAAAATGTATCAGACATTCTAATTGAACTTAATGGGATACTGTGATGACTTTTTTTTGTTTCCTTGAACATATAGAGCACATGTTTTTATAGTTATAGGATGTATTCTTTTTTTATGGTGCTGGATGAGTCATCTTGGTTTCACAATTGGAAATGAACAAATCTCTTGAGCCTTAAGACTTATTAATTGTAAGTTGTTGTTTTGGACTGCAAAAGGTCCTTAGCATCAATGGTAGGATGAAAGCTCAAGATGTCTGCACCCCAGCATAGATTTCTTCTTATTCAGTACCTTAAAATTTTAGGTGTTAAGAGCCATACACAGCTTTATATATGGCCCTTAATTTTTAGTGAATATATCACTATTTTGTCTTTTAATTAAAATATAAAATTTAAAACATAATATTGAATTTTGCTTCCATTCTCTTACATTGGGTCACTTTGGACATTGTAAGTTATTTTCTTAATAAAATCGCTATTAATGGTACATACACACACATCACAGTTACATTTCCTACAAATCAAGAGGATTTAATGAAGCCTTTTGGTTTATAGTGAAGGTATTAATGAGCACAAAGCAGAAACGCATACTTACTGTTCAAAACATGGGAGTCACACTAAAATAGAGTTATATATTCCCACAACTTATCAGGCAAGATACTCAGACAATGTCTTAAGACACAATGTAATTACATGTTCACATAACAAAGTACCTACTTGAAGACGCCCTTAATATTCTGATAGGTCACCTGCCTTTAGACTGCAGGTCTTAATTACTTTCTATTGTGTAGGTGATAAATGAATATGGCATGAAGGTTAACAACTCTCTGAGCCAGCTCTCTCTTGTTTTTCTCTTCTGGGTTACTGAAAAATCACACTAAGCGAAGAGAATTCCTGTGCATGAAGTCAGCCTTTGCTGTGTTTCTAAGTGGTCGCCATTAGCAGATGGAAAGGTTCCTCTTTAGATATGGAACACTGTATTTTCATATCCCCCAACATTTGATCAAAAATAAATTTAAGACTTACTAGATGGAAGAAGAGGGAAAGGAATTTGCATAGTTGTCATTATCTTCATAAACTTGTGAAAAATATTACCAGAAACAAAATATTTGAATATATACCAGGATTTTGAAGATTTTATTTTCAGGTTTCAGTGTATGGGAATTCACTGGAGCTAAAATTTTCTGCCTGGTGTGGTAGTTCATTCTGTTAATCCTAGAACTTTGTTGGCAGAGAAAAGCAGATCTCTGAGTTCCAGACCACCCTCCTCCTCGTAACAAACTTCAGGCCAGCCACGGTTGCATAATAAAACCCAGTCTAAAAAGCTTTGATTTTATCAAATTATTTTTTTCTGTTTAAAATTACTTAATCTCATGATTATTTTCAACTACATTTTTGAGAATTTCATACATGAGTACTATTTACAACATTTCCATTCCTCCTACTCCCTGCTCCTTCTCCACCGATATCTTTTCTGATTCCCTTTCTAATTCATGACTTATTCTTTTTTAATTATTATTACTGCATACATACACACAATTTACTAAATCTATTTAGTGTTTCTCATATATGCATATGTTTAGAACTGACCACTTAGGCTCATTCTTGGAGAAAAGTATGTCTCAGAGGTCATTGACTGTCTAGATCTCTTCATCTAGGAGTGGGACCTTGTGGAATTTCCACATCTATGTTGGCATGTCCACTGTTATGGTTATTATGCAGGTCTTGTTTGCACAATTATTGAATTATTTGTGTGATTTTTGAGGACAGGAATTCAAACCTATACTGAGAGCAACTTCGCTTTTATGATCTCTGCCATATTCAGATTTGACAGGACAGGTTTAAGCATGTAAGTATTCACGTATCCCTCAATCACAGGGGTTCTAGAGAGCGTCCTTCTCTAATCTCAACTCTGGGGAAAAGACAAATTTGAAATTAAGTATGAAGAAGCAAAGGACTAATGTCCTGGATTCAGTCACAGCCACAGCAATGAGTGCAGATAAAATACTTCTGTTGATCTTTGCCTTCCCAGGGAGAGGTATTTTATGAATGGTTGGAGATTGTGTCATCATAACTCTGATCCTACATTCAGCCTCTTCCACTAGTTACAGCAGTAGTTTCATATGTACTTTCAAAAGTATCTCCATTATCATGAAGAATTTTTATTGGCTGATGTACAACTGCAAATAAGACTGTAGATTCTCTAGTGTAGGACCTTGTCTCCCACAGCCTGTTTCCCAAAGAACTAGGAGGAGCAAAACACAGCACTAATGAACAAGTTCAATAATATGAAAAGGTAAAGACAACAGTAAGGAAAACTAGTGTTCGAAAGGAATATTTCAGAATAGCTTCTACCCATTCTTTGTAAAGAAAAAAAGGAATACTGGATCCATAAAATGAAAAAAATCCATTTATAGACAAATGTGAATATATTTGGATAGTAAAGACATCTCTGATGGAACCCAGGTCACTAAAGCATAAAACAAATTCAAGATGCCCCCCGACACACACACACACACACACACACACACACACACACACACACACACACACCTGCAGAGAAAAGACAAAATGAATGTGTGTACATGTTTCCAGTCAAGATCAGAGCTCATGAGGACAAAAGACCTGGATCAGAATTGTAACTATGTTACTTTATGATCACCCAACCTCAGACAAACTAGTTAGTATTTCCACAGCTCCAAATTGACAATGATAAAGATATTTGACATTGTCATTGAGAGAAATTGACAAAACTTGTGCAAAATGACTAATATCTGGCACATGAGAATTTTCAATGTGTAACAGATGGTGATAAGCACAGGGTGGGATGTTGAATTAAATGCACACTTAGAGTAAATAACTAAAAGAAAAGTTTAAAAAATAGGAAAGTATAGTAAAAAAAAAAGTAGTAATGTTTAAATGCAATCAATACTAAGTGCTTCATGAGAGTTAAATCATTCAATTGTTATAACAAGCCTAAGAAGGACATGAATCATGGAAGCAGTCAGAACACAGAAAAAGGGAGACAACTGGATATATTAAAAAGCAATTATAACATCTAGGCAAAATTAACAATTTATGACTTTTAAGAAATAAATTGGATAAATTTCAATAATTTAGGAAAATAACTATATACATATCTAATTAGGAGATAAGAATGTAGCTATCAACAAAAAAACAATGGAAAATACCAATGCCAAAATATTGCCATTGTTGTCAACATCAGAGAAACTTTTGGTGTTGCTAAAGAAGCTATGATTTGGTTGTAAATTTGAAATAGAAACAATCATATATTACCAAGCAAACAAAAAGTGGAGTGCACTCTCATGTGCATGTGTGTGTATATGTGTGTGTTTGCTCACATGTGTGGGTGAGTACATGTGAGTGTGTGTGTGTGTGTGTGTGTGTGTGTGTGTGTGTGTGTGGAAGCGGGGTGGGGGGTCATGAAAGTAGAAAGGGGACCATGAAATAAGAGAAGAATCTTGAGGGAGAGAGATGGGGGGACAGAGAGAGTGGTATAAGTGACATGAAACAGTAGGGAGACTACTTGGGAGGAGAAAGAGAACCCACAAGATTGGGGAAATAAAATAATGGGAGATGATAAGGAATCAGAATGAAATATGTGTTTGAAAGTGCCACAATGAAATCTGCTACTTTGTGTGCTAAATTAAAAACCAGCACATACACATATAAACATAGTATGCATATAAAGAGATGTAAATTCTGTCTGTAGAGATCATTGAAGAAAACACAAGCGAGAAATTTGTTATTGGTCAATGTTATAAAATCTAGTTTTTACTATAGAAATAAATATGAGACCCACAAACATAAGATTTTGATAAATAATATTAATATATAAAGTCACTGTGCTAGTATGACTAAGGGTTGACACATAAGCCACTACCCCAAGCATCTAAAAAAGTCATTCTCCCACAAGCTATGCAAACCTCATTATGGTAATTAAATCCACTTTCCACATTTCCTTAACAGCATCTAGAAATTTTTTTTTCTTGAAAATTTGTACTTCACCTGCAGACCTCTTTGTAACCTAAACATCTGTTGGAACATTCTCTTTCTACTCATGTTTCATAGTCTCTGTGCAGTGAATGACCAGGTGTCAATAGTCTAGTTCAACACCCATAACCTGCTAGAACTGCTTCTTGACCTCTGAGTACACTGTGATTATGTGCTTGATATTCATTGGGTATTCAGAAGACTTTGCTTATTTTTCAATGAAAACACACCATCTTATGCTATTTTGACATCCTTTGCAAATATACAATTATCTTCTTTTCCACAAGGTTAAATTCAATTCAAGTAGATGATGATGCTTTCCTGATTTAAATTTTCAAATGAGATAGTACAGTAAGATTGATTATACAGGACCTGTGGTATTCAGGGGTTCTCAGTCAAAGCACTGCACTGAAAGACCATGAGCTGGTGCAAAGATTAACTCCACCATAATAACTGTTTTCAGATCTACTGGGTAACAGTTTTCATTTTATTTATGAGCCTCATATTTTAAATTGACGCTCATGCTGGGCAATGTGTGAAATTATTTGACTGTGACCAGACTTATTTATAAATTCAATGTGAAGACTGACACATTTCATATGTTATTTGTATTTTAAATGTATTGGAAATGGTACAATTAAAATATCTGAGTGAAGGGCAGAGATTCAGATCCAGTTAAGAAATAATGTTGAGTGCACACATATTTTAAAAGTTATAAAAGGAAAAGAAGCAATATGAACTACTTATCTCAGTGCCTGAAAATATGCAGGAAGCAAAAATAAGATCTGGTGAGGCTGGCATATGAAAAGGACTTCATGAAATGTTAACTTAACACATTTGAAATCTTATTATAATTAGTATCGGGTGAACCACAAAATGTTCCTAAAAACACCTAGAAGTTAATATGTTATTTTCACACATGTACTTCCTCACTCCAGTGCTTATGCATCTTCTTAGCATCAAGATGAGGGTCATAGTTGAAGATGGCATTCCTGGAGAGAGTGCACCTTGTTCAATGACAAAACATTAGAACCTCAGAGGACTTTCTCTTCAGTTACTGGACATGAGAGGTCTGGGGTAAGGTTTGTGCACGACTGCCTATCATTTACCCCTATCTCTTCTTTTTACCTACCCTCAGAATGTGTAAGTCTACCAAAAAGGAAAGAAAATATATCTAAAGGACTCCATGAGCTCATCTTGTAAGCCTTCTGATTCTGAAACATCTAGGAAAAGGGAATGATACTATAATTACCAGCAAGAAAAATTCTCACAAGGTGCACACATTTGTTCCTTTTTGTGTGACTCAAATTTCTGACTCACATTTAGCATAATTCATTTCCTTTTAGTGAAAGTGTCAGTACCGTTCTTTTCAAAATATTCCTTCTTCAGAATTCCCCTCTGCATTCAGAAATGACATGCAATGGCAATAATAGCAATAATTATAGTAATAACAATGCCTTGTATTTAGTGATTCAGGGTGGAGTGATTGACACTGAAGACAATTACTGCTAGGATATAGTAAAGAAAAACTGGTTTGTTAGTAGATAGAATCTTAAATACTTGGCAACTAGTAAAATGAAACCTATTTCCAGACAAAACTTGTGGGAAGCGGGGATCTGTTACTTGTCAGCTGGCAGCAAAAACTGAGGACTTTCCCCATGTATTTATCATTTATCTCACTGCTGGTCAAACAGTGGGCATTTACTACAGTCTATTTCATCAGCAGTGACTGTACAGCTGGTTTCTTGGGAAACAATGGAGGTATACTTAAATTAGGAAGTATTGAATTTCTAAAAGCAAAACACTTGGAATCAGTCAGAAGCAGCAAAGTGTAGCATGAATCTTAAAAGTTCTTATTAATAAAATCAAACCTGAGGCCAGTTATTGGGGTGAATGCTGGTAGATCAGATGCAGAACAAGCCACAGCTATCTCACCTTGCCAATTCCTCAGCTGGTCCTGTTTCCTCAGACAGGAAGCCTCTGAGTCCTCATCCAGAATGAATCTCAGCTGAACTGTGCTGCTCCAAAGCCTAAAAGCTTAACCAGCCAAATGCTTAACCAGCCAAAATGCTTCTAGTTCCTGGTCTTCACGCCTTATATATCTTTCTGCTTTCTGCCTCACTCTCTGGGACTAAAGGCTCACTTTCTGGGATTAAAGGCAATTTGTCACCATGCCTGACCTTTTCCAATGTGGCCTTGAACTCACAGAGATCCAGAGGGATTTCTACCTCTGGAGTGCTAGGATTAAAGGCGTGTGCTACCACTGCCTATCCTTTATGTTTAATATTGTGGCTGCTCTGTCTCTGACCTCAGATAAGTTTATTAGCATGCACAATATTTGGGGGAATACAATACCACATTTCCTCTCTTTTTGTCTAAAATTTAGAAAAAGCTTATAACTAATAGAAGAAAAATTATATCCAATAAGTATATACAATATACACAGTCAAGATTACATTAATGATGTCTAGTCCATTAACATTTGACAGATTCAGATAAAAACTCATATATATATATATATATATATATATATATATATATATATATAATGTCCAGTCCAGTAACATCTGAAAAACTCAGACCAAACAATTTTCATTAATTATCTTATTTAAAACAAGTAGTTCCTTTTTAAAAGCAGAAAAACAGATTCCATAATCTTCCTTTTTATCTTATCATATCCATATTCTCTCTTTTTTTCCTTTTCATAATACATTCAGTAGTCTACCTTTTGTCATTTTTATATCTTCCCCTTTTTCTTCAGTATAGATTCAGTGATCTACCTATTTATCCTATTATTTCTTTATCTTTTTTTCTCAGAGTAGATTCAATGATCTATCTCATATCTTATTCTCTTTTTCTTTTTGCTTTCTAGGGGTGAATATATCTTTAGGGAATCTTGAAAAGAAAATTTTTGGGTTAATTGTCAAGTCCTGTATCATTTGTCCAGTCTCTGCATAAAAGGAAAGTTCAGCGCTTGTCATAAGTCCTTGCTTGAGTAGTCTGTCAGGCTGGATCATCTCAGCTAGTCATCTCAAAATTGTCCTGACCAGTTTGTAGTCCAAACTCCATCTTTTGGTGGTGTTAATCATCTTAATGGCTTTACCATAGTCCATGTGTAATCATCTTTGTGGGATCCCATCATCCTTTTGAAGATTTCAAAGTCACTGTTAGGCCTGGTCATGGTTCCCTGCAGACTTTTTTTTTTTTTTTTTTTTTTTTTGCCTCCTCTGTGGTTTGGAGTAATCACAATCTGATAAATGTCTGTCTCTTGGAACCTTGAACATTCTTCCCTAGAACAGAAAATCTTCACAGCAATTTCTCCCCACCATTTGTCTTGCCAAACTTTTCCAAACTGACCTTTGCCGATGCTTTCTTGTAACATGATGGTCCTGGCAATTCTTCTCTGAACCAGCAGCAGTAAACCCTTTGTCCCAGGTAGTAGCATCACCCCAGTCACCAACACGATGAGAAGGAGCTGGCAATGTGAAACAGTAGCCACTGCTTCCATGGTCCCACCACTGTTTGTGGCTCAGTCCAGACTGAAGCTTCTCCCAAGCCTCCTAGGCCAGCTTCAAACTCGGGATCCTCCTACCAGCCATTGGGCGCCAGATGTAGCATGAATCTTAAAAGTTCTTATTAATAAAATCAAACCTGAGGCCAGTTATTTGGGTGAATGCTGGTAGATCAGATGCAGAACAAACCACAGCTGGGAAGGAAGTGAGAATTCAGGCAATGTTATTAAAGTTAAAGCGTGAAATGTTTCTTAGACAAATAAGAACAGAGAATTGCACACCCAGAAGCAAGACATAACAGCTGGAGAATCTGGTCTCACTGGCAAGAAGTTGGCATTGAGAGCAGTTGACAAAAATATAAACAAAGTCATGAGCCATGCTAGCACTAAAGAACCATGACTAAAGGTCCTCAAATCATCCTATAACTGTGTTTAGATGTATCTTCTGTCATTATTCACAATGAAAGCTATTCTATATAGACTTAGGCATTGTTGATAACAAATGGGAATGAAAAAAATAATACTAGAACTATATTAGTGATAATGATAATAATAATAATAATGATGATGATGCCAGAGGAACCAACTATTAAAACTATTTACATGACTAGAAAGTTTTCATTTTTAAATGTAGTTACCTAATTAATTTAGTTGCCTGCATAAGTTTTACTGTATCTGATACATTTTATACATAACAAAAAGTTTTATGTTTATAAATGCAATTAAACTGATGACATTTTCTTATTACTTTGTTGTCTTGTCAAATCTAATATTTAGGCTTACTAAGTTTACTATGAATTTAATTAAATTTCCTTGAAACATTGTATCATTATCTTGATATTTATCTAATGCAAAAATTGGGAGTTTTCCAAATGCTAGCTGCTTTGTCCCAGGTGGACCTAAAGTGTGAGCTCTAATTCCTTTGAGAGAAACTGCAGCAGAGAGAAAGGGTGTAAAGGAAAGCCCGGGAACACAATAAGAGGAGCCACTTCTCTGTTTCTCCTGCTTCTGATAAGGGGCAAAGAGCAACAAAGGCAGCTTTGACTTAGAGAGAATAGAGAACTATGGCTCCGAGGGTTAAGAGTGCTTGCCATCAAGCATGATGACCAGATGACCAGAGTTTGATCCCCATTGCTACATGGTGGTAGGAGTGAACTGACTTCCACAAGAAGTCATCTCACCTGCATAAATGTTCTGTGCACACTCACTTATGTACACACAAAGAAAATTTAAGTTTAATAAGATTATTTCCCAAATAAAATGAATTTTAGATGCTCAAAATAATATGTATCTGTAGTACAAATACTTTAAAATATCAGGAAACATTTAATTCTAGGAATAAGAATCAACAGTTCTTGAAACTTTGCCTTTGACTAGAATGTTGTTGCCATTCAGTCAACCTAGCAAGTCTTGCATAAATTGTTTTACAGTTTTGAGCAATCTTATTCTATTCTTAAGATTGCAAATAAAACTGAAACAACTTGCTGGTAAGCATTATAGAATTGAAGTGAATCCTAAGCTAGGTAGGAAGGTCTACATTTGAGTCCAGTGCATTGAATTATATGCTAATTCAAAAACATTAATATTGTTTATTATATTGTCACAGAATTCAGAAATTACAGGAAATAGCAATGAAATCCAAAATCAGCATAAAATGATATCAAAAAAGATAGAAAGGAAATCAGTAGATACTAAATCCAGTATCAAACAGGTGTTGAAATTATCAGGCAAGCATTTTATAGCAACTTCCAATCAGTGTCTTTGAAAGCCATTTGGCAGTTTATAAATCACTGAGCAGGACTAGACTGATTTGGCAATTGGTAGAGGGTTCATTGTGCAAGCATGAGGACCTGAATTTGATCCACATCATCTATGTTCCAAGTCAGATGTGTCAGGATGTGCTTTTGACTCTAGGACTGATGTTTGGGTAGCAGCATGTAGATCACTAGCCAGTCAGTCTAGAAGAAATGGTGAGCTCTAGATTTGTTGAGTGGCTCTGTCTCAAAGAATAAAGGTACTTATTTTTGTAAATACAGAACCGATGAAGCACAGGTGAGTTTATCTGTTATAGGATACAGAGCCCTGTAGAGGATATGTGTCTCAACATACTGAGTATCAAAAATTAAGACTTCTTAATAATTGTTTATTTTTAAATTTAAATTGTTTGAGATTTTTATAGTGAACACTATATTGCATTATTTCCAGCCCTCTCTTTCTGCCTTACAACTCCCCCTATATATTTCCTTATACACTTTCTAAAATTCATGACTGCCTTTGCTATAATTATTGCCAGGAATGTGGAAAAAACATGTATCTTGCACCATTACTTTATATTATATTCAATTTAATGTGCAAGATTCTTGGTTTTCTGCTTTGGAAGCAATGATTCATGCATCCCAAACTGCTCTTGAACTTGCTATGTATTCATGATGACCTTGAACTTCTTATCGTCCTCCTACCATCTCCCAAGTGTTGTGATTACGGTCATGTACAACAAGCCAGGCTTGTGTGGTATTTCGATTCTAACCCAGGACTTGGTGCTTGCTAAGCAAGCATTTCAACAAGTGAGCTACATTTCCAGATACATTTAATTAAATGTACATAGAAACATGACAAAATAGTGGCTGCTAAAATGGCTCTGTGGTTTGAGAGGCACAGTTCAGATCCCTAGCACGCACAAGTGACTAGATTGTAATCCAGCACTAAAGAAAACAAAATATGGAATTGCTGGAGCACGCTGGTTAGTTAGACTGTCAGAACTGGCCCACTGTGAGTTCAATGAGAGATCCTACCTCTCTGTATAAAATGGAATGTGATAAAGCAGGGTATCTGACATCAGTTTCTGGTCTCTACACACTGTGTATATACTTGCACACACATTCACACACTAATCCACCAGGCACATGATCAGGCATACAAACATCCATACTGCACAGAAACACATGCAAACAAAACTGAAAACAAAGAAATTTGACAAAAATACTAATTAATCATTTAAAGTAAGTGTATTATCTTTAAAGTATTTTTATTTCAAAGGAATATTAATTTTGTTATTCCAAAGTAAAAATTGATATTTGTCTTACTATTTAAGGCCAGTTGCTGAAAAGCCAAAATCTTTTCTGACAAACAGAATAGAGACAAAGAAAGCAGTATCACATGATACATAAATGTAGAGTTCAACATTTACTTTCTGTCTTACATCTTTCTAGTCTTGACTAAACAGAACATTAAAAGCCCATCAATTGAGTATTACTAGAGTTTTAAGTAATTTAAATGAGTCTCTACCCTATTAAAATTAATGAATGCTGCCAGTGTAAGAAGGGTGCTAGCTTTTCACATCCATAGTTTAGAACTCTCATGAGATGCATGTCAGTATCCTGGCACCATCTAGGAGATAGTGAGCAGATTCATTAGGTCACTGATCTATTTCCAACAAAACAAAACTCACCAGGGAAAAAGCTGATCTACCATTGCAACTGGTCCTTTGGCTAATTTTAGGAATTTAATGAATAATATACACAATTCTCTCAAAACTTAAAAACATTTCAATTTCACCCTAATTATCCAATGCATGTATAGTTATGATTATGTATATATCTATATATAGAGAGAGCTTCAATTATATATATTTATATTTATAAATTTATTAAGGAGTTCTATGGGGAAAACAGACTCAGTGGTGCAAAATGAAGCAACTTCATTGCCTCTTCATCTCCTAGGGAATGATGGGGAAAGCTCCACACCAGGTCACCGAATTGTGTGCCGTGAAGTCTTCCATGTTCAAGAGAGAACTCACAACCCACTCCCCCTTCACTTTTAAAAGGTCATGTAGGCAGGCAAGAATCACTGCCTCTATCAGGCCAGATAACCTGAGGTCATGGGCAGAGCAAATTCCCACTCTGCTTCCCTTTTTTATCTAAATAAGAGGTTCTAAACCTAATACAAAACCATATATAATAAGAATGATTATCAAGTACTGTCCAGGAGAAAATGGACTACAACCAACAAACACAATGTCAAGTAAGAAACATACTAAATGTCCAGATCATAGGTAAATGGCAAATTACAAAGATTGCTCCAAAAGCTGTCCTATCCTGAAGAATCACCTAATATGCTCTTAGCTAAGATACAAAACGATCATAACTGTAACTATCTAATCTTCAACCCCCATCAAAGACCTAAAAAGAAAAATAATATTACCTGAGTAAACAGGAAGTGCAAGCAAGCAACTTCCAAAAAAAAAAAAAATCAAGAAAAAACAGAGACAGCTGGCTGCCTGGACAGTCTCCCAATATTTCTCTGCAATGTTGGGGCATCCACTTTTGGCTATAGGACTAGAATATCTGACAGACCATTTTCAGAAGCAGGGTATTTGAGAGACCATCTTACCCTGTCTTGGCAAGGTTCAGCAGTTGCTTTTCCTTATACCTTGCTTGTCCAGAATAGACAGCTTGCTTACTGTCAGTAACAATATTTGTTATTTGGGGCCCTATTATGTGTTTTTATTATTGACTATCTTTTTTTTTTCTTTATTAAGAAATTTCTACTCACTCATGCTATCCACAGACCCTGCCTCCTCCCTCCTCCCACAACCCAGCCCTCTTTTCCAAGCCTGTGGTGTGACACCTTGCACAGCCTTGGTGCAGTGGGAAGGGGCTTGGACCTACCTAGGCTCATTGAACTGGGCTCTGATGACTCCCCATTGTTGACTGTCTTAATAGATATTGTATGGCATATTACTGTGTCTTTGATTTCACATATTCTTGTAGTTAGTAAAGATTTTCATATACCTATTGGTCATTTTCAGGTTTTCCTTAAATAGCATTTATTTCATTTGCCCACTTTTTATTTGATATTTTTGTTATTATAGAATTAGAAAAGCTTTGTATAATTGGTGCTAGTCTTTTAGGGAAAAATTGCAAATATTTCTCATTATATGTGTTAATTTGGATATTCTCTCTCTGCCTTTTTGTTAGTTGGGATAAGGGTTTGTCTATCTTATGGATTTTCTCAAAGAACCAACTATTTGTTTCATTGATTCTTTGTATTATTCTCTTTGTTTCTACTTTATTGATCTCAGCCCCCAGTTTGATTGTTTTCTGACATATATTCCTCTTGGGTGTGTTTACTTCTTTTTTTTTTTTTTAGATTTCAGGTGTGCTATTCAGTCTCTAGTATGAGACATCTTCAAATTCTTTATGGAGGCACTTAGTGTTATGAGCTCTTATCACTGCCTTCATTGTGTCCTGTATGTTTGAGTATGTTGTGCATTAATTTTCACTGAATTATAGGAAGTCTTTAATTTCCTTCTTTATTTCTTCCTTCATCCAGTAGTAATTCAGCTGAGAGTTGATCAGTTTCCATGAGTTTGTAGGTTTTCTATAGTTTGTGTTGTTGTTAAACTTCAACTTTAATCCAGGATGATCTAATAAGATATAGAGGGTTATTTTTTTTGTATCTGTTAAGATTTGCTTTGTGGTCAGTTTTGGAGAAGGTTCCATGAGGTATTGAGTGGGTGAAACATTCTGCAGCTATTTGTGGTGAAATGTTCTGTAGATGTATTAGGTCCATTTGAGGCATAACATCTGTTAGTTCCATTATTTCTCTGTTTAGTTTCTCTCTGGTTGACTTGCTCATTGTTGAGAGTAGGGTGTTGAAGTCTCCCACTATTAATATATGGAGTTCAATATGCAATTTAAGCTGTGGTAATATTTCTTTTACAAATGTGGGTACCCTTTTATTTGGGGCATAGATGTTCAGAACTGAGACATCATCTTGGTGTCTTTGTCCTTTAATGAATATGAAATGTCCCTCTCTATCTCTTTTGATTAATTTTTGTTTGAAGTTTATTTTGTTAAATATTAGGATAGCCACACCAGCCTGTTTCTTAGGTCTGTTTGATTGGAATATCTTTTTCTGACTCTTTACTCTGAGGTTACTTTAATGTTGAGGTGTGTTTCTTGTATGAAGTAGAAGGATAGATTCTGTTTTCATATGTATTCTGTTACCTGTATCTTTTATTTAGTTGATTAATATTGAGAGATATTAGTGACTTGTAATTGTTAATTCCTGGGTTTTTTTTTTTTTTTGGTAATGTTAGTGATGGTGGTGGTGGTGGTGTGTGTGTGTGTGTGTGTGTGTGTATGTGTGTGTGTGTGTGTGTTTCCCTTCTTTGGGTTTTGCTGGTGTGGGATTATCTATTGCCTGTCAGGGTGTATGTAACTTCTTGGAGTTGGAGTTTCCTTCTAGTGCTTTCTGTAGAGCTAGATATTTGAATAGATATTGATTAAATTTGGCTTTGTAATGAAATATCTTGTTTTCTCTGTCCATGGTATTTGAAAGTTTTGCTGGATGTAGTAATCTGGGCTGACATTCATGGTCTCTTGGAGTTGGCAAAAGGTCTGTCCAGGCTCTTCTCACTTTCAGAGTCTCCATTGAGAATTCAGATGTAGTCTTTATAGGCCTGCTTTTATATATTACTTGGTCTTTTTCCTTTGCAGATTTTAATATTCATCTTAATTCAGTATGTTTGTTACTTTGATTATTAAATGATGAGGGGCTGTTTTTTCTGGTCCAGTCTGTTTGGTGTTCTGTAAGCTTCGTGTACCTTTATGGGTATGTCCTTTTTTGGGGGTTGGGGAAATTTTCTTCCATGATTTTGTTGAATATATTTTTGGGGCCTTTGAGTAGAAATTGTTCTTCTCCTTCTATTCCTATTATTCTTGGGTTTGGCTTTTTTCATAGTGTTCCAGATTTCCTGGATATTTTGTGCTAGAAATTTTTAGATTTAAATTTTTTTTTTGACTGATGAATCTACGTACTCTATCTTATCTTCCATACCTGAGAGTTTCTCTTCCTTTTCTTGAATTCTGTTGGTGATTCTTGTGTCCATAGTTCTGTTTACTTACCCAGGTTTTACATATTCAGAATTACCCAGTTTGTGTTTTCATTATTGCTTCTATTTCCATTGTCAGGTCTTGAACAGTTTTATTTGTTTAAGTCAACTGTTTGTTTGTTTGTTTGTTTGTTTGTTTAGTGGATATTTTTCATTTCCTCTTTAAGGACATCTATCATCTTCATAAAGTAATTTTTAAGGTCACTTCTTTGTGCTTTAGTTGAATTGGAATGTAGTTGAAGTTTTCCTGTGTCCTGCCTGGCCCGTGGTTGGAACAAATCTCTCACCCACAGTCCTGCAGCCTTTTACAAAATAATCAAAAAGAGGCTTAATATTATATATAACTGCTTGGCTATTAGCTCAGGTTAACTACTGACTAGCTCTTACACTTAAACTCAGCCAATTTTTGTTAATCTATATGCTGCCATGTGTTCTGTGGCTTTACCTGTGTGCCATTACATGCTGTTCCCTTGATGGTAGACTATTGTCTCCTCACTCAGCCTTTTTCTTCCCAGAATTCCCCTTGTCTGTTTATCCTGCCTATACTTCCTGTCTGGCTACTGGCCAGTCAGTGTTTTATTTTTCAACTAATCAGAGCAACATATTTTCACAAAAATATATTCCTCCATCAATTCCTTTTTTTTGAAAAAAAGGAAGGTTTTTAACTTTAACTTAGTAAAATTACATATATCAAGCAAGAGCTACAGTTACAATATCTAGTCTATTTGTATTTTGCAAAATTAAAGACAATATTTTATCTATCTTATATTTGTGAGTTTAAAGTTTCATATCTAATATATCATAACCAAGGAAAAATATAACTATCTAGTCTTTAACTACATCAAAGCCCTCAGAAGGATATAATATTACCTAAGTAAACAGGAAGTGCATTATAAACAACTTACAAAATCTAGAATGACAGAGACAGCTGGCTGCCTGGACAGTCACCTAAAGTTCTTTTGCAGTATTGGGACATCCATTTTTAGCCCATAGGTCTAGAACTCTCAGTCATTTTTCTTTATGTCCTGTAGAGTGTCTGGCAGTTTCTGTTTTGAAGGAACCCGAAGGACCATTTTGTCTTGCAAAGTTCAGTGATCACTTCCTATGGGTCCTGTATGTCCAGTTGATACAACATTTTGTCAACCAGTCCAGGCAAGAATAGTTTCTTGCCCAAATGACTATTTTTGCCAAGAAGATAAGCATATAAAATGTCTTCAATGCCCATCTTTCTCTTTGAAGTAAATTGGTGCTGCCAGGAGCAGATGTGTCTCACTGTTAAGAAAGTCTAATGTGGTGGTATTCTAATTGTACTGAAATGTGATTTTGATTGTATGTTAATAAATAAAGTTGCCTGGGGGTCAGAGCTATTAGAGCCATAGCAAGAGTGTGGCGGTGGTGACACACGCCTTTAATCCCATTGATCTCTGTGTGTTCAGGGATACAGCCAGCATTGGAGACATATGCCTTTAAGACCTGGGGGGCTGTACATACAGAGAGTGACGAGGCAGTCACGTGTTTGGGTTTACAACCAATGAGAAGGCAGAACAAAAGACTATGAAATGACTTACACACAGGAAATAGCTCTCTTTCAGGAAGCTAGGAGCTCGCAGGAGGAAGGGTAAGATTTTAGCTCTGATCTCTGACCTCTCGGCTTTCTCTTTTACATTGATTCTGTGTTTCTTATTTAATAAGATGGTTGGTTACATCTACAATCTAAGTTTTTAAAACGTTTTAAATGCCATATTCTGTAGGTCTTTGAAGTGTTTGAA
Organism: Peromyscus maniculatus bairdii; assembly: GCF_049852395.1. Classification (NCBI taxonomy): domain Eukaryota; kingdom Metazoa; phylum Chordata; class Mammalia; order Rodentia; family Cricetidae; genus Peromyscus; species Peromyscus maniculatus. Next base: position 111,559,304 of record NC_134853.1, read on the forward strand.
TACTACCTAACTAATTGAGTTATACCTATGTATACCTAGAAAAATTAGCATGACTATAAGTTTGACTATCATAGAAGATATTATTAATCTGTATTTCTTAATTATCCATTACAATTTAAATAAATGAGTTACATAAACATAAAACCTTAAACAAGAGTAGAAATATATATTTATATATATATATATGAAATAACAAAATCAATTCTAAATTTGTATCAATAAACTAAAATCCATAGCAATGTAAAACATTTTTAAACAAGTTGTTACTCTTTAAAAGTAGGTTCATTAATCTACTCTTTCATCCTATCATATTTATACTATACCCTTTTCTTCTTTAGAAAGAGATTGGCTGTGACCAATAACAATTTGTAACCAACAACCTAAACAAAGGCAAACATACATAATCCATTTCTTGGGAATGTGGGCGCAGTTTTTTAGGTCTTGCTGTCGTAAGATAACTGAGTTCTGGTGGTGACATATTGCCCTTTCTGTTATTGATTGTTTTCTCACACTGGCATTTATGATTATGGGTCTAGTTGTTGATTCCTGTATTTGTCTTTGTTGGATGGGTGTTTTGTTCTTTGGTCTCTGCTTCCTCTCTGAACTGGCTTAAATGACCAAGGGTTCTTCTCTGAACAAGCAGCAGTAAGCCTTTTGTCCCAGGTAGAGGCATCACCGCAGTCACCAACATGATGAGACGCTGCCAGCAACTTGGAGCATCAGTCTATGCCTCCATGGTCCCACCACTGTTTGTGGCTGGGCCCCAGCTGAAGTTTCTTCTTAGCAAGCCTCCTAGGCTGGCCTCAAACTCAGGATGCTCCTGAGTAACAACATACTCTGCTCTCTGATCTCTGGGCTTTTAACTCTGCATTTGGCTCTATATTTCTTATTTAATAAGACCATTTAGAATTAAATCTACACACAAGGACACCAAATTTTGTAGAATGACCAATACTACATCTAAAAATCACACATGAAACCTCTTGCAGTAATAGTGTGAGACTTCAATACCCAAGTCTTGCCAATGGACAGGTCATCAAGACAAAAACCTTCACAAAGTAACAATAGAGTTAAATATATCATAAATCAAATGGACATAACAGAGATCTACAAAGCATTCTACAAAACCATGAAAGAATATACTTTCATCTCAGCAAGCAGGGGAACATTCTCCCAAACTGACTACATATTAGGTCACAAAGCAAGTCTTAACACATATGGGAAAACTGAATTAACACCCTGCATCTTTTCTGACCATGAAGTAGTAAAGCTGTATAGAAAAAACAACAGATATGGAAGAAGTATACAAACTCATAGAAACTAAATAAATTACTACAAAATGAAAATTTTGTCAGTAAAGAAATCAATAAGGATTTTTAAAATGTTGCGGAATTTAAAGAAAATAAAAACCAACCTATAAGACAGAATGAAGGCTATTCTGAGAATAAAGTTCATAGCACTACAAGCATGCTTTTAAATAAAAGGAATAAACTTCATATTAATAACTTAGCAATATACTTGAAAGCTCCAGAAAAGCAAGAAGAAATAATACCAAAAAATGTAGATAGGAAGAAATATACTCTTCATTAGAATCAATGATATAGATACAAATGACAAAAATAAGTAAACTAAAAAGAATCAATGAAATGAAAAGTTGATCTGTTGAGAAAATCAACAAGATTGACAAATCTTTAGCCAAATTAGTTAAAAAAGAAATAGAGAGAATACAAACAAACAAAATTATAGATTCAAAGGACAATATACAACAGACACTGAGAAAATCCAAAAAATAATTAGGATGTACAATAAGGATATATTTTAAAATCCTGTATTTGACCAAACTGGAAAACCTAAAAGAAATTAATGAATTTCTTGATATATGACAAACCAAAGTTAAATCAAGATGAAATAAAAAAATTTACCAGACCCATAACCTTTGGGGTGTAGAAACAGTAATTTAAAATCTCCCAACCAAAAAACACTCAGCGTCATTGAGTGCTCAGAGTTCAGTGGGCTGTTCTGTGGGAGCTTAGAAGAAGGTTGAGAGTAATGCAGAAAATTGAGGCCTGGCTTGTGAAGTTTCAGAAGGAAGCAAAGACTTTCCAGAGATATTTTTGTGACATTTTATCTTCCTCTCGATAGTGTCTGGGCAGCTGGAGCTGAAGAATTGACTGAGTTATGTATTGCTGAGTTCTTAGTTAAAGGACCTTCTCTCAAATTGTAATATATTGCCAATGCTATTGATTATGCTCTACAATTTGATGGTAAGGCACTATTGCTGAATACCAACTTACTCATGTCATAGAACACAAAGTTGAGCCAGTGCCCTCTCGAAGCTTCAACCCTACCTACTAACATTCATGGTCTTGGGAGGTACTATGTATGCTACCAGAGGAGGAACGGAAGAAGAATCAATATCACACAGCTATAAACTCTGTGACCTACAACAGAGACCTACCTGCAATAGTGTCACAAATGTTATAGGAGTAACAGCCATAAGAAGGAACTTATACCTAATACTGCTAATGTGGCCAAGAACTTGATACTAAAAATGTCATGGGCCTAGGGAAAAAAAAACCACTACTATTATTCTGATAAATGAACATATCAATAAAATGACTTAAAATGACTTCTGATAAATGAACATATCAATAAAATGACTTCTACTATACCAAGAAATGGGTGTATCAGCTCAACTGTCATCATAGAAGCTTCTCTGTGCAATAGATGGAATAATTAATACAGTGACCAATAACTGAATATATGCAGAGTGAGAGACTGTGGAGCACTCAGTACTAAATGCAATGTCTTCATCAAACTATTCCCCTCTAGGCTCATTGATTGATACAGAAGAGGCGCAGGGAAGAATGTAAGATGCAGAGGTGGTAGACAATGCTAACGAAAAATTATCTTTCTGACACAATAGGACAGATGCATATATGGTTTCATAGAGACTGTAACATCATGCACAAGACCTAGTATATTAGGTCAGACAAAATCTCAGCAAATGGGTAGTAAACACAAAATCAAACTCCAACTCAAGAATTTATTTGAAATCAAGACCTGAAGGGAGATGGGGAAAGCATTCCTGAGCAGACACACTGCTCAAGAGTAGTGATCAACACAAAATGACATCCATGTTTTTTTAATATATATTTTGTGCTTGTGTTTTGTAGCTGTTGTTCTGTATTTTGGGTGGTTTTTTGTTGTTTATTTTGATTTTGGGGGTGTTTTTTATTTTGTTTTGTCTTGTTTTGTTTTTAAAGAGTATGAACATGAAATCAGGTAGCTAGGGAGCTCGAGAGATTCTGAGAGAAGTTTGGAGAGGAAAAGAATATGATATGTAGTATACATAAATTTTAAAATAAATAAAAATATTAACTAAGAGGGAACTTACTGAAATAGCTCCCTCCCTTATCCTTTGTCACTACTTCCCTACTCCCAGTAACATCAAAGTTTCCTCTAAAAAGTCCTGATTCCAGTGTTCTGGGCCCTGTGCTCCTTAGGTTTAGCTGTCAAATTGATACAATCTAGAATAATCTGAGAATAGAGCCTCAATTGAGGAATTCTCTAGATCAGATTAGTTTGGGTCTTATCTTGATTTTTAATTGTTCTAGAGAGACTAAGCCTACTGTATGTGGCGTCATTTCCTAAGCTGATCCCTGAACAGTGAAGAAGGAAGATAGGAAGCAAGCAAGAGGGACTATGACTTTATCTGCTCTCTGTTCTTCTTTTTTTGTGTGTTTGTTTGTTTTTTAATTTTTTTCTCTTATTTTACAATACTATTCAGTTATACGTAACAGCCACAGATTCCCTTCTTCTCCCCCTTCCTGCCTCCCTCCCCTTCCCCCCAGTTCTCCCCCCCCCCATTCCCACCACCTCCAGATCAAGGCCACCCCCGAGGACTGAGATCGACCTGATAGACTCAGACCAGGCAGGTCCAGTCCCCTCCTCCCAGACTGAGCCAAGCATCCCTGTATAAGTCCCAGGTTTCAAACAGTTATCTCATGCAGCGAGCCCAGGACCTGGTACCACTGCCTAGATGCCTCCCAAACAGATCAAGCCAATCAACTGTCTCACCTATTCACGGGGCCTGATCCAGTTGGGGGCCCCTCAGCCTTTGGTTCATCGTTCATGTGTTTCCATTCGTTTGGCCATTTGTCCCTGTGCTTTATGCAAGCTTGTACAACCACTTTGGAAATCAATATGGCACTTTCTTAGAAAATTGGGAATCAATCTCCCCCAAGATCCAGCTATACCACTTTTGGGCATATACCCAAGAAATGCTCATTCATACCACAAGAGCACTTGCTCAGCTATGTTTATATCAGCATTGTTTATAATAGCCAAAACCTGGAAACAACCTAGATGCCCTTCAACTGAAGAATGGATAAATAAATTGTGGCACATATACACAATGGAATACTACTCAGCAGAGAAAAACAATGACATCATGAGGTTTGCAGGCAAATGGATGTATCTAGAAAAAATCATCCTGAGTGAGGTAACCCAGACTCAGAGAGACAAATATGGTATGTACTCACTCATAGGAGGATACTAGATGTGGAACAAGGATGACTGGACTGCTACTCACATCACCAGTGAGGCTTCCTGGAAAACAGGACCCCAAGAAAGACACGGGGATCACTCAATGACTGAGAAATGGATGAGATCTACATGAACAGCCTGGACATGAGTGGGAGCAATGAACAGCGAGGGTCGAGGGAAAGAGAGCGGGAGATCCCACCTGGATCAAAAACAGAGAGGGAGAACAAGGAATAGGAGACCATGGTAAATGAAGACCACATGAGAAAAGGAAGAAACAAAGTGCTAAAGAGGCCCACAGAAATCCACAAAGATATCCCCACAAAAGACTGCTGGCAATGGCCGAGAGACAGCCGGGACTGACCTACTCTGGTGATGGGATGGCCAAACACCCTAATAGTTGTGCCAGAAACCCCATCCAAGGACTGAGGTATCTGGATGCAGACATCCACAGCTAGGCCCCCGGGTGGAGCGCTGGGAGTCTAATTATCGAGAAAGAGGAGGGTTTATATGTGCTCTCTGTTCTTGACTCTAGATGTGGTGCTTTAAGATCTCTGCCATATGAACTGTAACTAGAATTGTAAGACAAATAAAACCTCTTCCTCTAAAAAATTAAACAATGGGAAATAAACAAATATCCTTTTAAGGTAAAACATAAAACTCACATTTCATATGAAATGAAATAGCAGAATGCTGTCTTCCCAATATTCATGAATACCAAAATTATGTTATTGTCAAATTTAAAGAAAAACAACTTATGGCGTGGTGGCATTCCTCCTGAGCTGCACATGACCTAGTTCCAGAGAGTAGCACCTAGCCCTAATCAGTCTTTTGTTTAGCAGACACCTTTTGTTTCCCTTGTTGCCCTCCATGTGAATCTTGTCTTGGAGTTTCCCAAGGATACAAAGGCCTATGCAAAACTTGATTCAGGAAACATGGAAAACCGTGGTACCTGACAAATCGAGGAATATGCACTTGGCATTGTATTGTTGGGAGCCTTTTTCAGGTTATTTTGAGCATATGGAAATTAACTGACTTAACTGTATTGGAGAAAAATAAAACTGCCAGAGGCAAAGGGATAGTGCTTCAGTCCTTCAAGGCTGAACCCTCCTGCCACCATGAAAGGCTAGATTCATTCTTAAGATGCCTCTGAATCTTCATTCCACGGATCCGTGTGAACCCACACACCCATGTCATAACTACCCAGTTACAATATGGTTGACTTTTTTGATTTAGAACAACCTAACATCAATTTGTCATCTTGAATGTTTATAATTCCTGAGCCCTTTCACTTTGTTATAGTAAAGAGAAATGACAAAAATAGTTTTATCTTAAGTATTCAACTATTAGTCAGGGATCTCTAAAGGAACAGAACTTGTAGAATATATTTATTTAAAGGGAATCTGTTACATTGGTTTACAGGATGCAATCCAGGTGGCCCAACAATGGATGTCTCACACTGGAGTGGCAGAGTCAGGTCGTTGTTCAGTCCCCAGGCTAGATGTCTCAGAAGTCCCAATCTGGCCCTAGTGGCCTGAAGGATTCCTGAAGAGCTGTTTTTCAGTCTACATTGAAAACCTGAAGAAGTTGTTCTACCATCAGTGAAGGAATTCTTCAGCAACAAGATGGATGAAGTTGAACTTGCCAGCAAGATGAAGGTCTATCAGGAAAAAGGCAGGTTTCTTCTTCCATGCCTTTAATCTGGGCTGGGACCATAAGGTACCACCACATTTAGGATGGGTCTTCCTTCTTCTAATAATCTGATCAAGAAAAATCCCTCATAGGAATGCTTCAGTAGTTTGTGTTTTAGTTGAATCCAGATGCAGTCAAGTTGACACACATATTAACCATCACACCAACTTCTTTCAGAATTGACCCTGCATAGTAACATTTTAGTAGTCTAAGATTTACTCTGAAAATCATTTCCAGAATTTAGTGTGTGTAAGTTATGAAAATATGCTAACATCCCCATCAAGAGAGGGCATTTGGCAAATCTGTACCTTCTCTTTTCCATTGCGTCTTCATACCAAGAACAAAATGCTACTTTATCAGTCTTTGTGTCTTAATCACAGGTGTTAGCATATAAGTGGAGAATAATCTTGACTCACTGATGTAAAATACAACTTGTGAAATTCAAGTCTACTAGTGAAATTCAAGAACTGCTTTGCATATTAATGAATACTAAAAGCCTATGCACACTCAACCTATTATTTAAACAAAGCATGTGTCTATGGTTAGAAATCTAAGTGGAAATTTTTTTAGTCTGTTGCTTTCCTTATAAGTGGGTTCACCTGGTCTTCTGTACTCAAATTATAGTAAATGTTGAATAGCTAACATAATAGGCAACTACAGGGATCAAAGGTATCTACAAAGCAACAAAAAGTAATGCTTAACAAGTCAATGATATAGTTAATTTCATAAGCTTTTGTTGAATTCATTCTCTAACTTTTTTTGGTTCATAGACAATTTGTTTGATAATATTTTAAATCTGTTTTGCAAACCATAATAAGAATCAATAGTCAGAGAAGTCTGAATCATAATTAAGTTTGGAGTCATTCCCTTTTTGAACATTAATGTTCAGTCCCCTACTGAAAGACTGAATTTACTGCATTGCAAGATAATTACTTTAAGAGATTTCATAAAGAAGCAATATTTTCTGATGGGAACTTAGTCAGTCATTTGATTAATACAGTAATTAGGAAGAGCATGTTGAGGGCAAGATTCTGTTCTGAGTCACTGTTGTTACGTGAACTCATAATCTCATTATAGAAGACTTTCATGTCTTGTTGTTAGTGTCCTACTTTCTATTTATTCTATTCTGTTGTGCAATTAGTATTTACTAAAATGAAAGTTTAATTTAGAAATTTCAGGCTATACTGTCTAATCCTTTACTGCTTTTGAAACTAAATAAGTTAAAAAATATTTACATATTATACTTGCTTTCAAAATATTTTTGGACTTTAAAAATCTGTACATCTTGAAAACTGGTGAGAAAAACAGGATCTCAAATTTGATCCAGATGTTTTGACTCTAAATCTGCTTTTTATAATGACCAAGTTTATTAAGTAACATAACAAACACCAATCTAAAAATGTGTTTGTGTTTTCTTGCTTGTGTGTGCGTGTGTGTGTGTGTGTGTTTAATAATGATTCAGCACATATACATTTTTCCCTTAATCATGCCTCCCAATCTCAAAGAGAAGACTTCACAATGTACCCTAAGCAGTTGTTTGGTGGAAGATAAAATGTGAGAAAGAGGAAATGTAAGGTGTGCTTGCTATTGCCTTTTGATATCTGATCATGAGCTGAGTGTGAGCTGAACCTATTCTGCCCTTGCATTTGGCTTCTTTGCCCAACTTTCTGTGGAAAATCGTTTTCTCTACAACACTGTTCCTGAGGATTCTTGGTAATGTCTCGGTTTTAAATTTTCCATCAATACAGAAGTCTAGAAAGTGAGTACATGTATTTTTCTAAGCTAACAAGGAGCTCAAAGCTTAATATTCTAGAAATTTGAGAACTTCAAGTATCCCTAATGAAGATGAGCAAAAACTGAGAATTGCCTATTTAAAATAAAAGTTGTGGACCGTAGTTATCTTAAGAATTTCCTGTTTGCCTGGGACCCTGCTGTGGATCTTTGCATCTGTCTCCATCAGATGGATGAGGGCTCCATGATGAGAGTCAGGGTATTCAGTCATTCCATCACCAGAGTATGCCAGCTTAGGTACGCTCTCGACCATTGCCAGGGATTCTGTGAAAAAGGGATATTGAGACCATGACTGGAAAAAGTAGAGACAACTAGCCAAACTAGTGGAAACGCAAGAACTGTGGGCCAATAGCTGAGGAGCCCCAATGGTACTGTATTGGGCCCTCTAGATAGTTAAGACAGTTGTTTGGCTTGAACTGTATTGGGGGTCCCCAGGCAGTGGGATCAGAACCTGTCCCCAGTGTATGAGCTGGCATTTTGGAACCTAGTGCCTATGGTGGGACACTTTGGCCAGCCTTGGTGCAGGAAGGAGGGGCTTGGACCTGCCTCAACTAAATGTACCAGGCTCTCCTGAATCCCCATAGGAGACCTTGCCTTTGGAGGAGGCTGGAATAGGGGGTAGCTTTGGGGGGGAGGCTGTGGGGCGGGAGGAGGGAGGACAGGGGAATCTGTGGTTGGTATGTAAAATGAATAGAAAATCTAATAAAAAATTTATTTTAAAAAAAGAAATTCCTGTTTGATTCCTCTGCGTCAAATGCAAAGTAAGCAGTTAAATAAACAGTTAGATTTTAGTGGGAGTAGAGGAGGTAATTTACTCAAAACAAAGAAGTAAACAACCACTGTAAACAAATCTTTGAGAGATTTAAGTTTATTCTATATATTTATCGGTGGATTAATTAGAATTAAGTAGTTGAATAATTATGAGAAGCCACTCTTCTGAAACATCACGAAATTGTGACCTCTGATGCCATAACAGCTGTGAAAATGTCCTATTGCATCCACAGTGATGTAATAATAAATTCCGAAGTGAAATGAAAATTGTGTAATGTCCTTCTCTAAGAAAACACATGATAATACAATTTAACTTCATAATGAAGAGAAATTATGTAGAAATAAAGACAATACAGGAATTCTAATACCAAGATGCCAAAATTGTTTTGCATCTTTTTAAAGAAACAATATGCTTAACATGTAATTAATTTGTAAACAAACCACAGGACTTGTATCCAAGTCTATATTCAAAGAATTTATTTGCCCATGAAGATCACCATTGACAATCTCTAGCAGAGTTATGTGATTTTCCAGAATGCTGCTGTTTACAACCATGGCAAGTATACATTACTTTTTCAACATTTTTAATAAATATTTTTATTTTATAATTAATTTAATTTTACATATCAGCCACGGATTCCCCTGTCCTCCCTCCTCCCACCCTCAACCTCTCCCCCGCCAATTCATACCCCATTCCCACCTCCTCCAAGGCAAGTTCTCTCCTGGGGAGTCAGCCCAACCTGGTAAATTCAGTTGAGGCAGGTCCAGTCCCCTCCTCACTGCACCAAGGGAAAAGTGTCTCAGCATAGGCTAGAGAGATGGCTCAGAGGTTAAGAACACTAGCTGTTCTTCCAGAGGTCCTGAGTTCAATTCCCAGCATCCATATGGTGGCTCACAACCATCTGTAATGAGATCTGACTCCCTCTCTGGCCTGCAGGGATACATGCAAACAGAACACTGTATACTTTTTCAACATTTAAAAAAAGAAATAAAAAATATAATTTCAAAACTGTAATATTAAATTTAACTTGACTATAACCAAGCTTTAAAATATGATTGCGTTTTTTTTAAGGAACAGAACAACTAGTCTAAAAATAATGCTACACTAATTTTAAACAGCCATAAATAAAAGAATATATGTGCCATTTATACACTGTTAATACTATTCAACAATATTGAGAAGTCAACTTTTGAAGAATTATCTATAATTTCAATGTAGGTTTATACATGTCAGATAGCAAGCGAATTCTGAACTTTGGGGGAACATATTACCAAGTTAAGTATCTATTAAACTTAAAATAGTATATTTTAGATACAAAAAAATAGACAAATAAGAAAAGAAGGCAAAATGCATTCAGTTACATGGTTTATGGTATACTGCAATGCCTTGGAAAAAGAAAAAGTTTTCAACAAATTATGTTAGATTTGATGGATATATATACTGAAAAAACCCTCTCAAGCAATTCACAAAGATTTGTTTGTAATTAATCATACACATAGATAAAATACAAAACAGGAAGGCAAATAAAAGAAACCAGAAGATCTGCATATTTATTGGTTATGAGAAGATTCTCAAAAAAGAAACAACCAAAAATATCTACATTACCACTAAAGTTATTGAATTTAAAAAAAAAAAAGCAAATCAAATCAGACACTTGTAACACACACAGGTGCTGACAGGCACAGAAACACATCCTTCAAATCACCGAGAAAATTATATACATTAAAGTGAGGGAGGTTTAATTTCTGTTTTCCACAAACTTGAAACAAGACACTATTGACTCTCTTGCCTAAACAATAATATATTGTATAAGGTATGAACTATCTAACTATGTGAAACAACTACACAAACAAAATATATGGAACAACTATATAATAATCCAAATAATATTTTCAGTCATTTGGTAATTAAACAGAAAAGAACTTTGGAACCAAATGAAAGGAAAATTGTTCATGGTACTGGCTCATGCCTAAAGACAACTTCTAAGATATAGTTCAAGGGAGACGAAGTATGAAAACATCAGTTTCGCTGAAGTGATAAGTCATTTCTAGATCAGGTTGTTGCTAGTAAGAATTTAGAAGAAAATATACAAATAAGAAAATTCTGTATAGAGGGACCCTACAGGTGATATCTACAGAGAAATTGAGAAATTCTGTGCCTTTGCCCAAGAATTTGTTTTCAGATTTATTGGGGGAGGGTGTTATAATCCAAGAGTAAAATATATTAAAATGTAGCCCTTTTTAGACAAAGAGTAATTGTGGAAAATAGTCCATTTCCACCTAGCTGCAGTGAAATATTTCACAATCATACCATAAAGAAAAAAAAAATACCAAAATTAAGGCAGACATGGAGGGTCGCATCTGAAATCAAGGCACTCCAAAGCTGAGGAAGGGAGAATGTCACAAGTTTGAGGGTGGCATCTGTTAAAGAGTGAAAAGTTGTCTGAAACAATGAATAGAAAAAAATATCAGGGTAAAGAACCAAACAGATGGGCCCAATAGAAAACAAATAGAAAAACTAGAGCTTTAAATTCAAGCATATTGAGTATCACATTAGATGTAAGTAATCTAAGTAAATAAACGCTTAGAAGTTTGGATAAAGCATACTATGTAAAAGCTACCCTAACCTGAGCTAGGAAGCTAAGTTACTTTCAGAAAAATATACTTCTGAGTCAATATGCTGCACTCAAAAATCTCGCAGTGAGAATGAATTAAGAGTTTTCCTTTCCAACTGGAAAAAAAAAAGCCAATGTGAATAGGCACAAAACAATTGCATTTGATATATAAATATTAAAACTGAAATTTTAAAGGTATGAAAGAATTTTTGTAACAATAACATTGAGTTAAAATTATTCTACATGTTAAATATATACCATAAATAATATTGAAAGTCATTATATATAAATATTGACAAAGCACAAAAAAATGACAAACATACTAGGTTGAATACACATGTAGTAATATGAACTAATAAAATATTAATATCTATATAACATTTAAAGTACTTTTACATTAGTATTGCAAGAAACCCAGTTTAAAAATTGGGAAAAGGTTTGACCACATCACAGAGAATTAAATTTAAAGGATCACAAACATATGAAAAAATATTCAACCTCTTTATAATTTCAGGAAAGATGATTGGAAATAATATTTTACTTTCTCCTTTCTGCCTTATTGATACAAAATACTAATAATATCAAATGCAAATGGCGATATTGAGAACTGGAAGCATTTACACTATTGTTAGGGAGTTTGAGTTGGCAACAATGTTCTGCAAAAGTTTGATGATGAGTTAAAGGGAAAAAAACATCATAATCTAGTAAGTCTACACTTGGAAGTACCTTCTAATAATTTCATTGTCAGGATATAACCAGCATGATATACACAAAAGTATAAAATATATCCTTCTATATATGTGTATGCATTTATACATCTATATATGAATGTACATATGTATATTACATATTTTGTGACTTGTTTAAATAATTTAAATACTCACCATTAGGGAGATGGTAAACAATGTGTTCATACGTCAAAATGGAAACTATCAGTTAAATCAGCTATTTTAAATATATAAGCAATTGATGATAAAGCAAAAAAAAAACTTTAAAATTTAGTGTTGCAACTTACAGAATAACACATAGCCTGTCATAGTACTTATGCAAAATTGCATAAGGCCACAATAAAAGCCAAAGTTACTTATATTAAATAGTAGTAACGTTGTAGTAAAAGTAGAAGTGTGCTTTGAAAATCTATTTCACCCCTCGATCCTAAATGTTTCTGAGGTGAGCAGGGGGCTGAGCAGAGTCCTAAAGCAGGCCTTCCTCTTCATTGTGTTTCAAATCTTCTCAAAAGTCTCTCTGAGGCTATTATATATATATAGACATATATATATATATATATATATATATAAAGAGAGAGACAAAAAGTGTGTGTAATGTTATGCAACTTTTAAAATATTTGAAACATTTCATATTTGTGTGGAAAACTAAGCTGATTTATAAATGTTTGATGATTTTAAAATAAAAACAAAAGGGTATAAATGAGCTGTTGTTCTTTGCTATATTTTTCCTAAATAAAACCTGTCATAGGTAATTAGGTTTGAGAAAAGAATTACACATTGCTATTTATAAACAATGTAACAAACACCAAGGGCTCTTTCCAACTTTTGTATTTGTCCATTGTAAGTTTTACTCATTTAACTCTTACTGCCATCCTCTTTTAGAACAACTTCTCCTGCTACTTTACACTTTTGTTTATTTAATTTCATCTGGTCTCTGCTTCAGATAACTGTCAATTTCTTTTCATCAGATTATATTGGTTTTCTTCTTCAATCTAAATTATCGTTTGGAGCTATACTATTTTAATTGTATGTATACTGAAATTATTTTCTGTGATTAGTTCAATAATATTTCCTTTTCTAAATTTATCTGCTTAAAATATTATTTTGTCATCCTTTTTTTCTTACTTTGATGTGATAAGACATTTGGGGAAGAAATATTGTAAGAAGTTGTTCATATACTTAAGATGCTGAATACATTTTTTATAGTTATACCTGTACAGGCTTTTCTAAGCTCCTACTGTTAATTTCTAATGTCCTCAAAATGAATCATCTTATTTTAGATGAATTGTGATGAGTAAGCTAGTAAATGCAGCCATCAAAACCACCTCCATTGTCCTATCTCTACTGCAATACACTGAGTCATTGTAATGGTAATTTTACACACAGATGTTCAATCTCTTTACCAGAAAATATGTAACTTTAATACCCAACTCATGTTTCTTCACTTTCTAAATCCTGGATAATAATTTATTAAGAACAAATCATGAAATGCCTAAAGAGTCAACATATAAATGAAACATGTAGAGGGAACTGGATTTGAGAAACACTTTCACAGGCAACCTGAAAAAAAAACATTCAAGACATCTCCCCACATTGGTGAAATGTTGTGGGATAGGATCTATGGTTCCATCATTACTTTTACATAGAACTTGACAACAGTGAGTGGCCCATAACAAAAATTAAAAAAAAAAGGACCAACACACCCTTTTGTACATATTCTGTAGCTTTTCCTGGGGAGATATATACGAACAGATACTTACCGTACAAAGAACATCAACACCAGCCAAATAAAATTTCATCCAAGTCTAGCTTGGTGGACAAATGAGTTTATTGGCGTTAAATACAGAAGCATGAATAAGGTCTTCCTTAGAGAACACTGATGGCTCAAAGGTACCACCATCACAGCGTCTGCTCCAGGATAGGTAAAGATTCATGGAGGCTGCATCTCTGCAGCTCTTTGTTCAACTTGTAGGCAGCTCATTTAGACAGTTTTTTCCATCTCTCACCAATGGCTGCTGCTTGTTTCTCTTTGAGAACAAGTCTTGTGAAACTTGTATTTTCAGAAGGTTCTGAATCTTGAAAGGTTTGCTAGCTTTAAAAGCCTCTTATTTTACTTAGCTTAGGCTTGTGATACCTCAGTGGGAGAAATAAGTCAAAATCTCACAATATTAAAGTGTTAGAAATCAAATACTTTGAGCTTCTCTGATTTTGTAGACTCCCTGTGTATGACTGTCAATTAATATAACGCTCTTCCTAAGTTGCCTGCTGGAATTCAAAATGCAAAGGACAAACTTTTCTCACAAAATGTAATCCTGTGCTGTTCATCATCAAGAAGTTAGTCCTTTATATTTAAGAAACTTAAAATGGAAGGTTTCTACATAGTCATCAGGTTGAATTAATATATTCTAATTATGGGTTATGCTTTCAAATGGAATGGAATAATATCTTGTGTGAATGATAACAGAACTAACAATCACAAAAGTGTTGTTCCTCTTAGTTCAGCTTTGCATTTCTCTTAATACAATAGATGTCAACCTGGAACTGAAAGTGTCTCCACATATTTCCATTGTTTTCCTTAGCTCTCAAAGAGTCAATCATTGCCAAATCACCTTAGGTTATTTGAATGCCAAAGTCAGTTGTAAACGCATGCCGGAGGTTTCACCATTCATATTCACTTATTGAAACTTAAAGTTCAAAAAATTTAAAGCAGATTGATTACCTTAAACACGCACATAGTTTCTACAAAGAAAAGAAATACTATGGTTTAAAAGGCATAAAACTTGGATGTAAAATGACCCCTGGGTTCAAAGTAGGATAGATGCCTAAAACCCAATTTTAGACAAATTATAGCAAAAAAAATTAGGTAACTTTAGTAAAAGAGAAAGAAAGCCCTCCTTAATTGACACTAAATACAAAAAGATGGTGGAATGCCATATGCAATAAACTGATGTGAATGAAAACCTTTAAGTATTTATAGATAAAATGTTAGCTACACTTATTGTTCTGTAAAGAGAATATATAGAATCACCAGAGAACTGCAGGAGAAAAACATTTATATGTTATTAAAGAATCCATTAACTGTACATGATCTCAGGGCTGACTGCTTGGTACTAGGTAATCAATCTAAAATCTCAACTAATATGGAAAACACTGAGGGACCTACTTTTCCACTAAAAAGAAGATAAAATATGCCAGTCAGGACCAAGTTCAGCTGTAGAGAGCAATAAGTAACTCCAAAAGGCAGAGCTACTTCTTCCTCATGAGAAAGGGAAAAGTCTCTAAGTAGGTGATGCGGTGATAATATGATGACTCCACAATGATTTATTTAACACTATGTCAAACATTTATTTAATATTTAACCATATTTTTCTATCAACATGCAGAATTAATCTGCAACTATAATATCCCCTTCCAAATAAAAATACTTTTTACAAGCTGTCACTTTCTCGTTCTTCCAATATTCCATATTTTGTTGAAATTTTCTGCAGTTTCAAATTCTGTTTTTTATTATATTTTCAATATGCTTCTTTTCACATCGATATAAATTTTATTGATTATCTTTTGGCTAACCACCATGCTGCTAAGCCTTTATATCTATTTAAATATAAATTTTGCAGATTCCTTTACTCACTGTTGTTCTTTGTATTTTATGGGTTAAAGACATCGGCAATATCCCTATCCCCCAAGAATTTAGTGTATCTTTCTTATGCAGGCTTATGTCATTTTTTAGCTAAGAAAAATTATCTATCTTTTCTTTTCCTCCATTTCCTTTATTTTCTTTGCCACAATTCTTGCTAGATAGACATGTTGTTCAAATTCTGTGGTTAGTATTTTTTGAGTCAAGATCTTCTGTGTAGTTCTGGCTGGCCTATAACACTCTGTGTAGTCCAGACTAGCTTCAAACTTACAAAAAGCCACCTGTCTGTGCTTCCTGAGTGCTGGGATTAAAGGTGTGAACCATTACCCTCAGATCACACTCTTTTCTTCTGTCACTGAATTGTGGCATACTATATTAACTCCACATGACTAAGATTCAATCTTCAGTTCTATCTTTAGACCATTAGTTTCAGCCTATGAAAGTCTTAGTGTTGACTACTATTTTTGCCCTCCATATTTTATTTTCCAATAATCTTTTTTGTTTAATTGTTGTATTACTATTTGTTTTATGAATAAAACAGCACCTTAGTCATATTTTTTTTTGTTTTTTGTTTATTTATTTCTTGGACATACACTCTCATTCTCTGCATTCTTTTTTCTTTTTTTTTAATTATTAGTGCACACTTCCTTTCATGGTGCTGAATTCCAGGAAGACTTGGCAATAAATTGTTGTACTTCCACATGTGATGATGAATTGAACTGTTAATATGACAGAATCAAAAGTCCTATGGGAGTCTGGACTCTGAATATGGCAGTAAGGATGATCCTAATGTTGTTGACTGATGTAGGAAGACTTTTGCCTTGTGGACAGCACTGCTCCCTGGATAGGGATCCTGGGCTATGTAAGATGTAGCCCATTCCCTATGGTGGGATACCTTGTTCACCTTGACGCAGAGGGGACGGCCTTGGTCCTACTTCAACTTGATGTGCCTGACTTTGTTGACGCCCCATGAGAGCCCTTGCTCTATCTGAAGAGTGGCTAGGAGGTGAAGTGAGGGGGTGGGAGTAAAGTGGGAGGAGGGGAGGGAGGGGAAACTATGGTTGGTATGTAAAATAAAAAAAAAATTAAAGATGTGGAGAAGCTCATCAGTAGCATTTGTCTCTCACTTTTTCTCTGTGAATGTGGTGGAACAAGGTCCTTCCAGTTCCTGCTGCTTGTTACTTCCCTACTCTAAGTGACTGTAACCTCTGCTGAAAGCCAAAATCAACACTTTCTCTTGTAAGTCACTTAAGTCAGAGATTCTGTATGTTTGTTTGTCTTAATCACAGAAATGAGAAAAGACATGAAGACAACATGTTAAAAGTTAAGATCTGTAAATATCAATATTGGTAAATTGAGGATCTTTCCCTAAACCCTTGAGGATTTCACTGATTTAATCTCAGTGGACACTACCATATGTTACAGAAATCCTTGTACTTTTTCTTGTGATTTCAAGGTTGGAGGGCAAGTACACCAGATATAGCCACAGAAAATTGTCTTTGCATCTTGAATTAGTTGTTCTGCTGAGAGAAGATGTGAAAGTGTCCAACCTCTGAACCCAGCTCTGAACATTCCTCGGTCCTCACATGCACTTGGGAACTTACCTGTGCTGTGATTCCCTCTTGTATTTAAAAATAATGCTGTTCACACTCACATGAAACTCCAAATACAGTGAGCTGACTTTTAAATGTGTGACCTTTTAAACTTCTAATATATGCCTTTGTGTGGCCTCTGTTTCTCTTGCCCTCCCTGATACTTTTCATCTTAATGTATTCTGTTTCTCTTTGGGAAAGGTTCATCTGTTTTTTTGTTTGTTTGTTTGTTTTTTGGTTGTTTTTGTTTTTGTTTTTCATCTTAATTTCTATCAAGGTGGCAGTGCTCCTGCTCACAGGAATCAAAAGAAAGCTGATCGGTGGTTACAAATTCCTGATTCTATTCATGTTGCTCCTCAGGTAATGGACTCCATTGTGGCTTTTCCTGAGTACAAACGTGGTTTTTAATCTATTTGTTCAGTATAGTCAACGGTTTGTGGTAGCAACACAGATCAGAAAACCAGGTGGCCATGCTACTGCTTCCCTTGCACTTCCCTTAAAGGAACCTGTAGCCAGGGGTCAGGGTTCAGGGGTCAGGGGAGGCCTATGGAAACGAAGGGCTGATTTTGTGGCAGTTGCTGTTCTGTCTGCTTGTTTATGTTGATTGGGAAGGCTGTTCAGCCTCTGCACAAATTGTTAATTGTAACTTTCTTTTGAATTGTAGATGTTAGTTGTATTCTATTTATCAATAAAAGTCATTTTCTTATGGTATTTATGAAATTTGGCCTATTATAATTTACTATAACTTTATAATGGTACGCATTTCATTTACATACATTTATGTTTACAAAATAAAATACATGAAATCATTCATTTCAAAAATCTGTAAATATGTATAATTTAGGGAAACACTGAATTTTACATTTATGCAGTTTGACAAAAGTAATTACTTTTTACTGTCTGGAACAATAACTAAGTCATAGAACTATAGTATTTATAATATTAAAAATAACTAAATTATATTTCTTAAGAACTTCAGAGAGAATGCTGAAATTGTTTTATTTTATAACTACTATTGACATCATAATTAATAATTACTATGATCTAAAAAGTATTGAAAAGAGCTTTCCTAGTATAGAGACGTTTAATTTTCCTTAGAATATACCTTAAAATTTGAAGCTAGCCTCCTATATTTCAGGTATCCTACTTATACGTAAATATATTTAACTATTATTTTGTCCTAAGTTGGTAAATCAATGGAGTGATGAATAATAAAGCATGAGTCATTATGGCCCCATAAATCGAGTTGTTAATTTATTAAACAATCTAGTTTACCAGTTTCATTAATTATTACATAATAATTGCTTTACTTTAACTGTGTGCCAAGATCAGGACTTTAGGCTATGCTGATGTGGGTTTTTTCCATTAGTTTCTTCTTAATTAATCTTCCTATTATGAAATTATTTATATCTCTCTAATTTCTATTTTTAATAGATTTAATTTAAATATATTGTCACTTACAAGGCTTCTTTCCCTCAACAAATATAATAATAATTAGCTTTTAATAATTACTTTGTCTAATATGTTTTGACATATAGTTATAGGTGGCATATACCTATAACCTCAGATTTTAGGATTAAGGCAGAATAGTCAGAAGTTCGAGGCTAGTATAAGAAACCTGGTGAGACTCTTGTCTCAAAACAACAAAAAAATAATTAAAAACAAAGTGATTAAACATGTTGAAAAAAACTTCCCCTTTCTATAATTACCAATGACCAATCTTAGTTCACTATTGTGTCAGCTGACTTTGTAATTCATGCTTCATCCCTGGAGTTATTTTTTCATATAATGTTTGAATTATTGAAATGTTCACAAAATCACACTGGATAAGAGAAAAGGAGCTTTTTGGTAGTCATGGCATCTGTTGAAGTAGGTGAGATTCCACAGTGTTAGATTCTGTGGTGCTCTGAGGTGGCCTGTGTGATTCCTAGGAAGAAATTTCCCAGAATCTCAGGCTCTGGGCTGCAGCTTACACTCTGAGCTTCTGGAACTTTCAGTTCTTTCTCTCATTTGCTAGATTTCCAGAGTGAACTTTTTCCTTTGCATTGTTCTGCCTCATTTAAAAATAAATGACCGGCTATCAAAAAAGAAAATCCCGGTGTTGTAAGCAAAGCTAGTCTTGCATATAATACTTCCCAGATTTATAGTAGTCACTCTCAGGAAATAATCAGAGATTTCAACTGGAAGATGTCCCATACATGAATCGCAGCTTAAGACAATGTGTATTTTTCTTATAAATCACTTGGCTTCCTGTAAAAATCTGTATACTAACATGCATGTCTTTTGTAACTATTATTTTGTACAGCACTATGCAAAATTTGAGGCTTTAAAATACTGAATTTGGACCAAAATACTCAGCACCATGCACAAGTGGGTCAAGCTTGGAAGAGAAAACTGCACTGCCAGCTCGGGTAGGACCCAAGAGGCATGGAACAGAACAAGCCATGTGGGTCAGCCTTGTTTGATTATTTTTGATGAAGTTCTTCAGCTCTTTTGACCCAAATTTCCATTTAGATTGCCTCTTTTCCTGGGTTCATTGTTTTAAAAATGCTGAGTCTTTAAAAGCACGTCCTAGACAAATAATAAAATATCTAAGGGAGTCATTCTTCTCACTTGTTGCTTCAGCACCTTCTTTGGAGAAAGGAAATTTTATCAGCTAGACTTAAATTTTAAAAAATTATTCATTTTATTTATTTTTATAATTGTATGTATGTATGTATGTATGTACGTATGTAAGTGTTCAGACACGTACTAGGGAATTATGTAACATGGAAAGCATGTAAAAGCCAGTCTGAAATAGTTTTTTGTAAACCCGATTTCTAGCATCAATTAGCTCCTTCTGCCATGGGTTCTGCAGGTGGAACCCAGGTTGAACAGCAAATGCATTGACCCATTGAGTTATCTTGTGCACCCAGCATTTAGCCATTTTCATTATGACCAACAGTAAAAGGACTATGGACCAGATATTAAAGTTCCTTGTTTTTTATATGGTAAGTGTAATTTGTCAATTTTATAGTCCTACTAGCAATTTCAAATATCGCATCTGGGTTTTCAAACTGGTTTTCTACGGGCACTGGAGAGATGGCCCTGTAGTCAAGAACATGCGTTGCTCTTGCAGAAGACACAAATTTAATTTTCAGCACCCATACTGGGCACCCCATGACTGCCTGTAGCTCCAGCTCCAAAGTACCCAACATCCTCTTCTAGATTCTGTGAGTCTCTGTACTCATATATGCATGTACACACACACACACACACACACACACACACACACACACACGGGTGTGGGGGAGGGGGGCGAGAGAGAGACAGAGAGAGAGAGAGAGAGAGAGAGAGAGAGAGATCATTAAAAAGAATTAGTCCTCCAAGAGAAAGTTAATAGTAGGTAGCAGAGAGTCAAAAGATCAATGTACTCCTTAGACATGATGATTCATCTTAATTTCTCTTTTTTATTTTCTCTTTTTTTCATTTAATGATCCTTGAACTGAGCCAAGCAGATCCCAGCACTTATAGAACAGGAGGAGAGGGAAAAGGCAGTAGACAATGTGAATACTGCTAAATCTATTTCAAAAATTAAATTTATTGTTTTAAATTTTATATTTATAATTTTTAATTATGCATGTGTCTGTCTATTTGTATGTGGGCATGTGTACACATGTGCAGGAGCCTGCAAAGTTTAAAGGCATTGGATGGCCCTGGAGCTAGAGTTATAAACAGTTGTGAGTTGCTGGGTATAGGCAATGGGCACTGAACATGGGTCCTCTTCAAGAGCAATATGTGCTCTTAAATGTTGAGACATTTCTCCATCACAGGTTTAATATTTAAAAAATATCCAAGAAAATATAACCCAATGACATGTTATAGGCTTCTAAGAATTCAGCCTCTAAGAATAGTGCTAATCTTTAAAAAAAAGTTTAAGAAATAGAAAAGAAAATCACTCCAAATTTTTATATAAAGTCAAGTACAAAAGTAGCGCTAGAATCTGGTAAATATGAGAACTTTATAGACCAATTAACTTCATGGTCACATGTACACAGAATGTAATAAAAAATTAGCTAATAGAACCCAGAGGTATAATGGCATAATAACAATGGAAGTTTAACCTAAAAATAAAAAGCTACTTTAACACTTAAAATCAACACAAGAAATGCTCATAAATAATTTGACAAAAGTCAGGAAATAGCAGGATAGATTAAAATATAAGAGGGAATTTCTTTTTTGAGAAAACATTAAAAGGGAAACTGGATCTGCCTCAGGAACAAGGTGCAGTTATATGCTCTCACAGTTTCTAATCAGCATCACACTGGAGGTTCAGTACTGTTTAATAATAAAGTAAACAATATGCATATGTCTTAAAAAGAAAGAACAAACTCTCTTCTTTCACATAGCACAGCACTTCCTAAAAAAACAATAGAACCTAACACTTCTTAAAGAACTCTAGAACCAAAACCCAAAATGGTTAAGCTGTCACTTCTCCCAGAACTTATGTACATTTTCAATTCAATACCAGATTAATAATAGCTATTTGATGATAATGATCCACAAGGTAACTAAAATAGTAACAAATATGCTCTATCTTAGATGATAGATTTTAGAAAAGATGAGATAATTCAGGTGACTCATGAAACTAGATCACAGGCTTACTTTGAATCTATGATAGTATCATATTTATACAAGGTAGAAAGTAGAACAGTAGACAGAATAGAGAACAGACACAGGTATGCCTATATCCCTACTACCATAGACAAGCCTAAAAGTATGAGACCACTACATGGCGAAAATGGAGAGCAGCCAAACCCCCAATGATGTGATCATAAGAGTGTAAAATCGCACATTCATTGTGACAAACTTTATGCAATATCTCTTAAAATGAAATACACAGCTATTCCTATGGCTGCAATTTCACTCTAGGAGAAATGAAATACATGCCCATGAACTAATTATGCAAAAATATGTTTAGCTACTAACTCACAATAATTCAAACTGGAAGCATTTCAAATGAGCACTGACAGAAGAATGGATAAACAGATTGTGGCATACTTACAAAATAAAACACTAGTAACTAACAAAAAATAGTGAATGGACTACTAGTGCAACAAACATAACT
Organism: Peromyscus maniculatus bairdii; assembly: GCF_049852395.1. Classification (NCBI taxonomy): domain Eukaryota; kingdom Metazoa; phylum Chordata; class Mammalia; order Rodentia; family Cricetidae; genus Peromyscus; species Peromyscus maniculatus. The sequence goes on from NC_134853.1 coordinate 111,581,782, forward strand.
ATTAAAAACATCGTAGTAAATAGAACTAGCTAGGCACAATGGGGCAGACAGAGTAGTTCCATTTTCATGAAGTTCAAGCCCAGGCAACAACTGTGTAAGGCAACAGTAGCATGGTCTAATAGAAAGGGAGTAGAGAGGATATTTGGGGAATTGAAAAATGTGTCCCATGTTTTTGTTGCATGTCTGTCAAAACATAAGGAACTCATGCTAAATTGGTATTTGTAATCTATGAGATGAGATAAATTAAGAAGAGGGTGCAGATGAGGCAAGATCCATGGCTGACTGTAGATTCTGCTATGAATATTTGGGGAAAGATAACATAACTGTACTACAAAGAAGGGCAAGGAAGTAGTAGAAAGGGTTTTCTGCATTACAAATGGAGCTGGGATGGAGAAGGAATGACTGCTAAAGGCTACTAATTGGAAAGGATTTAATCTAATAGTGGCTATCACATGCATCAGTGCAGATTGTTATTTCAATCATTTCTAAACTCAAAGAACAGGAGTATTATCAGAAGAAAACGCCATTAATGATTTAATGAAAAAAATCACCTAAAAATAATTTCTGTAATACATTATCACATTTTATTTGATAATTCACTTTCTTAAAGAATGTTCTGTAGCATAACTTACAACTGAAATAGCAACTAATTTCATTTCTGTTTCATTCTTACATAGTCATCCTGACTGTGCAATTTATTAATATAAAATACCATTAAATACATATAATTAGCATTCATGTATAGAGCTAAAATTATTTTATATTTCTCTGACCTAATTATATTCACCTCATTCAGCAAAGGTAAATGTAGACAAACTTTTTGTCAGGACCACCAGCTCACAAATAATGACATGGAGACTTATTATTAATAATGAAATGTTTGACCTTAGCTTAGGCTTTTTCCTAACTAGTTTTTATAACTTAATCCAGATTTTTTAATCTACATTCCGGCACATGGTCCATTATCTCATCTCTCAGTACTGCTCATGCTGCTTCCTCAGTGTCTGACTGGTGAATCCACCTTTCTTCTTTCCAGAATTCTCTCTCTCCCCTTGGAGTCCCACCTATACCTCCTGCCTAACTATTGACCATTCAACTTTTTATTATACTAACCACAAATCACAGCAATACATTTTCACACACTGTACAGGAATATTCCACAACATGCAAATAAGCCATGATTGTCAGTCTTGGACACTATTTGATGATTTAGTATAGGAGAATTTCAGAACATTAGGTAATTACTCTGAAATGACATCCAGCATTCTGGCCTGGGAATTTTATCCTACACTGACCCCTGTTATCAGCGAGTCCTCCGAACACTTTCTACTCCTACCATCCTCCCCTTTGTTGTTTCCTGTGACTGTTTACTTTCTATAACCAGTCAAGTAAGAATGGAGTTCAACAATCACAAAATCTTCCTCAATCTTCCACTAATATCCCCCTTCCTGCAGCTTATTCTGGAATTCCTTTCCCTTCCTGCATTCTCAGTCACCCAGTGAGTCTTTTAGGGCAAACCTTTCTCTTGTGTGAGTGATCTCTTTCCTTATGAATCCCGATGAGAATCACACCAGAACTTTTTCTGTAGTAGAATATTATTTTAAGATGTGACACGCAAATTCGTGAAGCGTTCCATATTTTTTTGAAAAAAAAAACACGATGTGTTACTTTTCCTTATATTACATTTGTTTAAGTCTGTGAACCTGTGTTACTGTGCCTGTCTAAAACACCTGATGGTTTAATAAAAAAACAATAACAAGGTAGGAGAAAGGATAGGCGGGGCTGGCAGGCAGAGAGTATATATAGAAGGAGAAAACTTGGAGGAGAGATCTGATCTAGGAGCCAGAGAAGGAGGAGGACTCCAGGGGCCAGCCACTCAGCTACACACACAGCAAACCACAGAGTAAGAGTAACATACAGAAGCAGGAGAATGGAAAAAAAAGCCCAGAGGCAAAAGGTAGACAGGATAGGTTAAGGAAAGCTGGCTAGAAACCAAGCCAAGCAAAGACCAGGCATTCATAAGTAAGAATAAGCCTCTGTGTGTGATTTATTTTGGAGCTGGGTGGCAGGCCCCCCAAAACAGTGAAAAAAATAAACAACAACGATATTTTTCTCTATATCTTTAATTCTCCCCCAAGTCATGTGGACAATACTGTTCATTTTTTCTATGTCATAAACCTCTCTTGAATCTATTTCCTTTTGTTGACCATTATTTTGTTTCTCAATAATCAAATTCCTTGAATCACATCTACTTCGGGTTTTTTTATTCCTACTTTTCTTCAACTGTTAATTCCACTCTACTCAAGCTTTCTCTGTACATCTCCAGGAAAACACCTTTCATAAAAACAACCAATAAACTTGATCCTGTGAATTTGATGGTACATCAGTTGCTTTATCAGCAATATTTGACACTGTAGGTCAATCATTCTCATCCACCCTGAAATACTTCTTCCCCTTCTTTCTTCTAGGATATATGAACTTGCTTCCTGTTCTTTTCCTTGGGAAGGCTTTAAAATTGTCCTGCCCTCCATGAGGAATGAACATTCCTTTTCTTCATTTAGTTCTTTATACACAGGTTCCCTTCTCAGCAAAGCCCATATGGGCAGCATAGCCACAGTGTATTGGACTCAGGCTCAGTGGTCCTCCTCTAGAGGGCAAATGCTACCGTTATGTACAAGACCCTTCTATAACCATAAGTTTTCTCCAATTGCACCCAGCCCCGCGGTCCCATGTTCCTCTGGTCCTGCCTGGCTCCGTGGTCCCACAGCCACTTATAAAATAATTACTCGGAGGCTTAATATTATTTACAAACTACATGACCTATGGCAGGCCTCTTACTAGCTAGCTCTTATATTTTAAATTAACCCATTTTTATTAATCTGTGTTTTGCCACATATTCCATGGCTTTACTGGTCTGTTGGCATGTAGCTCCTTGCCTAGGAGGCTGACATCTCTCTAGACTCTGCCTTTCTCTTTCCTATCTCTCTCGTTGGATTTCCCGCCTGCCTCTAAGCTGCCTTGTCATAGGCCGAAGCAGCTTATTTATTAACCAATAGGAACAACACATATTCATAGCATACAGAAAGACATCCCCCAGCACCCTTCTGAATACTCCCACCAGAATTTCTCCAAGGAAGGAAAGTTAAAACAAGAAGAACTTAATCCTTCAATGAACACTATCTACTCTTTGGCCTTCATTCCCTATAAATCAGGCTTAAAACATTAATTTCAAATGTTACTTTGAGTCTGGTCTAAATAATGTAGCCATTTTCCTTGATCCTTCTGTACTTTCCACAGAGAATACTTGCATTGTTTCATGAGAAAGACAACAAAATATCTTAACAGTAAGTATGGTGGTTTTAATGACACCCCCCCTCCCCAGTTGGTGAATTGTGTGTGTTTGGGTAGGTTTAAGAGGCTTGGCTGTCCTAGAGGAAATATACGGGTGGAGGAGGACTTTGAGGTTTCAAAGCCTTGTGCCATTCCCAGTTTGCTTCTTGCCTGCAGTTCAAGACTCAAGAGCTCTCAGCATTCAGCTCCTGTCTCTGTGCCTGCTGCTTCCTGTCATGCTTCCCCGTCAAGATGGACTCATATCTCTCTGGAACCATAAGCTAAATAAACTCTTCCTTCTGTAGCTTGCCTTGATCATACTGTTTTATCACAGCAATAGAAAAGTAACTAATACAGAAGTAAAAGTTTCTAAACAAAACAGCTACATGGTTTCTTCATACATCATCTAATATGTTAATGATGATGCAGTTTTGCCCATGTGTTTTGATTAATTTCCTTTGGTGGTTTATTAAAATTTCAAAAGGCTTAATGTATTAAAAATCTTTAAAAATAATATCTGAATAACGTTTATTTTCTAAATGACTATGGCTATAAGAAATTGTTAGGTTAAACGTCTTGGACCATTTTGAGAATCTTTCAAAAGTGAGTGTGTATATATCTATGTGTTTATATAATATTAAAGTTATATAGAAGTAACTGACTGCACATAGTTATTTTAGATTCACTTTTAAATCCTTAAAAAACATGTTGCTTTGCCATGCCAGAAAGATTAGCATAAAATGTTATTTAACATAAATCATGTTTGTTTTAAGGGTTATTTATAAGTGAAAATGTTTTTGATATTTAGAATGAAGGGTCATAATGACTTCACAATGGCTATAAAAGTATGCTGAAATGTCAGCCTTGGCGTGTATGTTGCTTGAATCTGGAAAGAAAGTGAAAAAGAAAGTTATTTTACTCTTGTCAGAATGATGAATTTGAACAATAAAGACAAAATATAAAAATTGACACGGGAAATACTGTAATTGGAATTTTTAGCAATTTAGTTATAGATACTTATTGACCTTCTTCACATCTCCAGTTTTATATTAGTATCAAAAGGAAAAGCCAAATTTTTATTCTAATCAAATACATCGTATTAAAAGTAGTTCATCTGTATTATAAAAAATAATTTCCCAAAGGATTATGTACTGTAAAAGCCCCTTGCTATTTTAGTCCCATTTCACTAAAATACATACTTACTAAACATCTCATAATTTGAAGGACTTTTACCAAAAATAATGGATACATGCTTTTTCTGGTAGATTTATGAGGCCAAATCAATATTACACCACCAGTAAAATACATATGCTTTAAAATTATTTATTTTCAAAATTATTTATCAAACATGTGAAGCAATGATTTCTACTGACTTGCTGGGAGCAGTCTGCTAGACTCTAATTCTAAATTGATTTTGCTCTGACATAAGTTTTCAAAAACTAAGTACAGGTTAGAGTTTTGTTTTAGTCTAACATAAAACTATTTTTACAGCAGTAATTTATGAATAAATCTAAGGATCCGTGTCATATATATTCAAAATGAATACATATGTGTATATGTCTGCCAGCTCCCTTTTCCTATTGGTAACACTGCCTCATTATGTAGTCTATTTTCTGTCTTGCCAAGCATTTCCTTGGGGTGAAAAATCTGCTGCTATATAAATTTAATTCTGATCCACACCATTATCTATAGTAGGATTTCCTCTACCTTATAAAATGAAAATAAAATCTTTGCCCTTTGATTGTGTAATTTTTTTTTTTTTTTTTTTTTTTTTTTTGGTTTTTCGAGACAGGGTTTCTCTGTGTAGCTTTGCGCCTTTCCTGGAGCTCACTTGGTAGCCTAGGCTGGCCTCGAACTCACAGAGATCCGCCTGGCTCTGCCTCCCGAGTGCTGGGATTAAAGGCGTGGGCCACCACCGCCCGGCGTGTAATTGTTTTTAAGCAATAGAAATTTCAAGTATTTTTCTTTGTCAAAAATGATTTTACTCTGGGTAGATGTTTGATGAAAGTGTGATAGACAGGTTTTCATTAGGTCATTTAGCCTCCAGTGAAACACCGTCAGAGTCCCAATCAAGTCATAAGCCATAGGACTGTAAGAGGAAGTGCTGTATCATTTTATCTGTTATCACACAGCCTTGCGGTGTTGATGGCTATGAGCTGGGAGCCTTTGTCTGCTGATGTTGCTGAGTCAGTGACCAGTTGTCTCTATTTTTTTTTTTTTTTTTTTAAATAAGGCCTAAAATCTAAACTGGGCCAGAGACTGGTATTATCTTCACTGCTACTTCCTCTAGCTGGAGAGTTCCTGTACTAGTGAGCAAGTCTATTTGCCACAGGAAACATTGAAGTGTTGCAGTTTATAGTACACAAATTGCATTTGACGGTTAGCTCTGCAACTCAGAAACTTTGAATCTGAGATATGATTCTCCAGACCCAGGTACAAATCCCAGAAGGTATCATTACCCTTTTTAGGTTTCATTTACTTATTTATCTGTGGGTGCATATGTGTGTGGTCATGCACTTATATACCCTAGATTACATAGAGACAGAATGTGAATTTTAAAGGGTGATTTGGGGAGGGGCATAGAACGAGTTGGATTGGAGTGAGGGAAAAATATGAAGAAAATAAACTTTCTTCATATGTGAAATTTTTAAAAACAGGAGAAGAGGAGGAAGAGAAGGTGGAGCCTACTATTAGCTTGTTATGAGACAGGAGTGTTAAATTTTTCCAGTGAGGGTTACATAATCTGAGTATGGAAGTACCAAGTATAGCCAAACCTCACAAAGATCATTGCAGAAATGGAAAAAATGATAAAAGGACAAATAATCATCATGGTAGTGGAGATGGGTTCTGCATAACTAAGCCTAATAATGCAGCACACCTATAGACATACATTCACTACCACTACCATAGAGATGCATTCAATAATGTAGCATAACTGTCAACATGCATTCAATTACTCAGCACACATGTAGACATTCATTAAATGGCACAGTACATGAGATGTATATATCAATGTATATTTAGTCAATGGTGCAGCAACCTGTACACATGCATTCAATAACTCGCCACAAGTGTAGGCACACATTTGGCTCTGTGAGGTACTTTAGATACCAGTAGTTTAGGAAGAAAAGGCCCTGGTCCTATTTACTTTTGATTGAAATTTTTACATGTAGATACTCTATGTATCTATACATAATGTATGTATCAATACAGATATGCTATCTGTCTTGGATAATAGGATATTTACATAGAATAATGATGACTAGTTAAACTTGCCTGTGTTCTATTTTCCTATCCATTCCTATTCTGAAAGTGCTATTTTCCCCCTTCTCACTGGGTCTTTCTTTTTTTCCTTATCTTTACCCACACCAACTTAACATAAACACACATATATGTTCAAAGTTAGGATTGGCATATGAGAAGGAACATGGAGCATTTGTCTTTATGGACTTAGCTTATTTCCCATAATATTTTCTGGTTCCACCCATTTTCCTACAAATTTCACTGATAGTAAATAAAATACATATGTATAGGTGCATATGCAAATATGTATATACTGCATTTCCATTTTCTATTCATCTGTTAAAGGACATATATGCAAATAAAAACTGTTTTGAGATTCCTTCTTGCCCCAGTCAGAATGAATATCTTCAAGAAAACAAGTAAATATCTTCAAGAAAATAATGACAAGAAATTCTGGAATGTGGGAAGAATAACCTTTATTGACTGTTGGTGGAAGTGCAAACTTGTACAGCCACTAGGGAAATAAATTTGTAGCTGGCTCATAAACTAAAAAAATAGGATGACCACATGACCCAGGTTTAGTGTTGCTGGACCATGTCCAAAGGACTCTATCCTGTAGCTATAGTCCATGTACACCCACATTTACTGCTGTTCTTGTTGCTATTTCAGGGAAAAGGTCTGCTAACTGTGGCTCAAAATCCAGATGCAATGACTACAAGAACTGATGAACTTGAGTATTAAATAATCATGAGAATACTCTCAGCCATACATCCACTCAAGAAACCACAAAACAAACTGAAAGACTAAGATGAAGTTTTAGCATTGTAAACCACATGTAAACAACTAAGATCATGACTATGTGACAAACATTTACACATGGGGGTAAAGTATACCTGATCAATAGCAATAGTGTACACTCACAGAGATGTATATTTAAATAACTTAAATTAAAATATGGCAATTCCCTTCATAATCCTTTAAATGTAAACTAAAACTATAATCAAAACTATAATCATATGCTAATTCTAAGCTAGTGCATTAGCAAGAACAAAAATATATAAAATAAATTGTGGCCGGGCGGTGGTGGCGCACACCTTTAATCCCAGCACTCGGGAGGCAGAGCCAGGCGGATCTCTGTGAGTTCGAGGCCAGCCTGGGCTACCAAGTGAGCCCCAGGAAAGGCACAAAGCTACACAGAGAAACCCTGTCTCGAAAAACCAAAAATAAATAAATAAATAAATAAATAAATAAATAAATAAATAAATAAATTGTGGTACATTCACTGAAAAATAAGAATTTTCTTTCATAGTAAGAAGACAAAGTCTCTTATATACATACAAAAAGGATAAATGTATCTTTTTTGATCCTATGTTCTCATTTCTTAACACTTGCTCTGAAGATACACTCATAATAATCTATATATATATTACATATTATACTTATTTGTACATTGTTAGTCATTAAAGCAGTTTTCATTGTAAAATACTACCAATAAAATGAATATCTACTCATAGAAGATGGTTAAATAACCTATGGTACCCACAACTAAGAACAAGATAGTTGAATAATGGTGTAGGTCTGTGAATTCATAGAGGCAGTTTTCAGGTATATGTTCTTAGGGTGAAAATGCTAAGGGCAGAAGAGTTTTAATATTTGTATGAGAGATAATTTAAACATATGAATTTATATCATATAAAAATATGTATAGCCGGGCGGTGGTGGCGCACGCCTTTAATCCCAGCACTCGGGAGGCAGAGCCAGGCGGATCTCTGTGAGTTCGAGGCCAGCCTGGGCTACCAAGTGAGCTCCAGGAAAGGCGCAAAGCTACACAGAGAAACCCTGTCTCGAAAAACCAAAAAAAAAAAAAAAAAAAAAAATGTGTATGTACTTAAAATAAATTTATAATTGTATGTACACCTGTATTTTGTATGTACATAAAACTATACAGATAGTTCTTCACTGGTACAGAAAAAGTAATAGATTGAAAAACAGAAATATAAAGCATAAACACAAATGAATGAGATCAGATTTCCAGAGAATGTAGAGGTACAATTGTGTTGGGCAGATAAAAATGGGAGACAATGGCTTCAAGCAAATCACAATTGATGTGTAAGAGTCAACAACCTGAGCACATTTTAATTAAGTCACTCTGATCTCTTACTAGCTGCTTTGAAGAAAATAATTCTTTATGGAAAGGCTTAACACTAAAGGCTAAGGGAACATTCTTTTTGGATTATTGATAGGTTTTATGCCATTCTTGATAATTAAGGATATGTCCTCTGAGGATATAAATGAGCAAGGAAAACTTCCAAAGCCAGAAATCAGATGGATTTCTTTAAAGCTTGACATATATTTTTATCTTATCATTTTCACAGGATTTAATTTCCCATATTTTCTTGTATCTGCTGCTCTCAATTGGTCATATAGTGGCTCAATTTACTAACTCTATATCTTAAAACTACATGTATTTAAATATTTGACTGAGTGAAAGAAATTTTAATTTAAATAGTTTTCTCCTGACCTAATCTCCAAAGGTCTAGTAATATGCACAGATAGTTACTGAGGTTGAGTCCAGAAAGAAACAAAAATGCTGCTTCCATTCTAGATAAAAAGGGGTCAAATTCTTGAGAGAATCAGACCTTTATACAAGAAAAGTCTGAATAAAGATCGTTAGGCCAATGGGGGAAGTTACAGGAGTAACTTTGAGCTGTTTTTCTTCTTCAAACTTAAAAATCAAGCCATTGAAATTAACAGTTGTGCTGTTAACAGTGAATGCCTGTTAAAATGAAGCAGTTAATCACCAGGAAGGGCATATTAAAACTGTTAATTTGTAGGTTTGAAACTTCCTTTTAATTAGAGCTGTAGGGAAAGTTTCCTGTTCAAAGCAAAGCTGGTGTCTCATGGCTCTCTGACACCCTTGTAAAATACCACAAAGAAAAATCCTTTTAGAAAGGAGGGTCGGGGTGAAGAGGGGAAATTGGAGAGTTTAATTTGGAAGGATTAAGCATTTATTCACCTCTATTCCCCACCCCCAGCCTTTGAAAATAGACTAATCAGTCAAAGGTTGTATTTGATTTCTGGGAGAAATGGAAGCCACCTGACTGGATGAACATTCTGCAGACTGAGCGGGTTTATTCTTAGATGATATAATATTTTTAAATGGAAAATAATGAAAAAGGCATTTGAAGAAGGAAGGTCTAAAAAGAGGGCATTGTGCAGTTAGAATGGGTATGTTTTTGCTTATATGTGGATATTAGCTGCTAAATCAATAATAATCAAGCTGCAATGCAAAAAACAATCACAGAGGTTAGGTATAGAGTAAGGGACTAGGGGAGACAGATCTCATTTTGAAAAAAAAAATAGGATAGATAATTACAGGTGCCTGGATGGAGGGAGTGAAATGTGTGAATCGTGTTGGGAGTAGGAAAGTATCGGGAGGTTAGGGAAGGAATATGGGGAAAGAGTAAAAATAAAGGCCATTTGAGGAGTATTATGGAAATCTAATACAGTAGAAGCTTCCTAAAAGATATACATATATGGAAGCAATCTAACTGAAATTGCTAAATAATGGGAAAGGCAGAGCCACAAATGGCCATCTCTTGTTAGCAAATGAAACTTAAGCCCTGGGGTTTGGTTACATTTTAAAGGAATCCAGTGGGAATCTCCAAACATCCTAGGATGTTAGTCTCCACAAACTGTTGGCAAGGCCCCAATGCTGAAGACAATACATACACAAGTCATTGAATATGGGATAGCTGAGCTGGTGCCTACATAGAGCCTTCACCCCATGCTCTAGCATCTTTTGTATAGGAAAGTACTCTGTAGACTACCAAAAGTGAAATGTGAATATCTATCTAACCACAAATCCTTTGTTTGACAATGGTATCCTACCTGCAAGATATGCTAGAGCAATGGTGGTTTAAAAAAAAAAAAAAAAAAAAAAAAAAGCTTGTGGGAATTACCAACCAATATCTGATTTGACTTAAGACCCATTCCATGATATGTAATCCATGTCTGACACTACTTGAGTGACCAAGAGCATGAGGCTAGATATCCCTGAAACCTATGGTAAAAGCAGGTAATGCTCTAAAAACAGAAAAGTACCATTAAAATAATTCCATCAAGTCCTTCCCTTCAGAGCTCAAGGAGACCTGTAGAAGAGGAAACAGAAAGAGTATAAGAGCCAGAGAGGATGAAGGATACCAAGAAAACAAGGTCCTCTAAATTAACATGATCAAAGCACATATATATTCATGGAGACTGAGATAGCAAACACAGGGCCTGCATGGGTCTGCACTAGGTCCTTTTTGAATACATTATGTCTTCCAATACAGTGTTTTTATGGGATTTCTGAGTGTGTGAATGAGTGAGTCTCTGTTTCTTGTGCCTTCTTTTGGGTTCTTTTACTTCTGTTTGTTTTCCAATTCCAATGTGTTAGTTTATATTTTATCTTATTATGTTATATCTAATTTTATTATTATCTCTAGAAGGCTGTTTGTTCTCTAATGAGAGACAGACAGAAAGAGAGTGGATCTGGATGGGACATGAGAACTGGGAGGAGTAGAGGGAGAGGAAAACATAACTATTATCCATTATGTGAGAAAAAAATCTACTTTCAATAAAAGTGGCAGAAAGGAAAAAAAGAAAGAAGGAAAGAAAGAAAGAGACCTTCTAGGTTATGTGACCTATTTTTTTCATATTTTCAATTATTATGTGATATTTTAAACTTATTTATTAGTATGCACTCTGTATTTAAAATGTTTTTATTTTTCATTGGAATTACTTTTTATTATATTATCATTTTTAAAAATAGTTAGCAAGATGGTTGTATGATATTGCAGAGTTTATTTTATTTTACTGGTTTTTCAAGAAAAGGTTTCTCTGTATAGCCCTGGCTGTCCTGGAAGTCACTCTGCAAACCAGGCTGGCCTTGAACTCAGAGATGAACCTGCCTTTGCCTCGTGAGTGCTAGGATTAAAGGTATGTGCCATCACCTGGGGCATGCTGAGTATGTTTTATGACATTGGGCTTGAGCTGGCATTCTGTTTCATAGCCCAGTGCCTCTGATTCCAGAATTATTCATGGGAAGTTCATGTAGGTTCCTTAAGCATTGCAAGTAGAAATTGTGAGTTAGTAAGACTGAGGCAAGCTAGGAATATAGATGCTCTGGTTTAAGTACCTTAGGAATTGGTTATGTGGGGCTCCAGGCAATGACTTTGACATCTACTTTCTTTAACTCACAGAGTCAAGGATGGTTTTTAACTCTGAGTTCTCTATGTGTTTTAGGAGAAGCAACATCAAGCTGCCTCTAAAAGTAAATGATGGCTTCAACTATGTTGTAATTTTCAAGTTTTAAGAGAGAAAATAATAGAGATGAAACAGTTTCAAATGTGGGCATATTTAAATCAACTAATTAAATAAAATGAAGACTGTGAAAGCAAATACACTATTAATACAGAAACCAATATAAAAAAAATGTTCTCATGAACTTTTAATTTTATTTACAGATGATTCAAATTCAGCAGCCACTTATGAGAAAACAATTCAGACCAATAGTACATTCTATTCTCTACAAAGTGTTAAAAAGAAGCTTTCCTTACTATCGCGATTTTCCAAATATTAAATGCTGACAGAAAAAAACACACAACTCAAACAAACTGATAGAGCAGTAGTTCTCAACCTATGGGTTGTGATCCATTTGGGGATGGCATATCAGATATTTATATTATGATTCATAACAGTAGAAAATTGTTTCAGTTATCTCTGTAGATTTCTCCATCATGATCTTGATCCCCTCTCCTTGGTCATATAATCCCTCTTCCCTCTCTTGGACTGGACTCTTGGAGCTCGGCCTGGTGCGTGGTTATGGATCTCTGCATCTGCTTCCATCAGATACTGGATGAAGGGTCTATGATGACAGTTATGGTACTCCCCAATCTGCTTACCAGGGTAGGCCAGTTCAAGCACCCTCACTACTATTGCCAGTAGTCTAATCTGGGGTCGTCCTTGTGGATTCCTGGGAATAGCACCAGGTTTCTCCCTTAACTCATAATGTCTCCCTCTATCAAGATATCTCTATCACTGCTGTCCTGCTCTGTCCCTCCCCTAGCTCGACCATCCTGTTCTCTCATCCCCCATTCTCTCCCCTCTAATACCCCCACCCCAGTTTGCTCATAGAGATCTCCTCTGTTTCCCCTTTCCAAGGTGATCTGTGTGTACCTCTTAGGGTCCTCCTTGTTTCCTAGCTTCTCTGGAGCTGTGGGTTGTAGTCTCTTATCCTTGGCTTTACATCTAGTATCCACTTATGAGTGGAACTGCATGGGACCAGGCTACACCCTCTGCATACTGGAGAGAGATGTATAGCTGGGTCTGTTTGAGGGGCCCCTGACAGTGTGATCAGGATCCATCCTTGGTGCATGATCTGGCTTTCTGAATCCCATTACCTATGGTCAGACACTTTGCTCACTTTTGATACAGCAAGGAGGGGCTTGGTCCTGCTTCAGCTGAATGTACCAGGCTTAACTGTCCCACATTCAATATGGGCTAATATTGAATATATGAGCCAATCAGAAAGAGAGGAAACATGGTAGTGCATCTTTATTACCTTTCATTTAGAAGAACTGAATTATATGGCAAAAGTAGGCAAATGATATCATTGAACTAAATAAAATACAAATTAAATTGCAAAAAACATACCCTTTTGGAGGAGGGGAGGAGGGGTGGTGGGGAGGAGAAGGCAGGGGGCAAGCAGGAGGAGGGAGGAGAAGGAGATTTGTGATTAGTATGTGTAGATGTAACCGTCTTATTAAATAAGAAACACAGAGCCAAATTCAGAGTTAAAAGCCCAAGAGATCAGAGCAGTAGTCAAGAGCTAGAAAACCCTTTCTTACCCATCACTGCCGCTGCTGTCCTACCTCTCCACAAGAGAACTACTTCCTGTGTGTTTGTCCTATTTATTGACTTTCTGTTCTGCCTTCTCATTGGTTGTAAACCCAATCACATGACCTCCTCATCACTGCCTGTCTGTACAGACTTCTAGGTCTTCTATGGTTGGAATTGAGATTAAAGGCATGTGTCTCCATGCTGGCTGTATTCTTGAACACACAGAGATCAGCCTAACTCTGCCTCCCAAGTGTTGGGATTAAAGGCGTGCACCACCACCACCCAGCTTCTGCTATGGCTTGCTTTTAGCTCTGACCCCCAGGCAAATTTATTTATTAATATACAAATAAAATCACATTTCAGTACAAATATAATATCACAATACTATGTAAAACAAATAAAAATTTTAAAAAATAAATAAAACACAAAGGAAAAAAGAGAAATTATAGTTATGAAGTAGCAATAAAATAATTTTATGACTGGGGGTCATCAGAACATGAGGAACTGTATTAAAGAGTTGAGCATTAGGAAGTTGAGAACTACTGCCATACAGAATCTCCAAAACACTATTCCTGGGCCACACATTCATCATTTAGTGAGACCAGAACTGAAATGTATTTTAAAACAGAACAAAAAGATTATGTGCACAAACATTGAACATTAATTACTCATTCTGTGTCTAACCACAAATGTTTCTCTAGGTTCTCAGATCTTGGAAAAGATATGGAACATATCAGATATTTGATAAAAGTTTCATGAATGTGAACAATTTTCACTAATATTTCATGATTTAACTTCTTTCCCCATTATAGAATACCCATGTATGGGTATTTCCACCCTGGACCAATCTGGAATTGTGAACTAGATAAAGATTTACCTCTTGAGTCCACAATATTTAATTGCTTACATTTAACATCTTGTGGTATCATACAATTACTTCTTTATGTCTTCGCACCTAAGATTATGGAGTAAGATAGAAATGCAACTACCCAAAAATGTGTTTTATATATTTAATTAATATTTGTAACACATGTGTCATAAAAATACATATTGTACACTAGTTCAGCTTTGTATATAATTATTTCTATTTCATAAGTAAAGCTTAACATTTCAGTCATAAATATTCAGAGTATTAGTTTAACAAATTTCCAGTGTGAAAACCAGAAGGTCAATTTATGCCACTGTATTACAATATATGACAAGAATAATTAGGGACACAGTGTGTATTACTGCTAGGATCAAGAAAAGAGCACTCATATATAGATACTACAAGATTATTAGAAACTAATAATTATGTTTATTCAAACACAACATTTTCATACATGTGAACATACCTGCATATCTCAATATACATTCAATAGAGCTTCACAATACAATGGGATAGCTGCGTGGGTGACTGCTTACAGGTAATATATTTTGAATATTCAAAACTTAGATTAGTGATTGATTTTTAGAACATTTCTTTCTAGTTCATACTTTAAATGACCCATTTTCTTCTCTAACCATGCCTTAAAAAGCATCTCACAAATTCTGAAATGTTTGTTTTTATTTGTTATGTTTTTTTGAGAAAGATTTCTGTTTTCCTTTACTCTATCTTCATTTACCCATGGCTTAGGAACAAAAATTAGTTGCACATATTTGGTATTTTTCATCTATTATCATTCATTTTATTTCAATTATTTTATTAGAATTAAATACATTATATGAACTTGCATTCTTTGAATAATTTTAATATGCTAAACTAATTGAAACTATATTGAAAAATGTTTATTGTTCAAAGTATGCTCTCTGTCTTGGTGATTTTATTCACACTTGAAAGGAGGAGAAAGAAGATGCTACTGACTTGGGGATTCTGCCTGAAGAACATTTTCAATTTTGTTGCGGGCACATCTGCTAGCTATAAATTTTCCAACGTCTATTACTAAAATTAACTACTAACAGTTATCTTGATTTGAGTAGTTCATTTTATAACTATATTTTCGATATTTATATTTTTAAGTTTAAAGTATTTTTCCCTTTTAATGACTTATCAGTATTACTCCAATGGTATCTAACTTGTATTTCTGAAGAGAAGTCTGATTCCATTTTACTTTTTTCTTTGCTACATAAAGTGTCTCTTTTGGCTAATTTTAATGTTTTCCTTCAATTATTTTTCCAAATGTTTAATTACTATATATCTTGATGGATTCTTCCTAATATTTCTTCTATTTAGTTGCCATTCATCAACTTGGACTTGTAGTATTAAAAATATGTTTTCTCTTTTTAACCATTAATTCTTTTGATACTACCATAAAATACTTTCAGCTATGTAGTATGTTATCCATTTCACATATAAAAATCATTTGTACTTATCCCATATATTTTCAGTATCTTTCATTCATAACCACAAATTCATGTTACCAATCAAATAACTGAACCTGCACTATGTATATAGTGGGTATATTTTAATGTCTTTAGATAATAAGTCAGACATCTTTCTGTTTCAATTTCTTCACTTTCTTCACAGTTATGGGTGATATATTCTTCCTTCTCCCAATGCATAGCAATTTAAATTGGCTGTTAGACATTAAGAATGTTCTTTTATTGGCCATGTGACTGTTGGGTATCTTTAAAGTGTATTGAATTTTTTTTCTGGCAGGTAATTATCTATAACTTATTCCTTAATTAAATACTTTTTACTTCTTCTTGTGATCATTTTAGATAGATCAAATTTAGGCTTTATGTTAGAATTAATACATTGCCCCTCCTTTACATGGCCCTGGGAGGGTCCTACTTAGATTACTATGTAATTATTGATCTTTCTCTGGTGTAGCTCACAGCAACACAACTGATTGCCAGTTGTGTTTGTTCTGGGAATTGTTTTCAATATAGAAATCTCATTAACTGTTTTTCCCCTCACAAGTTACTGTTATGAAACACAGTTTGATTTTTATCACTTCTTGTACATACTTGTATCCAGTTGGATATTCAAGATACTTCTCTGCAGAGTACTCAATGTTATTCTCTATATAACCTATGCTTGGTAAATGAATAAAAGAAGACAGTAACTTTAATGATTCATTCCAGTCATCAGGTGGCTGATTATCATATCATTAAAGTGTGTGGAGAAAAAATAATATTTTGAATTAATTTACCTCAGGGCAAAAGAACAAGGTACTTATTTATAGAAGATCAAAAATATCTTTTCCACTTTATCATGGGGCACAGATTGAACTTAATTAATGAATAGCAATAGGAATGAATTGTTGTTCTTGAAGAGTGGTTAATTTTGACCCATTATGTTAAATGGTTGTTTATAGCATTAATTAACATAGCATCAGTTGGCAAAAATAAGAAGCAAATTGTTTTAAAAACTTCCAAGATGCACTAAACTTTTAGACTAAGAACTTTAGTCATACATTATTTTAGAAAGTACTCAAACAGCTGTGTTTTAACTGTGCCTTTTAGTAAAGAATCTTGGTTTGAAAAAATAGACTACACCTCCTATATCTAACTTCAACGGTAAGAATATTTCTCTTTTTTTCAATATATATTTTTCAGTAACTTTAAAAGAAACTTTAGGTATAAAGTGATTTGCATATACATGAAACTTCAGCGTAAAGTTAGAAAATGATTAAAAATTATTTCTCAAGTGCCTAGAAAATACATCTCTCAAATCTCTATAAACTATTCCATTCTAACAAAAAATAGATTATTCTGCTTTATAATAAATATTTTTATTACAGTAATTCTTACATCCTGGAAAATACAAATTCAACAAGTGACACAGTTCTGATAATGTCTGTCCTAATTTAATATTTAATTTACTTAAATACTGTGAAACATGTTAATTTTGATCTTGATGAAGATTAAAATTATCAAATGAAGAGAATGTCCATTGAAATTACTTATTTCCGTTGCTCAATAAATACTCAAGATATATATATATATATATATATAGTTTATGAATCACTGTTTTGGCTTCTCACTATCAATAATAGTTGAAGCCTTATTAAAAATATCCCAGGGACTAGAGAGATGTCTTGGTGGTTAAGAGCACTTGATACTCTTCCACAGAAGATGGGTTTGATTACCAGAACCCACATGGCATCTGACTACCATCTCTAACTCCAGTCTCAGAAGAATCCAATACCCTTTCCTTTCCAATGTACCAAGGAATGGACATAGTCCACAGATGCAGATGAAGGGAAAACATTCATTCATATAAACTAAATAATAAATAAAATTTAATTTAAAAATTCCCAAATGAGAATAAGTCATTTACAACAAAATAAATATTAGTCTTCTTTACAAAGGTGTATTTTACTAATAGCAAATACTTAGTGTTCATTTTCTTATGCCTTTAAATGTAGCTCACACTCCCTCCAAGAGTCTCATTTTTATTCCATTTGTCATTGAATTTTCTTCCCTACATGATAGATAAAAATATCTCAGTGTGACTTTGGAAGTGAACACCAGCAATGAAACTCATAGTCTAAACTTTCTAACATGAAGGATTTAAGTGCTTATATTTAACAGTAAATGAGCATTAGGGAAGAATAATATCTCAATTTACCTTAAAATTCTTGACTACATTAGTGATTTTCCCACCTGTTATATCTGAGCCTCTATCAAGAATAAGCAAGTACTATCATGAAAAGAGACAAAGAAAATTAAGTAGAAGTAAGTCTAGGCTAATTTCATATTGATGAAAATGCTTATCTCTTCTACAGTATTAGGAAAGTTACAAAAACTTTAGTTAGCTTAGTTATTTATAATCTTAATTCTATTGGATTATGAATACAGAAAATATGTAATATATCCAGACAGATAAGAAGCTCGGTGCATTACTAAGGTGAATTCATAAATTGGGTGGCTATCATGAAGTTCAAACCACAAGAAGAGACACAGATACTTTTCCTGGAGAATATAAATCTCTTTGCCTAAAAATCCCAGGTAAGGAAAATCAGTACCGTGGAGAGCTCCCACTGAATACCTGTTACTGAGCCTGTTTCTGAGACAGCTTTTAAGCTCTTCAAGGTTTGTTCAGCTACTTCCATGTTATAGTTGCTTTTTTTCTTCTTTCTGAAAGAATGTCATGGAGGCTGGAGAGATGTCTTGGAACTTACTGCTCTTGTAGAGGACCAGGTTTTGGACCCACATGGTGGTTCACAATAATTGGCAACGTCAGGTCCATGGGGTGAATGTCCTTTTCTGGTCTATATAAGTACTGCATTACATGGTACACAGACATATACACAGACAAAACACTCATACACACAAATAAAAGTTAAACAAATATAAAATGAAAGAATGCCCCTAGGAATTTGCAAGGTTTTTGGTAGATAGACGAGCTTTTCAAAGTTTCAGTAACTCCCTACACCAAGAGTACTTATTTATCCATGGTAACCTAATATTTCTTGAATGATGTAATATCTTATCAGAGTATAGTCTGGTTCCTCCTTACCACAAAATATTTTAATAAACTAGGAGGAAACACAAACGTCAATACTTTCAGTGTGGAATTATGTTCATTTTTAAGCAGGAACTTCTTATCCTCAGGACATGCATTACCATTCCCCATTTGCTCTATACCAGGAGTATGTACTTTCCAAGAGATGATTTTTTTCTTTTGTTATTCTCCCAATGATCACCTCTGTCATGGCTCCTACAGATTTTATGTCTTATCAAAATTCTACAAACAGGACAATTTCTTGAAATCAGATAAGCACTGTTATATTTTAGTCAATTGCATGAGAATAGTTCTTGCAATATATGCCATTTCCACTAATTAAAATAGCAATCATTGAAGTGGGCCATGTGTATTTTTTAGTTTTAAGCATATTTAAGAAGGAAAAGACACCTAATAGAATTTCATAGAGTGAGAAAAAAAATGTTCACTATAATTTGCCACATGATGAGAGTGATGAATAATTTATAATATTAAAAGTAACAGGCAAGTGTTATTTTAAGAACTCATCCCCAAATTATTCTCAGGGAAGGGAATTTGGATGTACTTCAGTGGTTTATTTGCTGTGATATTAGTACCCTAAATATCCAGGAAGGACAAAGATGAGAAAATAGCTAGATAGTTGTGGTGTTATAAACATGAAATAACTTGTGTGAAGGGTATGAGGAAAAGCATAGCATAGAAATGTTGAGAAATGTGAATTCATGATGATAATCATATTAATGCATGACATGTCTGGCAATGTGATGTCATGTATGTTATGTCAAAGCATAAGTAGACAATCTATTCATTTTGAGTCTTGACTTACTCTTTTTTGGAAAGGAAAAAACTCAGGTGATAAAAAGTATTTTAAAAATTGTAGTATAGCTTAGGGATAATTCTGAAAGGAATTATTGGGACAAGAGTGCAACTACACATGGATTTCAGCAAAAGAAAATGGCATAGAGAAAGAAAGCACTCTACCTCTCTAGACAAAGGAAAGCATAAATGTTATAAGCTGTTCAGATTTTCCTCTCAGAAAAATGATTCAAATTTAATAAAAATTACTAAAGATTAATATTCTTGATTAAAATGAAATGTCCAATAAAGAACAATCTCTCTCTCTCTCTCTCTCTCTCACACACACACACACACACACACACACACACACACACACACAAACAATGAAAAAGAGGCCATGAATTAGAAAGAGAACAATGAGGGAGTATATAGAAGGTTTTGGAGAGAAGAAAGGTAAGGGAGAAAATGTAATTATAATATCAAAATTACTTTTAAATCCCAATAATGATGCTTTGGTTTGTATGTTTTGTCCATTCCAAAATTCAAGTGTTGAGAATGAAATCTTTTTGTGATAGTATTTAGGTACAGCCTAATGGAAAGTGTTTTTCTCATGAAGTCTCTCTACTTGTAGGTGGGTTCATGCAACATTACAAAGAAAACTGGCTTAGTTCTCTGATTCTGTTTTAAAGCACTGTCTTGGAAGTAGGGATTCAACCCTCACTAGACATCAACTCAATTGACTCTTGAGCTTGGAACTCACATATTAGAGCTGTGAAAAAATAGATTTCTGTTTTTTACAAATCACTCTTATTTATACCATATTCTTCATTATGAGCAGCACAAAAAAATAATAAACAACCTGGTCTGGTATATTTTCTCATAGTTTCAATCCATACCCCTATATACACCAACTGATCTATTAAAATTTTGTCATTAATTTTAAGTTCTATAGTCAAAAATAAGTGGGAAGGAGATAGGGATACAGCTCATTTCATGAAGTTGTGTCTGCATACACGTGAGGACCTGAGCTTTGATACCCACCACTCAGATAAAGAGCTGGGTATGGTGGTATGCATCAGTAATCCCAGGGCTGGAGAAGTGGAGATAGGCAAATACCTGAAGATTATCGTATACCCAGGTTAGTGGAACTGATATACTCAAAATTCAGAAAGAGGTTGTCTCACAAAACAAGGTGTTGATTTTTAGAGGAAGATAACCAAGACAGACTTCTGATCTCGACATATGTATGAACACATATGCATGTACACCAACATATACACACACTCATACATATGTACAACAAGGCATCATTTCAAGGACAACTGGATAATATAGAGTGATAGTCAACTTTTCATCACTGGAAACATATCTCAGGGGAATAATTTAGAGAAATAAACATTAGTTTTGGCTCATGATTTTAGAGGTGTCAGTCATAGATAACTGGTTCCATTGTTTGTGGAGCACAGTAAAGCAGATCCTCAGGATAAAAGGCATGGCAAAGCAATGTTGCACACCTCATGGCATTCTAGAAGCAGAGAGAGAGATAAAAAAAAGGGGGGAGTCCAGGATGCATATTTCCAAGTCACCCCAAGGGATGTATTTCTATCTAGACTCTGTTTCCCAATTTCACCATTTTCCAAGAATATTATCATATTATAATTTAGAGGAGACATATCCATTGGTAAAGTCAGAACCCCTTTGATCAGATCAGCTTTCAATGACTAGATTCACCGAATGGGACCAAATACTCAACCTTCAAATCTTCTAATAGATGTTTCAATCACAAACCATAACATGAACTTTTAAAGAGAAATGTAAATCTTTGAAGCCAAGTGAACATACCACCATTGCTTTTACAGATGTAGCTATCCCTAGTATTAAGAAGTAAATGATGTGTTTGGTAAGAAATATGCCTACACTCTTTACACACAAGCTGTACCAATAAAAATTTAAATTCATACTATGGACACAGGCATTATAATCTGTAGAACTGCATGACTATAACAGCTTTAAAATAAAATACCTTTTAAAGTTTATTCTAAGATTAGAACCCTTATTTTTACTTAATTAGAAGTGAGAGAACATGAGACACGATCTCCCCCTGTCTCGCAGGCTGAACTTGAACTTGCCACATAACCCAGATCTCCCTGCCTCTGCCTGATAATGCAGGGATTAGAGGCATATGCCACCACGTTCATCTTTATTCAGTTTAAATTTAAGTGTCTCAAGCTGAGGTTGACCTTCCTTGATTCCAAACAAATTTCATCTCTTCTCTAGTTTCAAAATTTATAAATGGCACTGTCTGGACATTCAATCTACTGTCAGACATGGTCTTACCATCTCTACTCTCCTTGTTCCTTTTCATCTTCGTGTAAGGGGGTCATCAAGGACATCACTATCTCTTCCATCTTCCCACAGAGACTCTTTCTTAGTTTCTTGGTGCCTGCCATCTGTTTCTGCAGTTCACTCTTTCCATCAGTGTGCTAGAGCACAGAGGTAACATTGCTAGTCTCCTCCAGTGTTCCCTCGACATTCTTGTAAGATGGGATGGACAAAACCTCCTTAAAACTAGATCTGTACTAATATTCACCAGACTACCATTTTAACACTATCATATAATACTTGCATCAATATACTTTATAATGCTAAATGTATCATAAATTTTGTCATGCAAAGGATAGCTGCCTTAATTCTCCTTGTTGACTCCTAGTATATTTTCTTTCTTTCCTTACATGAAATTACTACTCACCTTTTAAACACTTAGTTCACTTTCCAGTATCATTCTGTAAAGTTATAATTTTGACTAGTAAATCAAATTAGCCCCACTTCAATATTTATTCACTTTGAATATGTTTTAATCTTCATAATTATTATCATAAATAATTAAAAGCTTCCTGTCAATCTGTCACACATTGAGGAAGAGTGAGTAGGAAGCAAAGTCACATTGTATATCATAGGCCTGCTTATTATGCCAAGAAATAGTCTGAATATTTTCCTAATTTAGTCAGAATCCCTAGATACTGAAATTTAAGTTTTTGTTTTTTAAGTGTTGATGCAACTGTGCAATTTGACACAAACTAGAGTTTTGGGAAGAGGGAACCTCATTTGAGAAAATGCCCTTACCAGATTGGCTTGTGGGCCAGCCTATGGTGCATTTCTTTAATTGGTGATATATTTGGGGGAGGGTTTGGTAACCCATTGTGGATGGTACCAACCACGGACAGCTGGTCTTGCAGTTGTATAAGAAAGTGGGATGAACAAGCCTTAAGGAGGAAGCCAACAAGTAATGTCTTTCCCTGTCCTCTGACTCAGTTTCTACCTTTAGCTTCTTGCCTTAAACTTTGGTCCTGAATTTCTTCAATGTTGAACTATTACCCAGAAGTGCAATATGAAATAAATCTTTTCCTACTCAACATGCTTTTTGTTGTAGTGTTTTGTCAAAGCAATGGAAACCCTAACTAAGACAGTAGCTGTCTAGGAGAAAAGTTAATGAGTTCATGTTGGAAATGCACATTTAAGAGAAAGATATTTAGACATTCTTATAGAGTCAGTAGAGTACTGTAGGCTAAGAATATTCCCGAAAAGACTGAGGCAATGCAGCAGATTGTATCTGGGGAACATTTGCATTTGACTAAAGACTTACCTTCAAGGAGCTTAGGGAAATCACAGAAAGCATTATGTGTAATGAAGATACAGGTAATAAAAAGAAGTTTAATTTATTCTCCAGTAATCAGAGTCTGGAGGGGGAGTTAATATTTTACTGAAAAAAAAAATGAAGAGCCAATTTGATAACAAATAACAATAGAAAGACCAGTCATATAAATGTGAACCAGTTGAAAATGAAATCCAAGCCAACTAAATACAGAAAAAGGTCTTAAATAAGAAATTAAGGAAATCTTTTCTCTAAAAGGGAAGAAGAATCAAGAAGACAGGATGTAGGCTGGTGGTTTGAATGCTTTGTCCTCAGCTGGCGATGCTGTTTTAGAAGGTTGTGTAGTCCTTTTAGGATGTAGAATGTCATTGAAAGAAGTGGGTCAAGGGAATGCACCTTGAGGTTTCAGAGTCTAGCCATACTTTCTCTTTAGTTCTGCAGATGCTTCCCTTTCATAGTGGAACCAATACTCTCCAACTGTAAGCTAAAATTACATTTCCACCCTAAGTTGCTTCCTTCATGGTATTTTGTTACCCAATAAAAAAGCAGCAAGGAAGAAAAGAAGAAACAATCATCTTCCTAGGTAGTTGAAATATGTGGAGAGAATAATGTTTATGAGTTTTACGGTGACCCAAGCTTTGTGCCAAAAGAGGAAGGGAGATATTGTTCACAGCAATGCCAGAGAGTATAGCCACTAGAAAGTTTAACCCAACATAGGTCAAACCACATAATTTGAAGATGAGTCTCAGAGAGAGGAAGAACTTTCTCTAACACATATTCAAGCTTGTGACTCTAGTGAGAACTGGAGTATATTGAGTACTACCCATGCTAGGGTCTGATATAGTGTGTCATTGTGAATTGGGGGCTTTAGTAATAACACACCATATTTCTGGAACAATTCCTCCATGACCATATATTTAGAAATTTTTTAGCAGAAATACAAATGTTACGTCTCAAAACACCTTGCTAAGTTATACAAAATTGGGGAAAAAATCAGCAACAAACTTGTGTAGGATCAGATCATATGCCATCATGAATGGTTCTGACTGTCTGAGGCCATTCCCTGGAGGGAAAGAGAATGGTTGGGTTGTTTTATGTGTGTCAAGTAAAGAAAGTCTGAAAGGCAATGTTGTGCACAATTTATTTTTCTTGTTTATTCCTTATTTTAAAAAATAAACGTGTCCATGATTCAATAAAAAGATACCCTTGCAAGTCAAAAGATTTAGAAATTGACATTTATCTCTTTTTGCTCCCTTGAGCCTTTGACAAATCTTTTTCTTTTCTAATATATTAATGTTTCTCAGCCATGGAATAGGCAATATAAAAGGAGTTTATGGGACTAATTGGTCATAAGTTAGCATGTAAAGAAAAAAAGGACAGTTACTAATAGATTACATAATATGTAAGTATAGAATAAAAAGAGAAGTCCAAATACAAATCTTTAATACTTGATAATACATTATCTCATCAGTAGTTGGACACATCAAGAGCTTAAGTCCCTGTCCTGATGTTAACAGGCTCTCATTTTTCATAAGTGACTCAAATGTAATGAAGGCACATTTATAATGTAAAAATGGATGAATAAAAATTATAGTGGTTCTAAAGCTAATATGCAAGATCATCATGTCAGGCTGAAGCAATATGCAGGCCAAATGTTTAATATGATGAAAATGAAAAAAAATGAATATCAAATGGTGTAACTGAAAAGAACTTCAGTTGAACATGTAAAACATTTCAAATAAGCTACAAATGATTCCTTCAAACAGTTAAATCTTTGAAATAAATTTTATTTTATAAAGTGTATTTTAAGTTCTGGCTTCTATTTTGTTGAACTTCTAGTTATATGCTTTTGAGGTAATAATTTCTTTAAATTATAGCCCTTAGAGGTAGGATTTTTATTCATTGTAGTATTTAACAATATTTGGTTAAATCACAACTCATTTACTTTATCAAATGTCTTGAACAGACTGTAATATATATATATATATATATATATATATATATATATATATATATATATGGCAATTCACAATATTCTTGATAAGCTTCCCTTTTATGAAACCCTTCTCTCAGTTTTTCTTTTTGTCTATTATTATGCTAACAAAATCACATTTGAGGCAATTGTTTAATATATCATTCAGCAATTAAGTTTTTTTATTTAATAAACAAAATTTGTTCTTTAGTGGGTATGTGTATTCCATTTATATTTATTGTAATGATATAGTTTAAGTTTCCTGAATTTCATCTCCTGATATACAAATACATAGTTTCCTGAATTTTATTCTGACATATTTATCCTTAAAATTACTGTTAATTGTATTTATATCTCTCTGTGTGCATGCCACATGATTTTTGGCCCTTGTGAAGACCAGAGGAGAGTGCCAGGTCCCTGGATCTAGAGTTACAGGTAGCTGTGAGACACCTGGTGTAGCTGGCCAGGAACTGAACCTGAATCTTCTACAAGAGCATTAACTCTTAACTACTGAGCCATCTCTCGCGCCCCATAGTTACCCTTTTAAAATTATATTTTTCCTCTGTCAATGCCAATACTGTTACAACTCATGTTTTTTCTTTTATTCATTTACTGAATTGAAAGTAAATTTAAAAAGTAAATTATAAAATATATCATGTTTTAATACCAATTTGGGCAATTTGTCTAGCAATGTGCTGTCATTCAATATTTTAATTTATTTAATTTAATTATGACAGTTTATCTTTCTATGCTTTACTCTTTCATGACACAAAGTCTGAGTACATAACAGAGAGAAGCTTTAAATGAACAGACATCTGCCTTTTCCTCTTGATTACAGAATTAGAGATATATGCTTCTACACCTGGCTATTTACCATATGGTACCCACCACAATACCAACCAAAGCAAAACATTTTGGGAATGTTTTAGACTTATTCATTACTGTTCATAAACTTAGAAAACAGTTAATATTAGTCAATTGAATTTTCTGACTTTTTTTTTTCAAAACTCATTCCTTTGTTTCTTTGTTGGATTCCATACTTATTATCTACGTTAATTGAGTTCATCCATTCTAATGCATTACACCACTCACATGTTATTTGAGTAAATTGGGGTGCTAATTTTTCTGTGCTAAAATACTCTTAAGAATGTTAAGCCGGGTGGTGGTTGTGCATGCCTTTAATCCCAGTATTCGGGAGGCAGAGCCAGGCAGATCTCTGTGAGTTTGAGGCCAGACTGGTCTACAGAGCAAGATCCAGAACAGGCACCAAAACTACACAGAGAAACCCTGTCTCAAAAAAAACCAAAAAAAAAAAAAAAAAAAAAAGGTTTAGTTAGCTCTCACTATCAAATAGTATTTAAATTGAGCATAAAACATAAAAAAGCTTCACCTACCAGTGGGTGAGTATATTTAGAACAGGTTTACCTTCTCAGGGGCTTTATTTCACTTGAGAAATGGGTATAATACTAGTACCTTTTTCATAAATATGCAGAACATGCTGTCATTATTGATGGAAGGACATTATGGTCTCACTAAAGTACTATTTCTAGTAATTCCCATTTTTCACATAAAGAGACTTTTTGTTATTTTTTCCTTTCAAGCAGATTTTATGATTGCCTTCATCTTCATCAAACTTTAACTCACCATTTCCTGATATGGATTTACTTTTTCTTAAAATGTGGTTCAAGACACGAAATGGAAATTTAAAATTCACGTGTGTTTGTGTGTTTTATGTGAGCAAATGTGCCCGTGTGCCACAGTGCATATGTGGAGGTCAGAAGGCACATTGCTGGAGCTGGCCCTCTCTTTGCACAGTGGAGGTGCTAGGGGCTGAACTCTGTTGTCATGCTTGGAGGCAAGCACCCTTACCTGATGAGCCATCTCACTCATCCCAAGTGGAAATTTAAACAGTGAATTTTATCACCCTTTCAGTCAAGGAAGTTCTGAGAAATTGTTTTTTTCTTTCACAATATTTGCCACTATTTATGATATTTATCTTTTCTAAGTTCCCTATAAAATTGATTATTAATGAATCTTATTCTTCCATATTTCCTAAATGTTCAATTGCATTAGAAAAATACTCTTGTCACTAAGTTATAACCTCCAAAAGTTAAGATACATAGATATAATAAAAAAAATGATATCAGTAATTAGAATCATAGAAATCTTGTAAGGTTCAAGAAAAATAATCTAATTTTGTATTTTCACTATATCACATATGTAATGTTATCTCTTACATAAAGAGTGTGGAAAATAAACTGCTTATTTCTCTACAAAAATGAGTACCAACAACATATGCTGAAAGCTTGCATGTGCCAGGCAACATTTCAAGTTCTTAAAATTAATATATTTGATCTCCACAACCTTATTGTAAAAATCTCATCACTATCTTTTAAAGGCTACCTTTCAAGAGAAAGCAATTAAGTACTTTCTAGACATCACTCAGCCCATGAATAACAGCTGCTACTTGAGCATGTGGGGGCTGTCTTTATATACCATAACCTCTTCAAAATTCTGCTTTTCAAAATAATAGTAGCCTAGTAAATGCATCTGAAAATAACCAATTTTTTTTAAATCTTGTATATCCCTTTGCATTAGAACCATGGCAATTTGATTCAAATTAATTGAATTTTAAAAAGATGATAATGGTAATTCTTGCTTGATGTAATTTTACTATGTTAAAGTTAAAACCTTCTTTTTGAATAGAAAGAAAGGAGGAATATTTGGGTGAAGTCATTCTGTATGCTGTGAATATACATTGCAGAGAAACCTCGGGTGACTGTCCAGGAAGCTGTCTGTTTCTGTCATAACTCACATTTTTTGGAAGTCACTTGTTTGCACTCCCTGTTTTACTAGGTAATATTATTTCCTTCTTGGGTCTCTGAGGGAGTTGAAAATTAGATAGTTATAGTTTTCCTTGTTAAAAAATTCAGAAAAGAAACTCACTAAGAGGTGTTAAGTGTATAAGTTTGAAAGACATTATAAGATAGTTTTCTGTTGGTAAGACAAGATAGGATAGAAAGTGAATTAGGTACAAATTGGACTCACCAAAATAGGATAGATAATGGAATATTTTCTCTGAATTTGTCAAATGCACATGGACTAGACATTGTTGATATATTTATTGCTTGTATATATTGTATATAGTTATTGTACTTTTTGTATATAGTTTTTCTTATATTAGCTATAACTTTATTTTTTATTAGACAAAAAGGGGAAATGTGGTGATATTTTATTTCTGCTGAAATGTGATATTTTATTTGTGCTTTAATAAATAAAGCTTGCCTGGAGATCAGAGGAAATAGCAAGCCATCTTAAGTAAACAAAGAAGTCAGGAAACGGTAGCATACACCATTAATCCAATCACTTGGCAGGCAGTATCTCTGTATGTTCAAGGCCACACTGAAAACAGAGCCAGGTGTGGTGGCACATGCCTTAAATTCCAAAACTAGTTAACCATGGAGGTTTGGAGGTTTGTACAGACAGGAAGTGACAGCTGGGCAGAAAGAGGAAATGATGTAGCTGGGTGGAGAGAGCAAATCAGATGGCAGAACAGCAAGATATATACGAGTGGGTAAACAAGAAGTTGCAGCATTTGGAAGCTGCCGAGTTGGTGAGGTAAGGTTAGCTGTGGCTTTCTCTATTTCCCTGATCTCTCCCAGGCTTTCACCCATTAAAAAAAAAAAAAAAAAAAAAAAAAAAAAAAAAAAAAAGGATGATTCATTATATAAGATTTTGAGAAGACCAAATTGTCAGGCCTTCCTATTTCTCTCAAGCAAGCAATTATCTATGATATGAACTTGCCTACGGTAAAACCATTGTCTTGGACAATCCACTTTTACAAAGCATCAGAAACTAGGTGGCCTAAACATCAAACGCTTATTTTTTATAATTTAGGGGATTAGGAAGTCCAAGATTTGGTAGCCAACAATGGCCTTTTCTCTGCTCTGCAAATGACTGTATTTCATTTTGGCCTCACTTAGTGGACAATACTACAATGTCTGTTCTAAGAAGGCACAAATCTCGTTCACAATGTCTGGACTCTCATAACTGAATTGTTTCCAAAAAAACTGTCGCCTCTAACAACATCACTTTAGGGGCTAGAGTTTCAATAAATAGATTTGATGAAGATGAAGACAATCAGTCCCATAACAACCACATGTGAGGAAACAGTAGATAATTTAAAGGAGCTTATAGCTGTAAACAACTGCAAGTCAGTGAGTTCTGCCAATAACCAAATTCACTTGGAAGAGAATGCTGAGCCTCAGGGAGCTGGTAGCCACAGCCAACACTCTGATTGCAGTCTCTGAAACCCTTAGCTGTGGAATCAAGTTAAATTGTGCCCAGGCTTCTGGCTTAAAAAGCAATGCACTAAAATATGCATAGTATTTTAAATTATTGCTTGTTGTAGTTTCTTATGTAGAAATAGAAAGCTAATCTACTACACTAAACAAAAAATTATACTTAAAACTGTTTTATTTATTCATTGTATATTTATTCATTCTTTTGTATATTTGTGACAGGGCATCATGTAGCATAGGTTGTCCTCAAACTTGCTAAAACTTGCTATGTATATGAAGATGACTGAATTTCTGATCTTCCTGCCTCCACCTTGCAGGTGCTGGTATCACAAGTGTGGGCCAGTTCTATGTAATACTAAGGACTGAACATATCTCTGTGCATGTTCTGTAAGCCCTCTACTAAGTTACATCCCTAGCCTCACACTTTTATTTTTTAAAGCAATAGTTGCTCCCAACACATCCAATGAGTATATAGGATATTATTGTTTTTTTTAGGCAGTTCTTTGCTATTATTGCAATATCATAATAATAATAATAATAATCTTTATAACAGCAAAGCATCACCCAGAACTACAACAAAGCATAACATGTCAAGTCTTTACTCTTTTCTTTACAGTAACCCATTACCCAGTGAAAGAAATCTTCCAGAAAGTCAGGTAAGAATAAACCAAAATATAATTAAATACAACTATATGCATGAAAACTTTTCAATTTGGATTTACTTTAGTTAATACGTCAGCAAGGTAAAAACAAAACAAAAAAGAGCATATTCTGAAAATAAGTTCTATAACAGGGTCTAACTACCCAAAGTGTATGTAAAAATGAGAATATCCACAGTAAACTAAAATTCACTTTATTCGTGGAAAGTTTCATCTACTGCTAGAATCAGCAAACCAATGACACATGTACATTTCTTGGTGAGAGGAGACGTGGGAGTACAGGTAAATCGCCTTTTTACCTAATGATGCTGCAGGAGTGAACACATTCAAATGCCTTGTCTCCAAAGATAGAGCCACTTAATGACTGTAATCATAGCATACAAGATCCTGCCTCAAATCACATATATGCATGAAATACTCATCCTTGAGCCCACAGCATAATTGTGCTGGTCACCTATTCACTAGCACTCCTCAGAAACATACAAAGCAGTATTGCGGTGAAGTGTGTAGCTGCATGCATGAACGTTATTGCCATTCTCCCCATTGCATTATATATTTATAAATTTGCATTACACTCATTTCCATTCTTCATTTGGTGATTGTTTAAAAATAAATCTGCTTTTTACTATGTACAGATATGTCCACACAAATAATTGTAATGTTTAATTAAACTCAACTGTCATCAATAAACGCTGTCTTTCAACAGCCACATATCAGGCACTTTGTCTGTTGGAAATTAACTATAAGATTGGCTTGGCTTTTAAAGGCAGTGTGTGAGTTTCTCATTAGCCTTATTATCATTTTTGAATCATAAATATGTAAATGATGAGTTTCACACGGGAGATTTAATTCTGCACTCTTATTTCTGATTAGCTGGAGATACACTCTGGCTCTGTCAGATAATTGGTAACACTGCACACCAATAAGGCATTTCCCTACGCTTCATCAGAGGCAGTCGGAATTAGAGAAGGCAGGGCTGTTACATTTTTGACAGTTTTGTAACACCAACTTGTTAAAGTTTTAACTCAGCCATTAATATAGTCCATGAATTATTAATATAATTTTTATGTCAAGGTTCTTTTTTAAAGTTGAGATCTGAGACTAAACTAAAATGCTCTGAGAATAAACGTGCTTTCATTTTTTTTACTCATATTTTCAAAAAATGCTAAACAACAAACATCAATGTTGTTCAAGTAGCAGTTAAAAATAAACAAACAAAAAGCACAAACCATTTTGACCAGTTTCTAAGCATTATTTGCTCCCTAGCTCATAATTTCAAAATATTTGCAAACCTTTAGATGTTTGACAATGGGTAAGTCTTCATTATATTAAATTAATGTATGGGTTTTATACTGAACAAGTAGAGTTTAGTTTCTCTGTTGATAGGAAATACACACAAGGAAACCACTATACCATTTTTTTCAAGTTGTCTCATTCTGAAAATGACTGAAGTTCAGTTAGCTTTGACCTCAAGCAGTCTTAGCATTTTTCATTCTTTCCTCCATAAGCTGATATGCAGATTTTCAATCAGCTAATAAGTAACTCTCTATCTGGAATCTATCTTCTATCTTAACCTAAGCATTGATTATCATTGGAAATTTATTTAGTAAATAGACCACCACCTAAAGGAAAGTAATATTTTCAAGCATAATGGCCATAGTTCGTCATTGGTTTTGTGTCCCTTCATGTTATTCTCTAAAACGTACTTTTCTTTTCTTTTTATTTTACATTCCAACCACAGTTTCCCCTCCCACCTCTCCTCCTGTTCCCTCCCCCTACCTCCCTTCTACTCCCTCATCCATTCCTCCTTCCTCTCCATTCAAAAATGATAAGATCTCCCTTGGGAATCCACAAAACATGGTATATCAAGTTGAGGCAGGACCAAGCCCCTCCCCCCTGCATCAAGGCTGAACAAGGCATCCCACCACAGGGAATAGGTTCCAAAGTGTAGCTCACACATTAGGGACAGGTTCTGACCCCACTGCTAGGGGCCCCACAGAAGACCAAGATACACAACTGTCATCCAGATGCAGAGGACCTACGTCAGTTCCATGCCAGCTCCCTAGCTGTCTGTCCAGAGTCCAGGAGCTCCCACAAGCTCAGAAAAGGTCTTTCAAAAAGATTTTATATTCTTTAATGTTGTCCTTTAAGTGGATGGGATTCTTTATTATTGCCTTAACTTTATAGTGAAAGAAATCAAGTGTAGACTGACTAAATAATAATGCCCATAGGTAGAATAGAAAGGCCTCTATAGTATCCTCCATCTACAGGAAGCATTCCCTCATTATTGCAGATGTTTATTCATTCAGTGTCATTTTTACTCACCATGTATTTGGTTTTCACCATTGCCTTTCAAATGTATTCACTACTCAATATCTTCTCAGAACAAGATCAGTGTTCTAAATCAATTCCCAATTAAAAAGTGTTCTTATACTGACTGAAATACTTCAAAACCAATGATTTTTTAAAAGCCAATGCATATTTTCTATAGTGGTTCTTATTTTTCAAAAAAGTCATTTATTTTTAAAACTTAGGACACATTTAGTGTTGAGTGAAGAACGTTTGTGTTGTGGGTGAAATATCACATATTCCTTTTATGGGTTTTTGTTTTTTCCATCCCTAGGATTCATTCATTCATAGTTTCTTATTCTCAACCTACAGAAAATTTCTGTGAAAGAGAAGTAAGCTATTAGATAGAAAACAGATTTTGTACAAAATTTAATTCTAATTGTCCCCACAGAGTTGACTAGAGAACATTGCCCTTAATCAATCTTGCACTTATATACTTCCACACGTTTATTTGAGTCTACAGTAAGTTATGAAAGAAAATAAAAACAGCAGAAAATGTGATGAGTTTTACAAAACTGAGAGATGCTTAAATATGCAGAATGCTGTATATGAGACATTTAAATCAATCATATAAAGACTGTATAAAAGGAAAGATAGCCAAAACCAGTGAAAGAATTTCCAGTGAGATAGATATATGGCTGTTAGACATGAGGAAACAGTTCTATGACCATAAAATATGATAGCAGAAATTCTTGCTAATTAGAAATGAATGCACACTGCTGATCTGAAAACTGAGCTCAGGTGCACTTATCTTCACACGTGAACCAGTCATATAACATAGAGGGAAATGAGAAATGAGCCATCAATTCCCAACTTAATTATCAGCCCCTGTGAGCTGCAGAGTAAGGCAGCATAGTACCATATTAACCATATGGACGATAGATCCAAAAATGACCAAGTTCAAACTCTGGCTTTACCTTTTCAGAACCATATTTTTGGTCCTGTATTCTCATTAACAAAATAGAACAAATAAAGACCACTTAACATAGTGTTAATAGGACTAAATGAGATAATGAAAGGATATTATTAATAAGCACACTTAGCAGACAGCATTATTTTTTAATTTTCTTGATTACAAAGAAATACATTCAAAAATTCAAATACAAAATCTTTCCTTTACATATACATATGGATATACATATATATGTGTATAAATATTGTATTGTAATTAGCTTAAAACCACACCCTTTTAAAAAAGTAATATTGACAAGGTAATTTTGTGTGTAATCTCACAGATTTATTTTTTAATTGACTAAAATAGATGATTTATTTTTCAACTATATTGATTTGAAAAGCTATATGACTGAAAGAAATTACCAGGGTCAGAGTTTGAAAGGGTCCAAAAAAACCCTGCTTCTTATATGAAAAAGACTGACTCAAATGAGTAAAGGAACCAAAAGAGCAAACCACAAAGAACCCAATATAAAATTGTGTTAAATCTAAGATTATCTTGTTGGTTTTTCCAGAGATTGTCATAATTTAGGGTTGCTAGATTAATAATTAGCACTTCCTCGGTCTGATTGTTATCCTTTTTCATTCTCAAAGTGTCCCAGCATGGGCAACAACATGCTGAAGTTTGTACTGAAGACTGTCACTTAGCTTTGGGGCTGCTTTCCCTTTCTAATTAGAGATTCTATCATTAGATAGACATAGTTGTTTCTGACAGGCAGGCTCGATCACCTAAGGCATTCCTAAGGAGTGACCTTACTCCAAGGAGGTTACAACAAACAGAAGTTGAGCAGAACGTTCCTGCTGGCCTAGTTCTGAAGGGAAACATGGCAGAGGGGCTATGTGACACATGCCTCAGATTTCCCTGGTAACCAATTTGATAACTCCCTCCACATCTATATGGAAGGAATAAGAGAAAGCACGGGGCAAGGGAATTTATTACTGAATGGCAATCAATGTAGAGTCACCCATCATGGAACAGATTATCTGTCCTCCTGAAGGGAATCTGGCTTTCAGTCTTGGACGTTATCCAATAAAGTTTGCTAAAGCCTAAGTATTAACTTCTATCATATTGTAAAATGTGATCCAGGTTTTTATTACACTATTTGTTAAAGAAAGAGGAAACATATGTAAATATAAGTCAAATGAAACATACTTACAAATAGATGTTTCAATAAATCTTTATATTCTTTTATCAGTGTGGCTGAAGATGAAAGAAACATTAAAGGTCTATAGCCATTCCTTACCTGAAACTGTTTGATGATTTGTTTATGGAATTCATTGGGTGATTCAAGGAACTTACTGCATTACAACAAAATCACAAAAATGAGAATAGGCCAAGGTATTATGAACAGTGACAAGTTCTTCACAACTGTTGAATTATGATATCTAAGAGATCTGTTTATACAGAAGACTGGACATCAGTCATGTCCCATTAAAGAAGCTAAAAAACTATAACCGAAGCTGAGGCTACCCCAACCTCTGTTACCACCCCTAAAATTAAGCCATCCAAATCCAACCAGCCTTGATTTTCTTTGACTATGAAGAACTGAAATACAAAGTGGATGTGGTACTCAGAAGCCAGCATTGCAGAGCTTTGCTTCGTGTTAGCTGTCTATTACTTTGTACTAAAATGCAATGTCTCCCTCATCACTATTGACAGGAAATATCAGCTCCCTACAGCATCAGTGAAGCTGGGCTGATCTCCCATAGCTGAGGCTGCTATGAACCACAAGTGCTGTGATCTAGTGCTTTGTCTCAGAGGCTAGGTTTCCCTTATATAACTGTTCCTGTGCTGAGAAGCTGAATCCAGAGAAGAATAAAGAATAAGTCATCACAACTTTATAATGCTTGTACTAGAAGCTCTGAGATATTGTTTAGCAATTAAAGACCCATCACTGACAGAAACAGTCTCTTGTTCAGAAAAGTGAACATACCCATATGGAAGGGAGAACATTCCCCCTATGGAGGGGAGAGAATCTTTAGCCTCCAGGTACACAGACTTTGCTGTTATTTTCTTCTTTTATTTGATTGTGATAAGAACAATTAATATTGAGTCTACCTCCCAACCAAACTTTAAGTACAGGACAGGTGTGGTGGTTCATGCTCTTAAACCCAGGACTCACAAGACAGAGGTAGTTGGATCAACGTAAACTCAAAACTAGCCTTGTCTACATAGCCTTTTCCAGGCCATCTGGGGTTCCATAACAAGATTCAGTCTCAATAGAAAATGAAGAGGGGGCCGTATGCTTTGTGTTACATCTCTAGCACTAACACCACTAGTATGACTGAAATTTAATGCCCACTGCATGTACAGCATTATGTCTATACCTGGTGCCCACAGACACCAGAAAAAAGACATAGGATCCCCTAGCACCAGTTACAAACTGTTGTGAGTCCCATGTAAGTGCCGGGATCCAAACCCCATATCTCCACAAGAACAACAAGTACTTATGCCATCTATCCAGACCTCAACCTTCTGATTTGTAAAAAGTTGTTGATGTGTATACATAACACAAAATGGATTTTGAACACAAGCAGTTTACCTAGCACAGTCTCATCCAGCAGGGGGCTGCCTTTCTTTACTTCAAGGGTAACTCTCTCCTCCTGTAAAACAAGTCAGCCATATTCTGCTCTCCTTGATGTCCTTAGTTAAGAAACTGAACTATGTCTGTGAGGATTTGAATGGAAAATATCCCCCTAATGTTCCAGTATTTGAACACTTGGTTCTTAGTTGGCGATGCTGCCCAAGGAGATTTGAGAGATGCAGTTTTGCTGAGAAAATGTCACTGACTTTGAGAATGTAAAACTTCCCAGTGCTTCTGATTCCATCTTTCTGTTTCTGCTTGCACTGGGAATTGGAACCAACCTTTTGGCTTTTTGCTTGTGCCTGCAGTTTGCAACCAATGCTTCCCTGCCATGGTAGACTTGTATCCCTCTGAACCATAAGTCCAAATAAATTATTTCTTCTATTAAATTGCCTCGATGTCTTATCACAGCAACGTAAAAGTAACTAATGTACTGCCCTTGTCCTATGTTATGAATTCTATCAGAAGGTTTTTTACATATCATAAATTAAATCCTTTTTCTTATCAGACTGATATTGTTCATTCTATGAGCAAAATTCAGTAGCCAATTTATAAGGCAACAGTATGCTAACTACTTAGGAAGCAACTATAGGACTATATTGTCTTTCATTTATGAACAAAGATACATTTTATTGTGTCTCCCATAGTACAAATGGTTTTTGACTTACCATTATTTGAATCTATTTTTTTCAGCTTATGTTAGTATCAAAGTAATATGCATTCAATAGAAACTTTCTTTCAAATTTCACTTTTTGTTATTTTCACATTCTAGCTACCTTTGAACCACAAACTCTTTTTTGTTTGTCTGTTCATTTGTTTTGTTTTTCAAGACAGGGTTTCTCTGTGTTATAGCTCTGGCTGTCCTGGAACTCACTTTGTAGACCAGACTGGCCTCAAACTCACAGAAATTCACCTGCCTCTGCCTCCTGAGTGCTGAGATTAAAAGTATGTGTTATCACCGAATAGCATGAGCCATAAACTCTTAATAATGCTACTTAGCAGCAGTTAGTCACATCTCCCAAACAGCCACGTGGTAACAGGGACAAGCAACTGAAACTCCACAGCACTGCTTATAAGGCATTGAATTCTGAACATTCTACATAGTGGATATATTTTCAGTTTACTATGGGCTTATCAAAATATGACATAATTGGAAGCAGAAATGCATCTGTATCTCTCTTGAGTACAATAATAGCACTTGGAAAATCTTGGTCAATACCAAATTAACTAATTGTCAAGGAAAAAATAACCTACTCACAAATCAGTTTCAGAAAATGGAAGAGTGAACTTTTTTCTAAAAAAAAAATCATTTTAAGGAGTGTTTTCAATCCAGCACTGACATGACTAAGCCCACATAATATTTAAATGTTTTCTCCAATGGGTATTTTTATCTCCTCAAGCATAATTATTAGACAGCACAAACATGACTAAGTGAACGTTTGCTTTCATCTTCTATTATTTTTATTTTAGAATCACAAAGCATCAGGGGACCTTTCTTTCTGTGTTACTAGTTGGTTGCTTCTATACCCTGCTGCTATTAGTCCCAAGGAGAGAAATGTGAAGTTTCTATAAATGACTTTGTCAATTTTATTTAGAAATCCAGAGTTTCAAACTGACACCAAACGAGGCAAACTCCAAATTCTATTGAACTTCACCCTCAAATGTATACCTTCAGGGGGATTTTCTCATACAAAGAGAAGAGAGTAGGCACACAGAATTGTTTTCTAAAGCATAAGATGATTTCCCTTGCTTCTGGTGCCACCTGTGTAATGGCAACAATTTCAAAAGAGATATTTGAACTTCTCCATTTTGTTTTTGTTAAATGGGTTCTCCAAAGAGATAAATAGTTTTCTAATGTGTTAGATAAAATAATCTATTTTTCTTGTTGTACTTATTGGGCTATGTTACTTAATATCTGAGTAAGATCTGTCACATTGGGATAACTAAAATATTAGCAGAGCACATATAATTGGTAGAAGCATAAAAATAAATAATTTGTATCTGGGTTAAATAAGTGGATTTAATTGCACAACAGTATAAGCAAGAATGTGACTGAAATTTTAAAAGACAACAATTTAGAGAAAAGGTGACAGGAAGGGAAACAAATATATATCAAAAAGGGGATGACAGGCAGCCTTCAAGTCCAATTCAAGACTGAACAGAAATATTAAACCAATGTAGGGCTTCTGTAATAGTGGTACCTCTCAGAGCAGTATGGAAGGTATGGAGATTGAAAGAAGTGATCCAACAAGCTCAGTGGCGGAGATGAGACTTCAAATTGCCTTCTGGAACATTTTAATGTGCTCGTGTCTGTGGGTAATATTTGTCATTTGCATCTGCTGAGATTTTAAATTTGGTTGGAGAGAAAAGCAGACCAGGTAATCCCATAATATCTCACAGTAATACGTCACCACTTCCCCAGCAAGCATCACCCAGCCTTCCCTCATGTTTATTCTAGCCTTGCACCACTGTAACTGCAACGGGTTTAATAGATCTTCCCCACGATGCTGGGAATCTATATCCAGACCATCTTGCCTCTGACCTTGTCCTCTCAGATCTATAACTGGAGTAAGGCTTGCATACCAAGTTCTGTCTTCTTTTTCTAGATTTTTTTTTAGAGGTTTCTGAAAATCTCTCCATTTTGTTAGGATACTGCTCTGCTTTGTTCAAGACAGTCTTCTATCACAGGGAGGCTAGCAGGCATCGGTTTTCAGCTACATGAACCAACACTGGGACTTGCTGGGAGTTTGAACTCTGCATGTTTCCATTGTGGCTGCCACATTGACCTGGTGTATTTTGTCTACTTTCTCATCATCATGCACAGCTAGGTCATGACAAGGATATTGAGAGAAGCTTTCCTGAACCAAGAAACGGGAACCATACTCATTTCTCTAAAATCCATTACTTTTCATTAATGGTGTGTTTAGCTTTAGAGAGTATCCCACACATAGGAAACCCTGCTAGTCTCTCTTTTCAGTTTATTGCTTTACCTTAAGATTATCACAAAGGCACAAGAGTATCTACTAAATCTTGAATGTCTCACCAAGCTTCTATAAGAAAAGTTTTATGAAGGAAATACATCTAGGGTTAGCTATTACTATTGTTGTCATTATGTAATTGATTATTGTACATGTAGTTGGTGAATATTAACTGAAGTCATCCTCAAAGAAGCTTTAATGGGTGGGCTTATTTTCTGCCTCCCTTGAAAATGTCAAAATGATAAACAGAGATCAGAGATGTTGATTTAGAAAATCTTTTGTATATAAGCTCATGGAGCCAAAAGTCAAAACTTAGGGCATGTGACAACAGCATTATGTGAGTTATATTCCCTCTAAACTGTAAGACCTCTACAAGTGACCACATGTCTTCACTCTTTGCCAAAATCTGCTTTATATCTACCACCTGTCATTTTTTATGTAATCCAAATTTTACTCAAATTGTATCTAACACTGATATCTTATATAAATTGAAATATTTGGATCTAATGAATTCACAATAAATACAAAAATACCCCTTTTAGTGTAACATGACACTAAGTT
The DNA here is from genome assembly GCF_049852395.1 of Peromyscus maniculatus bairdii. NCBI lineage: Eukaryota > Metazoa > Chordata > Mammalia > Rodentia > Cricetidae > Peromyscus > Peromyscus maniculatus. The sequence continues at coordinate 111,621,474 of NC_134853.1, forward strand.
AGCATTAGACATGTGTGAGCTCACTTAGACTCTGCTCTTGATGAGTGTGTATGTGTGTGTGTTTGCATGAAAGAAAAAGTAAAAGCAATTTCTAATACTATGTGTCTGAATTCATGGAATACCAGCAAATCTACAATACCGATAACTCACAGGGTAAGAATCTCACACACTTTTAGACATGGCTGTTCCCAACATCATTTGTGATGAGCAGCTGTTGCTATACCGTAACATTTATACTGAGGTAGCGAATGTCATCCTCTCGGCAATCATACTTCAGTTCACAATTTTAATCATTTTCCCATCATGTTAAAAATGACCCAGGGGTAAGGAAAAGTCTATTTAACAGGTGAAAAAGTGAAGGCTTGGAAAACTAAAGTAACTGACCTAAGTTTAGTGCTGAAGCAAAATCAGATTGTCCATAAGCCAAGTAGTCTGATGACATGAGTTTATTATAGCATCCTAAAATAAACTTTTTGAACTATGTATAATTATTTGAAAACATGCTGTGTTTTTCAGATTTTTGTTACTTTGTATTACTTTAATAAAATACTTTTAAATCCTTTACTGAATAAATTTTTCAAAACCTAACTAAAATGAAGTATAGCATCTTGACCACCAGGGGGTGCAAGCCCCAGCACTGTCCTGAATTGTTTCTTGGGACTCTGCAGGTCTTCCAGTTTATATTAGTCTTGTGGTCTATGAAAGGCAAGGAATCTCTATGGGAAAGCGTGGAGTAATCCAGAGGGCCTTGTATATCAAAGGTCAACATCCCTTTGAACCACACCTGATGGTAAATGTGTGTCTTTGAGTTATGAAACTTGATTGAGGACTGACAGAATGTGATAAAAAGAAATCAAAGAAATGGAACCTCTACTTTCTCTACACTATTTTCAACATTATAAAATTTGAAAGAGTCTGTCAGAACAGTTAGCCACAAGGGCTCTCAAGGTATTGATTTGGAGAGAAAATTCCTCTTGAGAGACAACCTGGTGGATTTTAATGATGAGCACTTGCAAAGGTGATCTGGTAGGCTATCATGTCAACTCATGCAAATTGCTAGGAGTAGGGTCCACATCCAAGACAAGGCACACCACAGATTGCCTTGCATGACTTTGCTTCTGAAAGCCCTGTTTGTATATCTAGAAATTATCTGAGAGCTTGTTTCCTCAGAGGCATGAAGCAACTATTGTCCTATCCCTCCGTCAGCTTCGTGTGAATCTTTCTGCTGTCATGCAGATCGTCAGCATGCTCCACAATTATGAAGAGTCTCTGATTGTAAAATAAAATAATAAAAAGAAAAATCAGGAGGAGAGTGCCTGGGGTGAATTTATAATGCATTTAAAGTGTGAAGCTGTCCATTTAACCCTTAACAATATTCATTTTCTTCACAGTGTGCAAACCTTGTCAGGAGTTTGAAAAGCTATGAATTTAAATAACCTTAAGCAGCCTGAAAAATGAATAATTTGATAGGTATATCTGGCAGATGGTTGAAATGTCTAAGTTTTTTTTTCTTTTCTTTTTTCCCTGAGAATATGCTACAGGGTTTCTGCCAAACTTTAGGTTGTAAGGGAGGAAAATTCAAACAATAAATGCTTTATATTTGCAAAATATGAACCCTAAGGTAGCAGCCAAGGAGAAGAGTAGCCAGTCCCTTCTCCCCTGGGCTTTACCAGGATGGCCTAAGCAGCAAGGGCTTTTCTTGTTTTATTTGTTTTTGATGATTTATTTCACCTTGTCAGAGATAATATTGAATCTGAGATTAAAATCAATGGCTGTCCTCTGCCTCTCCATTGTGTCTTTTTGTTTTTTAAAGCTTAATATTTATTTCAATATTGATATGGATTCCAAGGACTAAACAAACATTTTGATTGGCATCTCATTGAAGGGACACTAGTGAGAAGCAGCACATTTCTTTTTCCCTCAGGCTATTGTTATGTGTGCAGTCACATACCTTATCTTTTGCAAATACCTGGGGGAAAATATCTAAAAATAATATTGTAAAGACAGGCCAACACAAACCTTTAACCAAATCCATTTATTACAGAGCAGTATCATGACCAGAGGTATAGGTTACATGTCAAATAGATTCCTCAGTAACATCTGCTGCTCTAATAGATAACCTTGACATAAGGATGCCTAGGAACAGGTTACATTTGAGAACCCAGGAATATATGCTCAGGGCTCCCTCCTAAAGCAACCAACTAAACAAAAATAACAATGTCAGGAAGGAAGAAGATATTTTAACTAAGAATCAAGAATATACTAAGGATGTCAAGCTACTTCAGTGGCTAAAAACAATTGCCAAATGCAGTGGTGTGTACCTGTTATCCCACCATTCCAACAGTGAAATAGGAGGCAGAGACAGGAGAATCATCTGGAAGCTCACAGGCTAGCTGTGATGTAATACACAGCCAAGCAGAAACAAGAAAGATCTTGCCTCAGCAAGGTGGAAATAATGAATCAGCTCCCCAGAGTTGTCCTCTGATGGTCACATACTACACACACACAAACACACACACACACACACACACACACACACACACAATACTACACTTAATACAATAATATGAATAACCATTAACTTATTAGCTCAAGGTTCTGTTGTCCTTCAAAGGATATCTACAAAGGAGAAATATTCAGGAAGTCTCAAGACATAAAAGTCCAATTGGTTCCCAATACAGTAATCAGCCTTTCATAAATACCCTAGAGTTGAGACAGTTGTAAAATTAGTAGATACAGATGTAATATTCTTAAAAGTCAAAATAATTCATCTACATGATTTATTCAAACTCCACATTCTAACAATGAGGTCATGAGGAAATTAAGTCATCCAAACAGCAACAAAAATTAAAATACAACTCCAGATTTGAAAGGTCCATCTTATTGTCAATGTTAATGATGTTCATGTAAGTTGGTCTATGTACGCAAAGATCAGTGACCCTGAAACAGAGTCATTGGATCTGAGGTTACGGGTAGTGTGAGCTGCCCGACATGGGGACATCACTTTAGGTTCTCTAAAAGAGTAGTACACACTCAATCACTCAGCCATGTCTCCAGCTTACTTTTCTAACTTTTACCCTTTTATTAGAAATGTTTGGTTTCTCATACAATGTATGCTGATTACAGTTGACCCTCCCTCTACTCCTCCCACTTCCTTCCCACCTCTCCTTCCATCCAGATCCACTCCCTTTCTGTCTCTCAATAAAACAACAACAAAAACAGACTCCTAAGAGATAACAATAAAATGTAACAAAATAAAGTATAATAAGATAAAATAAAACTCATCACATCGAAGTTGGACAAGGCAATTCAACTAAAAAAGAAAAAAAAAAAGAGCCCCAAGAGAAAAGGCACAAGAATCAGAAACCCACTCTTTCATAGACTCAGGGGTTCAGTGCCTTTGTCCACACACAAAGTTTCAATGTATTTTAAAAGCCTTTATGAACAATTTTTAGATTTGCTGCATCAAAACATGGTCAAAATTGACTATATCTTATTTTAAAATTGACTATGAAATAATAAGTAGAAAGTTGATTGACACATATTTGCTTTTATTTTCTTCATTATTAATGTCTTTAATTTAAGTTCACCATTTCAAAGCATTTTTTCAGTTGAAAATGCCATTTTTAATAATTTGCATTTGGTGACTATGAAACACTCACTCTCCATCTTGATAAGGTTTCTCTTCTGCCACTGGAGAGATACCACAAGGAAAGCTGCTTAATCAAACACTTACTTATCATTAAATCACTGCAAAGCATTATTAGGGGATATAACAGGATTCCTGATAATATTAAAGGAATGGGTCAGAAAACATTTTGCTTCTATTTGAAATTTTTTTTGTTTTATTAAAAGAAAATGACATAAGTAAGAAAAGAAGATGGTTTAACAAATGGAACACCATATAAAAAGACATGAAGATATTTTAAAGGGACTAAGCATATGTGAGGAATTTCAATTAGGGTCAATGAGTTACGGACCATATGATAAAGGGGAACAAATTCAAGAGTCCAGCAGATGTAGACTAGATTATGTAGATTTTTATAATGAGAAATTGATTCTGTTCCTTTTTCTAGAGACGTGCACTATGCGGAAGGACAAACATAGTACAAATTTCATGCCTTGTACTAAATGTGCTGCCTTCATCTTCTTTTAAATTGCACTCGTGAGACACCATAACCAAGGCAACTTACAGAAGAAAGAATGTATTGGGAGCTCACAGTTTCAGAGGATGGGTTCATGACCACCATGTCTGGGAGCATGGCACCATGCAGGCAGGCATGGCACTGGAGCAGTAGCTGAGATCTTGGATTCTTATCTTCAAGTAGGAGGCAGAGAGAATTAGCTGGTAATAGTATGGACTTTTAAACCTCAAAGCCCATCCACAGTGTCATACCTCCTTCAACAACGCCACAACTCCTAGTCCTTCCAAACAGTTCCACCCACTGAAGACAGCATGTTTCAATATAAGAACTTATGTGAGCTGTTCTCATCTGAGCCATTACAATGTATAATTTATTTTTCACCGTATTTCCATTACCACTATCCGAGCCTAAAATTATCCACACTTCTTGCCCAATGACCCATGTTTAGAAATATAAGCAGTCTGTATATTTGTGATCACTTACCACACCTATGTTTTCACATACAGTGGAAGCAAGACTGAATTACTATAATAACTCATCGGCACAGTACTTTCACCTGGTCAGTATGTGTTTACAAACAGAAAACAGCTAGGGAGACATTGGAAATTCAGAAAAGAAAGGCCAGGGAGTGGATTAACATGAATGCCTGGCTTCCTCAGCTTCCCTGGGCACTCAAATTACTAAGATAAAGAACAGATACAATCATGTGCTGCATGAGAATGCACACAAATTAACGCTCCAGTAATACTCAGTTTCCTGCACTGTGACCAAGAGTCTGAGAAAAACAAGTTGAAGGAAGAGTAACTTGTTTTGTCACACAATTTCATGTGACATCGACATGCAGGACTGCCTAAGTCCATTGCTAGGAGCCTGATCTGAGGCAGAGTGTGGTAGACCGATCATAGTGGATCAAAGCTACTAATTTGTGGAGGCTAGGAAACAAAGAGAAATAGAGAGAAGAAAGGACCCAGAAAAAAATAAACCATTTGAAGACATACTGACAATGATCTACTTTGTCCAATCTTCCCCTTCTTCCACAGTTTTTACTGCATTCACAGAGTCCATTCAGTTATAAATCTATCAACATTTAGGGCTTGAGCCATATACTACCCTGTTCCCACCTATGAACATTGCACTGGGGACCAAGGCTTCAACATGTGAGCTTTTAGGGAACATTTCATACCTTTATACTCAAATCATACTACTCTGTCCCTGATACCCAAAGTCTTGCGTCCATACTTTTAAGGAGTATATATTTTTGTCCAACTCTGAGGCCCCTGAAATCTCAGAATTTCTAGAATTTCTCAAAAGTCTAAGTTCAAAGACTCCACTGAGACTCAAAACAAGCAATTATCTGTGGGGTCCTTTCAAATGCACGAAGTAAATCACATACTTACAACATACAATGATGGAAGGTACACATTCCCAATCTAAAACAGAGAAATGAGAAACTACCAAGAAGTATCAAGACTTAAGCACAGTGGGGCAACATTAACTCTTGTAACTCTGTGACTGCCATCCGTGGAATATGGTATGAGCTCCAAGGGGCTTTGGCAGTCCGAATTAAGTCCCTTGTCACCTCTTCCTTCTAAGATTGTCTCTGCTGTCTGTCTGTAACGTCCCACAACATGCAGTCTACTTTTTTGTTACTTCTAACCTCCTAGGATCTCTTTTGAAACTTCAACATCATTCTTATAGCTTTAATGTTATTAAGTGTGCTGGACAGGTTATTTTTGTTTTTGTGACCTTGACACAAACTAGAGTTATTTGGAGTGAACTTCAATTAAAGAATTGTCTCTATCAGATTTTCCTGTGGGAGCATCTGAGTAACATTTTCTACCTTTTTGGTTTGTTTGTTTTTTGTGACAAAGTTTCTCTGTGTAACATCCCTAGCTGTCCTGGAACTCAGTGTGTAGACCAGGCTGGCCTCGAACTCTCAGAGATCCACCTGCCTCTGCCTCCTGAGTACTTGGATTAAAGGCATGTACCACCACACCCAGCCTGGAATATTTTCTTGATTGATGATTGGTATGTAGCTAAGGACTTGTTCATAATTTAAGGTACCACCCCTGGACAATGGTACTAGATTGTATAAAAAAGCAAGTTTAGACCACCACAAGGCAAGACAGTAAGCAGCATTTTCCATAGCCTCTGCTTTGATTTCTGCCTCCAGATTCCTGCTTGAGTTCCTGTTCTGACTTCCCTTCATGATGGACTGTGACACATAAACCAAATTGTTTTGGTCCACATTTTATAGCAGCATCTGAAAATCATATAGGACAATATCCTTTCAGGGACTCCCTTTAGGAACCTGGACCCTTTCACACATTCCCTGGCCTCCTAAGCTATCCTTTGAAATCTTTGAAAGGTAGAATTCTCTATGACACTAAAACTCCTGTATTCTGCATACCTGTAAACATCATATGGCTGATGCCAAGATCTACTGCCTACTTAAAAAGTAGCTGGGCCCTCCTAGTTCTCAGATGCATGGCCTCTGGATGACCAGATAGCTCAAAACAATGAAGCAAATATTGAGAACAAGCTATCTAGGCATTCCTGTGAAAACAGAGTGCCTCAGTTAAAGTATTTCCTACTCTAGAGAAAAAGTTTCAAATGAATTACACTAACAAACCTTTAAACAGATATTAGATGAGTTTGTGTTGATTTCTGATTTGCCTTCAAAGTATCTTTCCTGTTGTCCTGGTGTAAACAACTGCTTGACTTACTTTCAAAACATTTATCTCCAATTCGCAGTAGAGCCTCTGACTTCATGAGGATGACCTTTTCTTTCAAGATTCCTTTGTGTTTTGGTTCCTTTAAGATTAAGCAGTCAAAATCTCAGAGGGGGAAATTGAGGCAGGATAGAAAGAAGGAAATTACTGGGCCTGGGGACAGAAGAAGAGAGGGAAGCCCCTCATTCTGGAAGCCTCTATCCAGCTGAGAAGCATCAGTTCTAGCACAATCAGCATTTGCTATAAAGGCTATTCACAAAATTACTGTTCCTTTTATACAGAAATATTTCATAGTCAAGTAGAGGTTTCAGACCTAGATGTACATGACTTTGGGTAGGGCTTCATTGCATTCCTCAGACATTGCCTAAGGATATCAAATAAAAACTGGAGAGATGGTTCTGTGGGTAAGAAGACTAGCTACTCTTCCAGAGGACCCAGGTTCTGTTCCCAGCACCTATATGGAAGTTCACAACCATTTGTAACTCCAGTTCTGGAAGATTGGTGCCCTCTTCTTGCCTCTGGGCACTGCATTCATGTGGTAAACAGAATAGACATGCAAGCAAAACACATATACACATAAAATAATAATTTATATAAAGAAAAATAATCTCTTGGAAGGCAGTGGCAGGCAGATTTCTGTGAGTTCAAGGCCAGCCTGGTCTACAAAGAGAGTTCCAGGAAAGGCGCAAAGCTACACAGAGAAACCCTGTCTCAAAAAACCAAAAAAAGAAAAAAAGAAAGAAAGAAAAAGAATCTCAAAAAGTAAAACTTAAATTTGTTTATAAGAAAGAAACTCTAGCTTCTTGTGTGCCTGGGGCTAGGTTTTCCCTTTATCAGTGGTAGCCTTTAGAACTACTCAGTGATATGACAGTAACTTCAAATTCCATCATATCCTAACTCTGACTACTGTAAAAACAGTGAACTGCTACTAGTCCTTGAGAAGCTCACACCATGCCCTTAAGAGTGCCTTAGTTTCTTCTATACTTTCTCTTTCTCCTGACACTCATGCTTAAGCCTATATTAAAATATCTTCTTTATACTCATTACATTTGTTATTTAATAATTATGTAAATGATTATTTTTGCCACTACCTCTTTTATTTCCTTGACATCTGTGACAAGGCCCTTTCTTAAAGCTGCCAGTTATATTATATATATATATAATGTATAAATAAATAAATAAATTTCTCAAACTGATGTAGATAGATTCCAGTTAAGCATAGTTTTAACTGACATATTTTGGGATAATGAGATAGCTCAGTGTGCAAAAGTACTTACCTCTAAGTCTGCCGATCTGAGATCAATCTCAGAAGCTCACATGGTAAAAAGAGAGAAACGACTTCTGTAAGATGACCTGTGAGGGACAAATAGCCAAACGAATGGAAACACATGAACTATGAACCAAAGGCTGAGGGGCCCCCAACTGGATCAGGCCTTCTGAATAGGTGAGACAGTTGATTGGCTTGATCTGTTTGGGAGGCATCTAGGCAGTGGTACCAGGTCCTGGGCTCATTGCATGAGTTGGCTCTTTGAAACCTGGGACTTATGCAGGCATGCTTGGCTCAATCTGGGAGGAGGGGACTGGACCTGCCTGGACTGAGTCTATCAGGTCGATCTCAGTCGGCCTCAGGGGAGGCCTTGCTCTGGAGGAGGTGGGAATGGGGGGGTGGGCTGGGGGGAAGGGGAGGGGGGCAGGAAGGGGGAGAACAAGGGAATCTGTGGCTGTTATGTAGAACTGAATAGTACTGGAAAATAAAATAAAATAATAATAAAAAAATTTACAAAAAATAAGATGACCTGTGATTTCCACATGTGTGCTATAGTACTCAAGCATTCACACATATGCACATGCATATACACACAAGTAAATAAATAAATACAGACATACAGACATTAAATAATATAAAAACATAGTTTTTTTAAAGCCTTAAAAATCAACATACATTGTGAAATATTAGCATTTAAATCTACTAGAAGGGAATCCAGTAGAGAGAAAATTGACTGTGAGGAACCTCCCTCTGCTCTTTTTCTAGTTTTACAGATGATCTTTCTACAATGGGAACTATATTTGGGAAGATCTTGTCTAAGCTTCAGGTTGTTCATGGTATCCAGGACAGACTACTTTACAGGTCACTGGAGGCTCTGCTCTGGGTGCTGCTGAACCTTATTTCCTTATCCAAGTTATGAAGTCCTTTCCAAACTGTTTCCAATAAACAAAAGGATCCATGCTGTACATTTGTTTAGGTCCCTTCCTAAGTTGAGGGACATCATGAGCATTTTCTAAGATTTAACAGACTTTTTCCCAATTGACTACAACTTTGAAACATATTGTGGATCTTAATCAGACTATACAGTAATGTCAGCAGATTTTGTGATAATATTTTTCCATTCATTTTAAGTAAAAAAAATTCAAGAATTTTTGAGTATAGATGGAACTTATGATGGGATGCCTATTGATATTTTTTGGTGGTAAAAATTTACTTAACTTCAGACACAATACTAGGGGTCAGAAGGAATAGAATTGGGAGGATTAGAATCTCCACTCTGTACCCTTGATGAAGTTAAAATCCAGAACTATAAACTCTGAATTTTTACTTTAATAGTTAATTTATTATGATGCTCTTCTATGTACAGATATAATAAAATAGCTATGTAACAAGCTTATTTTCAATACTGAGAATAATTCAAAATAAATAACAGAAAGCATGAGTCTAAGTAAATATTTTAAAAAATTATTTTGATTAATTAACTCTATCTTTCTCTAGTAAATTACACCAAAGTGGAGGGGGGAGAGAAAAGGAAAGGAAAGAGAAGAAAACAAAGTAGAACGAAGGGAAGGATGGGAGAAAGGGAGTCATGGGAACACAACACTTAGATTAGAAAGGCACCATTTTATGTACAACTATGTTTTAATAATCAATATCCAAAAGTCAAAATAGATTATTTTAGATGAAAGCACTTCTCTACCTCATTTCACACCTGAAGAATTAAAGTTTTTCTGCCCAAATAATGTGACTTTAAAAGTCATTCTGCTGGCTGTAACTATCAGGATAAAGCGACAGGGTGTTTCCAGTGCCTGCTTGGATGCCTTACACATGAATTGAGCCTCAGTTTAAAAGATAATAATATATATTCTGCATCATTTAACAACCAACATTAGAAAGAAGAAAAAGGCTATAGAAAATAGCCTTGATATTCCTTCTTTCCTACATGTGCGCACACACACACACACACACACACACACACACACACACACACACACACACACACCAAGTAAATAGTTCTCTTGTAATTTGTGATTTAGTGGATAAGGAGAAAGGAGAATTATGTTGGATACCAGTTTCATTTTTCTCCATTGCTTGTTTATTTTTTCTCCAGCTGTGGGTGTTGCAAGATTCACAGATTTTAGTTGCATTTCCCAACATGAGAAGAGCTATTCTTTTGTGTCAGTTTAGTACTTGAGAACAATATGTGTTGTATGGAGACCTTCTAAAGTAGTGTGACATATGAAACTTTGATCTCTAAAAAATATCAAGATCAAAGTTTTCTATGCTTTGGACATAAATCTCAGCTAAAGTGAAGTGATAATAGTCTAGTCAAGAAAAAATAACCTGTTACAAATGCTTTTGAATTGGTGTTACTATATGTGGTTGGTGCACTCCTGAATTAATTAATCGTTTCTTTGAACTTCGATATTCTGCTGTCACTAGGTTAGGAGTAAACGCCAATCACTGTTTATGCATTGAAAATTCATCTCAAGAACTAAAATTTGGTAAATGAAAAGAAAAACAGTGAAACTTTGTAACTATAGAAAACAACCTGTGGAGAAAGTCCACCACACAGCAACATGGACATACAGGCTTGATATCCCTACTCTTCTGAACTGAAATATGCTCATCTGAAATAGAAGTCTGAATTTGTGGCTGATAGTTTATAAGTTAATTTGGTTGTCAGATGCTCTAATTAGTGTCATTATTTATGTGAAACCAGGAAGACTGAGCTTGAACCACAGATCCTCCAGTTACCAGATACTTGAACTTGAGCCAGTTAGATGACCTCCAAACCACAGATGTTCCACTTACAAAATGGGACTGTTAATGGCAGATATGATCTGAGCTTGTCACAAGTATTGATAACAGTTGTAAAGTATTTCCCTCGGTGATTGATTGTGCGATGCTCCCTATTCCTAATTTATTAGCGTGTTACTTAGATTTTAAAACTACCTAAACAGTTCAAGCTAAGCAACTGTCTCGCTTATCCAGAGGGCCTAGTCCAGTACCATGGGGGCTCCTCAGCTATTGGTCCACAGTTCATGTGTTTCCACTAGTTTGGCTAGTTGTCTCTGTACTTTTTCCAATCATGGTCTCGATATCTCTTGCTCATAGAATCCCTCCTCTCTCTCATCGATTGGACTCCTGGAGCTCCACCTGGGACCCGGCCATGGATCTCTGAAACTGCTTCCATCTGTCACTGGATGAAGGTTCTATGATTTCAGTTCGATCATTGCCACTAGTCTATGGTGGAGTCATCTTTGTGGATTCCTGGGGACCTCCCTAACACTCTGCTTCTCCCTATTCCCATGGTGACTTCGTTTATCATGGTATCTCTTTCCTTGTTCTCCCACTCTGTTCCTGATCCAGCTCTAACCTCCCTCTCCCCTAAGCTCTTATTCCTCCGTCCCTTGCCCTCCATTATCTCCCTCACTCCCAGTTTGCTCATGTAGATCTCATCCATTTCTCCACCGGCCCCCAGGCAGTGGGACTGGGACCTGTCCCTAGTGCATGAGCCAGCTTTTTGGAACCTGGTGTCTATGGTGAGACACTTTGCACAGCCTTGGTGCAGGGAGGAGGGGCTTGGACCTGCCTCAACAGAATGTACCAGGCTCTGCTGACTCCCCATGGGAGACCTTGCCTTGGAGGAGGTACGAATGGGGGATGGGTTGGGGGGAAGGCTGGGGGATGGGAGGATGTAGGACAGGGGAATCTGTGGTTGATATGTAAAATGAACAGAAAAAATTTAAAAAAGGAGAAATAAAAAGATTTTAAAACTACCTATCAAGGGCTAGAGTTTTAAAACTTGTTCTGAGAAATTATGGTAGATTTAGAGAAGATCTAATGAGATGAAGTGATGGGCCTGGGATCATCCATTTTCTGTCCCCAAATGATAATTCTTTCTCTCTCTCCCTCTCCCTCTCCCTCTCCCTCTCCCTCTCCCTCTCCCTCTCCCTCTCCCTCTCCCTCTCCCTCTCCCTCTCCCTCTCCCTCTCCCTCTCCCTCTCCCTCTCCCTCTCCCTCTCCCTCTCCCTCTCCCTCTCCCTCTCCCCCTCTCTCTCTCTCTCTCTCTCTCTCTCTCTCTCTCTCTCTCTCTCTCTCTCTCTCTCTCTCTTGCTTTCTTTTCCTTTTTATGCTATAGTCTAGGTTGGCCTACACTCTCCATCCTCCTACTCACCATTCTCCTGCCTCTGTCTCCCTAGTGATTCAATTGTAGACATTCTACCAAAAATGGCTTGTACAATGATTTACTGGAGAGTTTTAATATATTCAGAATTATTGAAAACATTACACTGCACCCCCACATATCCATCATCTAATTTCATGTGACTACTTAATCAATGTTTTACACTGTGTTTTTCTTTATACAATTTGACCTGCAAAAGACTGCTTTGATTAAATGAATTAGAAAATTATTGCCTAATAAGCTATGAACATGAACAGAAACGTGTTTCTTTTGTATCAGTTTAACTTTAAACACATGAATGAACGCCATCTATAAAAATGCATGTCAAGTTAATATCCACCTGTGCTAAGCCACATCTGTGTTCACTATCTGCAATATCACCTGAGTCATAGTAATAAATATATAAATAGCTACCAACTCAAGGTTTTCTGTGTATCACTGACCTCTCCAAATATATATGATATCCAAATGAACATAGAGTAGTGGTTCTCAACCTGTGGGTTGAGACCCCTGGGGTTGACTGACTTTTTGCAGAGATTGCCTAAGACAATTGGAAAACACATATATTTACACTAGGATTCATAACAGTAGCAAAATTATAGTTACAAAGTAGCAACTAAAATAATTTTATGGCTGGGAATCACCACAGCATGAGGAACTGTAATAAAGGGTTGCAGCATTAGGAAGGTTGAAAACCACTGGTACAGAGTAAGCAGATGAAGACAAAATGCACAAATTGAACTTTGCATTTTTTTCATCCATAACTTCTTTTAGCTTCCTTATCTCAGTAAATGACCCTGACATCTACTTAAGCAAGCAAAAACTACAATGATTATTTTCACTCTTTTCCCCTTCTCTAATTACTAATGTCAGACTATTTAACTAAAACCATGCCTCAAGTATACCATATCCATTGTTATGACTCTACAGCTCTTACCCGTTTCTAACTCATTTTTTATCCACAATCAAAGATGTCTTTTCAAAACAGAGATAAAATTGTTCAAAAGCCTCCAAAGAAATTATTGTTCCCTGACTACGATCTAAATTCTTTACAGAGTCCTGTGCTGCCTAACCTCCATCTCCTCTATCACTTTCCCCTTATTGACTGAACTCACAATACCTGACTTCGCCATCATCAGTGCTCTGCTCCACAGAACCCCCCCCCCCCATCTCACTTCTATCTCAGGCCTAGGGGTGGCTCACCTCTTCTGGAACAATTATGCTTCTCATCATTATAATTTCTTCATATGCTCCTTATATATCACTTCCTCTGAGCACTATTTAATCTTCCAGTCCCAAATAGTAGGTCTTCCCTCAGGGTCTTTCTCAAGTGGATGGCCATGTTGCAGTGTCCCTGCTGTGCCTGTCACGATCTGAAATGATCTTCTCTCCTTATCATTTTTATTATTTGTCTTCTCATTTTTGGTCCTGTAATTATAAAGACAATGGAAGCTGACTGTCTGGTTAGGTAAACTCTTCCACCACTAACAAACATTGGCTGGCACAATAAAAATTTATTCTGATAATAAGATGAGCCCAATTAATGTGAGGTTTGATTTACTGTGTTTTTATAGGTGGAAGACGTTACTTTAATCAAACCTGTTACTCCCCCTTTTCATTCCCTCTACTATCAGGCACTGGTAATGCCAATCCTTTTTGCTTTGTCAGGAGTCATATCATCTTCCACAAGTGTTAGTGCCTGAATACCTCATTGCTCATACATTTATAAATAGTTATTTCCTTCAATAAATTTTCCATCAGAATATGGCTGATACACACACACACACACACACACACATTATATGCAGACAGTTTCTGGCTGCATAACAATATTTTATTTCAACCAATCCCAATACCTATTTTATATCAGGCACTAAATAGTAGGATCTCAAATTATTCTAAATTTGCCTGGACATGCAACCATTTAAACTAAGTAGGAAAGCTTTAAGCATAACTGAAATTCAAAATAGAGGACTGCCACATTGTAGTACTGGCTAAAAGGGTGTAGCAGAAGGATTTAAGTTGTGATGCATGGTAGTTTCCTTTGTTCCTAGCATTTCTGTTGAACTTAAACACATATAATAAATACAGAAAATACATGTAGACACACAAACTGACTAGATAGTAGGCTGCCTCATGGTTGATTTGTACATGTTTCTTTAGTTGACCAAACTTCAGGAATCAATTAATAAACAAGAGTTGTACTTTTACCTCAGCACTTAATAAAATGAGAAACTTAGTAAATACTTATTTACTTTTACTCCATCATGTACAAACCCCTAGTGAATTTTGAAGGTCTGTCCTATAGTAAAGTTCCTAAACATCCATGGAAGTCAAGCATCCGATTTTGATTCTTAAAGGTTCTGACTCCCAGGAAGAACTCTTGGTTTTAAAAATCCAGACTGATGTTTTACGAGCTCTTTTGCCTTGAACAAAGACTTCAAACTTCAGTTAGACTGTTCATACTTCAGTACCTATAATAAATAGGCACAAATCAATGGCAATGCCAATCTCATGAAAGTTTCATGGAAAAAAACTGAAATAATATGTAGAAATGTTCACCACAGAATATGGTGATTACTCAGGACAGTGTGCTTACTGGTGATGGGACTGACCCTAGGTAAGGTCCTGAGAGATATTTAGATATATAAAATATGAAGTCTCTATGTTCCTAACTTCTGATTCCTTCCTTCCTTCCCCTTTCCCCCATCCCTTTCTGTTTCTGTCTGTGTGTCTGTGTGTGCCTGTCTGTCTGTCTGTCTGTCTCTCTCTCTCTCTCTCTCTCTCTCTCTCTCTCTGAGACAGGATCTCACTAAGTAGCACCAACTAGCCTTGAACTTACTATGTAGACTGTAGATGAGGCTGACCTTGAACTTACAGAGATCCAGATATTGAGCTGACTCTACCTCCTGAGTGCTGGAATTAAAAGTTTGCACCTCCATGCATAGATGTTCATAGCACATCAAGTCATATAGGAAATATGATAGCTTGGAATGTAGTTTGGTGATAGAATGGCTTGTCTGGAATGGGTAAAGTCTTGGTTTTGATCCCCAGCACCGTATAAATCAAAAATAAAGAAATTCATTTAATTTTTAAAGTATTTCTAAGTATTTGTTTTTTCTGGTTTGGGGTGGTAGGGTTTATACCTCAGAGTGTGTTTGGAGGTCAGAGGATACCTTGCAGGAGTTGGTTCTCTCCTCAAATCCTGTAGGCCCCAGGGACTGAACCTGTGTCATCAGGCTGAACCTTCTAAGCAATCTGGCTGGCCAAAGAAATGTGTTTCTTCTACACTATGGAAACACATAATTAAGGCTATAATGAGAGTCTCAATTGGCCAGACCTACTGTATGCATCCTCTCAATCAGTCCCACTAAAAACCTAAAGTGACAGAAAAGCATCAACGTTGAGAGGGAGTGAGGGTAAGTCTGCTTTTCTATGAAATCATCGGGGAACTTGTGCAAATGATTGTTCTGAGAACTCAGGACTTCCTCATTTTAAAACAAAATAATTAAACCAGAACTTGCACTTCTTGGTGAGCTATCCGTGAAATGCTTGTTCAGGAATTGGCTGCTGTCTTGTTTTCTCTACCACCCACATCTATTGAATCTGAATCTTGCAGAAAAGAAGGAAGGAAGTAACTGGAACTACCTCTTCTAGACAAGGATATCAGATAACTTTTATCTGCGCTCAGTCCTGGGGCTACTAGGACAGAAGACAAGTTAAATGGTGTCATCCAATTTTGACATTTTCTGATGTCAAACTGATGAGTGCCCGCCCACGTGGATGAGTGTGAAAATTGACACTGGTCTAAAACAGGCAGAGATTTCCACGTTAAAACTTGCCGTTTGAAACCCCGGCTTTTGTATCACCACAATTTCAACATCTACAAAAAGCATAGCCTTAATGGACTGTGAATTGGTGAGCCAATCACAAAAGCAACACAAAATTCAATCACAGACACCTGCAACTCATTACAAATTTAGCAGTACAAATGCCAGTGGCTGTAATGGGCCTCCGATAGTCTCTACAGCTCTGCCAATATTCACCTATAATTTGGGCTTGACATTTACAAAAAAGACAACATTTACAAAAAAGTAAAGGGCAAAGAGTTTTACCAAATAGTCCCACTCTTTCAACTTCCCCCTCCCTGCCAAGATACTGCAGGGGGAAAAAAATCAATTCTAAATACAGGTGCTATTTGTATTCCTTCTGGGGTGCTTATGAAACTAAATTAATTGATGAAGAATTTAAAGTGATATTCACTAAGGCATTTGAAGGAACTGTTTTGTCCCCAGAAAGTAACATTCTCCAGATGTGCTCCTAGTGTTAAAAATTCAAGACTAAAAGAAAGAAGAAGGCAGAGCAAATGGAAATGCAAAATGATGTTAGTTTTATTTTTAGATTTCCTTTCTATTTTTGTGTAAGGGGTAGGTATATGAGTAAATGCAGACTTGAAATTTTCCAATGAAAACTGTCAGATTTGCAAATATGGAACATCATGGTTGTCACTAGGTTGAGTGGAAAAGAAAAGGGGGTGGAGGTGGGGAAAGACAGCACCTGAACTCAGGCATCTAGAGAGCCAAGTTTCTGCTTTGGATATGTGTGACCTTGGTTCAGCACTCCAGCACTCTATTTCCTTCATACAGTTTTGAAGATGGCAGCCCCTGGCTAGTGTCTCCCCTTGGTGCTTTCACTTTCAGAACAAGAGCTTCCAGAAGCTATGTGACCTAAACACGAATTAATTTCCTTCCCTATACTTCCTTCAAAATTTATTCTCTTCCTTGTTTTTTTCATAACATAAGTGGAATATTTGGTCAGGGTCATTTACAACAGTGCCTCATGCTAATGACCTACTATCTTGAGAAGTGTTACTTTGTGGCTTGTCTAAGGTGTATTTTAAAATCTTATTTTTTTTTTCCTTTCTGGTTCGCTTAGCACATTTTGGAAATTGTTTTCTTTCAATGCTATTTCATATAAATTGAGAAAAGCAAATGCATTGCAATATTTTAAATATGAACAGCAAGTGTTCTATTAATAACTAAATGGAAAAGAAATAAAATATTTAATGTTATTCTTAGCTTAGTAGCTCATCATTTATGAGCATTATTTATAATTTTCTAAGCAACTTCCTCTTGTTTCCTACAAATGTGCAACTTCCCAAATGAAGCCTATATCCTTTCATACTTGTTCTATGCTTTTTTGGTCATTCGTTCATGCTTCAGGGAGCAAATTTCCTTGAAGTCAACAGAACAATTCCCTATGAAATCCTGCCACCAATTGTTATGCAAAAAGAAAAGAACAGGACCGCTTGTAAACTAGAAATCTCATTTTCACATTCCATTTGCTCGTTTATTTTTATGTGTATTTTAGCATCTCTGTATGTGCATGTGTGCATGTGAGTGAAGATAGTCTCCGAGACAGCAGCTCTTCTTGTGCTGGAGTTGCTGCCAGTTGTAGGCAACCTAATGTGGTTACTGGGAACCAAACTCAGGTCCTCTGGAAGAACAGTGAGTGCCTTTAACCACTGTATCTCTCCTGCCCTTCCTTCTCATATTTTAGATGACATGTCAAATGTCCAAACAACATATAGAGTACGATTTCTTAAACTTTCCACAGAATCATTTTTACCTATGCAGTGGTTTGAATGAAAATGCTCCCCACCTCCCAGGCTCATAGGGAGTGGCACTATTCAGAGATGTGGCCTTGTTGGAATAGGTGGCTTTTTTGGAGAAAGTCTGTCACTGGGAACAGGCTTGAGGTCTCAGATGCTCAAGTCAGGCCCAGTGTCTCTCTTCTCTTGTCTTCCCACTGCCTGCCTATTTGGATGTAGAACTCTCAGCTACTTCTCCAGCTCCATGTCTGCCTGCATGCCACCATGCTTCCTGCTATGCTGATAATGGACTAAACCTCTGAACTGTAAGCCAGCCTCAGTTAAAGCTTTTCCTTTATAAGTGTTGCTGTCATCACAGCACCTATTCAAAGCAATAAAACCCTAACTTTGACAACCTGAGATAATTTTATGTGCTCCTGAGTATATAAGTATATAACACAGTTATATCATCTAGTGTCTTGCCTTAAGCCAAAAGATGATGCAAGGGAAATTATGCTTTCTTCATTAAACTCCAGGCTAAAGTAAGGTCTGAGGAAGAAGTACAGTTCATATTACTGTGATCTAAGTCTTCACAGACATTAGGATAGGACATCCTTCTACAATTTAGAAAGTCAAGACTGAATATCATGCTTTTTCCTAATGTGATAACTAATTTTGGTTGTCAATTTGACTGTGTCTGGAACAGATTAAAAACCTAGAAAGAGATTTTCTTGAGTGGATGATTTAAGGTGGGAAGACCAATGCTGAATCTAGATCATACACAGTTCAAAGACCCACTCTAAATCCAAGCAATGCTTTTTGGTCACCGGCCACATAAAAGCACATGAAAGAAGGAAGCTTTTGCGTTTTTGCCTGCCAGCCCTCATTTTCATTTTGAAGTTCACCAATACTGCTACTGCAGTATTCCATCACTGATATTAGAACCTACTTCATCTGGATTCCAACTGAGATGGAAGGCCAGTAGCTCTCAAGGAATCCACTGGGATTCAAGCACCAAATTAAGACTGGGGAGACATCCAATCTTGTGGATTGAGTAACTAAGGGATTCTTGGCCTTTTTGTCATCAGATAGTAATTGTTGAGGTTTCTGGACCATAGTCTGTGAACCACTTCAATAAATCTCCCTTTTAAAATATATATATTAACTCATCAATTCTGTTCCTTTAGAAAACCCTGACTAAAACACCTAGTAAAGTTTTCTTTAATGTCTAATATATCAAACACCACTGATAACAAATCATAAATGTATTTTAAAATAATTATTTAGTGTACATACAATTTTACTATTTATTGAAGACAAAATAAAATCTGTATACTAGTGAAATATATATATATATAATTATTTTTGCAGAATGAATTAAATGTTAGATGGATATTTGACATAACAAGACATACAGCATTTTCAGTATCTTTTATAGTTGATCAATATTTTGATTTTATACTCAAAAGTACTGAGAACATTTTTTCACATAATTGCATGGGATTAAAATGAAAGAAATTATTAAAAATTCTATTCTAATCTCAAGCCAAATCCATTTAACAGTTTTGAAATCAGGTCAGCAACTCAAACAATAGTACTTAAAATCAAACGTACTAACACAAGTACAATTCAAGGCATACTAATTTGGTACTTACTATCTAAGGAATGATGATAGGAAAACATTAAGCTCTTGTTTTCCATAATTAAGCCATTAAATTTCTATAAGAGCACAAAAATAGATACATATATAATAAGAACACTGTGACTCATAGCATGCAACAGACTCAGCTCTGACCCAAGGCATTTCCATCAAAGCTTGTGACCTTGTTTGGTGTTGCTATCTTTGCACTACACGTTGCATAAATTGTACTTCATGAAGGTGCAATGTAGATGATTAACAAACACACTTCAGTTCCACAGAAGTTCTGAGAGTGCCCCCTTTAACTTCAGACAGTTCGAGAGTCCTCTTCCTAAGAAGAGAAGGCATCTAGTATCTGAGCATCCAGGAGACAATAACACAGTCAGGTATGGAAAGAAGTGAGACATTTTTTGGGTGTGAACAAAGGATGGCTAGAAGATGGATGTGGTCAACAGACACTCATTTTCTCAGAGTCCTCAAGGAAAAACATATTCAGAGGTGGCTTCTCTTGAAAATTCTCCTCTTGGCTCAGTCTGCTGCCTTTTGCTTACATTCTTCAGCAGTAGAAGGGATCCATGACCCCACTGTGATTTTTTCCTGGGGAGATTTCAACAAAAGTCTCTGCACTACAGAGACAGCATGGAAGACAGAACAAAGAGAAAAAGAAATATTTCCATCTAAGTCTAGTTTGGTGAACCAGTGTGTTTCTTAGGATTACTTACAGGATTATGAATTACTAGAAGGCAACTGTCAGTTCAGCATAGGTAACAACATAAAAGCTGAATTCTCTGCTGAACTCCTCCAACTAGAGTCTTCTCCACAGCAACTGCTTACTGCTTCTATATCTTTGAGGGGCCTTATGAATCTTGTAGTTTTTCCTAGCTTTCTGAGCTTTGCAAGTTACCCTGGCCCTTGAGTTTTATGAGCTTCCTTCCTCCCTACCCAGAGGAAAAGTTTTCAATTATTAAAAAAAAAAAAAAAGGAGAAGAAGAAAGAAAAAGAAAAAGCTACACATCACACTTTTCTTACTTTTCTTATAGGGTTACAGGTCTACCTTTGTAACCTCATTTAAGTTTAATTAACAGCCAAAGATTCTATTTCCACATATAGTCAAGGCTTCAACATATGAAATTATAGAGGACACAATTCCATCAGTAGCACTACTAATACAAAGATAATAAGGAAGGGGAATAATAAGAACATGCCTTAGAGCCAGGCATGGTGGTGCATGCCTTTAATTCTAGTTCTTTCAAAGCAGAGGCAGACTGACCCTGTCTCAAAAAAAAAAAAAAAAAAAAAAAAAAAAGAAAAAAGAAAAAGGAAAAAGAAAAAAAGAAAAGAAAATGTGCCTTAGATTGATGCACGAATTTTCAAACCATATGCATTAATGTTTGGTACAGAAAGTGTTTGGAGATACATGTTTGATATATTTAAGATAATTGCTTCTATGTGATTCAATCCCATGTGAGATCTAATTCACTTCCAGTTTTATTCACATGATTTCTCCTACCTAGGAAAACAACCTGCCCTCTTTTGCTGTGATTTATAATCCTCCAGCTCAGGTCACTCTAAGTGAAGCCATTCCTCTGTTCCAATGAACTCTCAACCTCAGAATGTTTCTGCAAGTTCTCCTGGAGTGTAAATTATGAGATTATTCCTAACCTTGTCAGGCTCTAGTGACATACTGCCTACTATAATATAATAGAAGCAATTCATAAAATACTCTTTCACCTCAACTGGTGTCAATTTCAATGGCTCCACAGCTACCATTGTTCCTGTTCCACACTGAACATTTAGTACAAAGGGTGCCTTATAGTACAAAACAGACATGTGAGAGTTCATTTGACTTGCTAATTCTCTGTTGTTGCTCTAGCATAAAGGTGGTATTAGTGGGATGCAGAGGTGTTTCATGAGAGTCATCTGTGTTCCAGTTGGTGCTCAATGAATGCTTCCAAGGTGACGTGGTCAGTAAACTTGTTTATTCGGGTGGAGCCTGTGGCAGACATAAAACCTTAGGTATTTCCAGGAGCCTCATCAACGATGTCCAGAGAGTGGAACAAAGAAATACCTTGCAATCATCACAGAAAGCATGCAGCATAATCCAAGGTCAGCACTTGCTGGATCTCAGAGACAAACACAACAAAATCCTAACCTCAGCATTTCCATCAAACAAGGAAGTAAAAGTAAAGGAAATATACTCCAGTCCTAGAGAATCAACAGTTGTGTTTGGGTACAGAAGACAGAAACACAACTCTTTATATCCTTGTGAATTTTAAAGCTGATGAACTATTTCAATGATATCTAAATTTGCTTCATTTGTGATTTTTGGAGCATTTACTATCTTAAAAAACTTGATGTCTGTGTTTATCATTACATTAAAAATTGAGAAGCAATGAGTTAATCAAGTAGCATTTTTTTTTCATCTAAATTCAACCCAGTTATGAGAATTCAAAGTAAAGGAAGGAGATTTAGGTGTTTAATAGTAAAATACAAATCATTAAATATGCAGAGTCCCTCTTAGCTGCCTGTTTGACTAATAGTCTTATCTACAGATGGTTTAAAATTCAATTTATTTAGCGCTTCCTCTGCTGCTGAGCAAAACCTGGTGCACATTTCTCTAAGATGCCGCTTGGTTATTTCCTCAGCTGCACGCTGCTCTGGCTGTCAGCTTATCCCATCATCCAGCCAAGAGACCTTGAAGACTGTTTACTTCCCATTCTACTAATTAGGAATGCATATTTGACCTTACTAATCTCTTCAGAGGAACCTGAAGAAAAGTGATGTGTTTTCTGAAGTGATGTTCTCTGAGTGAGAATTAATATAAGAAAAAAAAAAAAAGTGAAGCCTAATGTTGTCCAGGGGTGCTAACATCAGTGTCTTAGGACCTCTTATTGTCTTGATCCAAAAACTAGATGACATTTGTTCTACCAAACAAGTGCAGAGGCCAGAAAGGAAAACATGTCAATGATACCATCAGCTTCATTTGTAAAGCATCATACAATATAAATAGGGCTAACATTAGAAGAGTCTACTGAGAGAATCTTTTCATGGTTTGGCTGACATTCTCCAGAAAAAAAAAAAAAAAAAAAAAACATTTGTCAGCAGTTCAGTTATATTATCAATATACTTTTCTTCATGGAATCCACATTCTTCTTCTCTCCTGTTTGATCTATTATTTTCCAGATATACTTTTTTTGGAATCAAGACTCGCTGACTTACATAACTGTGAGGGCAATGGAAAACGTGCTCTATTGACATTTGAGATTTCTTTGTAATTTGTAAATTATGAACTCATTTCTTCTGCCTTTTCTTAGACTTAAAAGTAGATAACAGAAATATCTAAAAACCTGAAATCTTCTTTATTCAGTTTTCTTCCTTCTTTCCTATCTGCAGTGTCTTTTCATTTATGTCTTATAGAAACAAGGAAGGTGACATATCCAAGTTCCAAAAGCATTATTTTCATTCTCTACACAAACATAAAGAAAGATTCACAAACTTGGATTCAAACTCCGCACTATGCAACCCAAAATGTTATTTGTTTGTTTGTTTTTGTTTTGTTATTGTTAATTATTTAGGGGCATGCCCATGAGGGCAGAAGCATATGCTGTGTGCATTCATGTGTCAGCCAGAAGAGGAAGTGTTAATCCCAAAGATGGGAGGAGAAAGACTACTGACCCCAATTATGGCCAACTTAATTACAGCAAGCAATTTAAGTAAGCTTTCTTTTTCCTATACATGGGCTGCCTCCCACTAAGGCTGGGTTCAAGAGGTCAGCATTGGATGTGAGGAAGACAAGGCTTTTATAGCGCAGGGATAGTGGGTTTTCAAACAGGGGATTTAGTGGCCAAAATAGGCAGAGTTATAGGAGCAGAACGTAAGCATAACAAGTCATCCCTAATGACCTCCTGAAACTCAGAAGTGGTACAAGGTGGGTATAACAAGGTAGTCTTAACAACAGGTAGTCAAAACATCATAGTCACAGGTGGTCATAGAACCTTTTGAAACAAAGCTAGACTTACAAGATGATTATGAACAACTTTTTAAAACAAAGACATGATTGCCATTCCTGGAACAGGCAGTACAGAAACATTTGTAGTTAAAGTTACAGGTGGGGCATAGCCCAATCCTTCAGAAACAGAAGTTTAATCATAAAAAGGAATGAATCTAGTTTGTCTTTTCTTGAAGATGGCTTTTAAGCCTAAAATGGAAGCAGGCTAGTTCTTCAGAAGTTCTAAATATTCCTCTATCATTCCTAGCCTTATCTTCTTGATATGGAGTCTCTCACTGGCCCTGAAGCCCACCATGTTGGCCAGGATGGCTAGCCAGAGAGCTTCTGGCATCTCCCTGTCTCCATCACCTACTCTACGGTCACAGGCACACAGACCTGCTTAGCTTTTTAAGTGGTTGATGGGAATTGAAGCTCAGATTCTCATAGTTACACCCCAAGAGCTCTTACCTACTGAGCCATCTTAATCTTGAGGTTTTTTTTTCTCTCTAAAATAACAAGACAAAGCTCAGGGTGCTATTTGAAGATGATAAGTCAAGTACAAGGCATATATTCCTTTGTCTGCCTCTCTCTCTCTCTCTCTCTCTCTCTGTGTGTGTGTGTGTGTCTCACACATACACAAGACAAACAAAAACATTTACTATTATGTACAGAAGTTTGTTCAGCATGAAATAGTCAGTATTACTCACTAATTAACATAGAAAAATAGACACTCCAAGTATTAAATACCGTGGAGTAATTCACCTGATTAAATGATAACAACCCATCACTCATGATTGTTAATAAACTTCTAGCCATATTTCCCTTCCAAATTCAAATGCATTGGGTTTTTGTTTTTATATTGCCACAATTTAAGTCAGCAATTAAAGGTAAAGATGAAGGAATGGAATTAAGAATACAACAAATGCCCAATGGCCACTCTTGGTTCTTTATGCTACACATATTGGTAGTTACTGGCTTCAACTTGTCGTCAGCAAATCTATCTAGTCTTGGCTGCAATGCACAAGGAAGAAATACTGAAGATACTTCTTTGCTAACCCAATTTGTTTGTCTGTTTGTCTTTTTCTCCCCTACTAGGTTTGCATTAACATTTTCTTTCTTTTACAGAAAAAAAAATATTCAGATACAAAGAGGAAGCAAACACTTAATCCACTTCTAGTACGTCTGTGAGACATACGGCCTGTGGAGTAATTTAATCCAGCCCACCATGGAATCTGAAAATTGCTTCTTCCATCCCCTGCTGAAGCTCAATCTGAATGCAGGAAGAACAGTCTCAAAAACAAGAGCTCCTGAGTGCTGCTTCTAAGGGGCAGCACCGCAGAGGTGTGGAACAGTGGGGGTTTATGAATTCAATTTACCCATATTCAGAACAGTGGAAGAGAAATGATGGTAGTTCCACTCTCTTACAGAGCTCTGGGTGGAATAAAAAAGAAATGAATTCAATACTTCTGACTCATTTAGAGGGATCACAAAGCAGGTCTGAGTTTGGAACAGAAGAGAAATTTTCAGAAATTCATACCTTGAACAAGTCAGACAAAAAAAGATGAAACAAAACTGACACCATCATCTTTTAATAATAAAAAAAAAGTGCTTTGTGCAATGGCAACCTCCAACACACTGTAACAGATGCCTCTTAATGATAGTTCTTCACTACTTAGGGATAATAATATATAAATTTGCTTACATTCTCTTTTCAAAGATTCTTGGATATCTGAGTACAGATGATTTAAAATACTTAATGATGTTTCTTTGAAAAAAAATAAAAGCCTCTTCATTTCAAATAGTTAGACCACGAGTAATAGTCTCAGTAATTTGTTCTTCCACAATGCCTATTCCAATTTATTCTGTTTTATTATTTTTCTTTATTTCAGGTTTCTTAGTGAGCCTTTATAACCCACAGGGCTGAAACCTGTTCAAATATGAACATCACAATTACATTAATACAGTAGCAAAGTTATGTAATTCTTCATAAAATATCAATCACATCCAAGAAGCACCATTTAGTAGAGACAGTTTCAAGAATTTAAATAGTTTTCTTTGTCCATCATTATCAATAACACTTTTCAAAGAACAGCATGGCACCCAAGAGATAACACATGAAACTCCCTGGTTGCATTCTTAGCTGAATTAGAACCTGAGAATCTCTTGTTTCAATTTGGGACTGCTGGATACAGCTATCCATGAGTCATTCTATTAACAGATATTTTTAGTCATTTTTCTGTAGCTGTAGATTTTCTGGTCCTGCCCAGCTCTCACAGCTCCGTGGTCCCGCAGCCACTCAAACTCAAATGAACACACAGAGGTTTATATTAATTATGAACTGTATGGCCTAACAGCTCAGGCTTCTTGCTAGCTAACTCTTACATCTTAAATTAACCCATTTCTGTAAATCTATACTTTGCCACCTGGCTTGTGCCTTACCGGTACCTTTATATCTTGCTTTTCATGGTGGCAGCTGGCAGCATCTCCTGACTCAGCCTTATTCTTCTCAGAATTTTCATTATCTGCTTATCCCACCTATACTTCCTGCCTGGCTACTGACCAATCAGCATTTTATTTATCAACCAATCAGAGCAACACATATTCACAACATACAGAACATCCCACATATTTTTTCTATCTGCGAAATATATGTCATAGACAAAATGAAAACCCACAGTATCTGGGTACTGACTTAATAAACTGATCATCTTCAGTTGTATCTGAGTGCAGCCAAGGGATTCAAATGTCCTGAGTTCCAGTTGTTGCTTTTACTGAAAGGGCATAGTTAAGTCTCAAACTCAGGATAAATGGCTAGAGTACCTGTTTAATCAAGCAGACCTGGCTGCCAGACTCTCCCCGCATCTCCCAGTATCTGTTTCAGAGTCATCCTGACTGGCACACCTTCTGTATCCTAAACTCTTCAGCCCTTCCCCCAGCTTCTCCTCCCTGTATAACCTAGCCATTTGGGATATGCTGAGCTCTTGGTCTTCTGTCTCATTCCTGGCCTCTTGGTTCCTGGTTTCTCTTCTCTTCCTCTGTCACTCACCTCTACCTTCTGTCCTTTCACAGCCCTGTTGAGTTCCCTTCCAAAGGACTCTGCCACTCTGAACCAAGCTGCTGATTGACTCTCCTAAGGTATGTATAGATCATTTGTTTCTGCTGGCTTCTTTCACCCACCAAATTTACTCCAAATTCTACAGTCTGCTCCTCTCTACCTGATTTCTACCTATTCATCTCTAATGTTCTACTCTGTAGGTATCTCTCTTGCCTCTGACCTGTTACACGCCTCTGGGGCAACTCTATGGCTTCCACATGGGCACATCTCTCTGAAGTGGCCATCCTCTTTTATAGAAGGACTGACCTCATGGCAGGGTCCAAGCAGCCTTTCTGAAAGACCAGGCCTCAGTTTCAGTTTCTTGGGTTGAGCTGACTCCCCCACCCCATGGATAACCACTCTCTGTCACCTCATGGTGACCAAAGATAGCTACCCCACCCTGAAGCTGGAATGTCCCTGGCTCCAAACCAATCCCCTGAGGATTTATTGATGCTAGGTTCAAATCCACCAATCAGCCCAAAAGTCCAATTCTCCCACCTGGGAATTCCCCTAGCTATGCTTAAAAGGAGTTTTCGTGCTCTTCACTGTTTGACCTAAATATCAGACCCCTGCATAGGGAAATTTTGTTTCAAGAAATAAATACTCTTGCTAATTGCACATGTGAGTGATGGTCTTTGTGGAGTGATCTGTGGACCCTGACACTTTCTACTAAAGACATTTACCCATCTGCAGCACTTTGCAACCCTATTCTCTCTCAGAATCCTCCTGCAATATACTGTGGCCCTTTTACTCGCCTCTCCCTAGGAGCTGCCTGCAATCCCACTTCATTAAGGCCCTCACTCTGGACTACTGCAACTCATTTCCTCACCTCTCCCTCACAGCTGTCAGCTCTCTCTTCTCTAAGGCTGTCTGGGCCACTACATTCTCTCAGAGCTCCCTCTTGGCATTTATAGGAACTCTCCCCATGTGTAGTTCTGTTTTGTGACCCCCCCCCCATCCTTCTTGGACTACAAAGAAATTGACCTCAATACAAATCAATTGCCAAAAAATTGGAATGCTCAATTTTCAAATTCTCACATACGGTAACAACTTCTGCCACTGTACAGACAAATGATGCCCAAAATCTCTTCTATCTAAACTTGCTCTGCTCTACTCTTCCAAAAGTTTCTTATCTCTAAGATTTCTCTACTTCAAACTCCTAAAAATCATTTGTCTCTATGAATTCTTTGCTCTCTGCTCTCAAAAAATCTCCTAGGACTATACTGTAAACTGTCTCAGAATTTATAAGTTCATTGGGTATTGTTAAAAAGATCTACACATGAGTAATTTTAATTTGCTGCAAAATACTATATTTGTAATTCAACTCTTATTTAGAATATACCTTGTATGTAATTTGGATCCAACTCTTATTTAAAAAAATATATCTACTAGGATAATAGATGTTTTAAATAGTAATTATGTGACTTGCCTCCATCTTAGCTAATGTCCTTATCAAGATGGAAGCAATTACTCACATGACTGGCAGCCATCTTTACTAAGGTGAAAGAGAGTACATGTCATGTGACTTCATGACCATGTTGATTAAGATGACCATGTAGTACAAACCAACAAAAGCAACATCTATAAAAGTTTTTAGTCCTACTGAGCACTCTGCTGATCATTATATTTCCCTTTAGATGAAGGAGACAACAGCAGGTCTCCAATATATTTTGAATTACTATGGATTTTTATATGTTGTTATATTCCTAAGGTTATAAAGATATACTCAGGTTAACAGAAACTGACTTAGTGATATATGTCTAACTACTTATATCTTTTCCAACTGTGTTCAGCACCAAACTTCTAGAGATTATAAATAAAGTGTTTAATAAATAATATATATTTATAAATTCCTAAGGTCTAGTCAGATTAACAAAAGATGATTAAGAGATTTACATGTAGCTACTTATGTCTTTGTTAAATGTTCAATACCAGGTTTCTAAAAAATTTAAATAAAGAACAACATATATTTAATAAATAAGGTTTATAAATTCCTAAGGTTACAAAAGTATACTCAGGTTAACAGAAACTAACTTAGAAATGTATGTCTTGTTATGCCCAGATGGCAGGGACCCCCAAAAGACCACCTTGGAGACCGAATCTCGTATGTAAAAGCAAAGAGCCTTTATTCCAAGCTCTGGGTCTTGGTCCCTCTGTCTGTCTGATGCAGCATTGAGCAAAGAGCCCTGAGCCCAGGCAGGGTAGGGTTTTTATCATAGCAGAGGTTGGGGTGAGGGGATTTCCAGGGTTCAGGACCCTGATTGGCTGACAATTATCTAGAGGTATCCGTAAAACAAAAATAGGTGTGTGCTAGACTCAAGGACATCTGGGCACCTTATCTAATGGTTGGAATGTTTGGGATGTTAGGTACTTCCTCATCCCTGGGTGGATCCCTGGGTGGTGTCAGCTTAAGGCTTTTCCTGGATCTGGGTGTTGCCTGCCAGTAGGCCTCTCACAAAAGGCTTCCTGTCACTAGGCCCCTAAGATTGTCATGGCAGCTGTGTGGTCAACCTGTTTTGGGGCCTTTCCACATGTCTAACTACTTATGTCACTACTAACTGCTCAACATTAGGTTCTAGAATATTTTAGATCAGTAACAACATATGTGTGAATAAGGTATATTTAATAAATAAGGTTTATAAATTTCTAAGATCTTACTTGGGTTAACAGTTACTGACTTAGAGATTATGTCTAGCCTCTTTGTCTTGCTAACTTTGCTAAACTTCAGCTATTTGGGTAGACTGAGTGATAACTGATATTCTATGGTGATGTACTATAAAAGAATCAGGAAAGTAAGGACCTAGCCTCTCTGTGAACTGTATTTATCACTTAAAGTTTTATTTTGATGCTAAAGGATTTTCAATTAAATCTTCAAAATTTTTAGGCTCAAACTTAATGGGATGAAACTGTAAAATCCTAGTCTTATAAAAACTTGTTGTAAACTGTTAAGAGATAATTAAGACATGCAAGTTAATACTCAGTCGCTTTATTCTTTAATGTGGTTAGAAACAGACTCATAGTCATGCTAAATACAAATGTGATTCATTTAGCAACAAGCTTTATTTAGTCTTCTGTGTATGTTTTCAAGGTTAAGCTTAGAGCAAGTAACTAAAGACATGTAAAACAGAGTTGGCCACCAGGTTTTCTCAGCATCTCTCAGTAGTGTGCTCCTTCCTCCTGCCTCCCCCAATGGAGTCTCAGTAGTAAATGAAGATTCCATCTGACTTATTCAGTCATCTGGGGAGTTTTCCTCTTCAGTTATATCATAATGAAAATATCTGGTACACATTAAGTGTTCTGGGAATATTAGGGGGACAATTTTACTCCAGTGTCTATGTGAGTAAAACACAGTGACTGGAATTCTTACTATTTCTATTATTAGTCTCATTTCCAAGAATTAGTCCTTTGCTGAGAAATAAAATTTGCTAACTCCTTGTTTTTTTGTAACAATATTGTAATGGACTCTGTACATCTAGT
The DNA here is from genome assembly GCF_049852395.1 of Peromyscus maniculatus bairdii. Lineage (NCBI taxonomy): Eukaryota > Metazoa > Chordata > Mammalia > Rodentia > Cricetidae > Peromyscus > Peromyscus maniculatus. The sequence goes on from NC_134853.1 coordinate 111,651,595, forward strand.
CTGGTGCATTCACTTTCTCTTCTCATTCTGAAAGAAGAAAAAAAAATGAAAAATTATTTGTCTAAATTTTCAGCACCTACATTTTGGCTTTACATTTCACTTTTTTTTTTTCTGTTTTTTTTGAGACAAGGTTTCTCTGTGTAGCTTTGGAGCCTGTCCTGGAATTCTCTCTGTAGACCAGGCTGGCCTCAAACTCACAGAGATCCATCCACCTGCCTCTGCATCCCAAGTGCTGGGATTAAAGGCATGTACTACCACTGCCTGGCTTAAATTCTGCTTTTTAGTTCAATGGTAGAATAAAGGGTTTGCCCAGACAGAATTGACTATGATCAAGTTCCATGACTTGGCTTCCCCTCTTTAAAACAGGTATACTTATAAAGTGAGTAAATTACCTACCCTGTGATTGCCTGACAATTAAAAAAGAACAGTGGGTGCATGTCTCACCAACAGAGATATAGCTCATAGCATATACATGTGGTATAGTATAGTAAAAATGGTATCTTGTCGTCTTCTTCCATGAGACATGTAATAAATACCTAATTATAACACCCAGCTAATTAACATCATACAAAATATCTGACAAATGCCTCTGAAAACTGCCAAAGTCTTCAAAAACAGGGAAAGTTAAATGATTAGTACATCTAAGAAGAGTCTAATGTGTGTGGTTCTGAAACAACAGCAATAACAAAGTCTACTAAGTAAAAACTAAAGCATCAGAATACAGTACACACTCCAATTATCAATAATAATTGACTGCTGTGGGATGTCTTTCTGGATGCTGTGAATATGTGTTGCTCTGATTGGTTGATAAATAAAGCTGCATTGGCCTGTGGCAAGGCAGCTTAGAGGCAGGCAGAAATCCAAGCAGAAAGGAAGAGAAAGGAGAGGCAGGGAGATGCCAGTCTGCCATCCAAGGAACACCATGCCAGCAGACTGATATGTCACAGAACACATGGCAAAACATAGATTAATAGAAATGGGTTAATTTAAGATATAAGAGCTAGCTAGCAAAAGGCCTATCATAGACTATACAGTTTGTAAATAATATAAGCCTCTGTGTGTTTACTTGGATCTGAGCTGCTGAAGGACTAGGCAGGAAACAGGAAAACTTGTGGCTACAATTGACATTAGTCCATGAACTTTTAAAATGCATAATGCAATATAAGATGTTACTGAGAAGAGAAATTGGATGTGATCTAAATTAGAATTTTCTCTACTATTTTCAATTTTTCTATAAATTGCTATTTTGTAAAATATAAAGTTTATGTTTTAATAATTCTAATAACTAGAAGAACTATATAAAAGGAAGTTAGCTTATAAATTATACTAAATATTATTTTATTTTTAAATCAATAGTTGCATAATTTTTTTTACCTCATTCATTTGTATCATAAATGAGGAAAACCAGAAAGATGGCTTTGTATAGCTGAAGCCACCTGAAGAAAACAAGAGCCAAGGAAATCAGCTAACTAGCTTCCTTCAGCTTGACACTCATCCTTCCTGGAAGTATGCAGAGTCCCAAATTAATCATATGTGCATAAACCTGATTCTAGTCTGTGTAACACAGTTTTGGATAGGGGACTCAAAACCTTGAGAGCAAGCAGGTTTTCACTTGCTTATTTTTTTCTCATAGTGATGGAAAATTGATGGCTATTATCTTTGGCACTCTATACCAACGTGTGAATGCATTATTGTGGAAAAGATAATAGAAGCAATAGCAGTCAGAGTTTCATATCAGTGTGTGTGTGTGTGTGTGTGTGTGTGTGTGTGTGTGATCTGTTTGTGGAGAAAACTGTGACATTTGGCACATCCACATGCTAATTGAAGGTGATTATCAGTACTGCAGATCTATGGCAGTGTGTAAGCAAGGTAAAGAGAATTTCCCATAGCTAAGCGCCCTGTGCTTTCATCTTCCTTGTGGCTCAAGCAGCCTTCTTCGAAAATTTCTCTATGGTCAACTTACCACAGCTATTTCATCTCAAGGAAAGTGGAGACCAGAAACTCATTACAGACTTTAGAGTTGCAGATCTAGATATTTAAAGCATACTTCAGGGGAATCCTACTTGATCTCAGTATGAAAGCATTTTCCAGAGTGTCTGCAAAATTAATAAATAGGAAGGATTAGGACACAGCCGGCAAGGAAATGAAAGAGGCAACTTATAGTCTTTTCCTTAAAAAACAGAGCTCTAGAGCTCTATTAGAAAGTTCTCAGAGCTCTTAAACATATGAATCATGAATTTGCTCACATAAGACATTCTATCTATTCTGACACAGTTACATAACACAGAATAAATTAATAACATCTTTGGTAAATCTCAAGCTTTCTAATATCACCTCTTGGAGCTGCAAAGTTGGAAAGGAGGGCAGGATAGGAAGAAAAAGAAATGAATTTGGTGTATTTCATTTCATTGACTGTCATATTTTTATAAATTATTGGGGAAAGATACTTAGACAAAATTTAAACTAAATGAATTATTTAATAAACAGATGCCAAGTGCAAATGCATAATTTATTACTACTATGCATGAGCTAGTTTAAGGATACCAAAGTTTTTCTTCTTATGCTAAAGTAAAATATTCTCACACATAGCCTAGTGCATATCTGAGGGGAAAGTGCAGGTATTGCCACACTCAATCAATTAACTAACCTTCAATTGAGCTTAACCAGTACTTTCACATTATATAAATGTTCCTATGGATTTTGAAGAATGCAGAAGTGATTGGGGACACAGGGTTTAAGGAAAAATGTTTAAGCATTAACAGTTGTCCCTAGATTTGTGTCTACAATTGTCCTCTTGCACAGGTTATCTTGTTTTGGTCACCTGCCCACCACTGTGAAATTCAGAATACATCTTACCAATTCTCACCCCTGCAAACATTTCCCTTTATGAACAATTTGGGGATACTTGCCTAAATCTTCAGCTGGTGAGTAGGCTTATTTATTACATTTCATTCATTTGCTGGGTAAAAACTGTATTCTAGGGATTGGAGATTAAGCTCTTTAAGAGACTATGCTCAACATTGACAGAGTCTGCTTTCAGTCTCTAAAAGCAAAATAATGATAATAATAATAATTGGTAATATTAATGACATAAAAGATAAAAAGTAATATAAGCCTTATTGTGTACATGATGATTGTGATTTAGCAAAAAGTGTCAATCAGCCCATTATGATCTCTTTAGGAAGTGTTCATTTCTACTGTGGATGTGTACAAGGTATTGTCATTGAAAGAGTAAATATAAAGGAAAAACAAACTAAAAAGAATAAAATTCACCAATGTGTAGAACACTAAAATTTTATTATTCATCATTCTATTCCTCAGTTTCCTCTTTAATGCAAATTTCATGATACAATTTACCTCCTAGCGTTGTAATAAGGAACTGAATTTTACCATAAGAAATTAACTACAGTGGTCTAGAATTCAATCAAGAGTTAAATCTTGGAAAAAGACAATACTAACATTCAATAAGCTCTCAAAAGTACAATGATGATTCGATATGATGACTTAGTTTTGGCTTCTTTTCACCAGTATGTAGGCATATAATTGTCATAAAACAGTATACTTCCAGAATCTTAGGCTATTTGTCTATACAATAAAGTTGTGAAACATTTTGGCTCAAGTTTTTTGAGTGAAAATTCCTGGATAGAACAGGACCTAATATTGAAGCTTTTGCAAGGTTGATTAAATGATTAGGATGCCAATAATTTGTAGAAGTTGAAATGCAATTTATTTGGTGATACTATTAGTTCAATTTGTAGCTATTCCTTGCCCATCTATGTGTCTATTCTACCTTGTGACTAGCAAGTGAAAAAAAAGTGAAACCTTTTGAAATGCATTGAGTCAACATATCACAACTTTTCATTAGCCAAAGGCTAAAAATGTAGTCTGATAGCATCCAAGGACTACAACAGAGATGTTCCCACTTTTAAAATAACTAACCTACCTGATGTCTCAAGCTATGTGTGGTTTTCACAACATCAACATCTGTCCCATAGGCACACTGCTGTATAAGTGACATGTATTAACTGACTATGTCAATGGAACCTCTTTAACCACTGCATTTAAAAAATCATCTTGATTTATTACTGTCTATACTATATAAATGTTATGAAATTTATGTTGAAACAAGGAAGTTTCATGAGCCTAAATTTGTGATTCTGGACCATGATCACTTATATTCAGCTCTAGAATATACTATCATTTACCCACTATCAGGTGAGAGCTGTCTTGTGGTAGTGATAGTTTCTTCCATTTTTAGTTCTTGTTTTAATTGTATAGAAATGGGTTTTCCCAAGTGAATTAAGTGATTTTAATATGGATCCTTTTTGTTTGTTTGTTTTTTGAGGCAGGGTTTCTCTGTGTAGCTTTGTGCCTTTCCTGGAACTCACTTGGTAGCCCAGGCTGGCCTCGAACTCACAGAGATCCACTTGCCTCTGCCTCCTGAGTGCTGGGATTAAAGGCGTGTGCACCACCTTAGTCATAACTAGGTTTAAAATGCATTATTCTTTCAGATATGTCCTGAATAGCCCAATGGGTTGTTAGTAAACGTGGAGGTCAATGGCATTACAAAGCAAGAGCTGAGAAATAAACAGTTTATTCAATTGATAACTTATCCCCCATAAACAGGGGAAAGTGGTAACTATTTGCAAATAGCAGATGTTGGTACAATTGTTTCTGCTGGAGCCTGAAATACAGCTTTGCAAAATGCAATGGGATCTTCAAGATAATCTTACTCTTTCATTTCTGAGAGTTGTCAAATTCCCCATTATAGGAAAATAAAATGTCTTTCCATGGTAACTAGGATAGAGGAATTCTAGCTAGTCAAGATGATCACTATTAAAATTAAACAGTTGTCTCCCATCATTTCTTCTCTTTCTCTGTCTCTATGCTTCCGTATCTACTTTGGAACCTAGAGACCCTTGGGCTTTTCCCAAGGTAGATGCCTGCACTATAAGAGCAGCACACTCCCATTGTTCCCACTACTGATCACAATAGCAGGGAATTTTCAGTTACCAGTGAGTTTCTCAACCTTCCACAGCAAGTCAAGTTTTAAGTTTTGGTCTTGGTTTTTGAGATCTCACATATGTTTTGTTTCTACTATGGCTTCTGACCTTCAATTCAGGTCACCAAGCATCATATGGTGTTCTTTACTGGCTTTAGTTAGACCTAGAAAGTATTTACTGACTACCTGCTATGAAGGAGCCTATATATTGGCCAAAATGAGTTAACCAACAAATTAATGTTTTTCAGTATGTGTAGTTATTGAGCACATGAAACATGCCTAGTATTACTAAAGAACTGTATTTTAACTTTCATTTAATTTAATTAGTTTAACTTTAATGTAAATAGCTATGTATTTCTAGGGGTACTGCAAAATATTTTATACAAAAGAATGTAGTGGGGTAAATATATTCAAAGAAAATTATATACATTCATGAAAATACCATAATGAATGCTATTATTTTATACAAATAATTATGTTAATTTAAACTATTTAAATTGAAATTAAAGTTACTAGATTAAATGCCACATAAGCTTTAAAACACCTAATTAATCTCAGCCTCTCATTTTCTCCCTAAAGTCATTATTAATCCATCTATAAAGTCTAAGTTTAAAGTATATTTAATATCTTCAGACATTTTTTGTCCATCTTGATTACTTTATTCAGGTCACAATTCTCTTTGTTCCTATCCTGTGTAAGTTCCAAGAGGCCCTACAGAAAATGGTCCCAGTCTGTCATGGAATAATCATTTTGTATACTGTGAAGATGTGTCTTTGCCAAAACATCTTCTGATTGGTTTAATAAGGAGCTGAATGGCTAATAGCTAGGCAGGAAGAGGTTATGCAGGACTTCTGGTCAAAGAGAGAAGGAGATGAATCTAGGCATTGGGGAAGGGGGAGGACAACACACACACACATGCCAGAGGAGACAGACAGGAAGCAGGACGTGCAAGAGGAGAGGTAACAGCCAGAAGCCACGTGGCAGCTTGTAGATTAATAGAAATGGGTTAATTTAAGTTATAAGAGCTAGTTAGAAACAAGCCTAAGCTAAAGCTGAGCTTTCGTGATTAATAATAAGTCTCTGTGTTGTATTTTTTGGGGGGAGGGGGAGCTGGTGATACAGAGAAAGACTTGCAACACTAGCCCTTCTCTGAAATCTCTTTAGAAATCTCACCCTCATTCTTCTCTCTTATATCTTGGACAAGGTACTTGCTGCTCCTTCAACATTCCAGGTCTTTACACAAGTAGTACTCTCTTTAGACGGAGCCCTTTCCCCGTGTGTGTGTGTGTGTGTGTGTGTGTGTGTGTGTGTGTGCATGTTATCACTTACCAACAATCTCCTTCTCAAGTGTCAAGAAATATGTAGAATTCTACATCTGCTCAATAATAATCTGCTCAAATTTAAAATAAAAATACCTTGGCAAAAATAGGTTAAATCTTACAGAGAGAAACAGAATTGAGGTCATCTAAGAAAAATCAAACTGTTAAAACATACTATTCATCTTGGGATAAAACTTATGGTAAAATCTTGGTCTAGATTAAGTAAAGACAATTTGGTTTTGGAAGTAAAAACTTAGGAAATATCATTTGTGATTATTTTTAAATGACAAGTTGTAAGCAATCGCTCCAGGGTTAAGCGAGATAGTTGCTTTTGCAGAATCCCTGGTTCTTTTACCAGCACTGACATTAGGTCCTCACAACTACCTGTAACTCCAGTTCTAAGGGTTCTGATGCCCTCTTTTGGCTTTTGCATGCATCTATAAGAAAGATACCCTGAGGAAAAAAATACACTCATTAGGCTCCTCCTCACAAAAGGATAAATTTATTCAAAAAGAGCCTATGTTAAGGATGCCATCAAAAGTCCTAAATACTGGATACAGAGATGTAGGATTTGGTATTTTCTATGTTGAATTTCAATTTTACTTTGATCTGATCTTCCCTTGCTATGCCTATACTTCTTAATTTGGAATGATAATATTTATTTGGTGCCATTATATTTTTGAACTACATGATGCTTTAATTATTTCATTGTAAGGAGTGTTTATAATGAAGACAGATTTGGGGCTTTTGAGCATTGTTGGGACTGTTAAAGACTATTGGAACCTTTGTTGTTGGAGCATACACATTTCCTATTATGAGATGACTATGAACCTGTAAGGACTAGGAGAAAAATGTGACTTGAATACGTTTGAACACTTTATCTCCAGCCAGCGGTACTGTTTGGGAAGGTTGTGAAACATTTAGATGTGGAGTCTCACTGGAGAAAACAAGTTACTAAAAGAGGGTCTTAAAATTTAATAGACATGCCTCACTTCCTGTCTGATCTCTCTTTTCTGATTGCAGAAACAATGTGATCAGCTATGTTACTCTTTGACAGCTACACTGTCCTTATCCTGATGAACCATATTCCTTTTCAAATTGTAAACCAAAATACCTATCCCTACCTAAAGTTGCTTCTTTACAAATATGTGATCACAGATATGATAAATATGATAATATAGTTTCTGAGCACTGTAGATTACCAAGTTGGCACAACATCATCTGTGCCAAAATGAATGCCTACTTGGAAGATGTAGGACCTAGTGAAAGGCCAGTGTTATTTGTTGTTTCTGCTCTTTTGGGGGGCCTGACACCCAGCTCCCAAATAAATCACACATAGAGGATTATTCTTAATTATAAATGACTGGCCTTAGCTTGGCTTGTTTCTAGCCAGCTTTTCTTAACTTTAAATGATCCCATTTACCTTTTGCTTCTGGGCTTTAATCTTTCTCTATTTCTATATACCTTTGTTTTATTTTTTAATTTATTTTATACTTTACTCTGTGGCTTGCTGTGTAGCTGTGTAGCTGGCCCCTAGTATCCTCCTCTTCTTGTTCTCTTGCTCCTTCTTTCTTCTTTACATCCAAGATTTCTCCTATTTATTCTATCTGCCTGCCAACCCTGTCTATCATTTCTTATGTCTTGCTATTGGTTGTTTAGCTCTTCATTAGACCATCAGGTGTTTTAGACAGGCAAAATAACACAGCCTCATCAAGTTAAACAAATGTAGCATAAAAGAATACAACACATCTTTGCATCATTAAACAAACTTTTCATAACATAAACAAATGTAACACATCTTAAAATAATATTCTACAACAGGCTAGTCTAGGTTACATGATCCTAAGCTTTCAGCCAGTTTGTTTGTGTGGCTTTATGAATATGCTATTGCAACACCACACATGGAATTCTTATAGTAAGATTGAGAAAACAAAACATGCCTTCCTGTAGATTCACTGCTATGTCCATAGCTATTTATTTAGCCACTAATAACTGCTTCTTTTTGAAAAGTTACATCATATGGCTACTAAATTGTTGACATGGTCATCCCACTCTCTAAATCAGAATGGCATTTAAAGGGAGTTGAGGCTGGGAATATGGTATATTTTGACTAATTTGTACAAAGCCCTGGGTTTGATTACCAGATCCTGAAATGAAGTGATCAAAATAATTTATAGTTTTGAATGCACTCCTGGGATTTGCATAAACTCCTTCTCATATTTTTCCTGTATCAAGAAAATAAGCAGCAAGAAAAGATAAGTGAAATCTCTACTCTGTATTATCCACTTAATCATCAAAACCACCCACAAACAGAATAACATTTTTCTAAGAAAAGCAAAGTAGAACTCCGTTTAAGTTTTTTTGAAGTCTCATCTTATGGTTTTTATCCTCTCCTTTATGAAGTTTTTGTATCACCATTTTTATGGCATTGCCCAATAAAAGATAAACACATATTGATCTTCCTGTATGCCAGAATTTTTGGTTTTCACATGTCAAAAGAATAGCATGTATTTTACATAAATAATAAAAAATAATTCAAATAATCAATGTTTTATTTATTTTTAATTAGATTTAGTTTGATTCTTTGCAGGTGAGTGTTTTGACTGTGTGTGCAGCTGTATGCATCATGTGCATGTCTGGTGCCTTTAGAGGGCACAAGAAGGCCAAATAGTTGTGAGCCATTTTTTTAGCACCCCAAAATCAACATTCTATGTTAACCTAATCACATTCAAAAAGACTATTTGGAGTCCATCAGTCCAGTCTGAGACTGTTTGTGTAGACACAAAATATAAAACATATCAACAGTTTTTCACATCAAAAGTAAGAAAATTTGTGGGGGAAATGGAGGAGAAATTGTAGGGGAGAGGATAAAGATGAACTTAATCAAATTACATTATATGCAGATACAACTGTTAAATAGTGTTTTAAGTGAAAATGTATTTTTCTGATAATATGTTGAGCCACAGATGTATTAGACATCATAATTAGGGCATTCATATTAAAAAGTTAAGAATGGGACACATTAACCTATGCTACCATGTAAATTTTATCCAACTAAGTCAAGTGCATCAAGGGAATATAAACAGAAAAGGAAGACTTTCAGAGGCTTAGATATTGAAGTATTCTTGCAGATAATTTGATATATCACAAGTGTTTGTGACTGAGAGAGCATGAGACTCTAAACAGCTTTTTAACTGTTTTGTTCATCAATCTAGACTCTTGCCTTACTTCATCTCCCTTCTGAGCATTTGCCCCACTAAATACAGTATACATATCACATAGCCACTTCACAGAATTAAGTTGTCAGCACATGGGAAGATTTTCTTCCTGACCCTTTAGAAATGATCATCTTTGAAGTGTCTCATTTTCTCCTGAGCAGGATCTACATGGTGTCATGTTTTGCAGGTACCTTGGGTGACTCCTCTTGACACTGAAAGTCCAACAGTGCTTCCTCTTCAGATTATTGCCTTACAGTCCCCTCACCTCCTTGCCTTGTGTATAACCTACTTTTACCACAAAGTTTGATATTTTGCACATATTTTATGTCTGTCAGCTTGAGTTCTGCTCAGTGCCCCTTCCTAAAACATAAACACATCTTAAAGGTCTTTCTGACAGCATATCAAGCTTTGTCTAACACAGCTGACAGATCTGTACTTCCTCCTAGACTGAGTTTCTATGGCTGTCACTTACTGGGCTCAATTGACGTGTTATGGTACTGACACAGCCTGCATAGTCACATTGCTAGAGTATGTAATGCAATCAGTGACTCATAACTCTAGAACACATGCCATAGGAGAAAATAAAGCAACACCACTTCATCATCTTGGGTGTGTTCTGGTATCATTTACTGAGCCAGCAAAAGAAAACATGACCCAGACTTTTAGCAGCTAAAACTTAAAGGAGATTTTAGGACTTATACAGAATTTAGAGAATTATTTTAGGACTTATACAGAATTTAGAGAATTGGGGATATTTGAATAGAATACTGAAATTCACTGAACTCAAAGTATTAGAATTATTTCTACAGTTTAGATTCGAATTTCACATCATAAAATCTTCCTTTGCTCATCTCCCTAATGCCAGTTCTTAAAACATGTAATAGTAAGCATAATCTGCTTTAATAAATGCAATGGACATAAGATTAGCAGAATATTATATGTCTTCTTTTGCTATGATACTATAAAGTTTTGCCTTTTTAATAATGGAATGGAACAATAAGAGTTTAGTAAGAGTCAAAGATTCTACTAGGTTCTTTATGTGTGGTAACACAATTCATCCTCATAGGAATCTAACAAAAAAATTCAACAAATATTATGCTGTGAGGAAAACATGATATGACCTAACCAAACCAAATTATAAATATTTTTTAAAACCTGTAGAAATGAAGACTCACCACATAAATTGAACATCTAAGGAACAAACAGCCTTGGGATTCCAAAAGTCATCCTCTGTGGCTCTGATAAAATGGTTCTACTTACTCCAATATTCTTACACATGTTATTTTTGTGTTCTATATTTTCTTCATCTTTCTATAAAATTTCCACCAAATTTAAGAAGCAAGTCCAGTCAGGCTTTTTTTACATCATGTCTGAACATTCCCTCAAATGTTCTAAGAATCAAACTCCATTACCCTCAGGAAGCAATCCAAAGGTATACACAGAAATGAACTTTGGCAGATAGATGTGTTTCATTTTGCAGAATTTGGAAGATTAAAATATGTATACCATACCATTGACACCTATTCAGGATTTCAATGGGCAACTCCTACGATCTCTGAAAAGGCTGATTCTGTGATTACACACCTATTAGAAGTTATGGCCATCATGGAAATACCTGTACAAATTAAGACTGGCAATGCCCCAGCATATGTCTCAAATGCAATGAGACAGTTTTTTTTTTCTTATTACAATATAAAGCATGTTATGGATGTGCCACACAATCCCACAGGCCAAGCAGTCATAGAAAGATCCAATTGAACTTTAAGGGATATGCTAACTAAACAGCAACAGGTAACAATGATTCCTAGAAATAGATTGCATAATGCCTTATTAACCTTGAATTTTCTCAATGCTGATGAGAAAGGAACAACAGCTATGGAGAGACATTGGACAACAGAAAAAACTTCTGAGCTAAACCAACTGGTTTATTTCAAAGATGTGTTGACCACAGAATGGAAACCAGTATACATCCTATGTTGGGAAAGGGGTTTTGCTTTTATTTCTGCAGAAGAAAAGCTATGGATACCAACAAAATTAATAAAAATTTGATTCAAACAGGAGAAACCCCTTGATGAGAAGAAGTAAAAGCTCATCCACCAATGTGATATCTCTACAAGTTGTAAGAAAAATTTAACCAACAAAGGTTGGGACAGGGTTCTGTTTTCTGTCTTTACAGGATAATAGAAATACCCATCTTCCAGAAATTGGAAGGCCTTGGATATTCAGATGTATACAACAGAAGGAAAGAACCTATTGGTACCAATATATTCTACAGGGTAATATCTCACTCCCTAACATCAATATCTCTTTAACTTTAGAATAATTGTAGTTCTGATTCTATTATAAATCAAGCTGGCTTTGGAGTTGGAATTTGGCTCTCTCCTTCTCTAAACCCAAGAATTTTACTAAAAGAAAAATTAGGAGATTCTGTTTCATATCAGAAGAGCCAAGTGGTGTGAGATAGAAGAAAACCAATAATTTAGTGACAGTTGTCATCTAGACTCTCTTTCTTTCTATGCTTCCCTTACCTTTGAAGAATTCCTTCTCTATCCAGTATAAATCTAAAACTTTCCATCTTGATATTGGAAATGTTCAAGAAGTCTTTTCAATTAGCAATCTTTGAAGTCTCCAGAAGAAAGATGGGTCCCCACAACAATGACTCTACCTAGTCCAGAATGATGTCATGGTACTCATGAACATTACTCAGTGATCAACCTTGAATTGAAAACTCTCCAGGACAGTTCCAAAATGAGATGGTCCATCATACTACACTTCTATCCAGAATCTCAGACAATTTACCTATTACTCTAAGACTGGATTCAGAATCTACAGTTAGTCCAATTGAGACCTAACTATCTGAACTTTCTTACAGGACCCCACAGAGATACCATTGCCCCCTAAACAGCAGGAAGCAATTCTAAGAAAATGACATCTTTTCTCCCAAAGGTTTCATGCTTCTCATGGTTATGAATAATGGTTTTAGGATTGTGGGTAGAAGAAAATATTGGACTCAGTATTCTCCTTAAGAAAAAAAAGGCAATGGATAGGTATAGGATATCAAGGTAAATTATTGTATGTAGTAGTAAACTAATTTAGTAAAATATCAGTCTTAGATAATTTGCACTATTAAGGATTCTCGTATATTGATACCATTGTAAACTATTTTTATATTCCTATTTAAGATAATTTGTATATTGATACAAATACAGACCTATATTTGTTGTAATATACATATATTTATACTCTTATTTGAAATATTTTGCATATACAAATGTAAAAATGTATTTGTTATACTGTAAGTATGCTTTACCTCTTTTTAGGGTATTTTGTATAGTGATAAATAATTAGGATTATTGTCATATTGCATATTGGATTATACATTCCTACCTCTGCTTAAGCTATTCTGTATATTGTCACAATTTTGAGGTTATTGTCCTTTTACCATACATTTGCTTACAGACTATTTACCTTGTTTACATGAAGCCTTAGTCCTTAGGTTATTTATGTAAATAAGACTTACAGATTTATAGTCACCTATGCTTGTCATCTCTGTAGTTACTTTAATTAGGTTGTCCAGATTTATAGATGCATATATCAGATGGACAAGTAATCTTTAAATACTTCATAGACCTAGAACATTTAAATAACTTAGAATTCTGTTGACATGAGACATGACTGCTCCTGGCAGCACCAATTTGATCCTGAGAGAAAGTTGGGCTTCTAAGACATTTCCATTTGGAAGTTTGTCTTCTTGGCACAAAATGGACTACATGGCAAAGGACTGCCCTTGTCTTGACTACTGACAGTATAAATGCTAACCTTTATGGATGAGCAGAACACAAGGAAAAGCAACTATGGAACTCTGCCAAGACAGGGTAAGACGGTCTTTCAAATTTCCTGCTTCGGATAAGTCCGTCAGATACTCTAGGCCTGTAGCCAATTTGATTGCACCAATGATGCTGAGAAACTGGGTGACTATCCAGGCTGCCAGCTGTCTTTGTCTACTCTTGGAAGACTCCAGAAGGTTGCTTATGTCCATCTCCCATTTTCTTGGGTATTATTATAATCCTTCCCAGGTCTTTGATGAGATTGAAGACTAACAGTTTCAGTTACAATCTTCTTGTATCTTAGCTAGAACATATTAAATATTAGATTCAGGTTCTTCAGGATAGAACACCTTTTGGAATGATCTCTGTACATGCTATTTACCTATGCTCTAGACTTCTCTGGATGCTAGTATGTGTCTCTTGTTTGATATTGCTCTTGTTAGTTGTAGTTCCACTTGTTTATGTCATCACCCTTTATTTCTCCCTGATAATTATTCCTATTGCATATAGTTTTGTGTTAGGTTAGAACTTTCTTCCTTAGACAAAAGGGGGAGATGCAGGAGTGGTTGTCTGTGCTTTACCCTGAAGCATTGCCCATAGTGTGGCAGCAGGTAACTGCTAGGTACGTGCCCACCCTGGCACATGGCCCAGACAGGGACCCCTTAAGACCTGGGAGGAGTACATGCTCTCTCTCTCTCTCTCTCTCTCTCTCTCTCTCTCTCTCTCTCTCTCCTCTCTCTCTTTGCTACCTCATGGTCTTGGATGCTGGTGCTGTGAATTGAGGCAGAGCTCTCCTGAGAACCACATTGGACCACACCCCACCCCTCCTGGATTCTGTAACCAACTCCATTATTCTTGTTGTGAGTTAAACCCTGAATAAATTCCTTTGACCTTCAAATAAACTCTGTAGAATTATCCCATTATCTGCCCCGCCCTTTTCACATTAGTGTACCCACTGAAGGAATATGAAACTTAAAAGAAGGACTTTTAAATCACTCATGTGTCTGACCATTTTAGAAATCCAACAAACATTAAAAATCACTCAAATTTAAAGAATTTCTACATTGGTATGTTTCTTCTACCTCTTTCCTTATAGAAGAGTCCAACCTTTTAACATTTACATCATGACATTGTCACCTACAAATTCATACTTGAGGCCCATGCAACTGAGTTATAAAGAAAAGCAAAATTTATTGCATAACTTTTCAGTGTCTTTGAAATAAATTTACAGTGTTATTTTGAGCTTCACTGATAGCTATCCATGGCCACATGTGGCCCAGAGGCCACGGGTTAGATAATGCCTACAAAGTAGAGAAATTTAATATAATACAATTTTAAAAACAGGTTAACTTAATTAATTGTTATTGCTTAATTACTTGTTGTAATTACTTTATATTTTAGCATCTTTTTCATAAAATTCACTTGTGTACTTTGTTTCTCCTTTGGCCTTATCATTTGTTTTCAGAAACCTAACCGAAAGGGGGAAATTTTCAGTTCTAGGTGCTTTTGAATATTAAGAGATCTCTATTATGTGTGCCTTTGAAGTTACCATCCACATCCTTTGACAGCATTGAGGCTAGTGCTCATACATATTATTTCTCCAGCCATAATCATTGTTTGTGATTTATAGGCAGATGCAGGAAGCTCCAATGAGTTTTGGCTGACATCCTTTCTGCTTCTTGCTAATTTCCATGTTGGAATGCAGCTTTCATTTCATTAGCACTGTGTGCTTTTCTCTTCCTACACTGCACTTTATTTCTCCCTTTTATTATGTTTCCTTTGATAGCCTAACACTTGGATATAAAAGAATGTCACTTTTATTATCTTCTTTCCTTTTGACTAAAGGAAGCGAAATTAACACGCTGATGAAAATCACATGTGTCGAACATGCCAGCACACTAGAACATTTCAAGGCCTCTCTCAGTCTGTCATTATTACAAAGCTTACAGAATGGCACAACTTTACTCAGATTTCAGTTTCCATCTCTGCTCCAAAGTGGCACACAGTGGAAAACCAAATGGACCTTTTACCCTGTTATTTGTCCAAGTGAGGAAAAAGGATCCAATTTGTGCATTTATAAAAAGATGAACTAGGCAAAAAGGATAAACTCAGCAGGAATTAAAATGAACATACACTGTATTTCAAAACAATAAAACAGTATACACAGAAGTTAGGGTGACTGCATATTGAGGAATGATTTCTCGGGTGTACTAGAAGGGGAGAGTCATCCACTCAGAAGCTATACCAAATGACTGATGACTAATAAAAAACTAAATAAAATAAATAGTAATTAATGAATCTAAGATTAAAGTAAAGGCAGGCACACATTTGGAAGAATACTGTGTGTGCTACATTGTGTTAAAGAAATAATATTGGTTCTTAAGTAGAAAGAGACACGAAAGAGAATAAGGGAGAACTGGATAAATTCGGTGACTGCCTCCTAGGTACTAAGATGTCACTTAAAATTGAAAAGATGCTTAGCTCAAACACCTGGTCCTGCCTTATTGGTTTAAACTGGCAACCGTTGTGCCTTTAAGAGATAGGCTATATTCTCCCTAGTGGTTCTATCAATCTTAGTTTGTCTCACTCTCACACCTAAGTGCTGACTAGAAAGGCTGAAGTGGAAGTTCAAAATAAGCAATTTGGGTTCATTCTCATGCACTTCATCTTTATCCTGGAGGCATCTGGTTATCCAGGTATGCTTTTATCATGAAAAAGAGAGAGCTACTACCAGCTCATAGAAACATATGAGACCTCTCAAAACCTAGGCTTAAAATTGGCACATATTTTGATCTGATATCACATAAAGCTATGTAGACAAACTGAAAGCCAAAAGTAAGAGAAGAGTTCAAGACTGCTAAAACAGTGTGAAGTTACTAAAATATGACATACACAGCCAAGAACAGGAATACAGGAACAGCATGCCAATCAGAGATAATAACAGTGTACTCACAAAAACAAAATAGAGAGAGGTCTTGTCTAGAGGAAGGAAGACTGAATTTTATAGTTATTACTATGAAGACTAAACTAGAACAAAATTTAAAAGTTTGTGAATACGGAAATAAATATAAAATAAAAGCAAGCAAAAAAGATGGCTGTGTTAGAGTTCTGTACAGGAACAGGGTTGCTAGAATGAATCATAAAAGGAGGGTTATAAGATTGACTTGCAAATAAGGGAAGGTTAATCTAACAGTGACCATCCCCAAGCTGGAGAGCATGAGATCTGATAACTTCTCGTACACAAATCTGGATGCCTCAGCAGTCTCAATTCGATGCTGAGGCTTGGAGGATTCTTGAAGCTCTGCTTCCCTTAAATCCATGTGGGATGGACCAAGAAGTTGAGATCTGTTGGCAGAGAAGGTGGCAACAGCAGCAGCAGAACACAAACACTAAAAAGCAAGACATGTAGGCAGGTGTGCCAGCAGCATGCTTTTCCTAGGACTTCTTTCTAGTTAGAAAGTGCTGTGTGCTCTGAGGAGGGTATTCTTTCAATAGTTAACTTTCTTGGAACCACCCAGAATGTGTCTCTTATTAGGTTCCATATTCAATCAAGTAGATAATGAAGAAGGAGTAACCATTACAAAACCAGAACTCAGAATGAAATAAAGTTAACATATTACATGTACTAATTTTCATCTAAAACAATGTGACTGATGATTGAGTGCATCAGTCTTGTAAGAAGAAAAAAACGGGCTTGCACAGCAGGAGAGGATGATTCAGTAGTTCACTGTGCATACTTCTCTTGAAGAAGACCCAAGTTCAGTTCCTAGCTCTCATATTTGGTGGCTCACAGCTACATATAACTCCAGCTCCAGGGGAACTGATACCTCTAGCCTCCATGGGCACCTGAACTCACATGCACATACCCACTCATAGACACATGCATGCACCTAAATAAAAATAAAATGAAATCATTTTTAAACTTAGGCTTAAATTGCCCATTAAAATATTTCCTAAGGAGGAATCTGGTTCAGTTGGTAAAGTGCTTGGCACAGAAGCAGGAGGACCTCAGCTTGGATTCCTAGTTTTCACCTTAAAAGCTAGGTGTGGAAATGTGTGTTTGTAATCCCAGGACTGTGGAGGTGGGCACAGAAGGATCATTGTTTGCTGACCAACCAATCTAGCTGAATGGGTAAGCTCCAATTTCAGTGAGGGACCTTGTCTCTGGCTTCTACACACACACACACACACACACACACACACACACACACACACACACACACACACACTTTTCTAATTCACAGCACTAAGGAGGCAGAGGCAGGTGGATCTCTGTGAGTCTGAGGCCAGCCTGGGCTACAGAGTGAGTTCCAGGAAAGGTGCAAAGCTATACACAGAAACCTGGTCTTGAAAAATAAAAAAAAAAAAAAAGTTTGCAATCTGGAATATATTTGACAAGTAAAAAGCTGACTAATTGGTTATAATCTTCTTATGATGACCACAAAATAAACAGAGACCTCTGAAGCCAGATATACTAGGTTTGTTATTTATTGCAGTAAGAAAATAGGTTTGTTACCGGGCAGCGGTGGCACATGCCTTTAATCCCAGCACTTGGGAGGCAGAGCCAGGCGGATCTCTGTGAGTTCAAGGCCAGCCTGGGCTACAGAGTGAGTTCCAGGAAAGGCACAAAGCTACACAGAGAAACCCTGTGGTCAACTAAAGTCTCATGCAATAGCCAACTTTATTCAGAGCACCAGGCAACTTATATCCCAAGGGTTAAATCACATGAGTAAACTATACAATCACAAGGACAAGCTGCTTGTGGTGGGCAAGCAGTACACAACAAAAACATGTTTTCAATAGAGGCATATAAAAATAATAATAGCCAGTTGCAATAAATAATTGCAAGTAAATAGAAATAAACCCACTCCTATTTGCTACTCCTGAAAGGAGCATGAAAACACAGTACAAGAACAATTCTGCAATTTGAAGAAACTGAGGTCACAAGATTTTTGTCTTGGTTTCTTAGAGTTTTCTCACAAGCACTCAGAATTCTCTTCACACCACCCCATTCTTGGAGCATGTTCTGATGACATGAAATATCTCACTAGCAGCATTTAGCAGTGGCTTTATGTTAGATGTTCTGGGAAAAGTTTCAGAGGATGGAGAGATCCTCAAGATATAGCAGTATCATAGAGTAGGGGGAAATCAAAGATTAAATAGCTTAACTTTTCTTTGGGAGGCAGGAGAAATTAAATGGAGGTTAACAGCAACAGCAAAGAGGTACTCAATACTGACATGAGGAGGGACACTGTCCCTCCTATCACTGTTTTATTCTGTCCTGTTTCATTGTGAGCACAGGGTTTACTGTATTGATGGTGTTGATGTGTGAAATTATGTCACGTCCACTGTACAATGTTTTCTATGAAACTGTCATGCTGGATGTTTTAACTATTCAAGGTGATCATTTTAAAGACATTTCTTCTGTAAGGCAGAGCACACCATCAATACAACAAAACGGCAGCCTACAGAATGGGAAGAGATTTTCACCAACTCCACATCCCAAAGGAGGCTAATATTCAAAATATATAAAGAACTCAATAAACTAGATAAAAACAAACCAAATAATCCAATTAAAAATGGAGCACACGCCGGGCGGTGGTGGCGCACGCCTTTAATCCCAGCACTTGGGAGGCAGAGGCAGGCGGATCTCTGTGAGTTCGAGGCCAGCCTGGGCTACCAAGTGAGTTCCAGGAAAGGCGCAAAGCTACACAGAGAAACCCTGTCTCGAAAAACCAAAAAAAAAAAAAAAAAAATGGAGCACAGTTCCAAACAGAGAATTCTCAACAGAGAAATCTCAAATGGCCAAGAAGCACTTAAAGAAATGTTCAGCATCTTTAGCCATTAGGGAAATGCAAGTCAAATGACATTGAGATTCTATCTTAAGCCTGTCAGAATGGCTAAAATGAATAACACAAGTGACAGCTCATGCTGGCAAGGATGTGGAGCAATAAGAACAGTACTCCATTGTGGGTGGGAGTGCAAACTTGTACAGCCACTTTGGAAATCAATACGGTAGTTTCTCAGAAAATTGAAAATTGATCAAACTCAAGCCCCAGCTATATCAATTTTGGGCATATACCCAAAAGATGCTCAATCATGCCACAAGGACACTAGCCTCTCTGGGTCTGTAAGTTGTAGCATGGTTATCCTTTACTTTACAGATAATATCCACTTATGAGTGAGTACATACCATGTTTGTCTTTCTCGGCCTGAGTTACCTCACTCACAATGATTTTTTTTTTCTAGTTCCATCTATTTACCTTCAGATTTCTCAATATCATTGTTTTTTAGCAACTGAGTAATATTCCATTATATAAATGTACCATATTTTCTTTATCCATTCTTTAGTTGAGGGGCATCTAGTTTGTTTGCAGGTTCTGGCTATTACAAATAATGCTGTTATAAACATAGTTGAGCATGTGTTCTTTTGGTATGACTGAGGAACCTTTAATATGGTTTCCGGTGACAACATAGACTATGGATATCCACATAGCCTCCAGCAGCAGCATGGGCCACCGATTCAGCATGGTCTCCCGTGGCAGCAACATGGCTTCAAGTAGCAGTACACACCATGGATCTCCACGTTTCATAAGGAAAAGAAACTGTACTAATAAAGAGTAAAGAAATACAACATGGCAACAATTCAGAGACTAAGTAGATAACAGCAAAAGCAATATCTGATCTCAGTGTGTTGGCATGGACATAATTAGATATGACTGTAAGAGACAGTGTTGGGAGTTATTTCTCAATGGTGACATGCCATTTTGGTTATGTAACAAAGCACATCTTTTTAGAAAATACAAACTGAATAAAATGCTTAGAGATTAAGTGATTCCAAGACTGGGATAAGTGTCGCCTGAAATTTATTTATTAAAAGTCTGGAAGTAAAGCTGCTATGACTGCGATGTCTAAGTCTGAAAACAAAAGCTTGGAGTCCTCAAGAGACAGGGTCCAAGAGGAGGAGCAGGAGGTCATTGTGTGCTTTTGAAGTGATGTTAAGACCTTCTTGCTGTCTTGTTTCTAACCAACAAAAAATGGTTCCTGCAATGCAAAACTGCCTAGCAGACATGACATAATGACTCTACAACTAGCTTCTATGCAGTTTTGTGAAACAGAAAACTCACAATACATGTACATATACTCATGGAGAGAAAATATGGCAGTGTTTGACAATTGACTAAGCTAAATTAGTTGGTATATAAAATTTTATTCTTGAACCCTTGAGAAATTAAACATTTTCCTAGGAATTTCAGGGTAAACAAATTCCAATTTTATTTTATGAGAATCAGTGAAGAAATATTATATGACATTCCCAGGAAAAAGTTTTTGCCTCATGTATGAGCGAATTAGAGATGACCAATTCCTTTTTGATAATAACTACCTTTGGATTGTAACTCAAGAAAAAAGAGATTTTTTAATAGTTATTTTATTTTATGTGGGTAGTTTTGCCTCCACATAAAACATGTGTGTACTGTGTGTGTGTGTGTGTGTGTGTGTGTGTGTGTGTGTGTGTGTGTGTGTGTAGTGCCTAGAGGCTAGAAGAGGGAGCCCGATTCCCTAGAACTAGAATTACAGATGACTGTGAGCCACTGTGTGTGTTCTGGGAATTGAAACCAGGTCTTCTGGGAGAGCACCTAGTGGTCTTAACCACTGAGCAATCTCTGAAACTTCTTGTAAAACTAAGTTTTACAAGAGCAATTTATAATCTGAGTATTTTTACTACTTTTTTTCTTTTGGGTATTATTGTATAATTACATCGTTTCTCCCTTCCCTTTCCTCCCTCCAACCTTCCCTTGTACCCTACTCTGGTCTCTCTTATTTATGGCCTGTTTTTCTTATGTAAATGCAAAATATAAATTGTTGATAATATAAATATATAATATATATATTCCTAAATATATAAATAAAAGCTGCTGAGTCCATTTAGTCACACACACACACACACACACACACACACACACACATGTTTTTAAGACTGACCATTTTGTGTTGGCTAAGCAATTGGTGCACTATTTCTTAGGAAAGACTGTTTCTCCTATCTCAACATTCCTTAGTTGCCTACTAATTTTTGTCTAATGACGAGGCCTTAATGAGTATTCCTCCTTCCAAGTTAATACGCCTATTGGTATTGCCACTGTTCAGGTTCTCTTTTGGCATCTATCTTGATGAGATTCCATCACTTTAGCTTCCCTGACATTTCTAGGAAAAACAATGTGCAGCAATATTCCTATTTCTTTGGCTCTTGTAATATTTTTGGTTTCTCTTCTGTAATAATCCCTGAGTCTTAGGTACAGGAGTTTGGTTGTAGATTATCAGTTGGGATGGGGCTCTACAATCTTGTTTTTATTTGTGTGTTGATTTATTGGTTATGGTTTTCTATAATGGTCTTTGTTGCAAAGAGAAGTTTCCTTGATAAGGGGTGAGAACTTTACTTACTTGTAAAGAGTATAAGGACAAATAGTTAAAATGTAGTATAGGAATCATGTTGGTTGTAGGTTTTCCTCCAAGCATCATAACATGACTTCACTCATGGGATGGTATATTTTCCTGTGGTTAAAAATAATAATTTGTCATATTTAATAACAGTGAGTTGGTTACCATTTAACACTGAATAACTGGTGGCTAGAAAATTCATAGTAGGACTTTAAATTTATATAAGCCATACATGCTTGTATTTTTACTTTATATTTATTCTCAAAAAAGATACCATAAACTAATGGATTTTTCCATGTTTAACAGAATCATAATGGGTAGACATTAATATTTATACATTTCAACACATTTTTCTTTAGAGGAATAAAGATTGGTAATTTAACTTCAATAGTTTTTATGTAATTATACTAAAATGTTTTTATTTAATTCTGTATCATAAAGCATTTCAAGAAGATACAGTAATGAGGTTTTGTGTGAATACCTAAAATACAATTATCTCTATAGAGATACTATACAAATGTAATTTTACATATGCATGTATATACAAATAATACAACATACCACAATTAATATGGGTTGATAGTTTGATTTGTTTTCACAATCTTTTTTTCAGTGAAATGACTTTTTTATTACAATAAAGTCAAAGTGAGTAGGTGATACCCACCACACATTTTCTAACCAACTGCCTGTAGCTCTTCAGAAATTGAGGACAAAGTTATGATTTTTGTACTGTTCTCAAGTCTCCCTAGAGCACCTCAGTATTTTGTTTATTACCTAAACTGTGAGTTCTGATCATGTTTTAGGCTAGAAGTCCTGTGTTTATTTCTTCCATACTCTTACTCTGATGGATCAATCTTTAACATGAACTTTGAGTGACTTTTGTAAACCTTTATTTACTCAACCTTTTCTCAGATCTGTGTTCAAACAAAATGCCTGTGAATGATAGACACAGCCTAACTGTATTAAGTCACCAAACACATTGTTCCAGGTCAAGTATACCTTGTTTGATTATAGATGTTCAATTCAGCCTCTTTTACCCAGAGGCAAAAAGAAGTTAAAGAACTGTATTTATAAACTTAAAAAGGAATTGGTACAGAAGTTGAATCAAAATGGATCCAACTAATATGCTCTGAATTTTTCAAAACATATTTGGGGAAATCCATTTAATGAATTGAACAAACATATGTTGAGATTTTAACAACAACAGGGTGTTGACCTTTCATTTTCCATGCTGAGGCAATGTGCTGCTTCTCATGCTCCCATCTTTACTGGCATTGTAGGTACAAACCTGACCAAAAAACAGGTCTGCTGTTCCATAGATCGTTTCTCAAGAGGTTGTGGACACGTCAACTTGTACTGGTGCTATTATGAATCTTACACAAAAGAATGTGTGTGCTCTCTGAATAAGAGAAAAGAAGAGCGTGTCAACCCAAACCCAGGAGTTCATACACATATCAGAATGTTAAAATGTCTCATTTACTTTCATTAGCATCTATATTAAATGTGAGTCTATTAAATGGATAACAGAATTTATTAAGGTATAAATTGAGGAAATACACTCATGATTACAGAACTGACTAGACAGCAGAAGTCATCCTCTGATCTGACCAGGAGCTAATCCACCTTGCAGACAGGAACAGGTAGAAAAAGGGCATGTGACCCTTCTCCAACTCCTTATAAGAGATCATATAGAACGGCAGGAGGCACCGCCTCCTTTGGGCTGTATAGCCCAAGGTCATGGGTGGAGCAAATATCACTACATATTTGTGTTTTCAAAAAAAATCAATTGGTGTGCTCTTCCCTGAGGAACACCGCCTCTTCTACTTCCAGCTTTCCTCAGTTGCTAATAGTTTTGTTTTTGTTTTTGCTTTTAGATTTTTTCATTATTTATTTATGCAGCTGGCATATACCTAATACTTTATGAAGAGTTTGAAACTCTTTTTTAGAATAATCTAACCCATGTTCTTCTGTCAGGTTATGTGTTGTAGAAAAACGTTTCTCATAAAAAATAAAATCAAATAAAGGATGTCATTTGAATTTGAGAATTATTTCGTGTTCCAACAGGTAAGAAAAGTATACAAATTATGAAATAACTCCGAATTTCAATACAAATTATTTTTAATCATCAGTTTATACATTAGGTTTTGTGACGCCACCTCTCCTATCTTCTTCCAGGTCCTCCTGTACCATCTACTCCCATCAGCCTCCTTTGTGCGTCAATATAGCGTACTTTCCACTACTCGGTCTTTCCTTTCTTTGATGCCTCTATATATTCTCTCATGATCCCTTTTCTAGTTTCATGCCCTATATCTCCATATACATCCACATATATACGTAAGTAGAGACATAAGCGTAAGAATTCATATGGGAGCATGTAGGAGACCCAGCCTTTTTGTACCTGCTGAGGCGTGGTATAGCTGAATGAGATGGTAGTTCTATGTTGTATGGTTATGTGTTGGGAGGTGGGGGAGAATATTTAACATACCATGCAAGTGAAAGTCAGGGGGCAGCTTTCAGAACGTTGGGACTTAGGATCAAACTGAAGTCATCAGTTTTGGTGACAAGTGTCTTTATCTGCTGAGCCATCTTCTAGATCAGTTGTACTTAATGAGTTGATTATGATTCATTTTTATACAAGCATATAATACATTTTGTTCATTTCCACCTCTCCTGTTTCCTTCTCTTATCTCCTTCCCATCCTCCACTTCTTTCTAAATTTATGTTTTAGAGTGATATTGTGTGTATGACTCAGCAAGTTTCACTAGAGTTGCTTCCATGAGCATGGATAAAGGGCTATTTACAAAAGCACATGCAACTTACTAGTGGCTGCATCAACTGAAGAAAATGTCTGATCCTCCTCCAGCAACAATTAAGCCTATAGATCTTCAGGAAGGGGAAGGTTTTATAAGTCTCACATCCTTATAGATTTTAGCTGTCTATATATCATGAGGGAAGTATAGGGCTCTATGAGCCCCCTATCCATGAGGCCATGTTGAGAGGCCCAATCTTTGGCGGCAACTATTAAGTAGGTAAGCAGAGCTTGCTAGGCTTGTGAGTTCAACAGTCATGCCATACCCAGAAGATAGCATTCTGTAACACCCATCCCTTTCCTCTGGGCCTTACATTCTTTCTGCTTCTATCTTTGCAATGTTCTCTGAGCCTTAGATGAGATGATATAGATTACTATTCATAGATGAGAATTCAACAGTCATTTTAATCACTTATGATCTTCTTCAATAGCTTGTTGTCTATTGCATAAAAGAATTTTCTCTGATCAAGGCTGAAAAGAGCAAGATTGTACAGGCATAAGACTAAGTATTCAGTAGGCAGTTTAATGGGTACTACCTAACCATCTAGCAAACAATAGTAGCAATTTCTTAACGCATATGACCTCCACAACCACAAGTTTTTGACCAATTTTACAGGTTCATGTAGGAATTCCCCCCTATGAATTCAGCCTCAAATATAATCAGAGAGTGCTTGGTGATCCCCATAGCAGTTATGTCCTGGGCACATCTTGCCCAGCAGGTTAGTAGTGTAACTTGCTGAGTCCATAGCTGATTAAGACTATTGGTGACTTCTTCCCCCCCTCCAGCAGCCATATAGCAGTTTTTGGCACTGTGAAGGCTAGCCATCTGGGAAGAAGCTTCTAACTCAATTTCATTCTGATATCTTTATGTCTTCTCATTGAAGCATGTTCTATATTTAAAAATAGGATCTTATTATCTAGTCAACTAAGAATATTGACAGCATCTGTGTTGGCTAGTTTTATGTCAACTTGACACAATCTAAAGTTATCTGAGAGGAGAGAAGATCAATTGAGAAAATGCCTCTGTAAGATCAGACTATAGGCAAGAATAAAGGGCATTTTCTTAGTTAGTGATTGATAGGGAAGAATCACCCATTGTGGGTAATTCAATCCTTGAGCTGGTGATACTAAAGTATAATAAATTTTATTGAGTATTTTTGCATCAATGTTCATGAGGGAGATTGTTGGTCTGTAATTCTCTTTCTTTGTTGAGTCTTTGTGTGGTTTGGATATCAGGGTAACTGTAGCCTCATAAAAAGAATTTGGTAATGTTCCTTCTGTTTCTATGGTGTGGAACAATTTGAAGAGTATTGGTATTAGCTCTTCTTTGAAAATCTGGTAGAATTCTGCCCTGAAACTATCTGGTCCTGGGCTTTTTATTGTTGTTGTTGTTGTTTGGGAGAATTTTAATAGCTGTTTCTATTTCCTTAGGGGTTATTAGTCTATTTAAATAGTTTATCTCGTCTTGATTTAACTTTGGTATGGGGTACTTGTCCAGAATTCGTCCATTTCTTTCAGATTTTCCAATTTTGTGGAGTACAGGTTTTTGGATTGGACTAAGCTCTCTGGATACAGAAGACTGTTGTTTGGCTTGAACTGTTTGGGGGGCACCCAGGTGAGGGGATCGGGATCTGTCTCTGGTGGCAGGCTTCTGAAACCTGGTGCCTGTGGTGTGACACCTTGCACAGCCTGGGTGCAGTGGGAAGGGACTTGGACCTGCCTAGCCTCAGTGTACTGGGCTCTGCTGACTCCCCTTGGGAGACCTCGATTTGGGGGATGTGGGGATGCAGAGTGGCTTGGGAAAGAGGGCTGGGGGTGGGAGGAGAAAGGAGGGGGGATCTAAAAAAGTAATAAAGTATAATAAAGCAGTCTGAGCAAGTCATGGGGAGCAAGCCATTAAGTACCACCCCTCCATGGCCTCTGCATCAGCTCCAGCCTTCAGGTTTCTTCCCTGTTTGAGTTCATGTCCTAACTTCCTTCCATGATGAACAGTAAAAGGAAAGTGTAAGACAAACAAACCCTTTCCTTTCCAGGATGTCCTGGTCATGGTGTTTCATCACAGCAATAGTAACCCTAACCAAGACAGCATCCTACATTATTTTGGAGGTGTCATTGTCGTCTTTGACCAACAGCTCATAGGAAACAGCCTTTTCCCTTGGCATTGGAATTTTTGTTTAATAACTTATGCACCTGAGAGATACTTTATACACTCAGACTATCTGTTAAAACCTCTCTCCCTTAAACTGTATGTTTTAGTTAGCTTTTAATGTGATAGGTTTCCTTGTAGCTTTTTCATAAATCCCTATTTCAATTTTCCCCTGTTCCTCCTTTCCTCCTCTCCCTACTTCCTACCCCCATGAAAACCTTTGCACCTCTGGTATTCTTCCTTTACTTTCTATCACATGTGTTCTACCAACCTCATTCTGTCCTAAAAACCTCTTTCTCCCTCTTCTGGGCCCCTTCCTAATTTTCCTGGTCTCTGTATACTCATTCCAACATAAGCATACATACGTAGAAATTAGAAGCTCGGATCCATATGTGAGAGAGAATACGAGGTATTTGTCTCATGTAGTCTTGGTTACCCTATTTAAAATAATCCCTAATTATAGCTTGTTTTTGAAATTTTCATTTTTTTCTTGATAGTTGAATGAGGTTTCATTGTGTATATCTGTTGTATTTTCAATGTCCATTTTCATAAGTTGTTAGACATCTAGGCTGATTCCATGTCCTAGCTATTGTGGCCAGAAATACAATGAACATGGACATGCAAATATCTTTACAGCAAAATATAAAATCATTTGACTATATACCAAATAGTGGTATTGTTGGAGCATATCATATTCCCATTTTTAAGTTTTTTTTTTTTTGAAACACCAATACCAGTTTCTCTAATGACTACACCTGTTTGCCCTCTTCCCAGGTAAGAATAAGGTTTCCTCTTTTTCCTCACCTACATGGGCCTTTATTCCTTCATTTTCTTGATGATAGCTTCTTTGATTGAGGTTAGATAGAATTTCAATGTAGTTTTAATTTGCATTTTCCTGATGGATGTTGAATGATTTAAAAATATTTATTGGGATAATCAACATTTCTCTAATTGAATTTAAGACCTGTTCAAAAAGAGGAAGTCATGCATAATACTGGAAAACTAACAAACCACCCAAGGCTAGTAAAGTCATGGATCTTAGAAGAAAATCTACAACTACCACTTTACTAAACCAACATGGTCTACAACATTCTAACTATTTGTCCTTCTACCCACAGGAAAATATAGTTCTCACTCTTCACTGAGTAAATTTCTCTTTGCAATAGATGGAAAATATCATAGAAAACTATAACCAGTCAAAACACAGTGTTGTGGAGCCTAATTCCAAAGGATACATCTACAACTTCTTCATCTAAGGTCAGAGATCATTGTGAGAGGGGGTGTGGAAAGAGTGTAACAACAAGAGGAATATTAGGGTATTTGGTGTGAAATTGTGTCTCCTAAGAATGTCAGAGGCTACAACCATAAAGTCTCACTGAAATGAATACTTAAATAGAAACTGAACAAAGAAAACAAAACATGCTAAAGTGGATAGAAGTGGAGTGGATGGGGTATAAAGTCTACAGGGCCTCACCCAGTTATTTAATACCAAATGGTCAATCCTAGAAGCATCTATATAAGTAACATTATACAGATGCATTTTGTGTATTTAGGAAAATATGTGTATGAATATATATGTGTGTGTGTATGTGTGTGTAGCAACAACTAATAGAAAAAGAGGCTATAAGTTTTAAAGAGAGAAAGGATAGATATATAGAAGAGTTTGGATGGACAAAAGGGAAGAGAAAATAATGTGATTAAATTATGATCTCAAAACTAAAAGAAATAATTAAAAATAAATTTAATACACACATACAGAGTTCAGCACAGATGCACATGCTTGGAGTTCAATAATTAAGGAGGTAGCAGAGCCAACCAAATCCCTAGAGCTTCTCAGCCAAATAGTTTAGCCAAAACATCAAACTTCTGGTTCAATGAGAACCCCTGTCTCAAGACAAGAAGGTAGACAAAGATATAATACATTCAATGTCTTGTCTGGCTTCTATGTGCATATGCACTGGTATGCAACTTGTATTATACTTCTACACACACAAATACTCAGAACACACAAAACAAAAAATAAATATTTTGACCATTTAATACTCTTATTTAATAGCTGTCTATTTTATTACCCAAAGTACTGATTAGCAATTTTAGAGTTAAACTTTTGCATTAAAAAACAATAAAGCCTAGACCTTAAATTCTTATCTAAAGTACACCAGGTAAATATTTTCTCCCATTCTATAGACTATTTGCTCTGTGGATAGTTTGCTTTATTATAAAGAATCTTTATAATTTAATGTAATCCCTTTTGTCAGTTCCTTTTGTCCTCTTCCCTGCGCTGTTGGAGTCTTGTTCAGAAAGTTTAAACTTATATCTTCAAATATTTTCTTCTAGTACCTTCAGCAATCTATGTTTTAAATTAATATTTTGATCAATTTTGTGCTGATTTTTGTGGACATTAGACATATAAATCTAATTTCATTCTTCAGTAGGAAGATATCAAATTTTGCTCATACCATTTGTTGAATAGGATTTTTTTGTTGAATGAAAGGTGCTTTGTCAATTGTTAGGTCATCATATTTACTTCCAGATTATCTATTCTGTTACATTTGGTCTACATGATTGTGATGTTTTTGTTTTATTTTTTTCAATAGTTTTTTCACTATGGCTTTGTAGTATAACTTGAAGTGAGATATTTAAATATTCCTAGCACTGGTCTTTCCACTCTACTTAGGATTGCTTTAGCTATTAGAGGTCTTTTGTGTTTTGTATAAATTTTGGGTTGTTTTATCAAATTCTAAGAAGATTGCTTTTATAATTTTGATTGTGTTGAGTTGAATTAAATGTGTAGATTAATTTTTAATTAATAATTAATTTAATTAATAGACATTTTTGCAATATTAATTTCTCCAATCCAAGAGTATGGTAGGTGTTTTTATCATACAGTGTGTATTTGACAATTTCTCTTTTCACTGTTGTAAAGATTTTATTGAAGAGATTTTAATTCCCTTGATTATATTTATCCCAAGGTTTCTATATATGGATTTGAGCTATTGCAAATAGGACATTTTTCATAGTTTCTTTCTCAGAGAGTTCACTATTGGTATGCAGAAAAGCTAACGATTTTTATATGCCAATAGTGTATTATGTAAATTTACTCAAAGTGTGCATTAGACCTAAGAATTTTTGATAGAGTGTATACATTTCTTTAAGTATAGAATCTTGTCATTTGTTAATAAGGATCATTTGACTGACTCCTTATTTTTATCTCATTTATCTCCTTTGTATTTTTTATTGCTTCTGTTAATACTTCTTTTATTATATATGTCTCATATACTGCCTTTCTTATTTTGATATATTTTATTCTCAGTCCCATTTTCTTTATGTTTTTATCATGAAGGCACATGGAATTTTGTCAAATGTAATTTCTGGATCTATTAAAATGATTATGTGATTTCTATCACTAAGCTTATTTATATGGAGTATTACATATATTGACTTATATCACAGTGAATCTTGTTTCACCAGCAGGATGAAACCAATTTGGTCATAATAGACTAAGCTTTTTGAAATTTTATTTTATTTTATGTATATGCTTTGCCTGCATATATATCTGTATACCACATGCATGAAGTGTCCACAGAGGCCAGAAAAGGGTGTGAGACTCCCCGAAACTGGCATTGCAGATGGTTGTGAGCTGCCACATGGCTGGGAATCAAACTAAGGTTCTCTGGAACCTTATACCAGTGCTCTTAGGTGCTAAGTTATCTTTCCAGTCCTATATAATCTCCTTATGTGTTTAGAATTCTTTTTATTAGTATTTGTTGAGATTTTTTTTTGTATCTGTGTTCATGGTGTCAGGTTATTCTGGCTTCACAGAATGAATTTCATAGTATTATTTCATTTCTACTTGGTGGAAGAATTTGAAAAGTATTGGTGTCAGATTTCTTTTTATTACTGCAGCATCTACTTCTGGGATTTTCTGTTGGGGGGGGGCGTTGATTATTGGAATAACTTCCTTGTAGGGCATGGGTCTGCTTAAATTTCATGTAAGTCATATGAGTTGAGAAAGTCATCCATTTCTTTTTTTTTTTTTTTTTTTTTAGCGTCTTGGAACATGCTAGCAATGTATTCTCAAGGATCCCTACTATTTCTCTGGCATCTGTTTTAACAACTTCCTCTTCTCTTCCTTTGTAACACTGGATATTTTTCCTTTTCCTTTTTCTTTTCTCTTTTTTGTCACTATTAAATTTGTTATATTTATTTAATAACAAGGGTTATATAATACAAGTGAGCATGCCATATGTTGACATGTTTAAAACTGTTATTGGATTTTTCTATTGGGGAGGCAATAGAGATATCATGGAGAAAGATCCCTTGGGTATGAGAGTGGCATTTTCTCTATGGTTATTTGTTATTGAGTTACTAATCCAACAATGCAAGGCTTGTCAGACTTACCACTTTCTGAACACCATTTCTTCTTTAGAAAATTAGATCATATGTATTTTCAAGATTTCATTACATGTATAGTTCTTGCACATTTCAAAATGTCTTATGTATATCTCTTTGTTTTCTTCTATAGTCATTAAAATTCAAGTATTTCATACTAGTTAATATGCCTCAGCAACATCCACTACAATGTCTTCTTTTATTCTGTCTGAAGAGTAATTTTCACTTTTATCCTACCATTTATGCAAACCTATATTTAACACAATAATATATTAACAGTCTTTCTTATTGTAATTTTGTGATAGAAAGATTGTTAACAATAATTGAAAATTTTAATTACAAAGCATATTATATCACTTGGCATATGTGGCTTACTAAGAAATATGAGTCTTGTCTATGTGTAACCACAAAAACATGTGACATGTATGTTCTGAATACAGTTTATGTGATTCAACTAGGCTAGGGATTTTGTTACTTTTTTTTTTTTTTTTTTTTTTTTTTTGGTTTTTCGAGACAGGGTTTCTCTGTGTAGCTTTGCACCTTTCCTGGGACTCACTTGGTAGCCCAGGCTGGCCTCGAACTCACAGAGATCCACCTGGCTCTGCCTCCCAAGTGCTGGGATTAAAGGCGTGCGCCACCACCGCCCGGCTGTTACTTTTTACTATTTAATATTATTCACAATAGTCATATATACTTATATTTTAATAATTTTTATTGCTACATATGGTAATATTTTATTTGTGCTGAAATGTGATTGCTGTGGGATGGTCTGTATGTCAAATTGCTCTGATTGGTCAATAAATAAAACACTGGTTGGCCAGTGGCCAGGCAGGAAGTAGGTGGGACAAGGAGAGAGGAGAGTTCTGGGAAGCAGAAGGCTGAGGCAGAGAGACGCTGCAGACAAATGGCGCCCAACGTGTTGGCAAGAGTTTCTACCTAAAACCTGACAAAAGATTCTAAAATGGAGCTAAAAACAGCTTCCTAATTGTCTCTCTCAAATGAGCGGCAGCTGCCGATTTGAGTTACTTGCGGGTTCCTGGCGTGTGTGCTTGACCTGCAGTATGGCGGGAATGAGGCCTCTACAAGTGGCACATTAAGCTGCATGGTGGATTTAGCCTTTACTAGTACAAAACAAAAAGAGGTTTCTGGGCTACATGCTGCTTGGATAAAAGCACAGACCCACGATGGCTCCCAGAGCTGGCGGAAAACGTACCACCGCCATGTTGGGAAGCTGAAGTGGGAGGAGCCAGCAGCCACAGTGCAGTTTAAAGCAATAGGCTCAAGGTAATATAAAATATAAGCCACATAAAGATGGCTACCACACAGAGAATCTGGATTATGTTCTCTTTGATATTCGTAACTGAAGAGAAACATTTGATTGCAAAAGCTGTTGAGTTATGCCAAAATGTGTATTTTAAAGGTACCTTAACTTCAAAATTTGGATGTAAGGATATGTTGCTTTGGAAAGGAGGCTCTGTTTTTGTTTTTACAGAAAGCCAGAGGCTATGGATTTGTTCCAGATTAAGATACATCAGGTTTGACCAGCCAAGACCACCTGAAAGGTCTCTGATGACACCATGGCCAAGATGAACCAACATCCAGAATCGTTTCAAGGCAACTGGCTCAGACAATACGGTCTCACGGACTACTCTATGATCCTAAAATTGTCTTTGTGTCCCCATAAGATACAGCGCCCCCCTCCAGCAGGAAGTAGTAAGAGAAGCTACGCCCAAATTCCCAAATATACCAAGCTGACTTTGGAGATGTGTAAAAGTTAAAATCTTCCTTTTTTAAAAAAAGAAAAAGAAAAGGGGAAGTGCTGTGGGATGGTCTGTATGTCAAATTGCTCTGACTGGTCAATAAATAAAACACTGGTTGGCCAGTGGCCAGGCAGGAAGTAGGTGGGACAAGGAGAGAGGAGAGTTCTGGGAAGCAGAAGGCTGAGGCAGAGAGACGCTGCAGCCGCCGCCATGACCAGCAGCATGTGAAGATGCCGGTAAGCCACCGGCCATGTGGCAAGGTATAGATTTATGGAAATGGATTAATTTAAGCTCTAAGAACAGTTAGCAAGAAGCCTGCCATGGCCATACAGTTTGTAAGCTATATAAGTCTCTGTGTTTACTTGGTTGGGTCTGAGCGGCTGTGGGACTGGCAGGTGACAAAGATTTGTCCTGACTGTGGGCAAGACAGGAAAACTCTAGCTACATGTGATTTTATTTGTATGTTAATAAATAAAGTTGCCTGAGGGTCAGAGCTAATAGCAAGCCATTTAGCAGAAGTCTGGCAGTAGTAGCACACTCCCTTAATCCCAATCACATGACAGGCAGAATCTCTGTGTGTTCAAGGACACAGCCAGCATGGAGACACATGCCTTTAATCTCCATACCAACCGTAGAGACCTGGAGGTCTGTATAGACAGGCAGTGATGAAGAGGTCATGTGGTTAGGTTTACAACCAATGAGAAGGCAGAGCAGAAAGTCAATAAAAATACAGACACACAGGAAGTAGGTCTCTTCCTGAGGGGAAGGATGGCAGCGATAGCAAGGGTTAAGAAGGTGGTCTTAGCTCTTGGCTGCTGCTTGATCTCTGGGCTTTTAACTCTGCATTTGGCTCTGTGTTTCTTATTTAATAAGACCATTCAGAATTACATCTACAGCCACATGCTCAATATATTTGGAATTCATTGGGTCTTCTCACATCTCATTCCATAAAACACTACTTGATAAACTTTGCCGAACAGTTATTTTAGTCCCAACCAAGGAGACCATAGTGCTGGGCTTGTAAATTTGGAAGTGAACACCCATAGTAAGTAGATGAACATTCCAGATATATATGTATATGATATACACATATATAAATATATAAGATACATAGATAGATGACAGATAAAGCTAGATCTCAATTCTTAGACTTTTTGTGGAAATATATATTTCACATTCATGATCATCCTTAATATCACAAAAACAGTTCATGCAGTCTACACAAACTGGATAGCAGTGCCGTATTTTAAATTTTAGTATGTCCTAAAAATGATATAGCTGCACGCAAATTTGTAATATGTTGACAATGTTTACATGACATGAACTAAGATAAATGCATAATTGCTCCAATAAAATAAATGCTTGACAGACAATTCCACCTAAAACATTCTCCTCATCCCAGTTCAGATATTTCATTTTATACTAAGTAATTAACACTAAGTGCCTATTTGGCTTGCTTCAGGAATCAAAAATAAGAATCAGGAATGGATGATGAATACCAGTTGTATCTGGCAGGTTTTTGCTTGTTTGTTTGTTTTTTTATAGTCACATGCTAATTCTACGCCATTGTGTAAATACTTCACATTCTTTGGACTTCTGTGTTGACAGCAAAGTGAGCATGGCAATATCCTGAGAGAGATAGAAGCAACCACAGCATTAAGCACATAGTAGGTCAATAAACCAGATCTGCAAGTCACTGTATCTATTAACCTTCTTGTGCTTCTATGGAATCAGATGAACTTTCTGTCCAATCTTAATAAGCTTTCATATGCTGCCCCATCTCTGTTCTGTGATGAAAGCTTGGATTTATGACTGAAGCAAACCAGGAAATTAATATCAGATCCAATTTTCCAACCTCAATGTTCCTTTCTACAGGTATCTTAATGTTGATTTTCAACATTGATGTTCATACACCACATATGAGGAAATTATCTGGTCTCTATCTACAAAATTGTTGCTAGATCTCAGTGCTCACAGCTAATATTGAGAGTTCCCTCAGACTCCTTTGACCGAGTTTCTGACTTCTGTGAACTCATCTAAGGTGGATACTATATCAACCTTTCTCATTTTCCTTCCAAAATGAAATTTCTTTTAGTTTTCTTTTTGCCCTAAGCAGAAAACACCTCTCCAGCTCTCCAGCTCTCCGGCTCTCCAGCTCTCCAGCTCTCCAGCTCTCCAGCTCCCAGCTCTCCAGCAGCTCCAACTGCCTTATTCACAGTATCCAAAGTTCTGTGCTGCTGCTTGGAATCACTGTGGCTTATTACAAAGGCTCATACTGTACTTCATTAGCAAAGCTGCTGTGAAATTATGAAACATTTTGGTGAAAATTACAAGATATTTAGACTTGTTTCTTGCTGGAAAAAATATGCAAAGCCCTTCAGGGAAGATACAGCCAGATGGTATCAGATATGTTTATTGTTTTCCTATGTATATGGAAACAAAGATTCTAAGAGGTTTGGAATGATCTTTAGAAATTAAGGTCAAATTAATATAAAACTAATATCAAATTAAAATATAGAAATGGCAATATCTATTTCCCTCTTATCAGTACATTTCATTGTTCATTGTTTCATTTCATTCTATACTCTAAGGTTTTGAAAAGTTTTCAGTACTGAGTTTTGAAAAGTTCCAGCAAAACAAAGCTGGCAGCCTCTCTTATGAATGTTATGACTCTTGTAAGCTCAGGAATTAACACCTCTCCCTCCCTCCCTCCCTCTCTCCCTCTCTCCCTCCCTCCCTCCCTCCTTCCTTTCCTCCCTCCCTCTCTCTCCCTCCTTCCCTCCCTTCCTCCCTCCCTCTCTCTCTTTCTCTCTCTCTCTCTCCCCCTGTATACGTGTGTGTGTGTGTGTGTGTGTGTGTGTGTGTGTGTGTGTGTGTGTTCGCGCGCGCGCGCACGCGCGCGCATGGAAATTCTGTGCCTCTACCCAGAAAACCTTAGATAGCACACATCCATCCACCGGCATATAGATTCAAATTATACACATGTTTTCCTTTAAGAGTCTAAAATTGTAATTCATGTAATTAATGTAGGTTTTGTCGGAAGAAGTGCTACCTTGTTTAGACGCTCACAGGTGCTGCCCAGAGGGCATTCCTGGGGCAAGTGATAGCACACAGGAAGCTGGATAGGAGGGGATTCAGCGCTGGCTTCCAGGCTCTCTGTCTGTAAGGCAAACAGTTGTTTACCAGTGGGGATGGTTGGAGTTCAGATCTGATTCTCATGCAGATTGGAAAGGTGTTTGGGAAACTAGACATCAGCCATCTCCCTCCTCTAATTGATTTAAACTTTCCCTTCCAGGTCGCCTAATGTTTTCCCCTCCATTCCCATAACAATCTCCCTTCACATTCTATTTTTCATTTTGTTCTCATTTCAATTTTGTTTACAGAAAAGCAGTGTAAATGTCCAAATGAGGTATTTGGTCATGAGAAAACTGTTTCTGAACAGTACATAGTGGAAATAAACCCCTTTTTAGAGTACGCATTTGAAAATGTATTATTGATAGGCAAAGCTATTTCAGTGTAAGGCATTTTGTTGTATTTTGACATTCACATTAATTTTCTCTGGTTGAAGAAGAGCACAAATATGGAGAGAAACATTTTCCTTCAGTGAGAAAAGGTTAAGCTAGTGAATCAGTTTATTTTTCTGACTTTTTACAAATAGATATAGCCATTTCCTCCAATAGACTCATGAGAACTGGACTTGGAAATTGAATTGCCTATCCTATTTTTTTCCTCCTTTGTTGCATTTCCTTTATTTTCTTATTGTTACTCAGGACTGATAAGCACACACATGTCAGGAAACATTGGAGAGTTATCAAGAGGCCTTTGGAACATCATGGACCATAGCTTAGTATTCTCAGAATGGTTGTTCATGTGAAAGCAGCTATGACAAGCTCAACTCCACATTCTTCATTGAGTCAAGATGGAAAGTTTGGTGAAAATCATTCAGAACAGGCTTGATGTGTTTAAGATTGAAAAATAAAATCCTCTATTGCACAACTTTCTGTCCAGTGGTAGACATAATTAAAATATAATTATTTGGCTCTTTATTCAGTTTGAATAACAAAAATAAAATTTAATAAGAATAGTTTCAAGAATGTAATACTGGAGACCTCATTATGGATGAAGTTAATCTTTTCATTTGTTTGTTTATACCTTGCATTTTAATTTGAATCAATTTATTAAAAACCTTCTTTAGGCTAAAAATTTCTGAATTTGCAAAATAGCCTCCTAATTGTTTTAATCCCCAGTCTATATTTTTTCATCTTGTCCTCAAGTAACCAGCAACATGTACCAAAAATATCTGTAAAAATCATGACACCATATGCCGATGGATTGAGGGAGATGAATTGCGTCTCTCTAGATGCAGAACACATTGACAAAACTGGCTTTCCTCTGCCTTCACAAGGAAATCAGAGGCACCTGGGGACTTTGTGAGGCATCAACCTCCTTCACTTCTTACATGTAGAGAATAATTTGAGACATATGACATATTTTTTGTAGCAAACAATGTCTTTCCCTTTGTTCCTTCACTGATACAAATCCATCTGTCTAAAGTTTAACCTCAAAAACAGAGCGAGAAAAGCAATGTTCAGACAATATGCATCAGAGATTGAAAACCAAAGCTTTCTTCTTGCCTAGTGTCTATTTGTTAAGAAAACCTGGATGTTCTCTGCAATATAACTATGAAACACAAACATCCAAAGGTGACATTTTAGGAACCCAGTGAATATGTTCTTTTTTTAAAATAAAGAAAAAGCTCCCTATATACATATACTCACAAATATTTGTCTGTGTATATACATATATGTCATCACAAATATATTTATGTATTTATGTCTATACATACACATTGTACATATAAACACATTTGTGTCAGTCGCAAGTCCAGTTTCAAGGAACTTAACTGGGCTAAGCTGCATAGGAAAACTGAAAAGTGTGGCAGAGAAAATCTCCAGCCTGATCTGCTGTGTTGAATAGTTCAGAATGGACTTGACCAAGGAAGGCACATATGACAGTGTCTGGACACTTTCGATTAGTCTTAGAACCATTGATTTACTTCCAGTCATATAAAACTTCTAATTCCTGAAATAAAGTGAGTGAAGGTTTGGTGGGGAAAGGTGAAGGGTTTTAGACTCATGAGTTATTGACTGGAAAAGGTCCAAACAATCATCAGTCTCTCTTTTAATTTTTTTCATAGTTTATTCTTTTACTATTAAGAAATTTTCTACTCATATTGCATATCAACCATAGAACCCCTCTTTTCCCTCTTCCCCCGCAGCCTTCCCACCCAACCTACCCCCCATTCCCACCTTCTCCAAGTCAATGTCTCCCATGGGGAGTCAGCAGAGCCTGGTACATTCAATTGAGGATTTTTTTAAACAGTAAAAAGTAGATCCAACGTCACCACGTAACGTTATTGGAGCCAAACCACCCTGCACAGAGTGTCCAACACACTAGACACACTCTATGCATTTGCTGTTATTATTTGTCTTTAAAGGTTGTCTCTTTCAGAATAAATGTTTTAAAATCACCTCTCAAGGTTTAATTTCACTTTAGGACTTATTCTCAAATTTTCTAATATGTTGAGTAGGTCTTCCTAGACCAAATCTAATACCATAAATGTCTCAGATTTCACTATTTTATTTTCCAAATTAATCCTATTTGCTGTTTCATCACACCCATTGCTTCCATACATTATTCTTTAGATGCAGAAAAACATATAAAGATTTACTTAAATTTCAGGATGGCTTCAATTTTCTTTGTTAAAGAAAGAGAAGGAGTCAATACATCAATAAATGGTCTCTAGTATATTTGTAATTAAAATATTTTTAATTTTGAGTTTTAGACTCAATCTATAAGCAGTATATAGCAAATGAACTACTGACCATAGCATAAGTAAGGAAAGGCAGTATAGTTCATTGTGGTAGCTTTTTGTGTTCCACTTGGCATTGATTTTTAAAGTAAATGAGTGTTCTTATTTTTTTAAGTAAATATTTTAAGTCTGTATATGCATGTGTCTACAAAATAAGGAAAAAAACACTTACCATAAAATATCAAGAATTTGTAGAAGTGATATTCAGTAATTAAAAATTGTACATGTCCTTATACAGGTACAATGAAGTTCCTCTGCCCTTAACCATGGCAAACAGCCAGTATGACTTGTGAGTAGTCACAAAGACTTTAGAAGCCCCTTTCAGCTCAGTTTTTCTTGGCTTCCCTGTGCAATATGACTATCATAACTTATATCTTTGAAGAGGTTTTGCTAAGCTTTGCAAAACTTGTGGGTCAATATCTTTAAGAGTATCTATAGTAGTATTAACATATTAACATATTTTAGGTTTTAAATAAGACTTGTGATTCCTTTTTTTAAAAAAAAATCCATGAAAAAACAGTAGTATTGTAATACATATGTAATACATAGAGAATGTGAGAGAATAAAAACCTTTTAAAGATTTCTTGGTTTTGATACTAAGAAGTGTCATTTGCAAATAATGTTTACTAAAACCATAATCCAGAAATCAGTATCCAAACACATACATGCCAATATAAACTACATGGCTTACATGTTATTTATAGATCTGATTCTAACATACTCTGACCCAATCCAAAGTTCAAAATCAGTAACAAGAAATAGAGGTATCTGTACCTGGTTGCACCTAGCTAAGTTTTAATATTATTCTGTTATTGATAAACACATCATAAAACAAGGGTAGTATACAAGTCACAAAACGATGCCTGTTAACCTGATTCCCATCTCCTTTCTTCCCCAACTTCCTATCTCAGAGAATGTGCTACTGTGTCATCTCCGTGCTCTGCTGAAACTGGCCGCTAGGAATAACACTTCCTCATCATCCATAATGGACTGCCACGGAGAAAATTCAGGCCAGCTACAACGCTTGGTACAAAGCTATCGAAAATGTAAGTGTGGGTGTTTCAGCTTGGGTCTTATCTCATTTGAAATTGAAATATGTTTGCAGTGCTCAGATGTGGGAAGATTAATTATCACCTCTGTTTCAAAATAAGCAGCAGTAGAAACCCATCACATGAAAATGTGGAAGTGACATTGTTGACAGCTAACAGGGGAGGTTTTCAACTGGAAAAGGGTGCAAACAGAAACAAATGCCTTCGTATTTCTAATCTGCAGCCAAGCAAAAATGATATTTGATACTGGCTGACTTGTCTCAAAAAACTGGGGCCACGTTTTGGTTAGGATGTCACACGCAGCTAGAGGAATCTCTGAGTTCCACCTTGAAGTTATAGCAGGCTTTCATATTTTCCAAGGTCACATGATCTCTTGATCCCCCTGTCCCCAGGTACAGAGTAAATGTGTCTGGGATGAGGCCTTAGGTAAAGAAATGAATGTCTCTGAGTTTTAGTGTCTCCCTCTACACATAGTAGGTACATCCTTAACTCAGAGTGGGTACAAGTTGGTTATGCATTAATGTTAAGAAGCAACACAACATCTGGCAGGCTGTAAGAGCACAACAATTATTAGCTACCACTGTTGCAAGATCATCCTACTCCTGCTCTGAGGCCAGTGAAGCAACATGTCTTCCTTCTTCTCTGAAGATAGAGTTATCATTGAGAAGCTGGGATAAGACATTGTTCAGTTTATTCTTCCTCAAACCTCAGTGGATCTTAGCACTCACTATCACTGAGTGCTTCATTGCAAAATACTTTTTGTTATTTTAAATGTTATGTCAGGACTTCCACTGTTAATACCAGGTCCTCAAGAAAGGAATGCTGGACCATTTGAGTACTAACACTGTATACCGTAGGCCTTATTATAGGCCCCCTAGGTTAACAGGAAGGTTTGAAGTTGATAAGCCTGAGAGACAGCAAGAGATGAAATGGTATATATTGAAATCATTTGCCCCCCTCTTCTGTCACTATTTCTCTCTTAATTTGTGCTACACAATGACATAAAGCACCACCTTTAGGGATGAGCTTGCCCTGTGGTTAATCATCCTGATACCTGGTAAAACACCATACACTATAATTTAGCATGAAGAGCAGCTAGGGGCTGTGCTGAAACCTGTCATGACTCACAGGAATCTACTAATTTTGTCCTGTTCACCTTCATTCAATAACTTTGCAAGAATTTCTGCCCACATCAGTGGGGGTGGAGAAAATGGAAAAGGAAAAAAAAAAAAAAAGAAGAAGAAAAGGAAAGAAGGGGGGCGGAAGCTCTTTGCAAATGGCACCTGGAGTCTGTGCCATTGACAGCTTCTTCCCAACTCCCCAGGCAAGCTTTCTGAGCCACTCTGAGCCCTCCAGAGACACTTTCTCTTTCATGAAAGCCAAGCTCCCTTCTATCAGGCTCTCACATCTTCAGCAACAGCAAGTATTCTTTAAGCTGCGACTGTTGTCACGATCCGGATGCTATTGGTGCAGGAAGAGGCAAACAAGCCATCCTGACTGTTTTAGGTTTGCATTAGTATCGTGTGCTCAGAGAGACATTTTAAAAGACTTATTTTGACTATCAAAGTGAGTTGATATGATAGCAGTCGTCAGGGGAAAATATGTGCTTCGTGCAAACACACAAATATCCCAGAGCAACCAGCTCCCGCTTCTTTGCCGTTGCACATTAGAGGGGAAATTGCCTTCCTGAGCACCTGTGAAGAAGAGGATGTCTCTGAGTTACTCAGGCAAGGGTACCAGGGAAAAGTGTCATCCAGGGTGATGTGGATGAAAGTAGCCCTAATAGCATGCAATCTCATTGCATTATGTCTGTGGCCTGATACACATGTGTTTCTGTCAATTATTTATAAATCAGATGTAGACTAAGGTTTTAGTTTGCTGTGTTCAAAGACAAGGGTAACTAACAGAAAGGGGAGTCATTTTGGGTTAGAAAATTGGGAAATACAAGCAACTAACCTGAAAAGTATAAATAAACCAGTAAAGTAGATAAAATAATATCCATTCACTGAAATCAGTTTTAAGATTCAACATAGCTACCTAAACATCCATGTTCATGAGTGGAAGACTTCTCAGACCACTCTCATCATATTAAAATTTGCTATTTATGGTGGTGGTGCACACCTTTAATCCCAGCACTCAGGAGGCAGAGGCAGGAGGATCTCTGTGAGTTTGAGGCCAGCCCAGGCTACAGAGCGAGTTCCAGGAAAGGCACAAAGCTACACAGAGAAACCCTGTCAAAAATAAAATAAAAATAACTAAATTTGCTCTTTATTACCAAAACAGAAAACTTTCTTTGATATGACAGGTACTATATAACTCTCCACAAAAATACATGAAATTAAAGATGGGTTTTTACCACAACTTCCTAGTAATCTAATTTATTTTTTAATCACTTTGAAATGTCATATGATTGCCAGGTTCCAAGAAAAATCAAACCTTTCATCCATTTATCTCAGTAAAAATATTTATATCTGCCTAAGGGTTCTTTCACAATTTATATTACCAGATCTATTTTCAAGCCAAAAAAAATGACTACTGACTTTGTCACAAACAAGTATTATTTGTACACAGAAATCTCAATATGCTCTCCAAATGTCAATCCACATTGTAATCTAATGCCCTTCGTATTTACACACATGAAAACATATCAAAATGACTCATTCCCATTTCCTAGAGAAGAAAGTTGCACAAGTTACTCTTTCACATCATCTGAATAACTACATAGATAACCATATTTTAAAATACTTCTAAAAAAACAAATATTTAGCATACATCTTTATATGTAATTAGTTTCTCCAAATTTCTTACTTCTTAATAATGAAATTGTTATAACAAACACGAAACCAATTCCACTTTTGTTACAGAGACAAGTGCTAAAAGATATTGTGGAGGTAGCAGAAGAAAGAAGAGACAGACAGACATTCATCTACTGCAAGAACTCCGGTGGATTTGAAGACACCAGCTCAAAGGCCTTGCCAAGGACTGAGACTCTCAGGAATGTGGGCCACGCCCACCTTGAGATAGAAGGCTTTCCACACTTTCCTGACTTTGTGCTAATGGTCTTTTAGTCCTGCCTGAATTTCCTGGCTTAGTTTCCAAATCAGAAGACAGGAATTTGTCCTGGAATGCTTAGCATGTGCTTCTGCTTGTGTTTTTCTTGACTTTTCCTCATGCTCTACATCTGGGTCTTAAATCTGTCCAGAATATTTTTCTTTAAATTTATGTATATGTACCCAGTGGTGACATAAACACACACTCTGCACCTGTGGAAGCCAGAGATTAATATCCAGTGTCTTACTGTCTCACATTCCACTTTCCTTTTTTTTTTTTGTGGGGGGGGGCGCTTTGTTGTTGTTGTTGTTGTTGTCATTTGAAACAGAATCTCTCACTGAACACTAAGCTTATCATTTCTGCTAGGCAAGTTGCCCAGCAAGCCTTCAGGATCTGCCTGTCCTACCCCCAACCCAGAGCTGGATTTACAGAAGACTTCCTCCCAGACAGCTGTTAGGGAGACACTGGGGATTAGAACACAGATCCTAATGCTTACGCACTAGTTCTTGCGGTATCTCCCTGGCCTCACTATTCATTCTTTATCAAATAAAATGTGGCTTTCCTGTGAATATTTATTCTCAAAATAAAACAAACAAAAAAACCTTTCCTGTTACCTCACTAAGAGACACTGAACCTCATGTTTCATGTCCTCCTCCTCAAGAAACCTTTTTAGGTATACTGGAGCTTTCTAGTGGCCAAAGGAGTTGTCTTTTGCACTGTCAGAAACTTGTCCTGAACTGGGTCCTTGAGGAAGGTCCACCAATAGGGTAGCATGAGGTAGGATGAGTGCGGTAGGAGGAGTACTATTTCTTGTCTCCTTTTATGTGCTTGCTTTACTCAAGCATTTGCCTTCCTTTATCCCTCAGTAGGGAAGCAGCTTATAGGCATGCCCTTCTGCTTCCCCTAAACAAAGAGACTGACTCTACCTAACTCACTCAATTTGCAGACAATTGTGGGGAACGTAAGAGGGTACTAAGTGGGTCACACTCAACACAAGCTTGACTCTGTGCCAGGGAGGCATTGCAGTTGCCTCACTCAGCAACTGTCAAAACTGAAAATACAGAGAGGAGAGAGGTTTCTCCCAAGAAGCCAGTTGGATGTTTTGAGGGTGTGTGGTTATCAGAAGAAAACTAGGGATGCTTGGAAGTCCAAAGCAATTGATCCTGTTGAGTCCAGTTGGTCTCATGTGATTGTTAAGAAGATGCATTAATTAACATCTGGATGGGTTTGCATTTCTCATCCATTTACCAAACATACCCATCTCATGAACAAAATAAGACACGGACTATGGTTGTTAATTTCATGTGTCCAGTTGATGGGACCATGCAGAATCCAAATATTCACAAGTTTTTTTTGTGATGATGTTTTCTGTTTTTGGATAATATTAACATTTATATTTGTAAGCTGAGTAAAGGCTACTGCCCCACCTAATGTGGGCGGGCTTCATCCAGTTTTGGAAACCTGAAGCAAACAAGAAGTTTGACCCTTTTATAGGTTACATAAAACTGTCTCCTTTTGACAGTCTTGGAGAGGGGATTTAGGCCTTCTCTTTCTTCAGAATTGAATTTAAATATCAGCTATTGTTAGTGTTCCAGACTTTGGATGGGAACTACACCATCAGCTCTCCTGGGCCTCTAGCTTGCCAACTCACTCTGTGTATCTTGGAACTTGGCCTATATAATTATATGAACCAATTATGTGCATATGCAATTTCATATACACATATAAACATTTCTTATTGGTTCTGTTTTTCTGGCACCCCCTAAAATGTTAGCTTCTTTTTGTATCTATGGTCTCTGTGAGAAACTCTAGAGTGAAGAAAGACTTCCACAAACTTAGAATCTACACAAAGAGCCACTGACATTTTTACCACTGGGAATAATGCACAAAGCAAATTTTACTTCTCAGGCAACATTGACAAGACCCAATACAGTGTACAGGACAAATAGTCC
The DNA here is from genome assembly GCF_049852395.1 of Peromyscus maniculatus bairdii. Lineage (NCBI taxonomy): Eukaryota > Metazoa > Chordata > Mammalia > Rodentia > Cricetidae > Peromyscus > Peromyscus maniculatus. The sequence goes on from NC_134853.1 coordinate 111,696,428, forward strand.
TCCAGTCTGCAGAGTTCCACAGCCCACTGAGTATGAATGAGTAACAATTCTAACCTCTAGTCATCACCATTATATGTTAAATAGTCTTGAGGTAATCTGAAGTCTTAAGAACTGAGACAAAAGCTCTGTATTATATCTCTTCACTTCTCAGTTTCAGCTCTTCTCATAACTCATAAAGGCTTTGAGAAAACTAAAAGTACCTACCAAAGATTACAACTGGGAAGCATTCAATAAAATGTGGTTTCCTTATTTTGTCTTTGTTTATAAAAGAATTATCAAAATAGGCTTGTTACCCTGAGTAAGTCCTGATTGCAAGATGTATCCTTGGCTGACATTTAGAACTTACAATTTCAGAACATTCATATCATTTCCTAAATTATTAGAATGACTCACTGTGCCTAAGCTACACAAAGTGGTTTAGGCTGAATGTTTGCTTTCCTTTTGAGCATCTAAAACTTTTGTTTATAGAATTTGCCGGTATGACCAGCCCCCAATAAAAACCTTAGGCACTGGTCTCTGTCCAGTTTCTCTAATGGATGGCATTTCACATTTTAATGCTGGAAAAATTAAGTATGTCTCATATGACATAATAGGAAGAAGATTCTTAGAGTCATGCACCTGGCTTCCAGTTTTTTCTCCAGGTTTGTTTTCCTTTTTCTAATGTTGTTTCCAAAGTAATAAATCTTAGCCATACATAGAACTATGTGTACATTTCTGTGAGTCAGTATGAATCACCAGAGTTGTATCATTGAGCCCCAGACAGATCTCTTAGCCATTTCTCAAACTCTGCTTCACCTTCCAAACTCTTTTACATAAGTGTCCATGCCTGCTTTGCATAGATTCCAAGCAAATGTCCCTTGCTCAGGAACAGTGAATGTGGACATATCCCAAAGTGATACTGGATTTAGCATCAAAGTCCTTCCTTCTGTGATAATTTGCTGGTGGGGTTAATTAGAACATATAACCATATTTGTCTGTATAAATTTTAAGTCTATATTTCTGGTTGACACACATGTCATAAGAAAGACAACAATTTTTAAAGGCAAGCATCATCAAAATGTGTACCTGAGCCATGAAGAAAAGAATCAACAGAGTCTCACAGATGGTCAATGAAATATATTAGCAGGTAAGGGCTCTTACCACCAACTTGATGACCTGAGTCTGAGTCCTAGAATCCACATGATGAAAAGAGAGAACTTGCCGGGCGGTGGTGGCGCACGCCTTTAATCCCAGCACTCGGGAGGCAGAGCCAGGCGGATCTCTGTGAGTTCGAGGCCAGCCTGGGCTACCAAGTGAGTCCCAGGAAAGGCGCAAAGCTACACAGAGAAACCCTGTCTCAAAAAAAAACCAAAAAAAAAAAAAAAAAAAAAAAAAAAAAAAAGAAAAGAGAGAACTCACTTCTGTGAAATACGATTTGACCTCCACACACATGCTACAGCACTTGTTTACCCTCTTACCCCTTCACAACAAATAACTCTAATAATTAAAAATATTAATGCAATGACTAGCTTTCAATCATGTCTTTTATGTTGAAATCTCTAAGGTGAATTTGTCATAAAATCTGCATTAAAGTATCTAAATGGGATGACTAGAAGAATGTGTATTAAGTTTTGTCATATAATAGATGATTATTTCCTCTCAGTTGATAACACTAAATTCTTTAATCTTATGGCTGTTATTTTTTACTTAAATAGTATAATTAATGACTATTGCTTATTATTGTTCTTGTCTCAATATTTCAGTTACAACAATTTTTAAAACATTGGATTTACTATGAACAGAACACTTTCTAACAGGATAATTTTCTTAAATGGAAGAAATGCAGGTATTTTTTTTCCTCTTTGCAGCATAGAAATATACAAGACTCACTAAACCATAACAAATAAGAGCTAATACACTAATTTAGGTTGCTTAATGGAGGCTTAGGACTTCAGAGGACTGCAAAGTTTTAAGAGCTACACACAAACCATTTTCTATTAAGAGTAGAAGAAAGTATTTATTCACTTCCCACAAGCCTTCTATTCTCAAAAACTTCCAAAATTTATTTGCTGAAGAATAAGGCACAGTACGCCAGGCACAACAGAAGGCAGAAATGAGGCACCATGCAGGGACCAGGAAGATACAGAGAAGTGCTCCTGATGTACCGATGAACCCACCATCATCACTCTACATTCCCTCCTTAGTTCAGCTCCGACTGGCAGGAATGCTGTTCCTCTTCTATGGAGATGGAAGAGTGCAGCATGCTCTCCAGAGGAACAGGCTGGCTTAGGGGGAAGGATTTATTCACTTGTAAACAGTCTAATAAAAGAACCATGCCTCTTCCTGATGAGTCCTGCTTTCCACCTGTGCACCCCACATGCTCAGTTACCAGCCTATGTGCCGTACCTATTGATGAACTATGTATTCATCATTTTAATCAATAAGCAGCATGCTTTTGTGCTTTATTGATAAAAATTAACCGAATTACTGATAATCACAAGACATTATAAAAAACTCTCAAAAATTTAAGATTAAAAATACTTTCTGTGTTCTCAAATATATATATAGATATATAGATATATACATATACATATAATATGTATATATACATATACACACATATACATATATAGTATATATACATATACACAGATATACATATATAGTATGTATATATATAAAGAAAATAGATAAGATAACATACATGGATATGTAAAAGTCTTTAGCATCTCAGAAATAAAGAGGGAAAGGATATTGCTTTTGCTTTCTTTTATTCTTCTCTCACATAATACATCCAACCAGTTTCCCCTCCCTCCTCTCTTCCCAGCACACCACCCCCACCCCAAGTCTCTCTCCTCCACATTTACTCCTCCTCCATTTCCCTTAAGAAAAGAACAGGCCTCCCAGAGATATCAACCAAACATGGCATAACAACTTACAATAAGACTAGGCACAAACCCTCATATCAGGTCCAGGAAAGACAAATCACTAGGAGAAAAAGGGTCTCAAGAGCAGGCTAAAGAGTCAGAGACACCACACCATCCCCTCCCGCTGCTCCCAATGTTAGGAATCCCACAAGAGCACCAAGCAGCAACCATTGTATATTTTCAAAGGACCTAGCACAAAACCATGCAGGTTCTGTGATTGTCACTTTAGACTCTGTGAGCCTCTATGAGCCCTGCATAGTTGATTCTGTGGGCTGAGTTTTCCTGGTGTCCTTGACCCCTTTGAATCCAACAATCCTTCCTCCCACTCTTCTATGGGGTACCTCGAGCTCCAAGAAGAAGGACCAGATGGAGATCTCCTATTTGAGCTCTCTCTAGGGCTAAAGTTTGGCTGTGAGACACTACATCTGTTCCTATCAGCTACCAGAGGAAACCTCTCTGATGATTATTGGGCTAGGCATTGATCTATGAGTATAGCAGAATATTATTAAGAATCATTTTATTAATTTTTTTCACCCCAGATCTCTAGGCTATCCAGCCTCTGGCTCCTGGTCAACCAGGCAAGGTAGGGCACTGGCTCCCTTTCAAGGCAATGGCCTCGATTAGAACTCTCATTTGTTGGCCACTCCTACAAGTTCTGTGCCTCCATACCCCAACACACCGTGCAGGCAGGGCAGAATGTAGGTCAAAGGTTTTTTGGCTGGCTTGGTATCCCAGTCTCACCACTGGACATTATCTGGTTATAGAAGATGGCCATTTCAGGCCCCATAACCTATATTACAAGGAGTTCTTGCTAGGATCACTCTCGTAGAATCCTGGGGGTTTCTACTGCATGAGTTTCTACATCATCCTGCAAATGTACTTTTTTTAAAAAAAGAAAATTAGGGAAGTAAATTGAGTCAGTAGATATAGCCATGCCACAAAGCCCGATGACCTGTGACCCACATAGGGAGAGGAGAGAACTGGCTCCTGAAAGTTGTCCTTTGACACCATACTTGTACTGTAATAAGCATGCCCACACAAAAATGCACTCACACAATGAAATAAGTGCAATTGTTTAAAAACTTTTTTAAAAACTTCATAAAACAAAAATAAAATAGCTTTTCAAATTAAAGTAAAATAAAAAATGCATCATTTATAGAATAATTAGAGAAAAGAATTTGAGGCAATATCAGAAAAAACATGGCCCCAAACTAAAGAGAATAAATGAGAAAATAGTTAAGTTAGAGGAATAATTTTAGGAGCCTATAGTCACTGTAAATGTTCTTCAAAAATGACATAGAGCTCCAGATATGTGGCTAATGCCTGCAATCCCAACACTTGAGGGCAGAGACAAGATTGCTGACTTAAAGGCCAGCCTTGGCTGCATGTGAGTCTGTCTAAAAAATAAATATATAAGTTTTTTTCATAATTGAACATCATCCATTTCTAGACTTAAAGGAACTACTAGTTGCAAGAATAAACATGGAAATTCTCCAATCATTCCTGTCAGTGTACATCACATCATCATGCAGAGAGTGAGTGAAGGTTCTGATCTTTCAACTGGACAAAATAATATATATATATGTAATAAAATTATAATAAAACTAATAACACAACAATTAGTACATTCTTTTCTCAAAAGCAGGAAGAAGAAGTTGCTAGTGTATAAGACTCAAAAAACATTTAGGAAGATTTTCAACATAGAATTTTATCTAAAATCAATCCATCAATTAAGATTTGATTAAATACATTAGTCATGGAAGGGATAAGCATTCATTGCCACATCATATATTCATTAAGTGGTGAAATAATCCTGGAAAAAGAAAAAGAAAAACTGTACCTACAAGGTTAGAGTAGTCACGAGTAGAACAAAAGAAAATCAGGAACAGTGAGAAGTCACGAAATTCACAAAGCCAGTCAAGGTGCCAATCCACTTCGGCTTGGGAGAATGTGGGAGGGTCCCTTACATTGAAACAAAATAAGCAGCCTGTAGTTTCCTGATGAGTTGGACTCTAAGGAGCAGAGAGCTTTGCTGTCACAAAGCTTAACTAATTTGCCTGATATATTCTTTGAAAAACTCTGCAAGAAGAAAAATATCATTCATATTAAAAATTTTAAAAACTTTGCAAGGGAGAAATTCATTCATAACTTATAATGTAGCATAGAACTGAATTATATTTACACAGTCATAGTAATGGTTTAAAGAAATACTGACTAGGTACAATTTCAAAACCAAGATCTTAGAACATTTAAAGGTGTGTGTGTGTGTGTGTGTGTGTGTGTGTGTGTGTGTGTGTGTGTGCACGCTTGTGCTTGAGAAAGAGACAGGATGGTGTCATAAGTGACTCTTTCCCATTTTTAAGTTATCAATAAAATATTTGATATTTAAGATTGAAAAATGAAACCTCAACAATTTGATCATATTACACAGAATTGTTGAAGTAAATATAAGAAGATGTACCTGGAAGTGAGTGATGAGATTAGTAACAGACTGTGGCTGAAAAGGTGTAAGAAATAATGAGAATATTTTATCATTACAAAACACTTGTCATATACACACATGTGAGTGCTCATGTATATTAACACATGCATATGGGTCTATATTATACATTAAACAGAAAAATTGAGATCTAATTTTAAAAGGCAGAAAGCAAAATTAAACTAAATAAATTATGCGACCAGTTTAGTACAGACAAAATGATTGTGAGGAAAAACCCAAAGGAAATAGACTTTAATAAAAAAAAATTAAAGCCAAAGTAAGTTGGAAAAGCAAAATCAATATAGAACTATTTTTATGAATAATACTATTTGATGATCCAGCTTTGTCTTTAAGACATTGGAATAGAATACTGGTGTCCATTTCCATACAGAAACTTCCATTCAAACAATTACTGATGTACAATATATCTTCACAAGAGCTAAGTAAACAAGATGAGAGATCTTAGTATTTGAGTGCAGCCCTGAGATTAGAGAAGTGGAATAGAAAAAAGTTGGGATGACATTGCTATGTAATAATACCAATGTCACTTTCTCCAAACCTTATGAAGTACAACGTGGAAAGAGACATTATCTGAGAAGAGGAAGAGCAGGGAAGTGAGCACTTGTCACTGTCTTGGGATCCCAAACCAGGCTCTCCTAAATAAAACTAGTAGCCATGCAGACCCCTATGACTTGAGTCCTAGGACAGTGCCTTTAGTCTGTACCTTTATGACTGTTCAGGAGAGAGCTCATACACCAAGGCTTCAGGCCTGTGTGGTAGACCTAGTTTCTCAATTACCCATTGCCAAGACAAACCTCAGTGGCCAGTGGCTCACACCAGAATGCCTTTAATAGCAGGACATCTTCACACAGACCTCAGATTCTGAACAGCTACTATTAGGTTGATCTCAGCAACCTTGGGCTCTGGTTCCAGCACTGAGCTGGCCCTACAACCCCAGTCATCAGGCTCCAGATTTCTGCTTACACCTGTGGACTGAGCATCCACATCTATTGTAGTACTAGGCAGGATTCCATAATCCCTGCCTCCATATCTGCTTGGCATATTTGGTTTCTGAATCTTCCCTCATATCTGAGAAGCCCAGCAGCACCCAGATGGTGCTCATGAACCCAGCTTTCAGGAAAAACTCTGAATATAGTGTTGCTCTGTGGTGATATTTTATTTGTATTGAAATGTGATTTTATTTGTATGTTAATAAATAAAGTTGCCTGGGGGTCAGAGCTAATAGCAAGCCATAGCAGAAGCGGGACAGTGGTGGTGCACGCCTTTAATCCCAGCTCTTGGGAGGCAGAGCTAGGCAGATCTCTGTGTGTTCAAGGATACAGCCAGCATTGCAGACACATGTCTTTAATCTCAATACCAACCATAGAAGACCTGGAGGTCTGTACAGATAGGCAATGACGAGGAGGTCATGTGGTTGGGTTTGCAACCAATGAGAAAACAGAACAGAAACGCTATAAAAGACAGAAACACAGGAAGTAGGTCTCTCGAAGAGGTAGGACAACAGAGACAGTGAAGGGTAAGGTTTTCAGCTCTTAGCTATTGCTCTGACCTCTTGGCTTTCATCTCTATATTGGCTCTGTGTTTCTTATTTAATAAGATGGTTGGTTACCCCTGTACATGATTGGCACTCCTGGCCTCAAATACCAGATAAAAACATACAAACACAGATTCTCAGCCTGCTCAGTACCAGACTAGCTTTTAAGGCTCCACTTTGCCAAGCTGCAGCTTGTATATATCTACTTGCTATATGAAACGTAAGATATAGCTGTCTCTTCTTTCTCTATGAGAGACAGAATTTGGGCCTGTATCTAATATACACTGGATAAGTTGCTACAGATCCAGGCTCCTTTGTACTGTTCCCAAATACCTAGATGCTAAGCCATTCCTTGAAGGTCTAGGTATAAGTCCACTCTGGTGTACCTAGCCTATAGGCTAACACTTGCAAAGCCATTTTCCAAGGCTTACTTACACCAGTGTCTACAGGCTCTGTCACCTCACGCAGAGCAAATATCAGATCCATACCCCTACATACACCTATTATGTAGCAGTTTTCTCCTAGATGAAACTCTCCACTTTGCAAGGAAGCACTTTAAGACACAGAATGTTCTAAGGGGAGATAAAACATTCTGTCCTATGAGGATGCTTATGAAACTCAGAAAATAAACAACTTAGAGGTTTCAAAAAGTCCCTGAAAATGAGTAGCATCACTAGTTCCATCCCTCCCTAAGCATATATAAATAGTAAGGAGAAACTTGTCAGACAAGCTGAGCTGCTTAGAAAAGACTCAGATCAGTCAGGCAACATGGGAGAAATGTAAAGACTAGTGAAACTGCCTAGGAGAAGCAAAGAGCAGCTAATCCTCCTGGAAGACATTCAGGCCAGATGAGAAACCTGAAAAAGACAATCTTGAGCTGCTGGCAGGCTGTGCAATGTGGTCTAGGTTTCCAGCTTTTATGAGCTGTCACTCTGGCTGTGGCATGGCAGGCTTTGGTGGTACAGCTGTCTTTGAGCAATTTATGTTTCTATAAGTAACCCCTCACCCATATTTCTAAAAATAACCTCAATAATACTCCCTGATTCCACAATTCAGACTTTAGTGATATTCATATTTTAGTCTAATGTAAGTTTCTTATCTGGGACAAACAGACTTTTTGTTCATGTCTCATGAGAAATAGTGTCACAGAATACAGCCAACCTTATAGACTCAAGTTCCAGGTCAGTTCTTTTTTTGTCAGTAGACAAGTTCATCCCAGCACTATGAGCTTCTGCAAACTCAGAGTAAATACAATCTTAATATCAGATATGCTTTGATGTCCCAGGTGCATAGCCTACTCTCCTGCTAATCCAGTACCAGGTCAGCTTGCCTAGGAATGACCATCAGCAAGCAAGTCCAAAGACTATACCATAAAAATAACCCAGATTTTATGGACATGTTAAATTAAAGGGCTTCCTAAAATGAAGGCAATCCATAAAAACTGATGTTTCAGTCCTATCAAATGTAGAAACATCAGCATAAGGCAAGAGGAAAATAGAAAAAACAAAGGTAGCAATCCAACCTAAAGGACATAATTGTCTCCAGCTAGCTATCTAAACAAAATGGAGATGTATAGACTGCCTAGCAATGGAATCGAAACATTTGTTTTGAATGACCTAAGCGTACCAAGTCTACAAAATGAGGAAGTCTCCTACCAAGTAAGAAACACAACTCATTTAAATTATATTTTCAAAAAAATTAACTAATTTGGCTAGCAAATCAAGGCACTTGATTCACGGGCCCATTTGACTTGAGTTTAAACTCTAGAATCCATGTAGATGTAGAACTCATTCCACAAAGTTTCCTGTAACTTCCACACACATTCTATGACATACCATGGCTGAATAATAATAATAATAATAATAATAATAATAATAATAATAATAATAATGTTAACTTTTACACATTTTAAAGGAAAAAGAAATTCTGCTGTAGCTGGGATTTCTTTGGACTGCCAGCTCCCAAGTAATGACATGGAGACTTATTATTAAACTTGACCTTAGTTTAGGCTTATTCCCAACTAGCTTTTAAAACTTAAATTAACTGGTTTATATTAATCCAAGTTCTGCCACAAGGCTCCTTACCTCTCCTCCATACTGTATGTCCCACTTCCTCCATGTCTGGCTGGTGAATCGTGCCTCTCTTCTACCCAAGGTTTCTATCTCTTCCCGGAAGTTCTGCCTAGCCTCTCCTGCCTAGCTTTTCGCTATTCATCTCTGTATTAAACCCATCATAAGCTACCTTGGAAGTGACACATCTTTACAGTGTACAAAAAGATTTTCCCATAACATTTCCTTCTTTTTAAATGAATAAAAGGGAAAGGTTTTAACTCTAACACAGTAAAAATACAGGGAATAAGAAAATTATCAGGTAAGAATTATATTCACAATGTCTAGTCCATTTGTATTTGGCAAATTCAGAGAAAGTATTTTATTTTCTATTCTCTCTTGGTGAGTACAATTTTTAATACCTAAAGCACTTTCTATCATAATTTGAATTATCAACCTAAAGATTTCTTTTTAGACCTTAAAGCATTTTCTTAGATAAACAACTTAACCTTTTATGTCTCTCAATCTTACAAATTTTACATCTCTTTTGTGAATTTCTTTTCTGAACTCGGTAACAAAGAAAAAGGTATTACTATCAAGCCTTCAACCTCCATCAGCGACCCAAAAATGATAAAATATTATCTGAGTAGATAAGAAGTACAGGGCAAGCAACTATAGAAATGACAGAGACAAATGGCTACCTGGACAGTCACCCAAGTTTCCTTTGCGACATTGGGATATCCATCTTTGGCCTACAGGCCTAGAATATCTGACAGACTTTTCTGTGAAGCAGGACTTTTGAAGAACAGAACTACCTTATCTTGGCAACGTTTGGCAATCAACTTCCTTTCTGTCCTCCTTGTTCAATTTGGACAGCGTACTGTTGGCAGTCAAGGCAAGGAAAGTTTTCACCCAGTGGCTAACTATTCCACATTTAAAGCAAACTCCACATGGACTTACTTCAATGCCCACTGTCTTCTCTGAAGTACATTGGTGCTGCCAGGAGCAGACATATCTCACTGTCATGAAAAGCCTTATATTACGATAACATTTTAAATGTCATATTCTGTAGACCTCTGAAGTGTTTGAAGACCACCTATCTATCTAAAATATGTCTGTTTAACCTTGAAAACATATCTAACATAACTACAAGTTTGATTGTTATAGATGACTAACTACTAGCCTGCATTTCTTAATTATCCTAAACAGTTGGTAATAATAGCTTTCAAGAAAATTATCAGGTAAGAGTTATATTCACAATGTCTAGTCCATTTGTATTTGGCAAATTCAGAGAAAATTATATTTTCAAATGAGCTGCATATGTATAATACCTTAAACATATATACAATATGTTATAACAAAAATAACATTAAATTTGTATCAATATTCAAAAATACATACCAGTGTAAATATTTGAGGTCAGTAGTTCTTTTTAGTTTAAAAGTAGATTCAATAATCTACCCTTTTATCATATTATTCCTATATCCCCCCCCCCTTTTTTTTAACTAGATAGGAGAAAAAGGATAGAGGAAAGAAGAAAGAAAGGAAGGGAGGAAGAAAGAAAGAGAGAGAGAAAGAAAGAAAGAAGGAAGGGAGGAAGCGAGGGAGGGAGGGAGGGAGGGAGGGAGGGAGGGAGAGAGAGAGAGAGAGAGAGAGAGAGAGAGAGAGAGAGAGAGAGAGAGAAAGAAGAAAGAAAGAAAGAAAGAAAGAAAGAAAGAAAGAAAGAAAGAAAGAAAGAAAGAAAGAAAGAAAGAAAGAAAGAAAGAAAGAAGGAAAGAGAAGGAACCCCTTAATCCAACCCTACCTTGTTCAGTTTTCTCCCTGATCATGACCAATAACAACTTGCAACTAATTGTAGATGTAACCATCTTGTTAAATAAGAAACACAGAGCCAATGCAGAGATGAAAGCCCAAAAGGTCAGAGTAATAACTAAGCACTAAAAACCTTACCCTTCACTGCCGCTCCTGTCCTTCCCTCCACAAGAGACCTCCTTCCTGTGTCTCTGTCTTTTTATTGACTTTCTGTTCTGCCTTCTCATTGGTTGTAAACCCAACCACATGACCTCTTTGTCACTGCCCATCTATACAGACTTCCAGGTCTTCAATGGTTGGTATTGAGATTAAAGGCATGTGTCTCCATGCTAGTGGTATCCTTGGACACACAGAGATCTGCCTATCATGTGATCAGGATTAAAGGTGTGTGCTACCACTGCCAGACTTCTGCTATGGCTTGCTATTAACTCTGACCCCCAGGCAACTTTATTTATTAACATACAAATAAAATCACATTTCAGTACAAATAAAATATCATCATAACTAATCCTCCTAAACAATGACAAACATCTATAACCTACTGAAAGATCAAAAACCACCCACCCCACTTCTTGGGAATGTGGGCATTGTGTTGTTAAAGTTACCTCCTGTTGTCTGGTGGTAATAGCATTTTCAGAGGAGCCTGAGAAGATTGGGATAATGGTCAAGTGCTAGGAGAGCTAGCTCTATCATGTGTTGTTCAGTCTCTGTATAATGGGAAAATGCAGGACTTAAATGATGTTCTGGCTAGAGTAGTCTATAAGGCTAGACCATCTATCTCAACTAGAAGTTTTGAGATTGTTCTAGATGCAGATTTTTAAAGAAACTGCAACAGAGACATTCTGAGAAGCTGGATCACCTGAGTGTCTGGTCCTTTTTTCCCCTGAAAATACAAATTTAAAGGTATCATACATATCTGCATTAACACAAGTATGGAATGTGCAATGTGTGCAAGTCAGCTAAAGATAATTTTTTCTGTCCTATGTTTGAGTAAGTAAAAAGCATCTGTCAAATTTATAATTCTGTTTGGACTACATAACCAAACTGTACTATATATTTTCATCCATGCCATATGAAAAAAATGGCATGTAAAAAAAATCATGAGAGTTGGGGTCTAAGAGAAGCCCCCAAAAAAGACCAACAGTCACATATGCAATTCAGCAAGAGTGATTATTTCCAGCATGATGGGGTGGCAAATAATGACCCTGAAGCAGGGGTCACAAGCTCCTTTTAAGCAGAGCTAGGCAAATTCCAGAGAGGAGGGATTAATCTGATGCTGATTAGTGGAGGAAAGATTAGTCTGGGAGTTGACTGGTAGGAAGCTGTAGTGGTTAGGTGCCCATTGGTGGTGGGGGAGGTCTAGTGTCTAGGGGCTTGTTTATAAGAGGGTAGGGAAAACTATCTTTAGCTAGCAGAAGTCTGGGGGACATCTGCTGAGCCAGCAGAAGGGGTCTGGGGGCACCTACTGAGCCAGCAGGAGGCTGGGGGGTACCTGCTGATTGGTTGCCCCTAAGTTGTGGTTCCCCCGAGAATTGCTTGCTCAGCTCCAGCCCATTCTAGTGAACCAAAACTTAGGACTGGTCCATGCCAGGACTTCTAGGGGAGCCTATTAGGGCCCTGGCTTGACCATCCAGTCCTTTCAATGAGGACTCTGTAACCAACAAGATTTATTATGTCTCATCCGGTCTCAGGGTTGTTTCCATGTAGGGAGATCAGTATATATATCACTTGTCTTATAGTTTTTCTTGGTTTCTTCCTATATGTATATAACCAAGATTTTTAGGAGATGTCTCCTGGTCAAATCTGGTCTTTATTAATTTTTAAGTAATCCATAACTTTGTTTCCTATGGAAAGAAAGGCATAACCTCTCCCCCAACGCAACACATTTCCTGACTTTCATTCTGAAGTTAAGACATCCTTAAAGTATATGGTTGATTTAACTCAATAGCTTTTCCACAATCCAATATCTCTCAGCAGCTGTTGCTTTTTGTTCATTAGCACTTAAACAATTTAAAATTGGCAAAGCATAATATAGGATCTAAATTCTGTCTTATAATATTTTCCATCCTTATGTAGCTTATTTTTTTATAAATACTATTTTTAAACTATTTTTTCTATGACTGTCTGTACCCATTTTCTTTTCTTTCTTCCACACTTAAGCACATTTTCAAGCCTACTGTACCTATTCAGAAGTTTTCTAGGTCTGGACCTGGTTTCTGCACTTCTCTCTGACCATGTGAGTCAAGCCTAAAAGGGCCAGACTACCTGCCTCCACCAACCGACAAGAAGGGGCAGTGGATGCCATGGAGCATTTACAAGCTTGCCATATAAACTGTGATGTCTGCATACTGAGGTTCTGGGAAATTTTTTCAAAGTGCTCTGCATCTGAAGGCTCCTTTTGCTGCTCTGCTCAGCACATGGCACTGGCAGCTGCCTTTGCCCTACTTGGACCATGAAAGCCACATGCCTTCAAGACCCATGTTTACCCACCCCAACTCTGGGAAGTTGCTGAGTGTGTGCACTATGGCAGGTGTTTCTACCTAGTCTCCTGCTGCTGAGTAGCACACCAGCTGTTCACAGGCCCTATGTTTGGATATATGTGCCCAGCGTTGGACGGCCTATGTAGCCTGGCTTTCTTTGGAGTGCCAGCTCCCAAATAATGATGTAGAGACTTATTATTAAGTATGAAAGCTTGGCCTCATCTTAGGCTTATTCCCAATTAGCTCTTAAAACTTAAATTAACCCGTTTGTATTAATCTACTTTCTGCCATGTGGCTCCTTACTTCTCCTCCATACTGAATACTCTACTTCCTCCACTTCCTCTGTGTCTGCTGGTGAAGAGTACCTCTCTTCTTCCCAGAGTTCCTATGTCTTCCGGGAAGTCCTGCCTATCCTCTTCTGCCTAGCTATTGGCATTAAGCTCCTTGCTAAGTCAATTAGAAGGTCCACACCAAGACATAATTCAACTATAAAGATCATGACAAAGGAAGCATCTGGAAAGCAGTAAGAAGGGAAAAATGAAACAGAAAACACAAGTGACATACCAAGGCGTTCTAACACTCTATACATATAAGTGTATTTAAAGTACTGGGGAAAATCAACTTCTAACCAAGCTACTGCAGCCCTAAAGTTGTCATCAGAAATGAGGAGAGAAAAAGGCTTATCAGGCAAACAGCAGCTAAGTAAGTTCAGTACCACCAAACCTGTCATACAAGAAATGATAATGGAGTTTGTTAAGCTGAAAAACAAATCATTCATAACACAAAAATTTCTTGAATTATAAAGCATACTGGAAGATGTGAGTGAGTTTGCCATTGCACGTAAAATGCTCCAATACAGTGGTGGTATCAAAACCACACACTTTTATGCCTAAAGAAGGCTTGCCTGTATATGGTAGTTTTTCCATTTGGCAGTGTGAAAAGCAAATGTATTTCCCCCTTACATATAAAATTTCTCTGAGAAGTCTGCTGTTAGGTAAATGTGGACACCTTCATTGGTTTTTTTTCCTTGATAAGTTTCTCCTTATTTTCCACCTTTGAGAGGTTGGTCTTAGCACAGTCTTAACTGCATTAAATCTAATCAGTGACCCTTGACATTACTGTAGCTGAATATTTATATACTACTCCAGGTTTGGGAAGTTTTCTGTTTTGATTTGTTTGAATGAACTTTTCTAGTTTTATTAAGCACTCATTTATCTTTATTGTTTGCATGTGTATGTGTTGTGCATGTTGTGCATGTTTTCAAGTATGTGTGTGTGTGTGTGTGTGTGTGTGCGCGTGTGTGTGTGTGTGTGTGTGTAGGCTAGAATTTGATATCAGATGTCTTCTTCAATTGCTCTCCATGTCATTTACTGAGGCAGGATCTCTCAGTAAAACAGGAGCTTGCAGATTCTGCTAATGTAGCTACCAGCATTGCTTCTGGGATCCCTTCTCTCCCTCCTGAGCACTGGAATTACTGGAATTACAGGCAAGCTGTCACATTCATCCAGCTTTTTTTTTTTTTTTTTAACTTTTATTGATTCTTTGTGGATTTCACATCATTCATTTCAATCCCACTTATCTCTCTTTCCCCCTCACATCTGCCCTTGCAATCTCCTCTCCAAAACAAAACTCAATTTAAAAGAAAAAAAAACCCAAAACAAAAACAACAGAGAGAGAGAGAGAGAGAGAGAGAGAGAGAGAGAGAGAGAGAGAGAGAGAGAGAGAGAAAATCTTATTGTAGAAGCTGTAGTGTGGCCTGTTGAGTCACAGCTTACCCTTTAATCATTCCTCTTTATTTGCAAGTGTCCATCACCAGGAGTCATTGGTCTGGCTTGAGGCCTCTGGCTTCTGCTGTACCATTACCAATATTGGGCTCTCAGTGGGGCTCCTCTTGGACATCCTGCTGTTGTCCTGTGTTGTGGAGATCCTGTTGTTTTGGATATGTAGGCTTCTCCCTTTTACCTGCTCCAACAGTTTGTAGATGAGGTGAATGTTGGTGTGGGCCAATTCATAGTCCTGATTCTTAGCCTGGGTGGTAGCTGGTTGGTCAGCCTGCAGCTTTTCCTCATTGACACTACCTGGGCAAGCTCTCCAGCACTGCTTTGGCTAGCTCACCCAATGCAGCCTGAAGCAAGGAGCAGGGCCAGGGGCCAGTTCTCCTGCTCTCAGATCTGAGTCACCCACACTCACGGGGCCAGCTCTACTGTTTTGGCCAGGCACTGTGCAGGGCCCTCTCGCCATACTGTTTTAAGAAGTATATGGGGGTGGGGGGGGGGAGGTCAGCTTTCCTATTCTCATGCCCTCAGGGCTGGCTCACCTGCACACCCAGCAACAAGGTCAGCTTTAGTGAGCTGTCCAGGCAGGGTACAGGGCTAGCTGTCCTGAGTGCTGCAGCTGGTGAGGGGCAGGGCTAGTTCTCTCACTCTCATGGCAGGGGGGGGGGGCACAGCTCTCTCACCTGCCACAAGCAGCAAAGGACAGTGGGGGGGAGGGCACCGTTCCCTCACCCATGCCACCACATGACAGATAGGGAGGGGGGCAGGGTTAGCTCTCCTGCTCCCACACCCTCAGGGGTCCTCCTGATATAGGGTCAGCTCAAGTGTGCTGCCCAGGTGAGACACATGTCTGTGATGAGGGGTGGGGCCATCTTTCCTGAGTGCAGGGGCTAGCTCTCCTGCTGCAGTATCCAGTCAGTGGCAGGGTCAGCTATGCCAGGGCCAGTGAAGGGTAGGGTTGGCCCAGCAAAGCAGTATTTCAATGACCACCTGTGCTAACAGGGCCACAAACATCATCACAGACGCCAGCTGCTGTCGGACCATGGATCCAGACGTGCTCTCAGCAGCAGCTTGGGTCCAGATGTCACCATGGCCCAGGTGGCAACACAGGCTACCCGGATCAGTATGGCCCTGGTGGCAGCCTGACCCTCAGGCACCAACATGGTCTCAGGTGGCTGGCCAGACCCTGGACATCGCTGAGCCCTTGGTGGTAGCAGGAACAACCGACATCACCCTTGATTCAGGCCACTATAGGGCCATAGACTTAAACATGGTCCTAGACAGTTGCCCATGCCCAGGTGCCTCCATGGCCCCAGGTGGCAGCACCAACCACCCAGATTGGTAGGGCCCCAGCAGTGGCATGGTCCTCAGACACCAACATGGTCTCAGGTGGCTGACTGTACCCCAGTCATCTACATGGCCTTTGCTAGTAACAGGAGCCAGAGACATCAATTCAGATCCTAGCTGCTGCAGAGCCACAGACCCAAACATGGCTCTCAGCAGCAGCTCTGGCCCAGATAACACCATGGCCTTTGGACACTCTTATGGACACAGGTTGCAGTCCAGACCCCAGATATCTTTGTGGTCTTTGGTGGCAATAAGGGCCACAGGCATCAATAAAGACCCGGGCTGTCCATCTAGATTTTTTAATCGCAAGGATTCTGATGATCCTTTCTCTTGAACAGCAAGTATTTCACCCAGGGACCGTTTCCTCAAATCTATCTTCATTGTCAATATCCTGAATATCTGTTCCTTTGAGGTTTCCCAAAGTGCCTGGAATTTTCCTCATTCTATTTCATCCTTTTTTCTCTCTCTCCCTGAGCTGTGTTCTAGGTCACTAATGCTTTCTTTTTCCTTTAATTGCTCAGTTCTGTTATTGATGACTAAAGGTTTTAATTTCACTTGTTCTATTTTTCATTTACTGTATTTTTCAGGTGATGGGTTTTTATTTGATTTTTCTAACATGTTTCCATCTGTTTGTTAAGTTCCTTTGTTAAAGTATTGGAATATTTATCTCATCTGTGTTTTTTTTTTTTAATTTTTTTTTAAAAGATGTATTGAGTTAGCCTAAAATTACCCACCAGGGGGTGGTTCTTCTATTTGCTTGCTGGTCAGCTTCTATTATTTCATTTTAATTTTCAGGTGGGGGGCCAAAACAACTTGACCACACAACTGCCATGATAGGCTTAGAGGCCCAGACACAGCTCCTGTGACAGGCTTACTGGCAGGCAGCACCTAGATCCAGGAGAAGCCATAGGCTGACCCCACCCAGAGAAGGCCTGCATCTAAGAGAAAATACCTGACATTCTAAACATTCCCTATACCCCTAGACAAATATCAGCCTATCAGGCTCCTGAACCCTGGAAATCCCCTCACCCTAACCTCTGCTATGATAAAAACCCCATCCTGCCCAGGCTCTGGGCTCTCTGCTCTCATCTCTGCATGGGACAGAGAGTCCAAGCTCCAAGCTTGAAATAAAGGTTCCTTGCTTTTACATATGGGATTCAGTCTCTGTGGTAGTCTTTTGGGGGTCCCCTCGATCTGGGCATAACAATGAGACCATATTTTCTTGAATTCTCTTGATGCTTGCTGACATATTATGATATCTGAGCATTGAAGAATTATGCATATATATATATATATATATATATATATATATATATATATATATATATTTCAAAGACTTCTAGGCAGACTGCTCATTTCTTCTAATACTGTATTCACTTCCACCATTTCAGCTGTATAAGGACACCTAATTGCCAATTTTCTAGGAGTCTGAGTCTGGCATGATTTTACTGTTTTGGCACAGTGAATAACTCAAGCTTAATTTTCTCCTAAATTTACAGTTATTTACTAGAAATATGGAGAGTATTTTAAAAGTATAGTCTACCCGTTTGGGCAGGTAAGATGGCTCAGAGAATATAGACACCCACTGCCTAGCTGATGACCTGTTTTCAATCGCCAGGTGCCACGTGGTGAAAGGAGTGAACCAACTTCCATAGAAGGTCCTCTATGCTTGACATGCACACTGTGGCATATATATGTCCACACATATGCATATGCATAGAAAACACATAAAATATACTAAGAAAGAATCCCTTTATAAAGTGAAAATTATAGTCTATTCCATCAAGCATCTCTCTGGGGATAAGTGAACAAACACCTCTCAATCAGGGTCACTAGCCTATGGTTGTCTCTGCAGAATTCTGCCAATCTCTCTCTCTCTCTCTCTCTCTCTCTCTCTCTCTCTCTCTCTCTCTCTCTCTCTCTCATCACCATGGAATGATTATTTGCAAGCTCATGTCCAATGTTTGTGGCCACCAAGACTAAAACATCTTTTACCCACTGATCCTATAATCTGCTCAAACATTCATAGAGAGATCAAGACTCACATTTTTATGGAATGCTACTACTGAAGTTGACCTATGGCCCAAGACTGTTCCAAATGGCCACATATGATGCTGACTAAAAGGGGATTGCAACACATTGGGGCTTGTATCTTCCCCATCCACAACACTAGGTTCCTTCTATCCATAGAGATTATGGAATAGGCATCATTAAGATATACTCGATGTTATATTTACCCAGCTTGATAGTAAATTCTTTTAAAATTACTTTTATTTATTTTTGCACATAATAACCTGTACAATTTCTAATCAGACAAAATTCCAACACTGAGAAGAATGGACACCAAGTCCCTCTCTTAAACAAGAAGATATTTACAGTTGGTACCTGCAGGAAAAAGGTGAAAAAATCAGTTATCTTCAGTGCAGTATTACTGGGTAAATTCCATATCAAAGTCCTATGCTTACTGCTCTTTGATAATTCTAGTCAATCAGGTCTTGTTCCATGCTATTCTTTCCAGGTGTGGAGAACTGTTGGTAAAGGCAGTTCCTTGGTCACCAAGTCTAAATATTAGGCTGGACTGTGACTAAGTTTAACAGTATTAGGGACCTATAAAATCTTAAGGTCACACATAGGCACACATCACGGATTGCAATGATGCCAGCCTAATTGCATCTGTCCCATCAGGACACACAACTAACTCTGCCTGCTGTCAGGGCAGATCTAAAGGCTTTGTCTAAGGTTCAGGTCTGAGTATAGAAGCTGTTATTTTCTACTCAATGCTGAGTTTTAGGTTGGCAAACCTGGCACTGAGCTCTAAGACAAAATCTAATGCTAGAAGGTATAGAATTGTTTTTCTCTCTGCTGTCTGGAACTACATGTGTGGAGACAGTCCTTTGTATCCATAACTCAGTACCAATAGCAGCTCAGTTTGGATTTTAGCCCAGATTTAGGATGGTGGGACTGTGACTGGTTGTGAACTTGGCATTGGGTTAGGAGTAAAAACTGGGTTTAATTCTTCTTCCCTGAGGATATAGGTGATATTTCTCCTCATGCTGACCTTGTAGTGTGGGAGTGATGGTTCAGGAATCCTTCCCTTCCTAGCTTCTTTAAGTGGATTATTTTTCATTCTACTAAAACCAAATATTTTGATCTCTGACTCAGCTTCCTTAGCTCTATGAAGATAGTTTTTCTGCAGTGTCACAAATCTATCTGAGTGGTGACAATCAACAGAGATCTCACTCAGCTAACATCTTGCACTGTATTCCCTTAGAATGTAAATGGAGACAAAATCAATTACTGAAAAATATCCTTACAAATACTAGACTTAAAATAATCTCTGGCATGTATTAAATGCTTGGTTGTTTCTATTAATTAATTCATTGTTGTTAATGAACTGACTTCAGAGAAGGTAGTAGAAATTCAATATTTAGGATAATCCTAAACTGAAATTTACAGTATTGTATCTTTTATACTATAATGGGGCATATTTAATATGTTCCATCAATTCTCAAGTACTTGAATAGGTTTTCAACCTCAAACATAAATTCTGCTTGCAAATTATTGAACAAAATAGTAAAACAACAATTAACTGTTACTACCTGCAAAGCTAGGATCATCTTAGTGTTTCTAATGTGCACAATGCTTCTATCACACGTTTGATATACTTTAACTACTCAGCCATGCATTTTGAAGCTCAGGAAAAGGTGCAGATTGGGCCTGTATCTACATGGTAGAGCCCTTGCTTAGCATGTGATCAGGGCTTGAGTTCAGTCTTCAGTATCAGTATCTAAAATCATGCACATAACCATTTGATGCACAACTCAATGAAATATATAGTAGTTATCTATGGTGGTGGACTGCAAAAAATTTTTCTGTTCTTTTATCTTTTGTATCTTTTTTCTATTTTTGGAAAATCTCTTAGCCTTTCTAGTAGAGTTCTCTCTGTAATTATATGTTTTCTTTTTTTTTTTAAGTTTTAATTGTCAATCCATTTATTAAAACAACTGGCGCCAGGGCAGGGGTGGTGGTGGTGGTGGTGGTGGTGCTCGCCTTTAATCCCAGCACATAGGAGGCAGAGGCAGGTGGATCTCTGTGAGTTTGAGGCCAGCCTGGTCTCCAAAGCGAGTTCCAGGAAAGGTGCAAAGCTACACAGAGAAACCCTTTCTCACAAAAAACAAAACAAAATAAAAACAAACAAACAAACAAAAAAACCAGCTGTCAATCCATATAAAGTATGTTAAGCCAATTTTTGAACAACAATTAAAGATCTGTGGTAAGTTACATGAGTTTAATGAGAGCTATTTACCTTTCTAATCACCTGGGCCGTATTTTCTTTTTTTAAGTAAAGTGTCATAATTCATAAGGACAAATTCTAACAAGCCGTTTAGTGATTCCTAACACAAATGATGCTACTATTTTATGATTACATATTAGATAGAAGCATAGATGAGGATTTAGTGTAAACTAAGGCAGGGATTAGAATACCCTTTTTTAAAATGTCTTGACTTTACAACATTGGGGTTGTAGACAGACCTGTTTTTTTTTTTTTTTTTCCAGAAAGTGAGTAGAGTATAAAATCAGAATTTGGGGGAATCAAAGCTTTTTTCCAAACCTATGGAAATACTTCACTATTTTTATAATTCATATTGAACAATGTAGGTTATTTTAAAGATGTATTCCTTCAGAAAAAGGGGAAGAAAGATTGTAGGAGTCAGAGGGAGGAAGACACCAGAAGAACACACCCACTGAATCAGCTAAGCAGGGCTCATAGGGTTTCACAGAGACGGAAGAGACAAGTACCAAGCATGGGACCTGCATGGATCTGCACCACCTCCTCTGTCTATACGTAATGCCTGTTAGCTTGGCGTTTTTGTGGGACTCTTAACCGTGCTAGCAGATATGTCTCTGACTTTTTTTGTCTGCTTCTGGGACCCTTTTCCTCTTATTGGGTTGCTTTGTACAGCCTCAATATGAGGGCTTTTTACCTTGTCTTATCGTATCCTGTTTTGTTATGTTCAGTTATTGTCTCTTGGAGGCCTGCTCTTCTCTGAAGGGAAATGGAGGGGGGATGGGCCTGGGGGAGAAGGGAGCTCAGGGGAAGCTGGTAGGAGTGAAGGGAGGATTCATTGTGGTTAGGATTTATTGTATAGGAGAAGAATCTATTAAAAAATATAAGGTGCTAAACATTACAAAAAAAGATGCATTCCTGACTTTTGCAGATAGGTTAAGCAAGGCATTTGTATAGTAAATGTTACTTCATTAAATGTTGAAGTTCTGCCAACACTAATCCAGCACTTCAGTCATACCCACTATATATTAAATGTTACTTACAAAATGGAAAGGATGTATAAACATACAAATCAAGCACAGTAATGTTCACTTTTATTCTTTTGTCACCATAGTAATTATTTAAGATGTACTATAAATAAGCCTATTTAATGTGAATTTTCAAGTGATACGTTACTGAAAAGAATGTAATTTGAATACTCAAGTTTCTGAAACTAGTTATAAGCCCTGAAAAACACAAAGTATCGCCAGTCACATTATATTGAGATTTAAGTGTAAGCAGTTTTGCATTATGACACATTGACCACCATAAAATATTTTTCATACTGACTTTTAAAATTATATATAAAAAATGTCTTCTTATGCAAGCTTTATTTTGAGGTAATGAAAGAAATTCTATTATCATTAGAATCTCATTATATTGGGGCCAGGGATTACTTTCTGTTTCTCTCACTTCTGTATCCTTAGCACCTAGTACATACACTTCAAAAGCTTAGACATCATAGACTAGGCATTCAACATCTTCATATAAATAATCTTAATAGAAACATGAACCTTAAAGAGACTGAGTACTGATCCAAAATGTAAGACTTTAAAATGTTTGAGATATTGGTGGTAAATGGAGAAATGCTCCAGAAGAAAGCATGAATAGGTAAACTATGTGAATATATGTTACAAACCTCCATCAAACCTTTATCTTGTTAACAAAGCAGTGTTAAATGCAATACAATTATTTGGCTTTCTTCCTTATATAATATGGTTTTAAAATTGTAATAATCAATTGGTACATGCACAGAGAGGATTATGTTACATAGATCCTTAGTACTACTAGATAAGTGTTTACTGACTAATCTTGCTCACAGCAATCTCTCACTATCGTTATTGTCTCTTAAAACTATTCACCATTAAAAGGAGACAAAGTCATGAAAGTTGAAGGCATGTCTCAGTTCAGGCACTGAGTTTTAATGCAGAAGCTCTTGTCAACCAGAAATAAGCCAGTCATTTATTGAAGAAACTACTAACATCATGTCAAAACGATATCAGAGGGGCTAGAGAGATGGCTTAGAACTTAAGAACACTACTCATTCTTCCAGTGGACCCAGGTTTGATTTCTAGTACCCACATGGTCACTCAAGTCATCTATAAAATCCAGTTCCATTGGATCTGATCCCCTCTTCTGGCTCCAACAGACACCATACTCATCAAATATATACAAGTGGTTCACAGCTATACATGTAAGCAAAATACCCATACTCATCAAATAAAAATTAAAAGGCACTAGAGCTGACCTAAGGATCCCCTCTAACAAAAGGTAAAATTTTCTGAGTGAGCAGGAATAGTGAACCACATTAGATGAAAACATGCTGTGCTTAAATCTGCATTTTCCTTATGAATATTTAATATTTCATTAACAATTTTATAATTGTTCGAAATAAAGACCAAATTACAAAAATTACAAAAAGAGTTTTATTTAATATTTGAGTACTTATTTTTCTTTTTAGAATGTTTTATTATCATATATTAGTTATTTGTAATAGTGATTTCATTATGACATTTCCACATGATTTGAAGAATGGTTAAAGAAACTACTACTCTAATGAGCTAATAAATACCCTAGGGTCAGTTTTTAATTTATATCTGGGTATTAAATTTGAGTATGATCAGTAGTTTCACAGAAAATATCATTTCACTTGATCCTGATTTTGTCTGCTTAACTATTTTTTCATTTTACATAAACATATATAACATGATTTCCATTTATTAAAGATAATTTTAAATTGACAATATTGGTTATTTTTAAAAATCATAAAACTTACTTTTTTAAAAACAAAAAAAAGAAAACATTTGGAATCACAACTTGTAGCTGATAATATGCCAACTTTCAAAGAAACAGGAAAGCAAGTTCTTTTAAAATATTTTAAATATATGGGATGTTGGTGGAGTAGCTGTCACTTCCTCTGATGAACACAGAGATGTTTGCTTGCACAGAAAGTGTATTGTTAGCAATGAGGCATTGTTCTGTGAAATAAATCTAACATGTTTATAACTTTGTGTACTGTGTGATCAGGATATACATGATACAAAACCAGCCTTTATTATGTTTCTTGTACTAATATCTTAAATAGACTGTGAATTCTGGTAGCCTACAATAACTCAATATTCTTCTGAAAATATGTCTAAATAATTTAGTAATAAATGAGGATAATTTCCTTTAATTTTTTTCTTTCTCTTTATATGTACTTACAACTTTGCCAAGGAAATTGTTTCATATTATATTAGTGGATTATCTTATTTTAAATATAACTTAATAATATTTTATAGTTATATCCCAAAGGAAAATCAGCTGGATGAGTTTCATCAGAAATGTATAACCAAAATTGTTAAAAACTGAAAACCTTACTATAAGAATATATTTGTATAGCTTTCAAAATTAAAATCAATTATGTAAACTATTTTGTAATGAGTGAAATAATGTTTATAAATTTATATATTTGTGATTTTAGTGCCTAATAAAACAATAAGTATGTGCATCTTTAGTTATTTTGCTGCATTTCCTTTTATAAAAATAATAGCCTCCAGAATTGTTTTGTTCAAACACAAATTCTCCTAGGAAGACATTTTGAAAATCCTACATCTGCTAATCTTATTTAATCCTTCAGTATGCAAAACTCTTCTTTTCTTGGGTGCTATAAACTCAGGTGTCACTTTAATCTTCACAAGACACTTGTAGGTCTAACTGAACACTTATGACTGTCTACTTGATGAAGACCAGCATCTCTAGAATCTCATTAGAATAACTCTCTCTTCTCAGTAGTTTAGGCATTTTGATATTAAATAACCTGCTAGAAATCCTATGTGTCAATATAGAGCACAAAGCAGTACTTTAAAGATGTTAATATCCACTTCCTGCAATATACAGTTTAACATAGCAGAAATGTATTCACTTTAGAAAATAAATTTTCTAATTTTATTTTAGATTATTACTCAAATAGCCTTAGAATTCCAATGAAATTACTTCAAAGTTATTTCTAGGTTTATAACAACTGACAAAATTGTTTTTATTTAAGACATACAGTATACAATACAATACTATATAAGACTTGCATATATAGTGAAATCATGTCCACAGCCAAGCTAGTCTCATATCCATATATGGAAGGCTTATTCTAACTGTGAATCAATTATTCAATATATTATTATTAACTATTGTGGTGGTTTGAATAAATATGGCCCTCATAGACTCATGTGTTTGAATGCTTGGCCTATAGGGAGTGCCAGTATTAAGATGCATGGCCTTGTTGGAGGAAGGGTGTCACTGCTGGAGTTGGCTTTGAGGTCTCACATGTTCAAGCTACACCTAGTGTAGGAGACAGTTCTCTTCCAATTGCCTGTGGATCATGATGTACAACTCTCAGCTACTTCTCCAGCACCATGT
The DNA here is from genome assembly GCF_049852395.1 of Peromyscus maniculatus bairdii. Classification (NCBI taxonomy): domain Eukaryota; kingdom Metazoa; phylum Chordata; class Mammalia; order Rodentia; family Cricetidae; genus Peromyscus; species Peromyscus maniculatus. The sequence goes on from NC_134853.1 coordinate 111,721,552, forward strand.
CTGCCTGCATGCTATCTTGCTCTCATCATGATGATAATGGACTAAACCTCTGAAACTCTAAGCCAGGCCCAACTAAAGGTTTTCCTTCATAAGAGTTGTTATCATCATGGTGTCTCTTCATAGCAATAGAAACCCTAACTAAGACAGAAGCTGGTACCAGGGACTGGTTATTGTTGTGATAGGCCTGACCATACTTTGATGTAGGGGAATGTGGACTTTGGGAGCTTGGATTAGAAAAACAATTACATGCCTCAAGTGGGTCTTAATGGGCCATACTAGTAGGAACATGGAAGACAATGGTGCTGAGGGTGATTTGAACAGTGGGGGCCTGGTCCAAGTTGCTTCAGAGGAGAAAACTGTTATTATGTGGCCTAGAGATTGTTCTTGTTATATTTTGGCCAAGAATGTGGCTGCTTTTGCCCTTGTCTGAGAAGTATGCCTGTGACTAAATTGAGAAGTTTTGGATTAATTCCATTGGCAGAGGAAATCTCCAAACAGGCTAGTATTGGTTCTGTTGTGTGGTTTTTAGTGGTTACTCTTATTCAGAACCATAATGAAAAGGAGCAAGTTGAGCAAGGAAAATTACAAAATGTACAATTTGAGGACAAAGAGGGTACCAGGAAGTAGAATGGAGTTATAACCTGTGCTCAAGGAGATAAACATTAAGAAATTGGATAAATGGAGGGGAGACCTCAGGGCAAGATTATTGTTGAAATTATTAAGGCCACTCCATGTAGTTAAAAGGAGATTTATTTAATGGCGTAACTTACAAATGAAGGGATAGGTAGGATGCAGCACAGTCTAGTGGTGTTCTCTAGAGAGCTCTATTGGTCCACCTCTAGCGTCTGGTTTTCCAGCAGCAAGAGAGCATGGCCCATCCCGATCTTGGGTCTCCAGGGCCCTTCCTTGGCCCTGCCTTGTAGGTACGATAGTTACCGAAGCTTCAATGGGGGGTGGAACTCCTAGACCAAAGCTGGAATAGCTACCCACTACACAAGATCATACTCAGCTAAGTGAAAAGAAATTTAAAAAAAGCTTAGGTTCAGGCATGGTGGTGCATGACTTTAACCCCAGTACTCAGAAGGCAGAGGCTAACTGATCTCTAAGTTCAAGGCCATCCTTGTTTGCACAGCAAGTTCCAAGACAGCCAAGCTTAGGCTGTGAAGAAACCTGGAAAACAGAAAGCTGGTGATGATGTAATTTAATGAGGGGGGGGGTATGTTCCAGCCCCAGCAAGCAGCAGAACTTGGCAGCTTCAGCTGCATGATTCTGGCTTTAGAGTTAAGGATAGAAGAAAGGGGTTATGGAATTTCCCTCTGCTACTAAAGAGAGCTACTTAGGCCAGGTGTGGGTCAGGGACATCCTTGCATAGATGTCTAGAGATGCCATTGTGTGAAGTTGTAAAAGGGAAGCCTTGATTGTTTTGGAGACCTCAAGATGTTGGAAATGATAGGATCTTGGGATATCTGTCAAGAAAAGCTGATAACAGGGAGTGGAAACAGCCCAAAAGAAAGAGATGTGTTGCAGTCAAAAAGATGAAAGGATTTGGAGATCTGAAGAGCTGTTGGACTTGAAACATGGAGATTCAGATTCAGAGGTTTTGGCCTTGCTTTGGTCCAGTATTTTCTCACTAAGCTCCTTTCCTGTTTTGGAGCTCTAGTGTATATGCGTGCTGTTATATGTTGGAATTATATGATTTTCTTATTTTGTAGGAGATTACAGCTAAGAGTTGCATGCATCTCAGAAGAGCCTTTGGACTTCTAAACATTGTTGAGACTGTGATAAATTATGGGGACTTTTGAAGATGGACTTACATTATATTGTGGGTACAAGCTTTCAGAGGCCAGAGAGTGGAATTTGGTGATTTGAACAGGTGTGCCCTTCATAGATTTATGTGTTTAAATGTTTGGCCTATAAAAAATGGTGCTCTTAGGAGGTTTGGCCTTTAGAGGAAGTGTGTCACTGTGTCAGTGGGTTTTAAGGTCTCATATGCTCAAACTACATCAAATGTGAGGGACAGTTTACATTCTGCTGACTGCAGATCAAGATGTAGAACTCTCAGCTCCTCCAGTACCATGTCTGCCTGCATGGCTCCATGCTTCCAACATGACAATAATGGACTAAATTTCTGAAATTGTAAGCCAGTCCAAATTAAACATTTTCCTTTATAAGAGTTTCCATGGTCATGTGTCTCTTCATAGCAATAGAAACCCTAAGAATTATGATCACTATGTTCTACATTAGGTCTTCAGAATTCAATTACTTATAACTGAATCTTTGTGTCCTTTGCCTAAAATCTCCCAATTTTCCTCACCCACAAGCCTTGCTGAGAACCCATCTGTTCTGTTTCTCAGGTCAACAAACTTTAGGTTCTAGGTATAAGAAACATATTGCAGCATTTATCCTTCTGTGCTTGATTTATTTCATTTGACATAATATCTTCCACCTTATCCACATTCTCACAAATGATAGACATTTGAAGGCTGAGTTCAGTCACAGTTTTTTTGTCCATCTGTCAACAAATACTTAAGCTGTTTCCATATCTTACTGTTGTGATTGACATGGCAATGAATATGGGCTACAGGGATCACTCTTTGAGGTAATAACGTTATCTCCTCTATGATTACTATTTGGTATATATTTAAGCTTTTGGAGAATTTCAATACTATTTTCCATAGTGGCTGGATCTTTTTATATTTCCACTAACTCCACAAAAAGGTTTATTTTCCCCAAAATCCTTGCCAATACTTTTTATTCTTTCATTTTTCACAACAGCCATCCTGTGTGGTGATTTGTCATTATGGTTCTAATTTGTACTTCTCTTGTGCCCAGTCACAGTGAACATCTTCTCATATACTTGGCCATTTGTGTATGCTTTTCTTAGAAAAAGTATGCTTTTCTTAGGAAAGTATGATTTGGTTTTTGCTCTTGAATTTTATGATTTTTTTCAGTATAAACTCATTAAATATATAATTTGCAAATATTTTACTCCCTCTATGATTTGCCCTTTCATTTTGTGTTTATTTTTTACTATGAAGAAATCTTTTAGTTTAATATCACTTTCCTCTTTTATTTTTGCTTTTGCTACTTGTGTGTTTTCTGTATATCAAAAAAATTATTCTTGAGTACCTTATCTTTTCCTTTAGAGTTTTTTAATACTTCAGATGTTACCTTTAAAGATTAATCCTCTCACTGGACCACTTTTTAATATGAAGTCCTTCTCAGGGCAAGAGTGCTCAAGAAGATACTTAGATTCATCAAAGAGATTAAACTGTAAATTTCATATATAATAAAGTGAGAATATCCAATTAATTTAATTTCTCTCTCTTGGATGATGTTCCTAAAATCTTAAGAGGTGTGTACAATTAATAAATGTATATTCTTTAGTGCTTTTCCAAGTTGAGTAAACAGAAGTATCACACAATGCTCCTGTACAATTAAAACATAGTTTGCAGAGTACAGCTGATTTAGTACAACTGGGCAAGTGGTGTGGATCCAGAATTTATGTTTCCAACAAGGCCCAGGTGATGTTGAGGCTCATTGGCTACAGCCAGGCATCTTCATTCCTAGTTTAATTTGTTTTAATTTTTAGATAATTTGATCTTAATCTATCCCTAATCCATTGTTCACTCTTTACAACTCTATATTGAACAATATCTCCCTTTACTTAAATTTTTAATTTAAAATGTTCCACAGCTACTGTTCACATGCTATTCCTTCCAGGAGATGGCCTTGAACAAAGCTGACTATCCAACACATACTCTTACACAGAAACAAGTTCAAGTCCCTAAGTCTTGATGATTGCTCAAAACATCATTAAGGATAAAAATAACTTTATGTCACTACTGTAGGTAAAACTTGTTGCTTTATATGTTAGTGTTTATGTGCCATAACACAACATAAATTATTTTTCTGATATTCTACTTAGGGTTGAAAAGTTTTTTCTCATTTAATAAACCTTTGAAATGTACTACGTATCATTCATTCTCTAGTCACAAACCCAATAGTATTGTGTTTCATATATTGAGATACTGATTGTTGTAGCGAGTAGCTGTTCCAGCTTTGACCTGGAAGTACTACCCCCATTGAGTCTTCTGGTAACTGTTACACTTAACACCGCTAAACTGTGCTACACCTTTCCTGGACCCTGTAACCTATCCCTTCACTTGTAAGTTACTCCACAAAATAAACCTCCCCTTTAACTACATGTACTTGCCTTAATACTTCAACCAATGGATTATTCTTAGGTTTACTCCCAGCTCATCAGTAAATATCTGTTCCTTGTTCATTACATTGCTCAATATCAATAGTACAGTAGTAGATATCAATGATTTACAAAGGATTTCTAGGATGAAAACATTTCTAAGGATGTGAAACCAGTATTCCCTTAATGTCTGGCACTGGAATTTCTTTTATTGTAGAAGTTCTTTGTTAGAAACTATCTTGGTAGGTTGTTTGAGAGACTGAAAAAAGTGATGATGAGTCCAAGCTGCAATAAGGAAAGTGATAGTTTCTATTGCTCACAGCACCAAGAACCTTTCTCAGGGCTTGCAGAAATTAGCAACTCAATTATCATAGCTATTTTTTGAACAGTTAATTCTTTCTCCTTCATGTCTTAGATAATGTAACTGAGGGAGATTAAGTGATTTATCCAAGTCATTACCCCTGTGATTGGCAAAGGTGGCATTTGAACCTACCCATCCTGTCCAAGCTTCAAATAACACACAATGCTGATATCTGAAAAAAAAATAGTTTGTATGTATTTGTTGTTGTTTATTTGTTGTTTGCTAAAGGAAAAGTAGAGGAAGAATTAGGGAAAGGAAGGGTGATGCAGGATGAGAAAAGAACCAGAGAGATGACCAAAAGCTAAGGATAATGAAGGAGACTGCTTTTTAAAGAGTGACAGAAAGGATGTTACCAAGAACATTCAATATGAAATGCCATGTGCTTGTGCTGATCAGTACATACTGTATTAGTAATGACACCCCCCTCGATCAGACCCTTATGTTAATAATTAATCTTCTTAGATGAGATTCTAACTCAGTGGTAGAATGTCTGCCTAACATCCATGAGGCCCTGGGCTGTAGAATTAGCACAACAAAAAGAAAAAAGGAAACAAAGAAAAAAGTGAATCTTCTAACATAGCAAAGTACTGTAAGAATCTGTAGGATGGAGTTTCACAACTGGATTGTTGTCCAGAGATTACACTGGGCTATGAAGAAAGACCCAAAACTAGGGATACGGTAGTCAGAAAACCATCAGCCTACTTTGTCTGCAAATTCTGGAATCAGGACTAGACTTCAAATAACCTTTTTTAAATCTCAAGAGAAAGTAGTCTCTGTTGTCATTTGCATTTTAATTTATTGTAAGAAAATTATCAAGATTTTTATCAACTCAAATGGAGGGTAAAAATACTATCCTTGATTATTTTAGCAATAGAACAGCAAGCACAGCTTGAGACGCGTATCTACTTTAGTTATAATAATAAATTGAAAGTTAATTCAGAGTTAAGGCAAGGGTAATAAACCACAATTTCTTTTCCAGTTTTCTTTGAATTTTTAAGACATTTAAAAGATATTCTTGAACTATCATGACACTATAATGCCATGGAGCACAGGCAAATTAATTTTTCTTCTTAGACATAAGCTTTTTCTTTTCTTCATACATATGCACTATAGCACAAACCAGGCCAGGCTGGTGGAACATGGGACATTCCCAGGATATGACCTGGTTCACTCTGTGCACTGACTGTTACTGTGCATCAGAGACCATCTGGGCCCCTGAGGGCTCCCAGCCCAAGCTGTAGCAGGAGGGCCTCCTGGTAGAGTCAATGAGATTACTAATAAACTGGGCTCAGCTGGATGATACTCTTTGCATATCTTTGCATTTCCTTGTTCTTCCAAGGAACTGCCTTCAGGAGAAAATTCACCCAGGTCACCAATTACACTGCTCCCCAGTTGGTTTTGGAATGCTTCAGTAGACTTATTTATTGCAAACAGATTAACATTTTTGGTTACAAACTCCCTATTTTTTTTTTTTACAAATTAAAAAATAGAGTAAAATACTTAACTTTAAAAGAAGACATTGTAACTCATTAATTCACTTCATAATTAAACTTTTATGAAGTATTTGGTATGTATTTAATCCTATACTTGGCTGGTAAGAAATAGATTGTGGCATTTTATTTAAATGTGTTCTATGTGCAAAACCCTTTGCTAAGAGCTTTAAACCTGCCATCACAGTAAACCACAACCCTGAGACATATCCCCAAGATACGAGATAGGAATTAAGCTCAGAGAAGTTAAGTATTTTATTATTCCATAAATTGTCTAAAGAGCAAAGACTAAGTGTCATTTCTGGTCCATGTAAATCCAGCGTCCCTTCTTTTATCAGTAAATAGTCTGACCCTCAAAAAGCCCGCAGTTTTATTGTATCTAAAACTCAGTATTTAAAAAGTTGCTATGCATTAAAGACCACAGTAACAGGCTGACTGAGGGCCATTAGCAAGACAGTTTATACTTTTTATCAGAGCAAAGGAAATTGGTCAAAGACTTTTAAACAGAAGTAAAACCAGCATTCCAGAAGCAAGAAAGTACAGAGGCAAATTTGGAACAGCCTTTTCATACTTTGAAAAAGTGTGAAAAGTTGAGTATGATACTTAAAAATAAGGTTGAGATCAAATCAAGAAGTTTCTTATATTACACAGTTATGTACAAAACTTATCAATGTTTAGTGATTGCTAGGTGAACACTAGGGACAACCCAATGTTGGGCACAATTTCTCTCACCCAAGTACTTTGTCTATTTAAAAGAGACAACCCAATTTCTGAGAACTTCTAACTTTTGCAAATTTTTCCTTTATCTAGTTAATACAGACTGGAGTTCACTAAATCACACAGACAATTCAACATGATTCTAGGTCATGGTCATTCTTTTACAAAACCACATCACTCCTTGGGTTCAAAGTGCTGGTTCCCTTATTGATGGTTGAGATGATATCCAATTTCCCTTGATGGTTACATAGAAAAGTAACTTTTTTATACTAAATTGAATATTTTAAATTTAGTTTTTAACTTTTGAAGGCTCTTTCATCCTTTGATTCATTTCTTATCTGTTGAAGAATAATGTGGTAATAGAAAAGGAGGGCTAGATAGATCAGACAGATGAAGGAGTATATATCCGTACATTCTATAAGTGTAAAAAGTATGTCCACTATAGATAATCACTGTTTTAATCTCTTTTTGAAGACTTTGGATTAATGTTTTGGAAGATTATGTTATAATTACATCATTTACTCTTTCTCTTTCCTCCCTCTAACATTTTCACATAAACCTCCTTTTTCCCTTCCTAATTTGTAGCCTATTTTTTCATTAATTGCTGTTACATACATGTACATATGTGTGGTGATTTGAATGTAATTGGCCCCCATAAGCTCAAAGGGAGTGGCACTATTAGAAGGTATGGTTTTGGTGGAGTAGATGTGTGTGGCCTTATTGGAGGAAGTGTGCCACTGTGGGGATGGGCTCTGAGGTCTCCTTTACTCAAGCTAGTCCTAGTGTCCCAGTCCACTTCCTGTTGCCTACTGATCGAGATGTAGCCAGCATGTCTGCCTGCATGCCACCATACTCCCTGGCATGATAATGAATGGACTGAACCTCTGAACTGCAAGTGAGTCTCCACAATTAAGTGTTTTCCTTTATAAGAGTTGCCATGGTCATGGTATCTCTTCACAGAAATAGAAACACTAAGACAGTATGATATATATACATATATATAATATTTCTAAATAATTTCTATTTATATATTATATAAAAATATAGTATATATTATTATATATTGTATAGTATATAAATAAAATATAATATTTTATTTATAAATAATATATATTATTTATAAATAAATCTTTCTAAATACATAAATACAACCTGATTAGTCTGTACAATGTTATTCTTATGTATGTTTTCAGGATGGCCATCATTTGATATTGGCATGCTCTTCCCTGGGGAAAACTATTGATCTAGCTTTCACCATCCCTTATTTGCCTATAGTTCTCTGTGAGAGTTGAGGGCTGTGTTTTTTTTTCCTACTCACTTTAGCATGTCTATTGTTGTTTTCTGTGTTCAGTTTATGTTTAGGCAGTCAGGCTAGTGAATATTTATAGGTGTAGTTTCTGACACAGCCTCACAGTCAAATCCTTGGTCATCTGACTCTTAGAATCATCACACTCCCTCTTCTACAGTGATATCTGAGCCTTAGGTGTTTTGTAGATGTATCCACTAAAAGTGGGCTCCACAACTCTTTGTTTTGATTGTTTATGGTTTTCTGTAATGGTATCAATTTGTTGTAAAGAGAAGTTTCCCTGATGAAGGGTAAGGATATACTTACCTTTAAGTATGAGGACAAATATTTAGATGGTATTTAGATATTATACTGGTTCAGTAAAGTGGAGGTTGCAGGTTTGCCTCCAAGATCCATGACTTTACTAGCTCTCAGTAGTTGGCCAGATTTCCCATACTGCTGTGGATATCGTTTTGTATAAATAAAGCACTGATTGGCCAGTGGCCAGGCAGGAAGTATAGGCGGGACAAGGAGAGAGAAGAATTCTGGGAAGTGGAAGGCTGAGTGGGAGAGAGTCACTGCCAGCGCCACCATGACAAGCAGCATGTGAAGATACTGGTAAGCCATGAGCCACATGGCAAGGTATAGATTTATGGAAATGGATTAATATAAGCTATAAGAACAGTTAGCAAGAAGCCTGCCATGGCCATACAGTTTGTAAGCAATATAAGTCTCTGTGTTTACTTGGTTGGGTCTGAGCGGCTGTGGGACTGGCAGGTGACAAAGATTTGTCCTGACTGTGGGCAAGGCAGGAAAACTCTAGCTACACCATACAAACCATGATTTCCCTTTTATTGAACAGAGCTTAAATCTAGTTAGAGAGGTGCTTAGTACTACCAACATGCATCTTTACTTGAATCCCCAGGGTTATCCTGCACATGTTGGTCATCGTTGTGGTTAAGACTGTTGGACTTTTGGTTGCTTCCCTCCTTTGGAAGCTTGCAAGGCACCTTCTAGTACCATGCAAGCAAGTCCTCAAGAAAGAGGCTTTTACATCATTTCCAGCTCACAGGCTTCTAGGCCCTGTGTCTGAAGTGTATAGTCTTTTCAGCAATAACTTACCTTCTGACAATGGGGGTTCCACGAAAAGTATAGTCATAGCTTATAATGTTGAGGGAGCAGATCTACCTTGGGTCCCAAATCCAGTACCAAGTCCTAATCTTGCTACCCCTGATTGTGCTTCAAAAATAACTAGGTTCTATCCTGGACTCACCCTGCCTGTCCTTACCAACTGGTTCCTCCAATGCCGTATCTAACCTCTCCACCAAGCCAGATTCTGCATAGCCTTCTCCAGGGTCTAGCCCAGTGAGTCTGCCTAATCCTCCTCTCCACAGACCCTCCCCAATCCCTAGATCTAACCCCACACTCCAGGCTTGGGCCAGGACACATATTCTGCATACCAGCCAAGTTCCCTGTGTCCAGTTGACATTATTCCACCTAAGCCATTACAGTCTCTAGGCCCAACTGTCTCACACCTCTTTTCTTCTGTGACTAGTTGCTCTGCCTATATCAGACACACAAAAAACTGACAAAAAAAGTCCACATGCTCACAACTCATTGAAAAACTACCAACAATATGAAACCCCAAGAAAGTATCTCCCTCCAAAACCCATCAATCTTATAGAAGTGTTTGTCGTGCCGGGCGGTGGTGGCGCACGCCTTTAATCCCAGCACTCGGGAGGCAGAGCCAGGCGGATCTCTGTGAGTTCGAGGCCAGCCTGGGCTACCAAGTGAGCTCCAGGAAAGGCGCAAAACTACGCAGAGAAACCCTGTCTCGAAAAACCAAAAAAAAAAAAGAAGTGTTTGCCAATGAGAATTATCTAGATGAGCCATGGGATACATGATTTAAAAGAATAATCATAGACTTCATCGAAGAATTCAAGGAATTTAAAGGAGATACAAAGAAATAGATGAATAAAATTAAAGAAAAAGAACTTAAAGAAAATAAACAGCTGAATAATGCCTAAGAAAACACAAATATAATGCAGATGGAAATGATGAAAACAACCTAGGATTTGAAAATGGAATTCAATATAGAGAAACATTGAAGAAACCTCAAGCTTAAAAAAAAAGATGAAACTGGCAGGGCAGTGGCAGCACACACCATCAATCCCAGCACTCAGGAGGCAGAGGTAGGTAGATCTCTGTGAGTTTGAGGTCAGCCTGGTCTATAGAGTGAGTTCCAGGAAAGGCGCAAAGCTGCACAGAGAAACCCTTCTCAAAAAACTAAAAAAAAAAAAAAAAAAAAAAAATGAGCTAACAAGTTGAACAAATTAAGCAAAAGATAGAGAATATCAGGACTAGTAGACAAAGTAGAAGATCCAGCAAAATAAGCAAGGAATATATTTGCTTAATATATATATATATATATATCACATGAAAGTAACATACAGATGTAGGACACACCATGAAAAGACCAAAACTTTGAATTATAGGCATAGAGGAAGAAGAAGAATCTCAAGTCAATGGCATATACAAATCTTTACCATGATCATAGAAGAAAACTCCCCCAAACTAAAGAAAAACTCTTCCACACAAATAAAAGAAGCACACAGAACATTAGATTGACAAGACCAAAAAAAATTCCCATGGTATATCATAGTTAAAAGACTAACTATATTTTGTCCAAACAAATAACTATATGGTGAGGAAAAGGGTGACAGAAAATAAGAGTTGGTGGCCAATACATCCAGGCATAGTGGCACATATCTTTAATGCCAGCACTTGGAAGGCAGAGATAGGAGGATCTCTCTGAATTCAAGGCCAGCATGGTCTACTTAGCATATTCCAAGCCAGACAGAGCTACACAATGAGACTGTCTAAAAACAGAAACAAAAACTAAACAACAACAAAAATGATAACGAAACCTAAAATAACTCACTGGAGTTTCTGGTTGTTCCTTCCTCAAACACATCCCATCCTCTTAGCTGAATGGGTACATCATGACTATGGCAGAGCTTTGTCAGGAGCCTCTGTATTAAACTCACTACATGAATTCTCAGTATTTTAAATTTTTCCAGTAAGTAGAGAAGAAAACTGGGTTTCTTATGTAATTTAATGAATCCTTCCAATCACTTCACCAGGAACTTTGAAGACACTGTTTTCCAGAGTCAATGTCCCTGCTCACTTCTCACTGTTAGAATTGATGTAGTGATTATCTTACTACCAAGATAGAAGTGTATTTTTAGGTTTCCTGTTTGTTTCCATGTGCAAAGTTTATACAGAGCAGAATTAGTTGGTTTTACCTGTCGTTGGCCATTCCTTCCTGAAAGGCAAACTTTCAGATGCAGTCATTTTAGTTGCTGTATCCCAGTTTGTTCCTAGAAATAGAAGTTAATCATAGTAAATGTGTTGTCTTACATTTTAAGCCTTTTATGGGACCTGGAAAATACTCTGAGAGATATTTTACATTTTTTGCTAGAACAACAGCAATGCATTATCATCTAAATCTTGTGCTTGATTAATATCACGCTTGTTATTAATAGGACAAGCCACATTAGGGTGGGGAGTTAAGTTGATGTCAATTCCTTTCTTTTATTTTAATGCCTTGCTGAAATGTCTCTGAAGCTTCACAAGAGACTTTGCTTTAATCAACATCCCCCAACCTTCAAAGACTTCCTGGAGGTGTTTGTGAGACAGCTACATGGTGAAATAACCTTGATTGCTTGTTCTAAGAATCATCTCTGCATGCCACATAAATTTGTGAGGAGCCTCTAACAAAAGCTGCTGACACTGAAGCCCAGGTTCTACTCGATTCGATCTACAAAGTACCCACTCCCCCACCATCACTATTTTTAAAGAGCCATACTTTATCCTTTGTACATGTACATGTGATAAAATACATCCCACAGTAGATCTTTTGCATGCAATAATTCATAGTTGATATAAAAATCTTTAAATATTTAAAAGTATAAGAGAAGGATCAAATACCATATCTAATAATACCATTGAATTATATTAGAGAATGTTTAATAATAATTTGTACTGTGAACTGGCTTCATTTTATATGTTATCATAATTAAAATAAAGCATAAACAAAATATACTGTACTGGTTTACACTTAAGTAGTCATAGAATTCATGCCTTTTTAATAAGAAACACATCAGCTTGGTACTACATTGACTTCCCGATTAAAGTTCCCCTTATTCCATTAGCAGACTTTAACTTCTTTGTTCAAATCTCCAAGAATCATCTATACAGAAAATGGGCAATGTGTTCTGAATGGTGTGCCATGGATAGATCAAATAACTTTTACATTTACAAGTAGACTGGTGGCGGAGAGGAGATAGCCAGGGAAGTACTATGGGAGAGTAAAAGGGAGATGGAAAGCCATATTGAAGAAGCAGAAAACAAAAATATCTGGGTATTTAAGGATTTGTAAACATAACAGTGAATGGAGATAGAAGCAGGAGAAAGGTACACAATCAACATTTGATTTTCTTAGTGGGCCAGGCACCGTGCTCAGCACTTTCTAAACATCACTTCCTCTAACTTCAACTGTGCTTTGAAGCAGAGCAATGTACTGAGGCAGAGGTAAAAATGGACATAACCTTTTTCCTCTAATAAGGAAAATGGGAATGCACTCTTGATAGGTTCTTTAAGCAAAGTAACTCCAAAACAGTTTCAAAAACTCTTCATGTTGAAGTTAAAGTTAGTGTTAAAGATCCTGTAGCATTTCTTCAAGTTTGTGTCTTAAGCATAAAAATTGAAATATCAACATTAAGATTTCTTCACACCTCCTGCCACTATCATGAAGGTGGCATACTTTTTTACATTAGGTTTTAAATCTGTTATATGATTTTGATAGTTGTCACTATCATGAAGGTGGCATACTTTTTTACATTAGGTTTTAAATCTGTTATATGATTTTGACACTGTCATTTTAGTGATACTTTTATACTGTAAGGAGAAAATAGAACTTCTCTTATTTAAAAAGAAGCACAAGTTGGTGAAGAATGAGACAGAGAGATGTTCTACTGGAAAACAGTGTCAGGCTCAGTCACCAGATTCACAAATTTGGATCACATTGTCAATCTCATACACATCACATTAAAACAACATTAATTAAAAAATACAGTAGCATGTTTATCTTATGTACATGTTATTTTTAAAAAATAAACACAATAGAAATACAATTTAAAATCTGGAATATAGTGATGCTCACTAGCAACCCATTATTAGAGAACAAAGCAAAACAAAATGAAACATGCTGAAAAACATCTCCTGTAGGTTCCCCTTATTTTGTCCTGTAAGATAATATATAGAAGTCTTATTTTTTAAAAGTGTTCATTTTTAAGTACAATATTGAAGAGTTCCAAATAGGAGGTCATGAAAATCAAGCTTTAAAAAAAATTATGCTGTAAAAATATGTTTGGTTCACATATAAAAATTATAGAAAATATCCTTTTAAATTACTTCCCTATTAAAATACTTATATCAGATATTTATTTAATATTAATTAATAAAAAGAGATAAAATATAATCTTATGTACATTAAATATTGGTGATTACTATATTAAATTAATTTCATAGTAAAATACCACACAGTTCTGAAATAAAACATTTGATATACAACCACTGACTTCAAACCCAAAAGCTTAAAGTAGGTGTGAAATTTCTAGACTCCTTCACTAAATTTTACATTCTTATGAGACTTTAGCAAGCTAAAAAGTCAAAACAAAATCAGAAGGTGAGAAATGCTGGGCTGGAGGCCATCCAAGGCCTTCCCATCCTGCAATGCCACGGCTGGCAGATTCTCATCCTTCCTCCACCCACTAACCAAAGGCCTTGAAGGAAGGAAATGGAAAAAGGAAGATATATAATAGCTCTGGTGGATCGATTCACTCATGAGGTATAAATCAAAATGGAAGTCTGGATTATATTTAAGAAAATCTATATGCCCCCAGCCCTGGATGTGCTGGCTTGGACAAAACAATGTAACTTAACCGAATGCTCAAAGCAATAGCTATGCACAATCCCAGTTCTCAAAACTATTTAACCAACAGAACTTTAAATTTTCAGGGACCAACATTTTCTAATATTAAAAATTTAGTTTCATTTCTACTGTCTGTCAGTGTTGGCTAGGTAGGCATGTTATAATATTTGCTAGATTAAAACATGTCTAGTAAACTAACATTTTATAAAATGAGGGATGCATGTATTGAAAATAACTTTTGACCTATCTCTGGCTTGGACTTCCTGTATTTGTGGGAAGGTGGTGAAGTGTACTGGTAAGTAATGAGTGCATTTCAGTATGAGAATTATGGAGAAATAATAAGGGGTTGAATTCAGTGTTATTGTAAATTAGCTAATCTAGTCTTTTGGCACAAAATAAGCAGTGTGGTTTGTACATATTTGGAAAGTTTTAAAAACAAATCAATATAGCCATCCACTCAGGACTGTGTTCAGCAGAGCTGCTCTACTGTGCTGTTCCCCCACAGTAGGTCCATTGTGGAGATATGCCATATTCTAAACACCTTCCAGCTGTTGGAAGAAGCCACAGAGGAACCAGTGCAGACACAGACGCAGACACTCTCACTCAGATAATTACCTTGATTAAGATTCTCAGAATTAAACGGAGTTTAATCAAGGACCCTGTGAAGTCGTGAAAGCACCAGTTTTCTGGGCTTGCCCTCTCTTTCTGCAGATGGTGAGTTGCCAAACACAATCAAAGGAGTCTTAATTACAAGGATGAGAGGCAAAGTCAAAAGGGAACGAGTGAATCTACGCTTTGTGATGGAGATGGAGCAGCACCAAATCAGTAGCAAACTCAGTGTGCTTTGCATGGAGAGAGCCACAATGCATCAAAGCCAAGAACACTATCCACAGCCCTGACAATTCCAAGGACTGAATTAATAGCTATGCCAATAGAGCTAAGGTAGTGGCGAATACTGAATCTTTGTCAGAGATAATGATAGATGTGATTTTTTAAAGCAATATTTGGACTGATATTAGAAAAAAAAATCCATGACACTCCAGCTGTTACTAAGCAAGCATGACCTGGTTTGAATCTAAATTAGCCATTACTGGAAATAAACTCTGACAGAAATGGAAAGCTAAAAGAGCAATAATACATGGAGGCCAATATAATTTGTTCGAATTTCCTGATTCCTCTTAATTTGAATTTGGGCTACAAGTAGAAGTGATTATGAAAATGATGTATTCCATGACATGAGTCAATATTCCCCCAAACAGAAAGTCTGCCCATTACAATCATAGCATCCCTTTTGTGCATTGTGATACTAAGACTGCCTACATTCCTGTAATTAGTCTTTCTTCTCCTACAAGGAAAAACTTATATTTAGTTAAACAATTTTATTGATAAACTGAAAGAGGAAAGATGTCATCAAAGTTAATAGCTGAGAAATAAAACTTAAGCTATGTAGACATCTCATTCTGAGATAGAAATGAAAATTGTGACTTGTCTGCTGTTACTGATTTTTTTAATAAAATATGCCTTTATTAATGTTTAGATACAATCTTATTTGTTTTAAACATGCATGTACATACATACACACGTACACACACATACACACACACACACACACACACACACACACACACACACACCAAAATGTACTCCTTTCATTTTACCTGAGGCAAATAAAATTAGAAACAGAAACTAACTTAAATAATCACATTTTCTTAATGTGGACAAATGCTTCCTTATTACTAAAGTCTTCATACACCAGCAACCATTAGAGAAGTGGACAGCACAGACAGGCACTAAAACAGAGGTCAGTATTAGAAGTTAGTTATCAAGACAACAAGAGCCAAAATAAAAAAGTAAATAACAATGTAGTGTCTCTAACAAGATTTTCTGGTCTGATTTCCAGTTCTGCCTTCTCTCACCTCATCTTTAATTGAGAATCAATAAGATTGCCATCTATATAGTGTTGTAATGAGAGTTAAATGAACTGATGTGTGTGAAACTCTTTGAAGGGTATTTATCACATGAAAATGGTACATATTATATCTTGCCCATTAAATCCCTTTGCTATATTATAAGATTATTAATTGCCTACACTTTCATCTGCAATCTCAAATTTTAGGAATTGGTAAATGTGAATATTTGGCCACTATACTCCCTAAGATTGCTATGGGCCTTATTAACTTTTTGTTTTTTTATCAGAAGATATGTCCTGCATTGAAGGATTTTCAAGTGCACCCCATTCAGGTTTGTATATCAACAGTACCTTCATCTCCCATGCTGCCACTTTCTCCAGACCACACAGTATTGAGTCCCCAGGGCCATGTCAAGGAAACGGAGACTTAAGCAGCTTTGCAAAATATATGGACTGCACTGCACTGCATTGCAAAGGAAGATTTCAACACCCACGCAATAAAAATCACAAGCAAGATAATGAACCAGTCAGAGCTGTATTCACTTATTCACTGGGCATTAGGACAAAAGACAAAGACATGATGAGCTTAAATTATTGTTTTTAAAAAATAATTAAATCCAACAAAATTATTTGGTATAAGTATATGGACTCATAAACTTTAAGGAATCACACTTCTTCAGTCATATCTGTACTCCTTGCTTTTTCAACCACCTATATTGTTTAAGTGTTGTATCCCAGAGTAAGTACATGAAGTAGTTCAGTATAGGTATGAACTTAAGTTTAATGCAACTTACTATATGAGATTGTTCAAAATACCAAGAACTACAGGAAATAATTTTTGTAAACCTTTTCAACAAAAATCCCTTTAAAAATTTAATCAGGAATGCTTGGTGATGAAAGAAACAGCTGGAGAGACTGCTCAGTATTTAAGAGGACTAACTGCTCTTCCAGAGGACTGTGTTTGATCACCAGCTTGTAGTTAATACATTGTGCACCCCAATAAACTTAACTGGGGGTCAGAGAAAAGAACAGCTACTATATTAAACATCGAGATTAGGCAGTGGTAACACATGCCTTTAATCTTAGCATTCCAGAGGCAGAGATCCGTCTGAATTTCTGTGAATTCAAGGCCACAATGGAAACAGAGCCAGGCATGGTATCACACACCCTTAATCCCAGGATTTCAGACCTCATATCTTGCTTAGGAAAGACATACACCTTTAATCCCAGGAAGTAATGGTAGGAAGCAGAAAAGTATATAAGGTATGAGGACCAGGAAGTAGACCCTTTTTAATATTTTAGGGTTTTTAAGCTTTTAGGCTTGTAGCAGCAGTTCAGCTGAGATCTATTCGGATGAGGACTCAGAAGCTTTCAGTCTGAAGATTCGTGGAAACAGGATTGGCTGAGAAGCTGGTGAGATGCTTTAAGATTCATGTTACACCAGCCAACACTTGGTGGCTCACAACTGTCTGTGACTCTAGTTCTAATGTATCTGACCACCTTTTGTGGACTCAGTAGGTATTGCCTGTATGTGGGACAGAAATATACATTCAGGTAAAACTATAAACATAAAATAAAAATAAATAAATGTTATAAAAATGCAAGAACCAGCCGGGCGGTGGTGGTGCATGCCTTTAATCCCAGCACTCGGGAGGCAGAGCCAGGTGGATCTCTGTGAGTTTGAGGCCAGTCTGGGCTACCAAGTGAGCTCCAGGAAAGGCACAAAGCTATGCAGAGAAACCCTGTCTTGAAAAACCAAAAAAAAAAAAAATGCAAGAACCATTGTATAAATACATCATAGCAAACACAACTTTTTTAGAGTTGAGTGTGTTATATCTGCCTGCGTTTCCAGTACTGAAGAAGCTGATGCAGGAGGATCATGAATTTGAGACTGCATATATTATATGAATAATACAAAATACCAAATGATTATAATTTTTACCTTAGGTATTTGTAAGGTTGTCTTAACTTTTAGTTAAGTTTAGTTAAAACTTAATCAAAATAGAAGAAAATTATTATATTCACATTAGAATGTAATCAAAATTAGAACAGAAAAGTCATTATCATGGCTAGATTCTGATCATCAGAACTATTCTATAATATAACAGATTCTGGAAGCTCAGATTGTTTTCAAGCAGCTAGTGATTGAAAAGCCAGAATTCAGACCCATGAGTCCTCTGTTTTCCACTGTTAAGTTCTATATTAATGAGGATAGTGATTCAAGTGAAAAGATGTGAAATGACTTTATGTCAGTCAGGTTAATGGTTCTCACTTTTGTTACAATATTTGGGAATAAAAACATCCAGGTAGCTCTGAAAGCATGTTAATTAATTGGTTAACTGGGCATCATTCCCCCTTCACTTTGTATAAATAGAAGGCTGTCATGTTATTATTATTTTTTCTTTTTTGGAAAGGACCATAAATCTAATGATACACAACAAAGTAGACCATAGATTTGCAAAGTTGGCATGCCCATGACAATTCCCCTCCAGCCTCTCAGGTGTTTCTAGTGTCAGAGAAGAAAAACAGACAAAGTCAGAACAGAAGAAAGATGTTAAGTACTCTGCAGAGTGGTGTCATCTCAATTGTTCTTGTAAACTCCAGTCCAGGCCTAACAGCAGAGCTTAATGCAGAAGAAAGAGCACACCCCCTTATTTCACTGGGGATACTAAGAAATCCAGTTAGATCCCTGTGATAGATGCTTCCAGAAGATGGCAGGAAAGGCAGTAACCCTAAACAGGACCAAGGTCCACAATACAATTGACAGCAGATCTATGTATTTATGGGATGATCACTAGAGCAGCAGGAGAGGGTTTGCAGACACCTTCCTGGGAGCAAGGAGCCATTTCTAGTTAGACAGTAGACCAAAACAATCCTCTATTGTCCCAGAAGAAGAAGGCCTAGTGACAGGGTGAAGAACAGGAAATCATTGTTTCTTTCCCTTGCTTAACACACACGATTCACTTATCCTGCTTGCTGTATCCTGAGCAAACATGAATTACTCATTATTCATTCTTCTTTCTTACCAAAAAGTTTTCTGAGCTCTACATACCCAGTTCTATTCAGTCATTTGAAGATGTACTGTGGGAATCCTGATCATATCATTTAAAATCAGAATTCTTTCTTATTCAAAATTTATAGTCAGTTGCAGATTCATAAAGCAATGTTTAACTAGTATCAACGAGAATTAAGTCACAAATTACATATATTTGCATATTTAATACTAAAGTGGCCTACTTATTTATTCTCTTGATGATTTAAAAATTATAGATATGAATACAGATAATTAGATATCAAAAATATTCTGAGAAGGATATAGTGATGTCTTCATAACCACCCACTCCTAATGACTTTCTAAAAAATTAATTAGTATTTTAGTTACTTTTCTATATGCCCAGAAGGTTTCTATGCATTCTACTACTACTACTACTACTACTACTACTACTACTACTACTACTACTACACACACACACACACACACACACATACCTAGTGTCCACTAAATTGCCATTAAAAACAAAAATGACCATGATATAATAGTCACCTTTCTATACTGTATTTTTCAGCTAATCATGAACTTGAAAGCTTATATATAAACTAGCATACATAGCTCTATATAATTTCAGCACCATCTATATGTAGACATAATGTAATACACTTATCATGTGACTCAATTAGAGCAATGTATGATTACAGCCATGATTAGACTGTGTACTTATATTTGGTATAACTACTCTAGAAAGTATCATTTGAGGGTAGGTTTTATCAAGTTCCAGTTTTACCAACAACCTATGGGAGGCCTCCTTTTCTCTTTAGACCAGGGGTTATTTATCTTTTAAGCTTTTACATACTGACAAAGCATTACTCTGTGTAATAAATAATATTCCCAGTAAGTGACAGAGGCTTGAGGCTTTCAGTATGATAAAATTAAAACTAACAAATGACTGGGTCAGATTTATTTCAAGTTATATTCTTTTACTATGAATTACTTTTATTTTGATGCAATATCTTATTTTATTTGTTTTTTATTTTAATGCACTTTAAATCAAAATATAATTACATCACTGACCCTTTTCCCCATTGCTCCCTCTAGCCCTTCCCATGTTTCATCCCTCTAACTACTGCCATCCCTGTCCACTCTCAAATTGTCAGCCTCTTTTTCTTTGTTGATTGTTTTTTGTGTGTGTATGTATGAAATATATAAATCCAACCTGCTGAATCTGTTTTGTTTTGTTTTTTTGTCTATATGCATTTGGTTTCAGGGCTGACAACTTTGCATGGGGTAACCAGTTAGGGGCTTCATCCCTGGGAGAGGCTAATTTTCCCTCTTTCAGTGGCCATTAGATACCTATAGTTCTTTGTGTAGGGGAAGAATGCCAACAAATTTTCTTCCTTCTGAGTTAGCATGTCCATTGATATGGTCATTATTCAGATCTTATTTATACAGCTGTTTCCAGGAGGGACAGTCTACAGAAGATTTCTTCGTGTTCTGTCTCTTACATTGTTTTCACCCCATCTTCCAAGATGTTCCCTGAGCCTCAGATGCAGGAGCTGTACTGCACATACATCCACAGGGCCTGAGGTCTCCAATGTCTGTGCCCCCACTGTATCCAACTGTGGTCTTCTGTAATGGTTTCCCTTTGCTGTAAGTAGAAACTTCTTCTATGAGGATTAAGAGCTGTATCTATCTGCAGATATAAGGCTAAAATTTTAAATGTAGTTAGGAATTATGCTTGTCTAGCAACGTGGAAGAAGTAGATTCTCTTTTAAGGTCCATGACTTCAGTAGCCCCTACTAATCATTTGAATTTCTAGTATCAAGCATGATTTCCTTCCTGTTGTGACCAAGCATGATTTACCTCCTGTTGCATGGGCCTTAAGTCCAATTAGGCAACTGTTGATCACCACCAACATTTGGTTGCCACTTACTTCACCTTTATAGATATCTTGTCATACTGGTCATTGTTGTTCACAGGTGTCACAAGTGGATATGAATATTAATTGTTTTTCTTCCTTGGCAGCTGGCATAGTACTTTCTTGTACTATAGAAACTAGACTGCAGGACAGAGGCTTTCATATTAGATCCGGCTCAAATATCTGAGGCCTGTGTTCTAAGTGTGGGGTGATTTCAGCAATAAAGACTTGCTTTTAACCTTTGAGACACAACCAAGGGCAACAGACATTATCTATATTGTTTTTGGAGTTACTTGGGCTATCCTGAATAACAGCTTGAAAGTGGTGGGTTTTTTTTTTTGTTGTTGTTGTTGTTTGTTTGTTTGTTTGTTTTTGGTGCCTGGTAGTTTATTTTTGCTAGTTTATTGTTTTTATGGCATGCACTATCTGCTAGAATACCATATATCATTATATATAGGTATATAATGTCATAGTTGGGGTTTCTATTGCTGTGAAGAGACATCATGACAATGGTAACTCTTATAGAGGAAAATATTTTGTTGGGATGGCTTGCTTGCAGTTTAGAGGTTCAGTCTATTATCTTGGCAGGGAGCATGGCAACACACAGGCAGACAAGGCTATATCTTGATCAGAAGGTAACAGCAAATGTTCTCAGACACTATGTGATATTTTGAGCATAAGAAACCTCAAAGCCCACCCCACAGTGACACACTTCCTCCAACAAGGCCACAGCTACTCCAACAAAGCCATACTTCCTAATAGTGCTAATACCTATGAACTTATGTGAACCAATTACATTCAAACTACCACCTGTATGCGTGTGTGTGTGTGTGTGTGTGTGTGTGTGTGAGATATCACACATATGGTGCATATAATTTTAGGTAAATATAAAATGATTACTTGAGGTTTCATGGAACAACTTTGTTCATCTTTGATCCTCTTTCCTCCTTCTCCTCTTCCTCTCCAGCTGGTACCGCTCCCCATTTTTCCATTTATTCCTTCATAACATCTGTATCCTGACCTTTCCATTCCTAATTTTTTTTACAAATAATAGAATTATTACTTGAGATATCTTTGAAATTAAGTAGGCTTTTCTTCTGTTATGAATTGTATCTTTTATATGCCCCTTAGAAAATCAGCATAAAATAAATTCCCTAAATATTGAATATTCCCTAAATATTGAATTTTTTAGAAATTTGAATATTTGTCTTAAAAAATAACATAATCACTAAGTAAAGTTGAATGAATTTACAGATAAAAATATATTTTATTACACCAAAGATTGGTGAAAATAAATTATTACATTAATGTTACAATGTAATTTTATTTTCATTTTAATTTTTTTTATTCACTGAAGAGAGAAGAATCAAGAACAAAGAAGTATGAAGGGAAGAAGAGAAGAAGATAAAAAATATAAGACTGAGGAAGAGAGAGAGAAAGGATGGGACTGGTGTGAAATGGCCTCTG
Organism: Peromyscus maniculatus bairdii; assembly: GCF_049852395.1. Lineage (NCBI taxonomy): Eukaryota > Metazoa > Chordata > Mammalia > Rodentia > Cricetidae > Peromyscus > Peromyscus maniculatus. The sequence continues at coordinate 111,743,893 of NC_134853.1, forward strand.
TCCATTTCCTTGTGGGATCTCCTTTGTACATCTAAACATGTTTCTTTCTGACATAGAAGACTCATACAGAATAATTCAAGTGTAATATTTCTACTGAATTTGGGGTTGATTTTGATGAAACTGATCACAGAGCAGCCTTGGTTAGCATCTGAGAGACTGTCAGGTGCAAGTCAGTGGAAAATTAAGTGAAGAAAGGAGACTAGATGAGAGAATTTGTTCTGAGCAGTTCAACTGCAAAGGATTCTTACACTACATACAAAATCAATGGATGTGTAATCACCATGAGCATTGTTTTAACTCTTTAGGATAGTCTGGTCTTGTGCAGAGGGAATCTCACACACAACCTGCTAAAACATTAACCAATAATTATTGTGTAAAAATTGTGGAAGCAGATACGCAGCAGAGGATGATTGATCCTTCCGCCTCTATTCTATAGGGGTATGGGCTGGTTCCAACATAGCTGTGCTGGCTGCTTTCCTCAGAGAGCTCCCACCCTCTGAAAATTTCACCTCCTTGTGAAGCAGCCACATGAGAATCTGTGTAGCTAGGAAACAGTAGACGTTCTCTAGTTAGCCGCAGAAATGGTGCCGTTTTGGTGGCAGGCATTGCGAAGTCTTTGGTGCTTTCTCATTAAATGGTGTAGTTTTGGTGGCAGGGCACTGTGAAGTCTTTGGTGCTTTCTCATTCTATCATTTAACTCATCCCTCAGGCTAAGCAAGTCATTTTTAAATTCACCTAAAAAAATGGAGGGTGAGTCCTTTGTGTCCTCCAAATTCATCTCTCCTCAGCTAGTTGACATGTACATGCTTTACATCGAATGATGGATCTTAAAATACATATTTTACAACCATTTTACTTTGGGGTTTTAATATTGCACAGGATAAACATAACCTAATTGTTTTGACCCTTTTTATTCCATGTAGCATTTATTTATTATTTTTGAATTCTAACTCTGTTATCTATTTTATTTATGACTTTGAACAACTCACTAAACTTCATTGAGCCTCAGCTAGCTCATTGACAAACCACATATTACACTTCCTACTTTGCAGTGTTTAGTATAGAAATGTTATATAAAATGCCCTTTGACATAAATGCTGTTTCTTTTGTAAGAATGAGAGAAAAAAGTGGGTTTCTTACTATCCATCCTGGCTAGGGAAAACTACGTAATAAGAAAACCTTTGCTTAATAACATTTTCAACCACATAGAACACATTAAAGTGTCATATATTCATGTTATTACTTCCTGGATTTTGTGTCTCTACAAGTCATCTTCTACTTTAAGAAAATAATATGGAGTTTTTAAATTTGTGAAACTTATGGTAGGAGATCCTTGCAGAAGTGTAGCTCCATCTCAGAGACAACAGGTAACAAATTGTGTTGAGCACACTTCAGAAACAAATACAAATACCTCATGTTTCCATATTAACATAGAAGTCATAATTCCTTTTAAAAGATTTAGTTTTTTGTGCTTTACGTGTATGAGTGCTTTTCCCCTGCATGTATGGACATGTATACATTGCCCAAAGAGGCTAGAAGAGGTTGTAAGGTCCCCTGAAACAGGAGTTACAGACGGTTATGAGCGCCATGTGAAAGCTAGGAAAGAACCTATGACCTCTGCAAGTGTTTTCAAAACTGAGCTGTCTCTCCAGCCCCTAACGCTAATAATTCTTGTTGAAAGAAACAAACCCATGCTCCACAGACTAGCCTGCATTTATCATAGATATTTAACTATTTTGTGAGAGAGAATACACAGAACTCCTTTACATAGCTTACTAGGTTATTCCTAGATCAAGTTATTATTTTAATGTGGGTGAAAAAGTCATAAAAATCTCTAAATACCCTTTCTTTAATGTTTGAAAAGTAAACTCAGCCTCTAGTCACCTGAGAATTTTTAATTCCTCTGTTCATTGTTGCTGGTAATTTTTTAGAGAATACTGTTACTATGTAAATTTAGTCAGCTCTTACAAATCATGAGCACATATACTGAGCAGAGATCCATGTGCCCTAGGTCTCAGATTCAGGGAAACATGGCATCAAATCTCTTGAGATATTGTACAAAGGACTTTTATTTGAAAGATAGTGTCTCAAGAACACGTTTGACCTGAGGCATATTGGAAATGAAATAATGGTGACATGTGTCAAAACAGACTGTTTTGTCATCTAAAACATTTCCCCAAATCTCCCACTGGTACGATAATGATATTTTGGTTCTGAAAAGTAGGTCCACTCTGGTGGGAAAAGGCAAAGTCATAAGATCATGGATTCTGCTTTTCCTGAGATCATAAGTCTTTTACCCTGGTAGCTCAAGGTAAAAATGTCTTCAAATATAGAAATAAGTGGAAAGTGTTTGTTCTTTTAGATTTAGGGTAAGAACTATGCTTTGATGTTTAGACTGAGGGCAAACACAATAACAGTTAAATCCCTTTACAGTGTTTGTCTCTGTGGATAGCATAGTTATATTATGGTTTGCCTTATATCATCCATGGACATTCTGGGAATTTGGATTTCAGAGCTGCTTTTATAACATTCTTTTACCCCTGCAGCATCTAACAAGGATTACTTTCTCCATTTCACATCACAGATTTAAAATGAGAATTAATAAATAATGGCAAATGATACAGGTATCATGTAAAAGAGCCCCAGAAAATGTCCTTGTGAAAAGTTGCAAAACTGTCACTTGCTCTGGCCACACAGAAGATTAGTAAAAGAACAGATGATTGTGATTCTCAATCTCAGTTCAAAACAATACCTTCAGGGAAAATAAGCAGATTCTTACAGGCAGGACTATTTATCTATTCAAACAATTGGTAATTGCCCCACACTATACCTATCTCAGCCTAAGTACATAACCTAATGTTCAGGAATTGTCCTTTGAAGGCCAGTGCTCACACCTTTTAAACATAACCAGACCAGATGACTGTGTTCTGAAGGTTGCCTAAACTCTAAGGCTTAAGCAGCATTTTGTCATCAATGAAAAGAGCTTAAAGGACGCTTTGCCCAACACCTTGTATTTCAGCAATTAATAAGTAGTATGCTTTCTCTTACACTTTTTGGCTAATGTCTAGAGTTTTGAAATTTGTTATACAGAAGATGAGAAATAGTAAAAATGATAGATTTAAATGATTTTAAAAACTAGCATAAAATGCTCAAAACTGTCAAGTTCAAAGAAAACACCTTTCTTCTATTGTTGCTGACCTTACAATATAATCCTGTCATCCTCTTGACACCTCAATAAATCAGTGCTGGCTACTTTGTCAAACTGAAGTTTGACTTCTAGCTGTTGGTCAAAATGTTCCCTTTAATCTTAATGATTCCTGCCACTGAATTTTGAGTTAAATCTCATTAAATTATAGTGGGGGAAAAGTTTTATACTATAGTTGTCATCTAAAACTAATGAATAATGGGATATATTTTTCAAATTAATTTTTAAAAATCTAGGAAATTTTCATATTCAAGAAATCTGCCTAGTTTAGAAAAATTGCTTATCTAAGAGAATGGGATAACAAACCACGCTGTACTGCAATTGTTGTGTGGTTAAAAGCTTTGCAATAGTCTGTACACCATCATCAGTCTCCTGTTATAGCTCTTAACTCATTGGCAAGGGAGCTACCACCCTTGCCACCATACTAGAATGTTAGAATTAAGCAGGTGTCATGGCTTATAAGAGGAGGCTTCAACTTTTGCAAAAGTGAAACAACTATCTAATTCAAAACAATTCTAAACCCCTCTCCTCTAAATAAGATATGTGCCAAGAGAAATACAATTCTTTCAGAAAATAATCACCTCCAGGAAATCCCCAGAGGATAAGTTTAATACATTGTTCCAGACCCTCTGTGCATTGCTTCAGCATAAGACAGCAAGAAAATTAAAAGAGTGGTATTGTGTATGGAAGGCACGGTCTTTCTTTCAATACTTTTAAATGAACTCACTTCATTCTTATTCATGGAAGGAAAACACCCACACACTTCTATGAAACCAAAGCCAAAGAAATACCCATGAATCCAAAACAAGGATTTTTGTGAAAAGAATATGCTGCAAGTATTCTTAACATTGAACAACTTTCTACATGTTGAATGTAACAATGCTTCTTTTGCTAAAATAATGGTAAAAGCATCCTCCTAACTCATAAACCATAAGCAGTACCTATTTTTTTCCACACCCTGCATATCTAGTCAGAAAACGAGGAAACAGAACCTATTTTGATATGAAGGGAAAGGAATAGTCCTTCCATACCTTTCCATTGGAAAAATAAAGAGGACAACCATTTTTAGTGCAATGAAGCCAAGAATAGGATTTACAAAGTTAGTTTTTGGAAAGCTAGTATGTTTTTGTTACATTTAGGGTAACTTTTGATAATATCTATCATCTTAACAGTTTCCTAATCTTATAAGTTGAGATCTTTTCTGTGAGAATGTGTTCTATAACTAAACACAATCATCTACATACAAAAATGTGAGTTTCCATGTTAGTTTGTAACTACTGGGATTGTAGGCATGGATTACAATCTGATGAGAAAGGTGTGAGTACAAACATGGAAGCATTAAGTCAAAGTCTGATGTTGGCATTTTCACCACAAAGACCTCAAGTGGTGACATCTAATTTAGAGTGGAAGGCACTGAACCATATTCCCAATGTCAGGTGGAAGAGAATATGAAAATTCAAAATGCTAAAAATTAATCAATGAATGAATTAGCACATCTTTAGTCTTATCCTGACAACTTTCATGCTCTAAGATGGACACATTCATTGAAGCATAATTCTTTTTCTCAAGCCAGCATATTTATAAATGAGGAGTCGAAGTTCTGGGATTCCTATCCCTAAGAAAAAAGTCATTAAATTTATTTTACTAAAGAAATGCAATCACATTTAAGAGTAACTTTCATTCATGTTAGACTGATACTAATAACCTGATTGTAAATTCCTGACTCTTAACAAGAATGTTGGATAATCAAAACCTCAAAGAGAAAGAATAAGTGACTTTGTTTAGTAAAGAGAGAACTACAAGTGCAGTTTTTATTTTGTCATTTTCATATTTCTTTGGTTTTTGTTCTATTTAACATTTTTAGAAGGAGTCTCATTCTATAGATCAGACTGAGCTGGAGACTACTGTGTAGCACATGCTAGCTTCTAACTCCAGGAAATACTCCAGCTTCTGTGTTCTAGTTGATGAGATTATAGGTACAAAGCAGCATTACCAGGTTAATATTTTGAAGTTTTATATATTCACCACAAAAAGAAACATTTTCAAAACAAAATGTTAAAAAAAAAAAACACTGACCAACCATGCAGATTTTGCATATACTTTATGGCTTCCAGTTTTGTATTTTTATGGAATCTCTAAATGAACAAACCAATGTGTCTCTGGGTCTATATCTGCTTCTTGTGCTTTGCTTGGGCTGTTTTCCTTCTGTTGTTTGTTTTGTTCTAGTCCAATTTATCTTGTTATATTTTCTTGTATTATAAGAGATGGAAAGATTTGGATGGGAGGTGAGGTGGGAAGCAACTGGGAGGAATAGAGGGAAGGGAAACTAATCAGAATATATTGAATAAAATGAATATATTTTCAATAAAAGAAAATTAGTTAATAAATAGAACTTTAATTTGCCAAACAGTCCCAGGAACGTTAAATAACATTTTGTTTAAGCAACTTTTCTCTTCAATTTTTCATTGAACATTTTGCTATAAGGTTTACAAACTTGTATATGGGCAGTTCTGCAAAAGGATTAGAGAGAAAGAGTATCTTGAATTCTTAACAGACAGTCCTTGCTTTGAAGCAATCACCTAGCAACACAAAGAACAAGGCAGTATAAATCATTTAAAAAATAATGCTATACTGTTGGAATCTATTATGTAAAAATACATTGGTCAATATTTTGCATTATTGCTTTGTACTGGCTCAAAAATGAGGGATGAGAAATGAAGGGAGGAGAAATAGAAAAAGTGAGAAGGAAGGTTGGCTTATAGAAGAAGAGCAAAGATGAAAATATCTGTCCTGCTTTCCAATGTTATCAATAAGCTCTTGCTCACTTTAGACCAAAGCATCTAGCATATGAAGGGTCAGCCAAACAGAAAGGCTCTATCTCATGTCTATGTTATATTAATATCAATCACAGTTAAGTATTTTCATTTGTTATTTGAGGGTTTTTTGTGTGTGAATGTGTATGCATAGCATGTGTGGCATATGGGTGTGTGAGCTTTCACATGTGTGTTGGCCTGTGGGCCAAAGTGGAGTCCAGAGGAAGGAGTCAGATGTCCTTCTCTATTACTCTCCAACTGTCTTTTTTTTTTCTCCTGGTTGGTTTTCTCCTTGAACTTGAACTCTGGTTTGCTTGCTGTTTATTTGTTTTGTGGGTGATAGGCAGAAAAACAAGCTCCAGTGATTCTTCTGTCTCTGCCCACCTCAGGCCTGAGGTTAGAGGCCTGTGAAACATGCAGAACTTCAGGTTGTTAGATGGTGATGGGAACCTGAATCCTCAAGCTTGCACAGCAAGGACCATTGACCATTGAGCCGTTGCTTCAGATTTTCTTCCTTTTCCTTTTAACTTTTCTTTCTTTCCAAAAAACAAATTAATGTTTTCCTATACCCTATCCAGGTGTCAAACGTGCTATGTCTATGATGACCAGGAAATCCCTGGTCCTCCTGAATTTACTCCTAAGTGCAGATTATAGGCCTGCTCCATTACACCAGATTTATGTAGTACTAAGAATGAAACCTAGGACCAAGAGCTAAATATATAGATCCTAAGTGTTCTTCATTTTGTTTTGTTTTTTCTTTCATTGGTTTTCCCTTCTTATTATCAGTCAATGATAGTCAATGAACTGGAAACTTGGGAACTAGTGGCATTATTACTAGATCTCCTTCATGACCCTCTATTTCACCAGAAACAGTGATTAATAACTGAGAAAGCCTATGATCTAATCAATTCTCAAAGGGATTGGGAGAGGAAGTTTTCATTGATCTGAGAGAAACAATTGATACTAATACATATGTTTTTAAGATACTGACATGATTATAACATATTTCATTAGACTATATAAACAAAATTTGGATAGATATTGGTGATATGCTAATGTATATTATTATTATTATGATCACAAATGAGCTCAGAAATGTCAACTGTTATTCTATCATTCTGGAAAGACAACTCCCTAGGGTGTTCCTGCTTCTCACACAAAAGTATCATTATCCAATGTATTTAAACACCAGAAAAGGCAATTCACTCAATTACTTTATGGTTCTTTTCCCAACTGATTCTTCCAGTTGGGTACACTAGAAAGAGATATTTCCCTGTATTAAAAACAAACCAGTAAAGTTACAATAAGGTATGTTATTAAATGGCTATAGTATGTATTTAATACAAAAATGTATAGTATTGATTTAGACTACCAGAAATTTACATACATGTATTTAATTATCAACAGAAAGAATTTTGTTTAGTTGTGTTTTATAATAAGTTGAAATTTTAAATATTCAGCTTCAACCAAAGGTTAAGAGTAGAAGAGGGGCTGAACAATTCACTCCCATAGGAATGTAGCTGCACCTGATACCATTCATATAAAGACCTATGAGACAAGTGACTTTTTTCCTTTTATCATAAATGAGTATTATTTATTTCTGGGAATAATAAAATCATAGCCAATTATGCTTAGCATTTGCTCATAATACCCAGGGAACTCAGATTTCAATAGTAGACTCAATGTGTTATTTACATTGGTAGTTTGTTTGTGTTCTGTTTGCTCCTTCATTCTTTTACAGATAATGTTAGTGTCATAAATATATTATTTTATATCAAATTAATTCCTTTTAGGCAAGAAAAAGACTACTATATAAGTAACCAGAAATAATTGTGTCTACATAAAAACTTAGATTTTTAAAGAAGGGGTGAGATACACAAAATAACCCAATTTTCTGGGAATTTCTAAGAAAATATTATAGAACTTAAAAATGTACTTTTAAAAGTTAGGTTCTTAAAAATAGTTAATTTCTTTCCCAATACTAAAACTAGTATTCCATTCCTAAGTAATCCTCCAAGTTGAGCATTGCAGAGGAGGGTGGATGAAAATGTGATAGGATGGGGAGGAGAGCTGTGAAATGATGTCATCTGGACCTGATATGGCTGTTGCACACGTCTGCTCACAGCACGAGATCAAGTCAGTCAAAATTCCAGCTTGGGTAGGAGAAGAGATTCTGAGTTCCTGTCCCTCTCTGAGGAACTCTTGTCAGTTGATGACTGCTGGGAGAGGGAGACTCATTGTTCCTTGAACTGTGGCTACTGGTAGATTGCCCATGCCACAGTAGATGATCTCATAACCCTAAATATAGGAACATTAATAATTGGATTCTGTGGGCTATAAAAAATGGCTTCTTTGGAAAAAGGACATGATGTTGAAAGGGAGATGTGTTGCTGGTAGGGTCCAAGTGGGAAGTTGCAAGGAGTAAGAAGTCACGAGTTGGATATGAGCAAGAAACATTGTATATATGTATGAAACTTTCAAATACTACATTAAAAATAATAAAATTTAAAAGAAAAAATATTTCCACACTACCCATAATTGCCAACCAATTCTAGCTATCTCCCTACACTCTCTTCCTCCCCTTCTCCCCTCCCTACACATGAACCCTCTCACTCCTGTCCCCATTTACCCCTAGTCTACCTGCAGAATCTATTCTATTTCCCCTTTCCAGGGAGATCCAGGCTTACCCCTCCATGGTCTTCCTCTTTACCTAACCCCTCTGGGTCTGTAGACTGTACCTTGATTTTCATTTACTTAAGAGCTAGTATTCACTTATAAGTGAGTACATACCATGATTGCCTTTCTGGGTCTGGTTTACTTGGGATTCTTTTTTTTCTAGTTTGGTCCATTTGCCTGCAAATTTTATGGTGGCATATTTAAACCATTGATTAATACCCCATTGTGTAAATGTACCATATTTTCTTTATCCATTCTTTAGTTGAGAGACATCTAGGTTTCTGATTTCTTAGTATTATGAATAAAGCTCTTATAAATATAGTTGAGTAAGTTTCCTTATATAATCCTTTAGGTATATACCCAGGAGTGGTATAGCTGGGTCTTGAGATAGATTGAGTGCCAATTTTCTGAGTAACTGCCATATTGATTTCCAAAGTGGCAGTACAAAGTTTGCACTGCCACTAGCAATGGAGGAGTGTCCCCCTTGCTCCACATCTTTGAAAGCATGAGCTCTTATTTGTGTTATTGATCTTAGATATTCTGACAGGTATAAGATGGGACCTCAAAGTTGTTTTGTTTGTATTTCCCTGATAGCTAAGGTTGTTAAACATTTCTTTAAGGGTTTCTAGCAATTTGAGATACTTCTCTTGAGAATTCCTGAAATCTATGAAGGTGACCCTCATTAGGACCCTAGTAATATAGGATACAGGGTCTAATCTGGTCATCTTTTGTAGCTAGGCAAGGTTTCCATTGGTGGGAATGGGTTATATTTGGCTGAGTTGCTCGCCCAAAAGATCTGGTAGAGATCCATAAATAATCAAGGCTGATACTTGGAGAGAAGGTCACCCTGTGAAAACTGATAGCGAAGCCTCATTGCCAAGGACAACTTTCCACTCATCTCATTAAATATAGAGAGATTGAGCTGGTGCCTTCAATCTGCCTTTACCCCTACATTTAGTCTCTTTGGCTGTAGAGGGTACTCTGCAGGCTACAGAAAAAGAAGCCTGGATACCAACTTGGCCACAAAACCTCCCACCTAAATCTGCCCTACTTGCAAGATGTGCTGGGGTAATGGTGACACAGGACTTATGGGAGTGGCCAGCCAATGTCTGGTTGACTTTAGACCCACTTCACGAGAGGGAATCTATGCACAACACTTTTTGGATGGCCAGAAACCAAAGACTGGATAACCCAGAGACATAAGGTAGAACCAAACATGACTGACCAAAAAATATTTATGAAATGATCCCTAATATTCTACTATACTCATTGATCAGTGCCATATCCAGTCTTCATCAGAGAAGTTTCCTCTGGCAACAAATAGGAGCAGGTACAGAGACCCACAGCCAGATATTCTGTGTAAAGAAACTCTAAATTGGAAGTCTCCATCAGATCCCTTCTGTCAGAGATCAGGGAACCATGTGGAAGAGGGGGAGGAAAGACTGTAGGAGTCATGAGGGATGGAGAATACCAGGAGAACATGGTTCACTGAATCAACTAAGTAGGGCTCACATAAGCTCACAGAGACTGGCACAGTAAGCACTGGACCTGCAGGGGTTTTCACCAAGTCCTGCGTATATATGTTATGGCTGTTAGCTTGGTGTTTGTGGAACTTATAACAGTGGAAGTGGGTGTGTCTCTGACTCTGCCCATTTCGAGACTCTTTTCCTCCTATTGAGTTGCCTTGTCAAGCCTTGATATGACGCTTTTCCCTTGTCATATTATATCTGGTTTTGTCCTATTTAGCTGTCATTTCTTAGAGGCCTGCTCTTTTCTGAAAAGGAAATGGAGGGGGAATGGATCTGAGGAGAGGGGAAGTGGACAGGAGTTGGGAGGAGTGGAGGGAGGGAAAACTGTGTTTTTGATGAATTGTGCAAGAGAAAAATCTGTTTTCAATTAATGGAAGGAAGGAAGGGAGGAAAAATAGAATCCTAGTGTTGCTGATGCCACCATAACCACTATACTGAAATACAGTGGCATAGACAGATCTGTATTTACCTAAGGCTTTAAAAATAGATAAAACCTAACTCAGGTCTATTCACCACAGTCTACACACATGCTGAGTTTCCCAGAATGAGACAACTTAAAAACGAATATTTGTTATGAAAGCTCAGAAGCAGGGGCACAAGAATGTAGTAATTTCTGAGATTCATTATAAACATCCTTTGACTAATCTAACATACATTATATTACCAGTTATTCTATAAATTCTTTGGAAGTTTACTTTGAGGTATCATTTTTTTTCTACACCTGGACTCTTGACAAAGCCCTAAGCAGATGAAGATCTTCTGGGTGGAGGTAGACACATGAATACTTAGTGAGCAGCAAATACATATTTCATGTATTTGAAATGATTTGAAGGAAATAAACAGCATGTTTAATACATAGAGCTGCTTTGAATAACTATGAGAAAATGATTGTTGAGATGAGACTAGGCACATGAGAAGCCAGTGAGATTCTGAACTATAATAATGATGTTTCATTTAGAAGGACCATGAATTTCAAAGGCCCAAGATTATAAACAGTTTATACATCTTAAAAATAGAAAAACAATGAGAGTGGCCGAATTCTAGTAAGCAAAGACAAAAGCTGATGTGCTAATAATGAAAGGAAAAGTATCCTGGTTCCTTTTCTGTAGTAAGACAATATCCTGACCAAAGCAACTTATGGAAGAAAGGGTTTATTTTGGCTTATAATTCTAGAGGGTTAGAGTTCAACAAGAAAAGGAAGACACAGCTACTAGCAGGAAAGGCATGGCAACAGGAATAGGAAGCTGGTTGGTCACATTAGATTGACACTCATGAAGCGGAGAAAGCCAGGCCATGTTATAAAATCTCAAAGCCTGTTCCCTGGTGACACGCTTCCCCCACCAAGTCTCCATCTCCTACAGGTTCCAAAACCTTCCTGAATAGCACTGCTGGCACAGGACCAAGAATTCAAACACAGGAGCCTATGGACATATCATATTAAAAATACAAGAACTGCCAAGGCTTATGCAACATAGCACTGTGTGCCACCTAATGGAGTTTAGATTTTTCGTATGCATTGAAAACAGTGGTATCCTCTGATTGTTGTCTTAAAAAAAAAAAAAAAAAAAAAACAACCTCTGGCTTCATGTGGATAATAGACCACATGGTCAAGAATAGAAGTCAGAAAAATGCACTAAATGACAGTGTATTGTTCAGGAGAAAAACACCATCTTAAACTAGAGCACCTGTAGGTGCTTTAGGGCAGCAGCCTCATTTTGATGAATTTTATTATATATGTGTGTTTGTGTTCTCTCTCTCTCTCTCTCTCTCTCTCTCTCTCTCTCTCTCTCTCTCTCTCTCTCTCTCTCTCTCTCTCTCTGTGTTGTATATTGTTTGGAGTGGGAAAGGGGAAAAGCCAAAGTGACTCTCAGGACTTTAGCCTTAGTATCTGGATAAGTAATGACGACATTTGCCATGAAGCACAAGACCTGAGGAGACAGGTTTCCAGAAAACAAACTCTGTCATGGAAATTGCAGACATGTACTGTTTATAACTTACTTAGAGAAAATAATTTAATGAGTGGTGATACTACAAATAATGCATGCTGCCAGGCGGTGGTGGTGCACGCCTTTAATTCCAGTACTTGGGAGACAGAGCCAGGCTCATCTCTATTAGTTCCAGGCCAGCATGGTCTACAGAGCAAGATCCAGAATAGGCTCTAAAACAACACAGAGAAACCCTGTCTTGAAAACAACAACAACAAAAACCCCAATTAACACATGCTATATTTCATATATTATTTCCCGGAATATCTAATCTAATTATGGCAGAGGTAATTAGCTGCTAAATGAAAAACAAATCTAGGTACGAATGCATGGAATTCCTGCCAACACTATCTGCATGGTATTAACACTTTGGAATCCATTATTTCAACCTCAGACTCTATTGAAAGTGATATCTTACCTGTATCTATGTTATTCTTTACCATGTATGGAACTGAAAGGACAAGAAATCATTGAAACTTAAAGCTGATCACAATTCCAGGAACAGGATTATCAAGGCACAAGTGATCTGATCAGGGAATTGGGAAGGTGGGACTCCTAATAAAGAATCTGCTGGGAGGAGGGGGAGGAGGAAAAGCAGAATTCAAGTGATTTAACAGGGAAAATGGAAGAAGGGGGTGGGGCTACTTAGGGAAAAGGAGGATATAATATAAGAGAAGGAAGCAGGTAAAAATAACAATGTAAATGGATGAAAAATCCACCAGGAATCACACTATTAACTCTTTACCTAAAAAAATCCTATAATGCACATAATTCAATGTACATATATATTTATGTACATATATATGTGCATTTATGTTATAGATGTACACTTGTGTACACACACACACACACACACACACACACACATTATTTTAATGAACATTTCTCATTTTGGCTGATGGTGCTCCCTACAAGAGCCAAAGACCACCTAATAAAACTCCCAATACCAGATATTTCTCTTTTGAGTTGTTGGCCAGGGCTGTCTAAGTAACTCCCCAAACATATAACCTACTGCTATTGCCTCTGGTTATCCCCTAGAGGTGGAAGTTAAGTTACAATTGCTGAAGACACCATGTCTTCACTTCAGAAACAGAACCCAGAAACTCCTAATCTGGAACTGACCTGGAAGTACTCCTTTCTGAGGATTAGCTTTCATAGTATCAAAAGATTCTATGCAAACTTCCAAAGGAAGGAGACAAATAATCCAAATATGTTCTACCCATTTATGATACCTATGAACCAACCAGATCAATGACGAGCACAGTGCAATAATTAATTCTACGGGTACAGTCATTGTACACATGCTCTGGAAGTAACCAACAACTCTGTAATTGAATTCAAGCCCTGACCAACAAGAGGGAGACCATGACTAGTACTGGAAATCTAGCCAACTACTCAGTGTTAGTTCAGTCATGGTTACTGGAGAAGAATCTACAACTGCAAATGTACTAAGACAGCATAACCTCTCACTATAATCTATGAACATTTTCCCTTATACCCACAGATAAGTGTAGTCTTTACCGCTCATTAGTATAACTTCTCTTTGTAATAAATAAAATAAATTTACTTCTCTATGTAAATAAATAAATACATAAATAAATGTATTGAGATCATCATAGAAAAATCACAACCAATCAAAATGCAGAGTTGTGGAGCCCAATCCAAATGGACATATCTACAAAATTCTCGTGCATGTAAGGCTCAAGGAACATTGCAAAGGGGGAAGTGGAAAGATTATAAGAGCCAGATAGGGGACTTTGTTGTGAGATTATGTCTCCTATTAGCATCAAATGCTATACCTAGAAAGTCTCAGTAACATGAAGTTCCAAAAGTGATCTGAACAAAGACAACACCAATCAACATGCCAAACTCTATGAGGAAAAGCCTAAGAGACCTCAAACCAACACAAAGAACTACAGGCAACTGAGTAAAGTTGAAAAGTGGGAGAGGTAGTGCTCCATAGGGAACAGCACACCAATCGGTTGTCCAGTGCCTGGAAACATACATATAAGTAACATTAAGGGGACTCAACAGGTTGTAGTTAAGGATACATATGTACATACAAATACACATATGCATACAATAAGAAAATAGGCCATGAATTTGAAGGAGAGTGCCGAGGAGTATATGAGAGTTTGGAGGGAAGAAAGGGAAAGGAGTAACATTTTATTTATATTAGAATCTCAAAAATAAACAACAAAAATACCACCAGCACCTGCTTGCATACATCTAGGAAAAATATAAATAGTCTATAAATAAACATATTAAAATAAACATATTAATTGGTTAGTCATTCTTGTAAAGTAAGAATAAGATGGTTATTTACATTTGAATGTATTAATTTCCCTAAATCTTGTGTTTTCCAGGAGGCACACACTGATTTGAAAAACAGGAAACTAGAAAGACATCTATATTTTTAAAAAATCTAAAATATGAAGAATAACACATACAACAGCTATAAACCAAAACAATAAACAGCAGAGCAAAATAACCTTTATGAATTTCATTTAGAGGATTATAGAATACTAAGAATAATTGTGAAATCAATAATATGGTATATGAAAAGAAAACTATATATATTAGTAAAACCAGCCATATAGGAAATGGGGAAGTAGCTGTACTAACCTGTCACCCTTCATTCTTATGTTTAATTTATGCTAGAATATATGTTAATTCTGAGATTCATGAGAGAAAGAGAAAAATCAGTTCCAGAATGGTGAGCCAAGTTTGAAGCAAGCTTTAATTAAATACTGACTGAATGGACTCTGGTTTGATCCTTGGGATCCTCTGCTCTGGAATCCCAGAGAGTGGCAACAAGTCATGTGTTGTAAGACAAAATCACATGAACAGCATATTTCCCATGTGACTTTGTTATGTTCCAAGAACTACAAATCTCAGAATTCCAGGAAGTTACCATGCCCTTGGGTAGGTAGGGCTTACAGGTTGACTTTAGCTCTTACATGTATGAAAGGATCCATAACATTTTTAAAAATAGTCTGGCTTTCAGAGTGTATGCCAATGTGAAATATCATATATCTATAGCAATTTAAATAATATGAGGACTGATGCTACGAATTTGACTACCCTGTAATTTTAATGATGTTATAATATAGGAATATTGAAAGAACATTCTTTTACTAAACTGGACTTTCAAATTTCCTTGGAAAAAGAATTCCTTGTCTTGTAAGAAATGAAAAAGCAGACTCCAGGGCCTTTTAAATAACTAGACTCTAAAACTACTTCCTCCAATTACTCAGCAAATATTTTTGTTGGATGACTCTCAGGCACCAGAGATGCAGAAAAAAAAAATAAAGCAAGTGACAAAACTATGCCAATGAAGCTTATATTCTAGAAGTTGGATGGAGAATCAACACAATTAACTTAAAGTGACATGATAGGTAAAGAAGAAACAGAAAGAAAGAAATGGGAATTTGTAAGTAGATATGAGATTAAAGGACCTACTGAGAAAGGCGATGTGGAGTTGAGATCAGAGGATGGTGGCAAAGAACAGTGTCCCAGGCCAATTGCAAAGCAATTGCAAAGACCTAAGGAAATGCTTGTTGTTTAAACAGAAAGATGAACTCATTTGGGCAAGTGAACTAGGAAGCTAAGTGTGGGACAGATCATGTGACACTTCTGTTATCACAGATTCTCTGTTTTTACCCTATACAAGGTGGGAAGCCACCAGAGGGTCTGTGCCTGGGAAACATCTGACTTAAGATCTACCAGCACACCTCTGACTGATGGCCTGAGAGCACTGGGCAGTCCCTGAAAGTGAAAACTGTATCTCAGGCCATTTGTGGAGCTATACAAATATTGACACTGGGAAATGTATGAAGAGCAGAACTGATTTATTTATCACTATTATGGGGGCTTAGAAGTCCCCCAAGGTGCCACCACACTCAGGTATGAGTAAGACTGTTCTCTTCTTCACATGGTACCTTATTGCTCCCTCCTCCAAAGCAAGTCCTCATGTGGTGGAAGTTTGAAGGAAAAATGAGGCTCATAAAAAATGCACAAAACAACTTTTAATTTATTTTATTATTTACCCTTTATTTTTAATTCAGTATATAAAATAATGGGTTTTATTATGAGATTTACACATAGACCTTGTTTTTGTTGATGATATTATCCCTCCCCTTCCCAAATCTCACCCACTATCTAATGGTCCCCCTTTCACTCACCTCCTTTCTGCTCTCTTGTTGCATGCTCTCTGTTGTACTCTTGTCTTCTTTTGTCCCCCATTAAACTAACCCTATTTTAAAACCCATTTCCCTTTTGCAGAGTTTGGAAAATTTATATATACATACATATATATATATATATATATATATATATGTGTGTGTGTGTGTGTGTGTGTGTGTAATTTCCCCTTTGGTCCCCTTTCTAGTTTCATGAACTGTATCACCTCCAACCACAAGTACACGTACACACACACACACACACACACACACACACACACACACACACACTCAAAAGAGAGAAAAAGAGAGAGAAAGGGAGAGGATATATGTGTACATATGTATAAATATATATCATATAGAAAGATTATAGATAGATAGATAGATAGATAGATAGATAGATAGATAGATAGATAGATAGATAGATAGATAGATGAGATAGAGACTGGGAGAGAGAAATATAAGACAGTCTTTTAAGATAAAATGGCAGTATTTGTCTTTCTGAGTCTGGTTTCTGCTACACTATTGATGCTGGGACTCTTCATGGATATCTTGTAGTTGCTCTGTGTTGTGGAGATCCTGCAGCTTTGAGTCTGAGAGTCAAACCCCTTTGTGTGCTCCAGCAGATCACATATAGGGTGGATGTTGGGGCACAAAAGAAAACAACTGTTAAATCTTGCCAAGACAAGGTTGACCCATCCTCCAAAATTCAGAGTTTGCTTTCTTTGTGCCAAAAGTTAGTCACTGGACCAGAAACTGCCTTTGCCTTTTTTTCATCTATTGCCAAGTGATGGAAAAATCTTTTTTCAAACTCTAGCTATAACATGATATTTCTTATGAAATTCTGAGACTTCTAGCACATTTCCTACCAATATCTGATCGGTTTCATCATTAGCTTGTGCTAGAGGGTCAATAGACCCGTATGGGATCTGATGTGTGTCACATACACGGGATAGTTTCCATTTCTGATTATTTTTTGTACTTAAATAAATAACAAAGTTAATTCTGAATCATCTGGAAAATTTCAGCAGTTCCAATATGTAAAACAACTCTTTCTTCATATTGAGAGTCAGTAACTGTATTAAGAGGTTCTACAAAAATCTAATAATACCATAAGACTAGCTTATAATTTTGACTTTTGAATAGAATCATAAGGGCTTTGAGCCGCTTTACTTAAATTTCCTGACTTATAAACTGCCTTTCCTGATATGTTTGCATCAGAATAGAATGTAGGAGCTCCAGAAATTGGTGTTTCCTGTACAATGTGAGAAAGGATCCTACTAGTTATCTTTATAAAGTCTATTGTTTTAGAGATATTTGTTGCTAATTTCTCCCAAAAAATATTGCAAATGTTCATTTTCTATCCATAATGAGGAAATTTCAGTATTAGTAAAAGTTACCACAATTTCTACTGGGTCAAATCCTGCTAATTGATGAAATCTAAATTTTCTTTTCAGAATCAATTTAGAAACCTTTTCTACATAGGTCATTAACATTTTTACTCTGTTTGTGTGGTAAAAATATCCATTCTAATATATTATTTCTCTCTGTATTAGAATTCCTGTAGAAGAATATGTAGAAGGTAAATAACCAGAATACAATCAAGTTGTGGATCCAAACGATCCACATGTGTATCCTGTAACTTCTTTTCTACCAAAGTCATTTTTTCTCAGCCTCAGTTGATAATTTTCTTGAACTATTTAAATCTTTATATCCTTGTAAAGTTTGAAGTAAATTACTTAGCTTTTGAGTTGTCATTTCAATTATGGGCTATAGCCAGTTAATATCCCCCAGCAATTTTTGAAAATCATTAAGAGTTTGTAATTGATCTCTCCTGATTTGTACTTTCTGTAGTTGAATTATTTGTGAACCTAACTATGGTGATATTTTATTTGTACTGAAATGTGATTTTAATTTTATGTTAATAAATAAAGTTGCCCCGGGGTCAAAGCTATTAGAGCCATAGCAAGAGCGTGGTGGTTAGAAGAGCTAGGTAGATTTCTGTGTGTTCAGGGATACAGCCAGTATTGGAGACATACGCCTTTAAGACCTGGAGGGTGGTACTTACAGGCAGTGACAAGGCAGTCATGTGGTTGGGTTTACAACCAATGAGAAGGCAGAACAGAAAGACTATTTAAAGACAGACAAACAGGAAGAAGCTCTCTCTCGGGGAAGTTGGGAGCACTGCAGGAGGTAAGATTTTATCTCTGAGCTCTGACCTCTCGGCTTTCTCTTTTACATTGGCTCTGTGTTTCTTATTTTAATAAGACAATTGGTTACATCTACACCTATCTTATATATTAGATAATTAATAGAATCTTTTCTTTGTATTTTTAGGAGTAATTTGTAATCCCCAACAAGGCATTTTTTTTTTTTACTTCTTCAAACATTTTCTCTACAGTATCTGCTCCTGAATCAGTTAGTAGGATATAATCCATATAATGGTAAATTATAGATTGAATAAACTGATTAAAAATTATTTCCAATGGCTGTTGTACAAAATATTGATACAAGGTAAGTCTGTTTAGCATTCCTTGTGGAAGAACTTTCCGCTAATAACTTTTAACAGACTGGGAATTACTATAAGTAGGCACTGTGAATGCAAAATTTTCTCTATCCTGTCCTTGCAAAGGTATAGTAAAAAAGTAGCCTTTTTAAATCAATCATTGTAATAAACCATCCTTTAGTTAATAGGCTGAGGGCTTCTGTTTAGATTCTCCTGAAAGAAAAATTATTCCTATGAATGCTTTGACTACAATCCCTTTTCACATAATCTGGGTTTACTACAATTAAAACATCTAACCTTTTGATTTTTTTTCTTAAAAATTTTAGAAGTCCTTTCTCCTATCCAGTATCATCATAAGTGTGAGGTACAATATCATCTGTATTTCTAATTGATTCATCTATGAGTGATGATCTTGCCTTTAAAGGCCTGATCACCCTTTCACATTCTGAACCAGCATTTTCAAAAGCCAAAGATTCAACTAATATTCACCCACGTTTTGGATCTGATATCATTCTATTTATACCTGAAGTCAAGCTTTGTAAAAAAAAATAGTGAAGACTTCTTGTGGGCCTTGTATAATTTAGTAAATGGTTCAGTTCTCTTTCCTGATTGTTCAATCTTGTGCCAAGTATTCCAAGTTGCTGTAAAGCATAGGTCCAAGGTGTGATCCTCAAATGTAAGCTGTCTTTCCAGATCAGCATGAGAATTTGATCCTGCAAAATCTCATAACATCTAGCCCTACCTTGTTCGATGACCGTAGCTTCAGCTCTCCATCAGAATCTCCACTGTAACTGAGGACCAACTTCTAACACTGCTGTAATTAAATCTTTCTAGCCTTGTGGAATAATTCTGTTCTGAGTGGCCCATAAATTTAGCATACTATATGAAAACTATTGCTTCTTTTTTTTTTTTTGGTTTTTTCGAGACAGGGTTTCTCTGTGTAGCTTTGCGCCTTTTCTGGATCTCGCTTTGTAGACCAGGCTGGCCTCGAACTCACAAAGATCCACCTGCCTCTGCCTCCCGAGTGCTGGGATTAAAGGCGTGCGCCACCACCGCCCAGCTAAACTATTGCTTCTTAAATCTCTTCAAATCCAACATTTCTAGAGGATTCCAGTTAACTTCTGAATAGCCTTGAGGATGCCTATCATCTGGTGGTTATACTTGAACGGTAAATGCATAAGTTAAGGTTGATTTTCTAATAATTTTGGGCCGCTCATCTTCAGTTCCATAATGCAGTGGTGTGGTAAATTCTGCTCTAAACTCCTCTGTCTCTGTGTGAATATTTTTCCTAGTTTAATTAGTCTGTCTTTCTAAGGATTTTATCGTATCAGTCAATTTTTTATATTTGGCACCAATATCAATTTTTTAGGGCTAAAATATGTATTACCAATATGATAATGAATATAATTGACATTATATCAATCCTAGTTAAGCTGATTGTCCTTTCATTTAATTGTTCCATTTTCAAACCATCCATTGTGGAAATATATGGAGACCTAACTCCCTGCATTGTAATGTTCCCCATTTTTAACATGGGATCCCTTGCCCCTTTTAACTAATTCCTCCCCTTAATACTTTCCATTTGTCTCACCAGATCTGCTAACAATGACAGTGAAGTGTGAGGCTGGCTGTCCCTGTGTAGCACAGTTGGATAGAGAACACAGGCAGTGTACAGCCTGGCTAAGTGCAGCTGTAGTTATTCATGTGGAGCTGTGAGCTGAGAGTGTGTGGTGCTTGCAACAACAATCGAAGCCTGAGCAGGTATTGAGGTGGCTAACCTAGTGTGACAGCAACCCAAGCAAGGAGTCCAAGGGAGGCCTGCAACCTATGGGGAGAAGGAGCCAGCCATGTGAACAGTAGACACAGGGGAACGTGCAGAAAAAGCATGTGTGGCAGTAACCAGCCAGTCATGGTCAGCTAACTCCATCTGGAGCCCAGGAACCTTTGGAGTTTGAGGCCTGTAGAGTTTGGTTGGCAGCTGGAGGCTGTTGCAGAGAGGCTGTAACAGGAAACTCCTAGACCTGCTCAGAGGGCTTGGGGCAAAAAAGGAAAAGCCAGGTGGTGATGCAGTGGCTCTGGTGGTGGCTGCTCCAGCTGGTGCAGCTGCAGTGGCTGCAAAGTCAAGGATGAGAAGCTATTTCATGATTTTATGTTTCGATTTGGACACCATGTGAAGCATTTATCTAATTATTCTTTATCAATAGAAATCGTGAGTCAGCTATTGGAGTTAGAACCTGAAAGATCAGAGAAGCAGTGGAGAAGCCACCAGTGACCTTTCTCTTCTTGTCCTCCATCCAAAAGAGCTGAGATTCTCTTTAAGCCCTTACTTACTACTTACTGTCTTCTATCTGCCCTCAGTCCTCCAAAACTTCTATGGTTAATTTTGGTCAGCTAATGGCTAGCTGCTCTTTCTGACTCAAAACAAACTTTATTGTCAGAATGTGATAAAAATATCACACAACATGTACTAACCCCACCTCTTTGTTCAGTTATATGCTATAACCCTGCTTCCTGTTCAGTTGTAAATAACAAACAGACTGAACTTCCAGAGTGCTAAGGTTTTTCCATCAGAGATCCCAGTCTAGTCTAAATGGCACAAGCGTTTTCTGTGTCTATGTATCCATATGTCTATCCTTTTTTTATATCCTCACTGGCCCCAATCAAGTCCAGCCTTGGAGTCATGTAAAGTCATAGCAAATATGCCATTGTGTCTATCAAAACCATTGTTAAAACTTACACCATTATTAAATGGAGTCATATTGATTCATCAGCTGGATAAGAGAATGCCTAGACTAAGTTAGGTCATGAGTCCACTAAGCCATGATGTGTTTAGTATTTACATAATTGAATTACTACTTCATAGTTAGGCTACTTAGTGTGACTCAACTATATTGCAAATCCTAAAAATTCTTGAAACCTTTATTTATAAAAATTACTGCCAACATGGAATATATATGACTAAGAATTGTTGAGATATAAAACAGCTTCTCAATCTACAACTTCTTGTGGACAAAAAAAAAAGCCATGTGGTGACCAAAAAGTGTACTCTGTAACCGTCTTTTCAGAGATGATTCAAGAGGATTCTAGAAAAGGTAGTAGCTTCAAAAAAACAGACTTCACCAAAACTACATGGAGAAACCCTGTCTCGAAAAACCAAAACAAACAAACAAAAACAGATTTAAGAACAATGGACAGTAATGGGACTGGAAGCCTCTTCAAGGGACTGTAACAGGATCTCAGCAAGCAGCATCCCATATATCCTAAATTCCCCATGAATTTTGATCAAAATACATTATAAACTTATGGGAACTAGTTACATAGTTTTCTTGTTTTCCTCTTTCCAAGTTGAGATACAATTTGATTTTTATCCAGCCCCATTTCATATGACATGATGACTATATATGTACCTGATAGTGGAGTAGGTAGTTGGTTTGTTTTTTTGTATGAATGTTTTTTTTAAATATAGATTAAAAGGATCCACATCTAGAGCTTGAATTAGTGAATACCTCTACACCAAAATCTTCCAAAAATTTGGGATTCATAAGTGTTAAGACTATATTAACATTTAATGGGTTAATGGTGTCTATGAGCAATATTGGAGATTGGGGTAGACTCTACTATCTTAAAGTATATATTATTTCCTTAGTCCAACATTTATAGGACAAAACATATGTCTCTACTACTTGACATTAGCTCACTGTGGGACTAGAGTTGCTGATGGAATGCTAGCAAACATCTCACTAGTAGAGACTGAAAGTGTTCAGGTGCAATTGATCTTACCATCTTGTAGCTCTCCTGTCACCATGAGTGGCTGTCTCCCAGAAGAAACTTCTGCCACTTCAACATAATCTCCAAATATGTATGTTAAATGACATACAAGAAAGTTAAAAATGCCTACCATGCAATCAGAAGTCAAAAATATCTGTTAATTTTCCTAGTATTCCTCACTTTATTGTCTCTAATAAGTCATCCACTTTTATTCTGAAGCAAGTAGAACTTCAGGGTCATAATGATAGAACCCACTGGTTCTTCCAGGCACAGCAATATCACTGAAATACTGCCAACAAAATGATAACAAGAATGGGTTCTTAGAGCCCTGATGAAGGGATTACTTTGTCCAGAACAGTTTCAGAGACCAAACTTCAAGGTACATAATTTGCTTTAAGAGTCATTGTATCTTCTGAGTCACTGAAAATTCAAATTCAAATCACAAAACATATAGTTAGACATATGTCATTCTCCATCAATCTCAGAGATGCATTCGGGAGAATAGGTGTTTCCAGCTCAAAAATTGAGCTTTTCTGGATTGAAGGAAGGGTATTGCCAGAAAGAGGTGTTATCTATCAGGAACAGAGTAAGAATTCTCTCAGCCTTAAGGTCACATTTATCTTTTGGTCATTTGAATCTCTCCAGAACAAAAGTGATACAGATAAACAACTATATTGGAAAAGTATATTGATTCTGATGATCAAGAGAAGACAAGGTTGAAGTTAAATAATGAGAAAGGGGTACATCTCAGGTTAGGAAATTTACTTTTAACCCTGAGTGTAACTTTAAATGAAAAATTAAAGAGACAATGAAAGATAATGTTCTCAAGCTAGGTATTCAGATTCAGATCCAAGACTTGCTACCAACATATACCCACTTAAAAATAGAGTTACAAGTGAAATGTTTAGAAACTAAGGAAGATTTTTAAGTACTCTTGATGATTGAAAAAAAGCAGTATTCCCCTGATAGAATGAGAAAGTTATGGAATGCAATATTTACAGAATCATGGAAAAGAAGAAAGCAGTGTTAACTTAAATTTTATATCCTGTAAGAGTATCTTCAGTACAATCTCTGAAAGTTGTTGTCAAGCAAAGAAAAATAAAATAATTCAAATCCTAAAGATGTACTCAAAAGAAAATATAAAATTCAGTTCTAGAGACTTAAAACCAGATATTACTAGTATTCTCAGAAATACAAGAAGAAATTAATTAAACTAGTATAAACTATGGATAAATATGATAAAATATTGATCTAAACAACAATAGCTTTAATGTTTTGAAGTCATATAAATATGCAAATCCACACATGGGTGTCTGCAAGTGTGTGTGTCAAATATGCATATGACATGGAGAGAAAGGTAGTTAGAATACCCTATGATGATTATATTTTTAGGAGGCAGAATTATGTTTTATTTAATAGCTTACAAATGTGTGTCACAGTTTTCAAAATATGTACTAAAATATTACTCATAATTGTATAGACCAAAGTGGGAAACAGAATTATAAAAATACAGGCCAGCTGCTGGATAGGAAAAGAGAGTTAATACAGTATGTATAAGCCTAAATCAATTAAATTATATGAAATGTTAACTAAATGTTTATTAAAATATAAAGACTGTGCTGTAAACCTCCAAGATGCCCCCTGCCAACTCTGACTTCTAGCATGTATGCCCATCTGCATTCCCTGTTCTTGAAGATGAATCGGTGTTGTGAGTTGCCTCTAAGCCCTCAAGGATTCTCAGACCTCCCACTAATAAAATGAACTTAGCCTTTTCATGGGCTCCAAATGTTTCATTCACCCTTCATAATCTCAGAGAACAAAATCTTCCCATCCAAATTGTGTATGCATGCAGCTGTGGTAGGGAGGGTACAGCTTTTTCTTTGTGTGTGAACTTGAGAAACTAAGATATTGTATCTTCCCCTAATGGTAGCACAGGCACTGGCTAACTGCTGTGTTGGCTTCTTATTGCTATGCAACAAATTACTACAACTTGGCTGCTTTAAAAAATTGTTTTAGTCTGCACTGCTATGACAGAATATTATAGATTGCTGGCTTATAAACAGCAGAAATTTGTTTCTCACAATTCTGGAAGATCGGAAGCTCAAATCAAAGTGCTGACAGATCCAGCGCCTGGTGAGGGCTCATTTCTCATGGATGCTGCCTTTTCACTGTGCCGTCACATTGCAGAGAGAGCTGATTCTCTGTGAGTTTATCTGCCTGTTCTTGCTTGTTTGTTGGTTTGTTTGTCTACTTGTTTCTTCTCTGGTGCTTGGAGTCAATTGCAGGGCCTTATACACACTAGGTAAGCTATGAACTACCTTCCAAACCTGGCATCTTTTTTATAAGGGCACTGATTTCATTCTTGTAAGTTCTGGTGACACTCTAGAGTATCTTACAAAGGCCTAATTCATTTTATTATATCATGGGTTCTGCTTTTAACACAGAAGTAGAAAAGAAGCTCAAATATTCTATTCCAAGAAATAACATGAATTTATCACCTTACTAAAGAACTGATTTATAATCTAGCAGTATCTCCTATAAGGCTAAAATCAAGATGTGAACCAAGTTCTGGAGGTGCACATAGAATGACTCACTACTGCTGTGGGATGGTCTTTCTGTATGCTGTGAATATGTGTTGCTACCAGTGGTTAATAAACAAGCTGCCTTGATCTATGACAAGACAGGTTATAGCCATGTAGAAAATCCAAGCAAAGAGACAGGTAGAAGAAAGGTGGAGTCGAGGAAAATGCTGCAAGCTGCCAGGGAAGAAAGATGTAATATAACCCAAGTAAAGCCATGTGACATGTGGCAATATGTAGATTAATAGAAATAGGTTAATTTAAGATATAAGAGCTAGCTAGTAATAAGCCTGAGCCATAGCCCAAACAGTTTGTAATTAATATTAAGCCTCCGAGTGATTATTTTATAAAACTAGGTGCTGCCTGGGTGGGACTGGACAAGACTGAGAAACTTTAGTCTACCAATCCTGGTCAAACATTGAATAAACTCATTCCATGGTGACTTTATGACCATGGAACTCACTCAGGTTGGCTATTGGCAGAAGGAAATGCTTGGTTCCTCTCTAGGTTTGGATCTATGAGTGAACTATAAAACCAATTCTATATACCATATTTTCATATTATATATGGATCAGTGGATTAAATGAGCTTTCAGGATTACCAGGCATTCATTAGATTTATATGTCTATCTCTCTGCCCATGGTGCTGAAATGCTATCCTAAAGAGTAATTGTGTAGTATTTTTATGGTCTAGCCAGCACCTCTATTTATTCTACACTATTAGAGAAGACTGAATAGGAAAATTAAACAATACATAATGGCACACACAATGAGAATTTGTTCATTTTCTATTTTTTAAAATTGTATTTTCTCAGAATCTTTCAGATTGTCAACAAAACAACTGCATTTTTCCAAATTACCGAGAGTATTCCTTTAACAGAACAATTGTTTTCATATAAGCTGCACCAGAGAAAAATTAAACAGCTAAAAACAAACAAATAACTCCTATCCTATATATAAGCACTTTGTTCTGTGCACCAACAAGAACATGCTTTAGATTTTCATGTCAATTTATAAACTCTACATACTGTCCCAGGCAAAGTTAATGGCTATTGAAAATTTTACTTTTTTAAAATTATGTTGTTGTTTTCTTTTGTTATGTTATTTTTTCCTGTTTGATTTCTAAAGAAAGAGAGAAAAGGGTGGTGTATAATGGGATGGGTCCCAGGAGGGGAGGATCTGGGAAGAAATGAGGGAAAGGAAACCATGATCAGAATATATTGTATGAATTTTCAATAAAAAAAACAACAAAATACCACTGGAACAGGACTATATAAAGACATATTCACAAGTGTGTGATCTATATTAAAAAACATACTGTATAATTTGAAAACAATATTATACATACTTACATTCCCTGTTTTTTTTTTCTTTAAGAGGAGTGATCCATGTATGGGAGTGTTAAATAGATTACAGACAAGGAAACAAAAGAGCACTATTCTAGAACACAATTATCAACATCATCTTCTTCATCTTCATTTCTTTCCTCTTCTTCATCCTTTTCACCATCCACATCTCCCCCTCCCTTCTTTTTCCTGCTCTCTTCTGCTTTGATTACCCTCCCCCTTTCTCCCTGCGTTAGGTTTTCCTATCATTCCAAACACAGAAGTATACTTTCATTTTTTCGTTCTGTGTAGCAGCCTTCTTTTCATAAGATGTTTGCCATCTGCAGCAGTGTGGCTCCAGAGCTCTCCCAGTTCCTTATTCCATCACCAGTGAGTACACCAGATGCTGTCCTTTAATTTGGGGGCAGTACTCATAACACAAAGGACAAAAAGCTTCTTTGTTTTCCTTTGGGGAGAAATACAGGTTTTCATTTATCTTTCATAACCAGTCTTGTCTGTTTTTGCTATTTCTTCATTTTTTTGTGTAGATATGTTCTTCCATCTCTCTGAGCACTTCTTAGAAACCTTGAGAACTTGACTGAAGTATCCAGATACTTCTCGTTCTCCTACAAGTTTGCACAAAGATTGTATATTGCACCATTGTGCCTCTTGGAATCTTAGGATCACCTTTGCCCAGGTTCAGTTGGTTTTCTTCGGTGAGTCACAGAGTCACCTGGTGCTAATTCAGCTCTCCGAATTTCTTCATTTTGGTTTATAGAATCTTTATTTCTAGTCATATACAGTTGTCTTTATGATTAGAGCAAATTCGGTTTGGTCACAGAGTAAATTTAATTGCAAGAATGATTTTAGAGACAGTCTTAGGTTCAAGATTCTTAAGGATCTTTCTTGACTTTAGCAGTATAAGCTGCTGACGAAACTAGGATTGGGATTTGAAAGTGTCCCCAGAGGACAAAGTACAGAGAGTGTGAAGAGAATTGCACCCACTGAACTCAATTGGGTATGAGCAGAACAGTAATTCACTTGGGAGAACAACACCACCTGGGAATAGAAATGAGACTTGTTTCTGTCAGGAATGATCTAACTTGATCCTACTTGAAGGCAGGAACTATGTGAATCCTTTCTAGTGCTTTGATTCTAAGATCCAAAAGGAAAGAAAAACTGAAAAATATAATTTTTGTATGTCATGAAAGACTTTTCATTTGTATTGATTAAAAAATATCTACTGGCCTATTTTAAGTACTCATTGATTACAAAGGTAGTATTAATAAGCTGGGATCATCTGAAAAGTTAATTTCCTAGATGTTAATTTCTTAATCTAATTCTGCATAAGGCTATCTATACCAACTTATTAGCCCACAAATATTTCATCTGTTCCTCATATATTTCCAAAGTCACAAACCTGCCAGAGACGAAGTGATGAACCATGACCTGCCATTCATGATCAGTGTGTGTGGTCCACTTGGTTTGGAGAACATTTCATCATCCACAGAAACACTTTCCCTTTTCAATCCATTCAGTACCTTGAGGGAGGTACAAGTGGGTTTCATCTAGCTCAGCATGCATGTTTGGGACCTCGATAATCACCAGGCAGCTTCTGCTGCAGAGCTTCAGACTCATTGAAGTCATTGATGGCCTCAGAAGTCATCCTCAGTTGAGGGCTGGGGAATCATTCCTTTGTAAACTGGTATTCCATCTGACTTGCAGCCATGCCATTTTTATGTTTTTTTCTTCTTTTTGAGTTATAGGTAATATTTTTTAATTTTAAAATTTTTTCTTTCCTTTCACATACTAACCGGTTCTGCCTCCCTCCCCTTCTCCTGCTCCCCTCAACACCTATCCTTATTGCACCCCCAGGAATTACTGAATACAAACATTAAGTAAAAATTGAAAATCAATTTAAACCTACCTGCTTTTCTGTTTTCTACACACACACACACACACACACACACACACACACACTGTAAATTTGACTCATTTTATGGTGCCTATTCTTTTATTTGTCACACAAAGTGATACATTGAAACCATATTTTCATGTCAGTAATGCAATTATACCACAGTTATTTTAATTGTTGCATATTGTTTCATATGAAGGTTATTAATGAACACTAATTATTTTATTATTTTTACTCTTTATCCATTGCTTATAATTCACTATACAAATCATAATATTTTAATAAGTCAAATTCTTAGAGAAATAAATTATGTTTGCTTGCTTCCTTCCTTTCTTTCCTTCTTTCTTTCTTTTTTGGTTCCCTTTTTGAGACAGGGTCACACTATGTGGACCTGACTGTCCTGGAACCTTCTATTTAGACCAGAGTTGTCTCTAATTCAAAGAGAACTATCTGCCTCTGTCTCTCAAATACTGGGATTAAGAGTGTACACTACTACATCTGGCTACAAACCATATTTCTATTTAGTTTAATATATTTTCTGCATTGTTTTTCTAGCAATGTCTATAAAATTATTCAATTTTATATATTTATGATAAGCAAAAATGTTCAGAACAGTATTTCTTAAAAGATGTTGACAATATATATTAGCATTGCATATACTCTGAAAAGTTACACACTAGGAAAATATGTTAAACTTTATTTAAAGCAACATTTATTAAGTCGACTATACTGTGTCAATATATACAGAAAACAGTAACTGATCAAAATTCAGAGAACAGGAGATCATGTGTTGTGCAATCCCAAGAAAAGCATCTACAACACAATTACTACACACAAAACTGGGCGAGCCATTGTGGATGAGAGGATAGAAAGATTGTAAGAGCAAGAGGAACAGAAAGTTTCCTGTGATATTGTGTCGCCTAAAAATGTCACAGAGGCTACACCCATGAAGTCTCATCAGCATGACTTCCTGAACAATTATTATACAGGTAGACTTGCTAACACTGAAAAGGGAAATCTCATGGAGTCTTAACACTAGACAAAGAACTATGGGCAACTGGGGACTGCTTAGAGCAAGAGAAATGGTCTTCCACAGACAAAAGCCTCAGCTGGTTATCCATTACAAATGGTCAGTCACAGGTAACATAAATGCACTGAGTAGAGTTGATTTATTTGTGACATATATATATATATATATATGTATATATATATATATGCATATATGTGTGTGTACATACATACATAAATACATACATACATGTGTGTATATAATAATATTTATAAAAAGCGGCCATAAACTTGGAGAGAGCAAGGGGGGTTCACTGGAGAGGTTAGAAGGAGGAAAGGGAAAAGGCAAATAATAAAATTATACTATAATTTCAAAAAATCAATATTGTCATAAAATTAACTACTCAAATATATATGCAAACTTCTGAGTAATAAAATCATAAAGAAATATCATGATAACCTTGAATAATATTATTGAGATATCTTATTCTGACTTTATCATTAACATTTAATTGATTGATATACTTTAAAACAGCATTTTATTTTGCTATGTTTGAATACACATGAAAGAAAGCTGTATTATTAAGAAATTCTGTATTATATATAAAAATGGGATGAAATTCAAAGTTCTTAGCATATGTATTTCAATAGTTAAGTACATTTATCATATAATTTATTAATATCATAAAATAAATTAATTTCCTGACAGCTATATATTAACTCAAAGAAATTAAACAAGAAGCATATGATCAAACACTTTTGCAGCTTTATTGTACTTTTGAATAATATCAACTCTTGGACAGAATATAAAGTTATATTGACATTTTCCTTATGCCAATCAAGTATCTAGTTATACATAAGTATAACATCACATTCATGAATAAAAAACTGCCTTGTCAATCAGATGTCTTGTTATACACAAGTTTGACATCAGATTTAAATATAATAAGATATAAGATTGACAGTTAATTAGTCAAAGTTAAAAAAATAATAAATTGTCCTTTGTTTTCCTTTCCGTTTCAAAGAGATAGTTTTTCATTTGCTCATGGCTAGTCCAATATATATCATTTCACACTTAAATTCAGTGTCTATGCTGTCATCTTTCTTAATTTTATTGATGTTCATGCATGAGATCTAGATATATTGATGAATATATGGTGCTACTTAAAGATCAATTACCAGTTGATACATAATCATCAAGACAATTTTAAAAATTAGACATGGAGTGCTGTATCGATTATCCATAATAATATTAATGACAAAAGTTTGAATCCAAAATTTATACCAACATTTTATATTTTTTGGTACTTATCACTAAAACCCATAGTAGTTGTGTGTGCTGGCAGTACCACAGAATTCCTAGCTTAATCTGGTCATTTTTGCCAGGAACTAGATAGAGCCTCAGCCCTACTATGTAATGGATCCACAGTAAAGGGAATTGAAAGCCAGACAATTGCTTAAAATCACAAGCAACAACACCAAGCAAAAGACACAGCTGAGTGTTCACATCCTCTGAATTCACTTAGAACTTCATCACTTTTGGTGCTTTCCATGGTGACATGATTATTTTTTAAAGCAAAGCTGAGTAAGTTGGGAAGAAAGAAAAAACTAATACCTAATTTTGATTCTGAAATAACCTAGGATATAAGGCCCAACATCAGGTTTTCTGGAAACCAGTTTATTACATCATTTGGGTCCAAAACTGTGAAATATTATTGAATTGTGGAACCTGTTAAAATAAATATTTATTCTGATCTCTCCTTGTAGAAACTTCAATGCTAAGTTAAAGGAGGAAGAAAAGGAGAAGAGGAAGAAAAAGACAATAGTTGACAGTATCTTGTCTCATTTCAAAATGTTGACTCTAATAGGGGATTTGGGCAAGGAAGGAAGGTACTCCAAGACAAAGCAAAATCTTACATATGCCCCAAGATAACTACCACAGATGTCAACATGGATGGAAGAAGGAAGCTTAGCTTACCCTCACTTTCCTGTCCTCCCAACTCCCTGCTTGCCAGACATTTCCGGTCCCAGCATAGCCACCATCTGCTCAATGTATCCTACTGTCCTTCATCCCTCAAGACCTCTTTCCCAGTTCCCTTCCTCTAGTGACCCCTTTTATGACACCCAAAGTGAAATCTAATGCTCTAAGAATTCATAGCTAGGACACACATAGAAGAGAGAACATGCAGTGTTTGTTTACCAGTTACTTCACACAGTATGTTTTTCAGTTCTAATATCCTGCAAATGCCAGAATTGCATTCTCTCTTATTGCTAAATAAAATTCTTTTGCATACATTTAACACATTTTCTTTTATCCATTCATCTATTGGATTGGTATGGCTGGGTCTCATGGCAGCTCTGTTTATAGTTTTGTTTTGTTTTTTTCCCATAGTGACTACACCAGCTTGCATCCTCAATAGTGAGTATAGCCTTCTTTACCTTCACAGTCTCACTAGGATTTTTAATTTAGCCATTTTCTTTTCTTTTTTCTTGTCTCTTTTTCCTTTCTTCTTTACTTTTCTCCTTCTTCCTTCCTTCCTTCCTTCCTTCCTTCCTTCCTTCCTTCCTTCCTTCCTTTCTTTCTTTCTTTTTTTTTGTCTTTCAAGACAAGATTTCTATGTGTAGCCTTGGCTATCCTGGAACTCACTCTATAGACCATGCTGGCCTCAAACTTACAGAAATTCTCCTGCCTCTGCCTCCCAAGTCCTAGGACTACAGGCATGCACCACCATTGCCTGGCAATTTTTTTTTCTTGATAACTGCCATTCTGACTGAATTTGTATTTGAATTTTGTTTGTCTGCAGCAAAGAAAAGAAAGAGAATGAGCGTCTAGGTAATGAATACATTGTTACTAGAGAATGGTAATGAAACTATAACTCCAAATAATTTCCAGGAGGAACTGTAATGTATACTAGGAAACAGAAACACACCAAAGATTGTCCCAGACTATTGAAATAAATAATAGCTAATGGTTTGGAAGAGAAGTAGGGACAAATGTGGAAAGTTAAGACTGGAAGAAAGGTAACAGAAAAGTAAGGTAGAGAACATCCCACAATATTACAAATAAAAGGTTTAGAAAGCTTAAGAGACAAACAGAAAGAAAGCAAATACCAGCTCAAACAAAAAGTCTCTTCGCAATCAACTAGCATTGCTCCACACCTCTTGTTAAGGCAACATAAGCTATAACCTAGAGTTAAATGGTTGCCTGCTCATCAAAGGGAATCACATTCAACCATACCCTTCCTTTCTTCTCGCTCCTTTTACCTTCTGAATGCAAACCCACAGGGCATGAATGGCAGAGCCAATCCCTCAATTCAGGCATATTCATCTTTCCCTGGCAAGAATTTTAAACCAAAAATGGAAGGTTTCAATGGAAGTATAGAATAAAAGGATAATCTCTATGGCATTTCATAAGCATGACACTCAGACTTTATTATGGTCATGAAAAACCTTTTCATAGAACAATGATATGTTTGCTCACATGTCCCTTGTGATGTCATGAGCCTGCACAAGACTATTGCTTTGGAAATTCTTATCATTTTTCCAACAGCCATGTGCTCTCATTATTCTTTTTGAAGGTTAGTAAGTAAGAAGTTTTCACTTGAGTCTGGCTGAGTCTGACAAACATAATATTTAGCAAAGATATATAGTTATTGTGGCTCACCTTTATTAATCTTACTTTAAAGTAAATTATGTTTATTAGATTTTACATAAATGCACAGCACTAGGTCCAGTAAGGTTATAGTACAGGGGTATGACTACAGGAATGGGAGGGAGAAACAGGAGGGAGGGAAAATGAACTGATGATTTCTTGAAAGCAATGGTCTATTCTGACAGCTGTGACCTTATCAAGTCTCTGTGTCATCACTGTAATTTATGTGCTCTGTGAAAGAGACGGTCAGTTTCTGTGGAAGTTTGATTCTCTCAGTTAATTAGAAAGGCACCTTCAAGCACCTCTCTCAGCCATCATCAGAGAAGCTTCCTCCTGCAGCAGATGGGAAAAAATACAGAGACTCACAGCAAGACAACCTGCAGAGAGTGAGAGATCTTGGAACACTCAGCCCTAAACAGGATGTCTCCATCCAATCTCTCTCCTCTGGGCTCAGAGAATCCTGTGGAAGAGGAGGTGTAAAGATTATAAGAGCCAGAGAGAGTGGAAGACACCAAGGAAACAAGGCCTTCTAAATACAGCAGGACCAATGCACATATAAACTCACAGAGACTGCCAGCGTGCACAGGGTCTGCAAGGATGTGCATTAAATTAGTTCCTGGAGTCCTGCCAGAGCCGGGCTGTGATGATGGCTATGGCTCCTGTTATCACCAAAGACTGTGAAAACACCCGGTATCTGGGCCTCCACATGTGCCACGTTGGTGCCTGAGGGCCATGCCACTGGAGGAGCCAATCTGAATGGCCTTCACTGCCACCCAGGGCCATGGAGGCACCTGGACCAGAGCTACAGCCTAAGGCCATGTTTGGGTCCATGGCCCTACCATAGCCAGGGTCCTTGTTCATGTCAGGGGTTCCTGTTGCCATCAAAGGCCTTGCAGATGCCCTGGGTCAGGGCTACCACTTGGAGCCATATTTGAGTTTGGGGACCATGCAACTGTTGGGACCATTCAGATATGAGAGGACTGCACTGGCTCCTGGGGCCACAGTGACAACTAGGCCCAAGCTGCTGCTGCTGGCCCTTTCTGTTGCCTTGATACTGCTGGGGAGGGTGGTGATGTCTGTTACCAGTATTATCACAGAAGAGGAGATTCTGGGATGGTCCAGTATTGATAATATACTAGAAGCCATAGGCCTTGAACCTGACCAACAGCTCACTACACTACACAATGAACATTTTCAAATGAAGCTGTGAGGACAAAAGGGTCTACAGCATGATATACAGCAGCTCCCAATGACACCAAGATGAGTGAAGAAGCAATGGACAGGTGGGAAAGATGGAGGATGCCACCAAGATGAATGAAGAGGCAATGGAGAGGTGGGAAAGACAGAGGAGTGAAGTATTTTTTTTTGTTTTTGCTTCTTTGAATTGTTTGTTTGATTGGCTGGTTGGTTAGTTTTTAGTTTTTGTTTTCATTTTTTAATTTTTTAATCAATATTTTTACTTGTGTTTTTAATTTTTTTAAGTTTTCCTTTAGAGGGGCACCACAGGGGTGAAGGGCAGATACAGAGGGAGTGGGAAATAAGCAGGATTGTGGTGCATGATATGAAATTACCAAAGAAACAATAAAAGAAATTTTTTTTTTTTTTGGTTTTTTGAGACAGGGTTTCTCTGTGTAGCTTTGCACCTTTCCTGGAACTCACTTGGTAGCCCAGGCTGGCCTCGAACTCACAGAGATCCGCCTGGCTCTGCCTCCCGAGTGCTGGGATTAAAGGCGTGCGCCGCCGCCGCCGCCGCCGCCGCCGCCGCCGCCGCCGCCGCCGCCGCCGCCACCACCGCCCGGCTATATATATATATATATATTTTTTTTTTTAAAGAAAAGAAAATTTAGTTTTCTCCAAGGGAATCTATAGCACAAATCCTAATTGGTCTTAATAAAAACCCAGAGCCGGATAGCAGGGTAAATGCTAAAAGATCAGAGAGACAAAGGAGCAAGCCACAGCCACCTCTCACCTTACCAGCTCCTCAGCCAAAAAAGGACTGAGCTCCTGTCCCCTCCTGTGTTATGTTCCTTTCTCTGCCCAGCCATATCACTTCCTGTCTCAACCTCCCTAGTGCTGGGATTAAAGGCATGTGCTTCCCAAGTACTGGGAGCAAAGGCATGAGATCCTAAGTGCTGGGGTTAAAGGTGTATGTCACCGCTCCCTGGCCTCTATGGTGAACTAGTGGCTGGCTTTGCCCTCTAATCTTCAGCAAACTTTATTTGTTAGAGCATACACAAACCATCACTACAGGAATCCCACTGGGGAAACAAACTACTCTTAAGGGTAGGCTGCATGCTCAGTAGATGGGCAACAGAAAATGAACTCAAAAGCATCCTTGGAAATTCCTTGTCTTATAATGTCATGTCAGGGCTTTGTCTTTTTCTTTCTTTACTCTTAAAATTTTATCATTGTTTAATCCCCCACATGCACAAGTCCTTTGATTATATATTATTGCTTCCAGTTTTGTGTTTTCAGGAGGTTCCTAAGTATGCAAGCAAATGGGTCTCTATGTCTGTAAACTTTTTTTTTTTTTTTGGTGACTTTTGGCTGCCTCTTTTTCTTCAGTTTGCTTTTGTTTTTATCTTATTTTAGTTTGTACTGTTTTCTAAAGAGAGACAGAAATGATGTGGATCTGGAAGGAAGGGGAGATGTGGAGGAACTAGGAGGAGTAAAGTGAGTAGAAATCTTAATCAGAATATATTATATAAAAATCTATTTTCAATAAAAAGAAATTTAAAAATTAAAAAAATTCTGGTAGTAAGGGATAGTACAGGTGTGTACATATACACACACACTTATAAGCATTTTAACAAGACTGTAAATTGACTTTGAAACACAAATGCTAATGACCATGTAGTCTACTTGATAATAAATTAATCAAAGACATGCCATCACAGAATAGAACTCTAGCTTCAAGAAGCAGTATATCTAAGTGAGAAACACATATTCTCAATTAGTTGTATTTTTATATCAGACTTATTTGAATAAAAAAATGTACAAAAAGACAACTGTCTTGTTTTTCCCAAATCACTTTATTCTATGCTAACACACTTTCATAGAATCCACTTTTGTTTCTATATGTGAAGATAAACTCAATCCAATACATGAATTTATTCCAAACTAACATTGTTAAATTGAATTTTAGTATCATCAGAGAAAATACTCAAAATCCCACCCACTATTTCTTAGCAATCCCACCTGAAAGACATTTCAGTGGTATCAATCAACATTGGTCTAATAATCATTTTGATCTGCTGAAAAGTAGAAGCCCTGATGAAGTCTGTAATGGTAGTAGAATGTCTCTTTTAGTGGCATAAAATAATAGTTCCTTAATATGCATCTGCCTAGGGAAGATACTGTGACATAAGCATCGAGCATCTTGTTGCAGATTATGTCAACAGAATTTACAGAACACTTAACTAACTCCAAGACATGTCCCTGGGAAGCGGAGAGACAACTGTGTGAAAGACTCAAACCAAATCCCTGTTTTTGTTTGAGAATGACAGTGTTAAGACAGGAGTGCTTAACAAAATGCGTTACAGATTGGATATGGTAGAAGAGGGCCTTAGGGGAATCCATTTGAACGAGAGTGGTCTCTGATACTCCATTTTTGAGAGGAAGATGTTTGGACAAAGACTTCACGGCAATAAGGAAGTGAAGAAAACAGTCAATGCCAAATTCCTATGAGAAAAACATGCTTGGCATACTCACAGTAAGGTAAGGAAATGTTAAAGAGCAGAGTGAGCGGTAAGAGCAAGAGAAGAAGAATGGGGAGTGAAGAGGGGTCAGATTCTGCAGGCTGTTGTAATCTGAGTGAATTAAGTGGCATTGTGATGGCTGAGAATAGGAGTGACTTCATCTATCTTGAGTTTAAAAACATAACTTTGCTGCAGCTTGCGGAGCTCTGTGGCAGCCAAAAGGGTAATAACAAGGTAATTTCCTCTTGATCTAGAGTAGATAAAAGGTGATTGGGCTTTAAAAAGGGTGGAGTCAATGGGGAGGTATAAGTGTGGGCTTATGGACCTATTTTGATGATGGAAGGCAATGGAGAAAAAGAAAATTTTATGAATGAAAGGGAAGCTTTTGCCGTTTAACCTTGGGCATTTATAATCATATTTTATCTGCTTGGAAAGATTCACACCTAACATTTTTGTGACAAAATAAGATCAATATGTACTTCAGGGTGGCTGTTTATTAGAGATCTTTGGTTCAACTAGTTCAGAACTTTGAGAATCCACCACTATTAGACTTTAGTTTAGATTTCTTTTGCACCATCCACAAAGAACAGCATCACTTACAAATATGTAAAGTCTTCTTAGGAAAAAAAAAGTCTTTTTGTTGTTTCTAAGGAACCTTCTTTACAGGCATATGTCCTGAGAACAGATGGATTTACAAAAAGTTGAACAAAAATGTTCAGCATCCCCAGTACACAAACAGGAATATATAATGGTAGCAACAAGAGGAGGGAGGACTATAAACAGATAGGAGCTCTTGTTGATGGGATCATTGTTAAAGATATGCCCTAATGAAAGAAGTAAAGTATTACAATGCCCATGTAGAAAGACATCATCAAAGGTGAAATCCAGCCTTTCCATCAGTGTCCTGGAGAAGAGTCAATCATATAGGCAGCAGATTTGCAAGTGATCGTGAGCTACACAATTGAAACCAACTGAACAACAACTGGACAATCTTCGGCAAATTGTGATGCTGTAAACACACAGAATGCTGGCCTTGTGGCCTTTGGCTACTCAAAAGAAGTTAGAGAACTATTGTCCAATGAAATATGACATTATTAGGATAGGGTGACAAAAAAACAAGAAATATGAGTAAACTTAGAATAACACCATATTACTCATTAAGAAATAGCATCTAAGTTGACTGTGTGTAGTGTTACAGGCTTACAGTTCTAGCTACTACTTGGGCAACTAAGCAGGAGGATTAAAAGGTTGAGGCCTGCCTGGGCAATATAACCAGATAGCAGAGGTGGGGGTAGCAAGATGTAAGGAACATGGCAAGGGTCCATTTAATGGAATTGTAATGCCCAATGACTATCAAAATTTATTACCATAAATATCAGAGATTAAATTTTCTCAAACAAAATATGTTATGAAGGTCATCAGAGATCAAGTTAACAGTTCAGCTTGTGTACCTGAATCAGTAGACTAACCTAACAAAAAGCAACTTAGAGGCTAAAAGGGCTTATTTTGTCTTACAATTCTGGAGCAGTATTGTCCATCATGGGTGGCAAATGCACTTGAAGCTGGCTGAACAGTCAGGAAGCAAAGTGATCACATTTCATACCCACACTGGAAAGACAGAGAAAGATGAAGAAGTATGGCTAAACTATGAAAACTCAAACTTGCCTCCAGTCTTCTGAAAGCAAGACTTCACCTCCTACACCTTCTACACTCTGGCTAGCAACATCAATTAGCTAGGGACCAAGTGCTCAAACACATGAGCTTATCAAACTATGGAAGAGCCCCAACCCCAGAAAGTGTGACTCAGTGCTAGGTTTGCAGTAGGACTTAGGAGTGTGCACTATTGGGCAACTGTCTCATAGACATTGCAGGAAGTGGAAAATACAATAAGAAGAAAACAAATTTTAAAGGCAGTTTTTGTGTTCTCTGATTAAAGCATTTGCTTCCTTGTTGTAGAAGACGTTCCTTGCTCCTTTATATGTATGTGCCTCTGACACACTCATTCAAACCCAATCTAACTGAGGTTTTCGTGTCTCCCTTGAAATCATTTTCTTTGTTGAATGACTTGTCCTAGAGAGTCTGATTTTTTTCATTTTACTCAAATAAATGAATCAATGACAGGCCAGATAAATATGTCTACCCAAGGCCAATCTGGTAAACCAATGAATTTATTAGGATTATTTACAGGAACATAGGTAAGGGGCAAATTCTAGAATAACCAGTGGCTCATTCAAGTAAATACTTCTCTTCCAAACCTGCCAACTGCTTGGGTGAAGATGGGAAAAGCTGCATCACTGTTGTTGCCTAGACAACTTAATGAGATATTTAAAATGCATAGCTTTCATTACATAAATGAGATCACATTGTGTGTATTTTGCTATCACATGTATTAAATGAGTTGGTCTAAGAAAATAGCAAGCCTAGGACAAGACACATGGTCACTATTAGGGTTCCTTGTAAGTAAGCACAATGAGGCATTTGACCTGAAGTTATTTCTGTTGACTAAAACACCTGTCATATTTTGGGAGCTCAGTGGATATTTCTTTCAGCATGGTTTCAATTTTAAGACCCACCAATTTAGTTTTCTTAAGAGTAACATTTTTCCTTCCCACTTATATGGTAAATGGTTATTGATTTTGTTTGTATACATTTTCCTTTCAAAAATAATAAATTAATCCAGGATCTCATGCTCTGAGATCCAGCTGTGAAGCCAATTTTCCTTTTAAAAAATTGTTTGGTAAGAAGCTTAATGATAACATCAAGAAATAAAAACTGATGGCCCCCACAGTAATATAGTTTTGAACACAGTTTTTGGCCAAATAAATAAATAAATTGAAAGCAGGAAATTAAATGTCAGCGTATGTTATGGGGACTTATCTTTTAAAATGAATAGATTTTTTTAAAAGGTAAAAAGGATTGGAACCAAAATATTAAGCAAAACACATTGTGGTTGCTATTTCTTGGTATACAGTCATATGTAATTTTGAACAAAATAAACTAAATACTACATGATGAGCATTATATTATGGCATATCCTTTCCTAAACAAATTTTGGCTAAGATTCTTTCTTATAACAGAAGAGTTTATTCAAGATAAGGTGATGCACTCTGATCAAATTGCGGCAGGTTCCTGATGGGTAAGCTCATGATGGGAATATACTCACCTATGTGACCCATCACATGTTTAGCAGGTTACCATAGGTAATATGTACTGTAGAAACTGGGAGTAAAGAATGACTTCCTTCCAGTATGACTGCAGAGATTTTGAGTTTATCTGCACTAATAATAAGTAATCCAATTGATTGCAAAGTGCACAAAATACCTCTAGTACACCATAGCAGAATCACTGGGATTGTTTAAAACTGGAATTTCCTGGACCTATGCTGATCTCTCATGGAATATGAAAATTTGCATTTTAATAAGTAGACTACTTGGAGCTTATGACTTGAAATTTTCAAAATTGTTGATTCAGATTTTAGAGAAGAATTATATTGCTAGAAGTATCAGGATACATTGAAAAAATGTTCAAACATTTAAGCAAAATGTCCTAATTTTTAATGCAGAAATAATAGAAATATGATTTTTGTGAGAAGTCTCCCTTTGAAAGTGAATGATTTCATTTAGATGTTTTTGTGTATAGACATAAAAGGGCGTTAATATACATTTTGAAGCAACATGTCACAACTCCTCATGTCTAGATAGCTCTGCCAGCAATAACAAGCATAGCCTTCCTTTAAGAAATTAAATGTTAGATTTTTCACACTTAGTCTTGCTTTCCATAACACACATCTTCTTTGCACAGGGCAAATGATCGAGTGTTCACTGGTTTGTGTTGTATTCCATGATGAGAAATTGAAGTTTTGCCTTTCTCACCATAGAATGTGTTAAATCAAATCCATTTTTTTTTGAAGAAACAGTATATAGAAAAGAAGTTGAATTGAGTATATAAGCAAGAAAGGGATCCCAAACAGAATCAGTACAGAAATTAAGATTCTGATTCAGTTATACTGCTTGCACTAGGAAAAACACTATTCCAAAAATGCTGAGGAGCAAATTATTCCAACTTAGTAGGAAATCACTAAGTCTTCATTTCATAGCAAGTGGTTATTGGCAGCTTGAGAAAGGGCAGGTAGATGTCGGTAAATACTGGTGTAAATGGGGAACAGCCCCAAACATTGTGTTGAATGATGCAAGCTGTACCCAGCAGACAAAGCACAGCCTCTGATCCTGAGGAATCAGCAATTTTGGAAGAAAGTCTTGACAACATGGAAAGAACAAAATGCTATAAAAGGAGGCATCCAGAAAATATTAAATATCAAAATTAACTGTGAGCAGAAGTGATCAGAGAAGTCTTAAAATACAGTTATGTCTTAAATTTCTTGACAAAGATTAGAGAAGGTAAAGAGAGCCCCAAGTATTGAGTTTTGACCACTCATTTTGTTGCCTCTAACATGGTGTCTTATGCTGTGGCCTCCTAAATAGGAGACAGGGCACAGCAATGAGAAAACTGACGTACTTTGTAACCCAAGCCAACTACTAAAGTCTCCACACCAAGCTCTCCAATCCTGGGTCCTCTACCTGTAACACAAATTGTTAGAAGGTCTTATCAATAAAAACAAACCCAGAGCCAGGTATTGGGGTGAACACTGAATGATCAGAGAAACAGAACAAGCCACAGCTACCTCACCTTGCCAATTGTAGCAACAGGAAATGAGCAATGTGATTTTCAAACTGTCAGCAAGAGATACTGTGTCTATAGGTAACCTGCAACCCATTAGCTTAGCAAAATGGTTGTTATAGAAACTTGAACCCAGGAGGATACTGAGTGTCTAATTTACCTAATACATAACCTTATCCTGAAGGACCTCCAGGATTTATTGGATGACATTAGACTAGTTACTATATTATGTGCATCTCTCTCCTGTTGGTTATTGTACACATGAATATATGAATGCATGTGTACATGTTTAAATAGTGTAGCTTCATATTTTAAAAAAATTAACATACAAAAATGTAGCTGGAAAGTTTCTCTGGTCATGCCAGGCACCTGCAGTCCTGTGGCCCACTTATAAAATAATCATTCAGAAGCTTATATTAAGTATAACTGCTTGGCCATTAGCTCAGGCTTATTACTGACTCGCTCTTACATTTAAATTAACCCATAATTCTTATCTATGTTTAGTCATGTGGCTTGGTACCTTTTCTCAGTTCTGCCTTGTCATCTTGCCTCCTCTGTATCTGTCTGGCTACTCCTAAGTTGTATGGTGGTATTTTATTTGTACTGAAATGTGATTTTAATTGTATGTTAATAAATAAAGTTGCCCGGGGGGTCAGAGCTATTAGAGCCATAGCAAGAGTGTGGTGGTGGTGGTGTATGCCTTTAATCCCAGCACTTGGTAGAAGAGCTAGGTAGATTTCTGTGTGTTCAGGGATACAGCCAGCATTGGAGACATACGCCTTTAAGACCTGGAGGGCGGTACTTACAGGCAGTGACGAGGCAGTCATGTATTTGGGTTTACAACCAATGAGAAGGCAGAACAGAAAGACTATTTAAAGACAGACACACAGGAAGTAGCTCTCTTTCGGGAAGCTAGGAGCACTGCAGGAGGTAAGATTTTAGCTCTGAGCTCTGACCTCTTGGCTTTCTCTTTTACATTGGTTCTGTATTTTTTATTTTAATAAGACGGTTGGTTACATCTACAGAGTCTGTTCTTCCTCTTCCTAGAATTCTCCTTGTCTGCTTACCCCACCTATATTTCTTGCCTGGATACTGGCCAATAAGCATTTTACTTATCAACCAATCAGAGCAACACACATTCACAGCACACAGAATGACATCCCACAGCATACAAGGGCCTTTATCATCAAACAATGTTTGAACAACTCAGTTTACATTGTTTTATCTATATTATTTAGTCAAACTCCAGCTGGGTTCATAGGCCTCCTCAACTCTCACTGTAATTAGAATGTAATGATTTATCACTCTTCTCCTCTGTCTCTTGTCTTCTATGCTATATTATTTTTCTGCTCTGTAGCACATCTTCTTAATTCTCTGACTTTTCTTATTCAGATATTGGTAGTGCTTACTGCATAGCAATTAATATTCAAACTTTGGATGTTGAAAGTATACTTGGTGACATGGTAGAAAATTTGCATATGCCACTTTTAATCTTTAGTGTAGTTGTTTGAAGAGGCATGATTTTTCCCTCTTTACGAAGAAGAAAAGGGAGGCTTAGTAAATCTGACGCATGCTCAGACAACAAGACAGAAAAGCAAATGAACAATTCCAGGAGTAGAATTGCAATTTCTATCATAGTGACTCTAAAGTTTTGGCATTCCTGGGCCTTTGGCATTCCTGGGTATTTGGAATAATGCTATTATGAACATAGAAATAATGCTACAATGAACATAGGAATAATACTATAATGCTACAATGAACATAGGTATAAGGCTATAATGGACACAGGAAAGCAGAGATTCTTCTTACATATTTGAAATCTCAATTCCATTGAGCAGTATATATTCTTGGGAATACTAGGTATATGGTAGTTTTATTTTAAGTGTCAAAGAAACCTTCATACTGATTCTCACAAATTCCCATTAATGGTATACAAATATTCCTGTGCTTCATAGCTGGTTAGTAAACCATTACTATCTTTTAACCTTTTGATAACAGTGTAACAGATAAGAGATGATGTCTCATCGTAGTTTTGACTTACATGTCTCTGA
Organism: Peromyscus maniculatus bairdii; assembly: GCF_049852395.1. Lineage (NCBI taxonomy): Eukaryota > Metazoa > Chordata > Mammalia > Rodentia > Cricetidae > Peromyscus > Peromyscus maniculatus. The sequence continues at coordinate 111,787,460 of NC_134853.1, forward strand.
TGATTATACCACCAGTAGGCAAGCCAGCTTGGATGGGGGAAATCTCACAAGGCACCATCCCTAGATAAAAAGCTACAGGCAATTAATGGCAGATGATAGAAAGAGAATCAGTCTTCCCCAAGAATAAGCCCCCCAATAGATTATCTAGTACCAAGTAGTCAGACTTAAATACATATATATGAGCAAAACGAAATGGACTCAGCAGGCTATATTTATACATAAACACACACACACACACACACACACACACACACACTAATTAAAGAATAAGGTATCATGAATTTGAGAGGATGTGGGGAACATAAGAAGAGTTGGAAGGGAAGATGGAGGGATATTAATAATGTAATTATAACATTGATGTATGAAATTATCAAAAAACTTTCAAAAATAAATGATGAGCATGTAAATAAAAATGTTATCAAAAATAAAAATTAATGAATAAATATGAAAAAAGAGAATAGATTCATAGAAGCAGAATGGGGAATACCAGAGGCCAAGGAGAGGGCACTTGGTGCCAATTTCCTTTGAATTGAAACATCCACCAGGAGGAAAGAGGCTTGTAAAATTCGGGAAATAAACAAAATTTACATGGACCAGGAGACTCTTGAAAGCTGGAGGTTTACAAGGGCCTTCTCAGGTTTATATAAGCAGTAACAGTAGCTGGAAAGAAGTGACCCTCACATTTTGACAGAGTTGCCTTCAGAATGTATGACTGCCGATACTCAGCTTTCTAGGTCATCACTCACACTAAGACCAGATTTTCAGTGATGCAGTTGCCTTTGAGTCATCCCTGTTCCTGTAAGAAACCCTTCTTTCACACTCCTGTGAGCAACCCTTTCCCCATACATCTGTGAGTATCTTGTGCAGACTCACTGGTTCACAAAGTTAGACTTGAGTAGAACTGCTTCTTTGACCTTCTGGTGAACTGTCAAGCATTCATTCACATCTCTCCAGGGAAAGTTACACAGAAAAGGAGGAAACTTGGTAGTATCACTTTGGATTACAAAGGTTTGAAGTTTTGATTATACAAGACAAGCACTGCAGTGAGTCCTGGAAAGCTGAAGTATAATCTCACACCCACAGTTAAGACTAATTTGCATAGTTAAATTTTTTCTATGATAATAGCTATTAATGGGAGTCATTATGGTTTAATTTCTTTTTCTGTAATTTTAAATAAATTCATTATTTTCCAGGTCTGTTTAGTTCTATTACGTCTTCCCTTATTTTCCTAGTAAACAGGGCTAAAACTTAAAAAAAAAAAAAGCCAGAGGACCCTTTTATAGGTTATGTGCAAGTATATAACATAAAGAAGATGTTTCAATGCTGTGTATTTTCCAGTCTCAACTGATTCATACACATGTACATACATGTACACAGACACATACACATGCACTCACACAGACACATATGTACTCAAGCACACACATGCATACATACACATACATGCAGTCACATAAGCAGATTTCAATCTCGCTCATATATAAAGTATTTTAAAAAATAGTAAAGTTTGTTGGATTTTTTTGTAACTTATAAAAATAGTATAATATATACAAATGTAGAAATTACTGCCTAATTATATTCTATATTTTGAAACATGATTATTATTTAGATTTAACTCTTTTAATCCTACTGAATATGACCTTCAGTTATATGTAAAGCAAAAGCTTCCAACTGTCTTGCTTGACAGGTAATAGATATCATGCTCACATGTAACTGAGGACACTGAAACAAATTAATAATCGCTTCAAGCTTTGGTGTCCATACTTGAGTAAGAGGAAACAGCAAACCAGAGTCCAGTGACAAAACAAAATTGCTCAGAAAAGTGAATATGAGCCTGTGGAAAGTATTTCTTGCCTATATCATCAGGATCACACATGTTCCAGGAGTTCCATGAACATGGCCTAAGGCATTTATAGATGACATCATACCACCATGGACACCCCTGACCTACCTAGGATGACGATATTGTCTCAAGATCTCAAATTACGTGTTTATACACATTTCATTTCACTTGTATATTTTTATAGTCATGTGTTTGGTTGTGTGTGTATGGGTGCATGTGTGATGGTTTTCAAGTGGAGATCAGAGAGCAACTTGTGGAAGTCAGTTCTCTCCCTCCATGTCTATGAGGGTGCTGAAGAGTACAGCCAGATAGTCAGATTGGCAGCAGCCAGCTATCTTGTTGGCTACGCATTCATTTTCAAAGTTCTAGCTGTATGGACTAGGAAAATCAAAGAACACATAATAGAGTAGACCTGAAAAATAATGACTTTATTATAAATTGCAGGAAAAAAAGGATCAAATGTTTCCTGCCTCTCATCCATATCAAATCCTTGAGCTCCCAGGCATAGTGATTCTCTTCTACCACCTCTACCCACCTCGTCTCTTTACTCCTTTATCTTTTCCTTTTTGAGAGAATAGAATAAATTCAATAATAACCAAACAACATTTTGACAACATTTGTGAAAATTTAAATAAATTCTGTGAAAATTAAATAAATAAACAATCACGTACAATCTCTTTTATCCTCTCAATCCTCATTAAAGGTAAGGACAAAACAAGATGACTCAGATTGGCTGAAATAAACGTTAAGTAATTACCTCTGTAATAAATTTCTAACGTGTACAGAGAGAACAGTGGAAGTCAATGAATATGTCTTATCCATGCATTAAAAAGTCATTTGAAGTGAACTGTGATCTTCAGCCACCATTGCCTCAGAACTGCAAACAGCAAGATCAAAACTGAGGGCAGGAAATGCCATTACATCGGAAGGGCTGGCATTGGATTTGTTTGTTTTTACTTGAATCGGGGTTGCCCTAGAAAGCATTTAATTTGTGTAAATATACACATTACATTCAGAAAGGATTAATTACTGTATAATCAATAGCCTTGCAGATGCCTTAGTCCAATATTCCAGAATCCACACATAAAACACAAGTTGGAAAGAACCCAGATGGGAAATCACAGAGGCAGGAAAATCATTGAGGAGACATACCACTTTGCTAGACAGTGACAGACACCTTATTAGAGACCAAAATGACAAAATGAGAAACCTAAACACCAGCAAATGAACACAGGATTTTAAAATGTAATATAAACTCCTTTTGTTTTTCCTATTAAGTTTCTTCCTTGGCCATTTAATACATGCGTGTAATACATCCTGATGACAGCCTCCACCAACCCTGTTGTTTTTCACAGTCTGTTTCCTGTAAACCTCACTCCTCCCTACCAGTCTCCTTCCTGGATTCATGACTTTCAGTTTGCTTTTGCGACCCATTTAGTTTAACCAGGCCTGTCTGTGTAACCATTGGATTGGAACTATCCCACCCCCCTTGACGGATGTGTTGATGGGCACACAGCTAAAGGTGGTGACTGTTCCTTTCCCCAAGCCCATGAGAAATAAAAAGTTTATCCTTGAGGAGTAAGGTCCCCCGAGTCTCTCCTCCATCCACGCATAACCACAGAGCACCCAGTCTTGTGCAGTTCTAGCGTATTCATCCACGGCTGCTATGAGTTCTCTAATGCAATGTTATGTCTTAGTCAGAAGACAGTACTCCACAGGCCTTCTATCCGCCAGTTCGTACGTTATTTCTGTCTGCTCTTCTGCGATGTTCCATCAGCTTTAGAAGACATGGTAGACATGTCTTTAGAGCTGAGTAATTCATCCATCACTTATTCTCAGCACCTTGTGTAGCTGTGAGTCTCCACATTTGCCACCATTCACGGGGAAAGGTGGGCTTCTTTGAATAAGCCTGAAAAGTGGCATTTGCTCGTGGATATAAACCTAAATATTCAAAGAGAAGATCAATTCTGTGTCAGTTTAGCTAAAGGATGGTATGCAGTTCCCCTTAGGGCCTATAATTTCCCCCTTGTATGGTCTTTTTCTTCTTTTATCTTTGGAGATTATAATATAATTACATCGCTTCTTCCCTTTCTTTCTTTGCTGCAAACCCTCCCACATAACCCCCTTGCTCTCTTTCAAATCCATAGCCCATGTTTTTATTAATTGCTGTTACATCATATATGTATATGCATAGGCTTTAAAAAACAGGTTTATAGTGCATGGCACAGATTCTTATGGAGTAGGCTTCGAATTCAATCAAAGAGTGGTTGATTACCCCCATGACAGCAATGTAATAATTTCACAAATGGATGCATCTTACTTGGCAGGTTGATCTTACTGTTCTAGGGTTCAAAGCTGGGCAAGAGAATTGATGACTTTCTCCCCTAGTAGACTGCATAACACCTTTGGGACCATGAAAGTGAGCTATAAGGGAGGAAGCTTCCAACTCATTTCCAACCTGATTTCCATCTATCATGAAACCATGGTGTGTGGTATTTTCACCAATAGCATCTCATCATCCAGTTATGACAGGCAAGGAAGTAGAATGGTAAGAACCTGTATTGTTTGGAGGAACCTTTATTGTCTGTCTAGAACCACTCTGACCAATGACTCATAAAGAGATATCACACTCTGGCACTGAATTTTTTGTTAGATAACTCATGGCTTCTAGAAGAAGCTGTTTCAGTTAGGCAGAGTTTATGACTTTAAACTCTTAATTTGGTTACAAGTTCTTAGATTTCCCTATGGCTTTTTCTTTCTCTTCCTCCTTGCTCATCCACTTTCCCTCTCCCCTAGTGACTTTCCTACTTAAACCTCTCTACCCTCAATTTTCTAAGTCTCTACTTTCAAAATATCTAATACACCGGTATCACTATGTAGCTCAACCTTGTCTGGAACTTGTAGACCATGTTGGCATTGGCTTTGGATTGTTCATCTTTCTGCCTCAACCTTCAAGAGCTGGAATTATAGAATAGTACACCATCCTCAGCTCCAAATAAAACTCATATATATATATATCAAAAGTAAATTCGTATTTCTTCAAAGAGAAAAAATAGTTTTATGGTTTGGGCATAAAATGTTTGTAAAAAAGGCTCATGGCTCATGTGTATAGAAGGCTTGATTCCAATTTGGTAAGTAATTTGTTACGAGGGCACTAAGTTGATGGAGTTGAAAGGTGATTTTTTTTTTTAAATGAGGGCTCTACATTCTTCAGTGGAATAATATAACAGAATAGGATATTAAGTGGTATAGTCTAATTGAAGAAAGTGGGTTATTGGGGGTCTGTTTTTAAGAACATACTCTATCCATCTCTCCTCTCTATCTCTGCTGTGATAAGATGAATAGAGTTGTCCCATAGTATATCCCCTACTCTCATGCTTGGCCACACTACAAGCTTGAGAGCAAGGTGGCAGCCAGCCATGAACTGGAATTTCTGAAGCCATGATCCAAAATAAACTTCTACTCCTTAGAAATTTTTTTTTTATTTCAGTTATTTTACCATAGCAACAGAATGCTAAAATATCAAATAGGCAGCAAAGATAGGCTACTAGTTACATCTGTCTAATGTGGGCTTCCATGTATTTCTGTTATCATCATTTTGTGTTATTTTCTTCTCATCCTCTATTGTATTAACAGGCCCCCACAGGTAGTTATCTTCTGTAAATTTGCTGGTTGGAGTCTTCACTCTATCCAAGACACTACTGTGAATGTTATATATGATGAGTGTCTGATGCAAGCTTGTGTTATTGCTGATCATATGGCTGCTCCTAGCTACCTCATGTCTTGCTATGGTTTTTCTCCTATGCTGCTACAAATAATGAAACTAATAATCATTATACTTTAAGTATGGCATTAGAAGTTAGACTACAGCCTGAGATACAAAAATATATCTAAAATGAATATTGCAGAAATGCATCTCAACCAGGAAAGGATGAAGAAATATCAAGTTGCAATACAGACTGTGGACTGCATGGAACACGCAAGAGCACAAAGGGTAACTTTTTCAAAGAAGTCAAAGGTGTAGGAGGATTGCCCCTGAACACAATTATACTCTGCGAGGTGATTTGTTTTTATCTTCTCTGTGTAGACACTGATCTAACCCCAGCTGTTAGGCAAGAAAGTAGAGCATCAGACAAGGTTAGGGAAGCTACCTGAGAGAATATAATGGGAATTGGATTTCTGAAGAGAAGCACTGTATTTTTTGTTTGTTTGTATATTTGTTTGCTTGGGTTTTTTTTTTTTTTTTTGGACAGGATTTCTCTGTGTGGCTTTGGAGACTCACTCTGTAGAACAGATTGGCCGCGAACTCAGAGAAATCTTTCTGCCTCTGCCTCTGGAGTGCTAGGATTAAAGGCATGAGCATCCATCACCTGGCAGAAGTGCTGTGTTCTAAGTAGCACAAACTTCCTCTTAACCAGCATCTTCTGTGGCCTAGTTACAACTTCCTTTTGATCACATATGCCATCTCTACATAGAAAAATTTCAATTCCATATAGCTACATGAGAATGAAAAGAATTATTCTTACATTGAAACTGAAAATCACAGGAGAAAAGTTAAAGCCAGTATCATCAATGCCTTGTGATTATTTTCTTTAATCTGTAATAGAATTAAGTACTCCTCTCCATTTACCCATTTATCACAGCACTCACTGTTTTATATTTAGGCTATGTGGCCTTTGACTTTTCCCATTTTATGCAAACTTTTAAAATTAAGGACAACGAATGCTGTTTGTTATTCATCTGGGATAGTTTCCAGGATTCACTGCATAGCTGCTTTTATACTCTACTGAGTCCCATTTAGGGACCCAGCTTTCTCAGCATCATAGGAATCTTTAATATTTTTTTTTTGTCCACAGCAAGGTGGAAAGCATATAATGATGTCTCATTTATCTAGTAAGGTAGCTAGGCAGCAGTAACCATCTCTCCATCAATGCTCTCTAAACAACAAAAGACCAGTCCCTTTCTCCTTTTTCATAACTAAATTCTCACCAGCAACAAATGAATAAAGAAATAAATGAAGAAAAGTTAGAGAAGAAAATTTGTTGTGCATACTAAGGTTGTCTTCATGTCACACGGTGTTCTTCATGTGCTGTTTGGAGAATGGGTACTCTGTGCCTGTGGTCATCAGTCTAACTCACATAATCTCTGCAAAGACTCATGGAAAGTCAAGGAAGATGCAGAGCCTTAAGGCTCACTGTCACATCACAGACAGATGTGAAATATAACTACCAGCCTCCTGAAATAAGTTCATCAACTCAGAAAAGAACAAACTAGACTTGACAACATTCTTGTCAAGAGGATTGATAGGAAAGGCCAGGGCTTTGCCACATGAGTACACACTGATTGTTGCTCAGGGCTTGGAGAATGATGAGCAAGTGGAGGCTTTTTGCTGAGAATGTTAGCCATGAACACTCAGACTGAGAAAAGGGTGATTGGATGAGAAAAGGTATGCACTTATGGATGCCATTGTACCTGAGAACAAACTAACTTTTTTCTCTGATTTTTTCTTTTGAAGTAGATCTAAAAGGGAGAAGAAAGGGGGAATAAAAACCTCTCACATTTTTTCTTTCATTTGTGATAATGTTTCAATACCAAAGATAAAATCTGATGAAAATACCAAAGAAAAGAATTATAGAATCTACAGTATTCATTGTGTTTATACAGAGCTTCTGCTTCCAGTTGTTAGCAACCTCCAGAGGTAAGCAACTGTAATATCTGTGCATTTAAAATACAGGAAAACAGGCACATTTCCTATTTTTTAAGTGTAGCAAAATGATATGGGGGCTGAATATAGTGTCCTTTGCACTATAAAACTTTGCAAAAATCAAGAAGTTACCTCTCTTACTCTGAATTCCTTTATTGTTTTGTTCCTTCCTTCACAGGCATGATAAAAGCCACAGTCAAGCAGTTGTCCTGTTTCACTACAATTCCAACCTGAAACTGTGATGCCATTTAGAATTCCAGGGAAGATTAGCAGTGATGTAGTCTTGTTTTTGCTTTGTGCACTCTGGTTATTATCAAAAGTTATTCCAAATCTTTATTCCTTCCTCACCCTCATTGCACACATATTCACATATTAGTAATACACACACACACAATATTTCAGGCTTGCATATGAGTTTGTGCTTGATATACACAAAGCAAAACATATCGTGTTCTATTTATCAGGGCTGCAAATAAATCAGGTTGAGAAAGAGAGAGGAAACTGAGTTATGAATAAATTATCCTAAATGACTCCATTTACAATATTTCCAATATCATTGCATCAAGCACACACCACTTGCATGCATTAAATGAATTATGTACATACATACAGTGATCTGCTACTGAGCCCATTAATATTGGTGTCTTCGTAGAATATATAATGATTTTCAAAGATGTCCCTTCTATGTTATTGGAAGAATAAAGCAAACTATGAAGCAACATCTATAATTTGTTTCCAGTTTTAAAACTATGAACTATTATTATATTGCAGCTAGTCCTATCTTTATGTAACTTAAAACCCTAGAAAGTGTGTATGTGGGAAAAGGAGTGGAAGGAAACAGGACAAATGAGTTAGGAGCTTCATCACTTACACTAGCAGTATTTCTTCTGCTAATTTACCTTACCTAGTAAAGTGAGAGAATGAACACATCAACAATGACAAACAAACTCTAACTGACCATATGTTTCCAAATTTGTGTAAATATTTTTGGTAAAGCATCACCTTACAACTACTATTGCACATATTTTAAGTGGAGTTATGCTTCAATTAGTTGATAGAAATTTCTAGTGAAGCTCATCTATCTTCAATGTTGAAGATTTAATAGATAAATTAATATGCTTTTTAATGTAAATAACCCAAATTCAGAGCTTCCCATAATTTGGAGCACTGAGAAACAGGAAGATCTAACATGAGGCAAAAGAAAGGTGATAAAAATTGTAACTCCCTATGAGCCATTTTCCAGGCAATGCTTCTCTGTGGCTGTTTATAAAAAACTACCTTCTAAAGTACATGAAATACAACAGGTAGAATTAACCCACCCACGAATCATAACATTTTTGCTTTTGTCTTCTGTAAGAAGGTTGAATTCTTCATATAAAGACCACTCCTCAAAAATAACTGAAAATAAAATAGCCAGAGAATAACATATATGACACTGAGTTCTCTAATTTCTCTTCAATAAGCATTTTCCTGGACTCAGGTTGGTGATTGTGTTGGCTAATTTTATGTCAACATGACACAAGCTATAGTTACCAGAGAGGAGGGAGCCTCTATTGAGAAAATGGCTCCTAAGATCAGGCTGTAAGCAAGCCCGTAGGTGACTTTTTAAATTAATGATTGATGTTGGAGGGTCCAGCCCATTGTGGGTAGACCCATCCCTGGGCTGGAGTTTAAGCAAGTCATGTGGATCAAGGCAGTAAGCAGCACTCCTCCATGGCCTCTGCATCAGCTCCTAAATTCGGGTTCCTGCCCTGCTTGAGTTCCTGTCCTAACTTCCTTTGGTGATGAACCATGATGTGGAAGTTTGTAAGCCAAATAACCCCTTTCCTTCCCAAGTTTCCTTGGTCATGGTTTTCATTGCAGCAATAGAAACCCTGAATAAGATACTGGTAGTACTAACTTGGCATTCAGTAGACATGGAAAGATGATTCTTTAATACAAAGTACCAAACAGCAAGTGTAATCAAAGTTGCCAAACACAGAGCCTTTGCTCTGGGCTTTTTATTATGCTTCTATGTGAGTGGACATATGTATGCATGCATATATTATGTTACTCCTGAGACATTTTTGCCCTATACAAAAGGTTTAAAGATTTTTTAAAAACAAAAAACCATGAGATAAGACTTATTCCAATTTGTCCAAAATCAACTGGCAGTCTACCCACAAAGGGTTAGCAAGTTTGGCTGAGACTCTAAACAATGAATGTGAATTTTATGTCATTTGTGATGTGTTTTTGGAAGCAGAAATTTAGCCAAGCAGTTTCTCCAAAGTGTATTTTAAGTAATGCTTCTCCTTTATCATAAAAAACATAACATGCAAAAAATGTTATTGGATGTCAATTCAGATTACAATAAACTGGCCTAGAACTGCAGATAAAGTTGAGAATTCCATAGTGATAGCCTACAATTTTTGTGAGCTGGGTCTTAAATAAACACTGTATTCCGTCTGGGAAGTTGAATTCTTGCCATAAGAATGTACTGAATGAAGGCACTGTACTTTGCATTGCAGTATGTTTCTATGAACATCTGTTCTCAGGGCCCATGAACAGTGTCTGTACCTGTCTGTCCTTTAGGACAAGAGAAAAACAGAGTGAAAAGAGAAAGAAGATGAGATGGGAGAAGGAAATAAAATAAGCAGCTCCATATATTATTGTTTCCCTCTGCTTACAACATCCAATTCGTTAATTTAAAGTTTCTGAGATGTAATTTGTTTTTGCTTTAAAAAAAAATCCAGATTGTCAGACTGCAAAATAAATCAATGTTGATGTAACAAAACAAGTCAGAAAATGAGGAAAAATGACATCTTTCAAGATCAACTGTTCCACAGAGTACAGAACAAGCTGGCAGCCTGCAGAAGATCATATATTAACTAGCCTAAGCACTAAAGGGGGGAATCCCTGACTGTCAGTAGATATCAGAGTTAGTAGAAAATAACCAGTTCTTCCTAGGGACTGATGTGTTGTGGTACCTCTGTAGGCAGTGATTTTTTAACCACAGTCAAGGCTCCTTTTTTTTTTATCCAGTCTACCTTAATACACATTTCAGAATAATAAGCCATATCATAGAATATGAATAACAATTTGAGATACCTTGAAAACAAGACTCATTTTCATGTATCTATGGTAGTTTGTAAAATAATTCAGCAGTGGACAGTGCGAATAAGTTAAAATGAACGATTTTAAAGCCAGCAAAATTTGAGGAAAATGGGCAATAATACAATATTTATTCAAAGGCCTTCAATTATTTCTTCTCACATGTGTATGTTCTTTGTACTGATTTATTTTGCTGTTAGCCAATAATATGAAATTATTATCCACTGCGTGTTAAATACATTCATGGGCATGAAAGCACAAAAGATGAAATGGTAAACACAGTATTACATCTAAGTAACTTAGCCAAACAAATTTTTGATGAAAAATAGTGGTGAATTTTGTAAGTCAGTGCTATCCCAGAATTTTAGGATCAGCAGTGACTGAATGAGATTTGAGAAGAAATAGCTGTGTATGAAATGGGAAGTGGAGAACTCTGACACACATGGACAGGAAAAGAACATGAAGGAATGGGAAGTGGGACATGTAGAAGAAAAGAAAGGTGTTTCAGGAAGATGGAAACAAGGTAGGAATAAGCTAAAAAAAATCTGGTCAGAAGAATAATGCATTGCAAGATAAAGAAAAGAGTAAACTTGGATGCTGAAGGAGGATAAGAAATGAAGTTAAGGCTAGAAAGATGGTTCAGCAGTGGAAGCACTTGTTGCTCTTGCAGAAGACCTGGGTTCAGTCCCCAGGACCCACATGATGGTTCACACCCATCTGTAACTCTAGTTCTATGGAATCTAGTAGTTAATGAGGAAATGAAAATAACAGAATAGATACAACAGAGTGATGTGAGATGTCTTTCTATAGGCTGTGAATATGTGTTGCTCCCATTGGTTAATAAAATAAAGCTGATTTGGCCTATGGCAAAGCAGGATGGAGCCAGGCAGGAATTCCAAGTGGAGATACAGGAAGAAGAAGGGCAGAGTCAGGGGAGACACCATCCAGCCATTCAAGGAGCAAGATGCCAGCAGACCGGTAACTCCACAGGCACATGGCAATACCTAGATTAACAGAAATGTGTTAATTGATGTTGTAGGAGCTAGTTAGTAATAAACCTCAGCCATCAGCCAAACAATTTTAATTAATATTATGACTCTGAATGATTATTTACAAGCAGCCATGGGACTGGGTGGAACAAAGAAAAGCCTCCAGCTACAACAGAGGAAGTAATGAGATGAAGACTCTGAACTCAAGGAAAACAGAAAAAAAAAAGAATACAGGTATGTAAAATGAAAAGAAAGTTTCTTAATAATAAAAAAATAAAATAAAAAAGAATACATCCATAGCTGGAACAAAAAAGAAGTATTTGGGGAAAAATGCTGGTTTGGCATGAGATTATTTTAAAATTAAAAACAAAAACAAATTTATATAACAAGCAAAATAAAAGCAATGATCTACCAAGATTTTAGACTTGAAAGATTACTGATTCTAATCCATAAACTATGGGGAAAGAGAGAACAAATCCAATACAGGAATAATAATAGAGATTTGCATGACTAAGGAGAATTAGGGCGATGTGGGAGTTGTTTGCTTATTTATTTACTTACTTTTATTTATTTTTAAGACAATGTCTCACTTTGCAGCCTGGGCTGTCCTCAGTCCTCTTGTCTCAGATCTTGTGGTAATGGAATTACAGACCTTACCAGGCCTGGCTTAGGTAATTATTTTAACTGATTTTTCTGAAGTCATGACCTGGAGCTGTTCAAAGGCAGCTCAGCATGTGTGTAATCAGAGAATCAAAGAAAGGTTATGCATTCATTCTTGGTTTTCTTTAACTAACCTCTTAGAATATGTAGTGTTTGTTCTAGTATAGCTATTTAGGTTGTACAAGTATCAGCTAGAGAAAAACCAAAGAGAGTAGAAGCCAAATATTATTGAGATATAGAAGATAGCCACAGATTGGCATAGGGCAACTTATTTCCCTGTATGCTTTTTTCAAATGTCTAGGCTGAGAATTTCCATATGTGGAATTATTCCTTCTCATTCCGCCACTGCTCCATGGGTCAAAGATGATGCTTTTCCCTGAGCACAAATTCTGCAGAGTAAAGTAAGATAAAGGTCATTTCCAAGGCCAGGTTTTCTCACAGGATCCACTGACTAGCTTCCAGGTATATCTGGTTGAGAAATGGTCCCCAGATTGTCCCAACATGGCTCACTACTGTGGACAATCAACCAGAAAAATTCTGGTTCATAAAAGCAAATTAAAGGAAGTGGAAGAATCAGGTATTTTGAAGGAAAAAACATAGCAAGTTCTATTTATCCATTTAAAGGCTAAATAAAGTTAGAACAAGAACATTAGAATTTGCTGCAATTTTTCAGAGTAAATAAAAATGATAGGGAGCTTTAAAAATATATAAATTAATTATATAATTTAAAATGAGCATAAAAATTATATTTTAAAAAATTGAAGAACAATCAACATATTTTGAAAGAGCCAGATTGAAGAAGCACTTGGTATGGGGAAAATGCTCACCCTACCATTGCACTAGATAGAATGAAGAGCCAAATGCTACAAAGGAGAAATGATTTAACAATTATAATATTAAAAATAATGTAAATTTCTAGGAAGGAAAAAGTAAAAAAACAAAACAAACAAATAACAGAAATTGCTGATGTGCTGGCTAGTTTTTTGTCGACATGACACAAGGTAAAGTCATGTATTTGAGAAAAAGGAACCACAATTGAGACAATGCCCTCACAAGATTGGCCTGTAGGCGTATTGTCTCCGTTGATTTCTTGATGATGAAAGGCTCAACTCATTGTGGGTAATGTCACCCCTGGGCAGGTGGCCCTGAGTTGTATAAGAAAGAAAGCTGAGCAAGCCAAAAGGAACACGTCAGTCAGCAGCCCTTCTCCATGGCTTCTGCTCCAATTCCTACCTCCAAGTTTCTATCCTGGGTTTCTGCCCAGGCTTCCTTCAGTGATGGTCTTATAAGGTAGAGGTGAAGTGAAATAAACTCTTTCCCACATTCAGGATTCTTCCGGCCATGGTATTTTATCACAGCAATAGAAACCATAACTAAGACAGAATTTGGTACCAGGTTTGTGGATATTGATGTGACAGACCTGTCCATATGTTTATGGAAGGATGTGGTTGCATTTGGATTTGGGGCTGGAAAAGCTATGGAGTGCTTGGAGCTTGATGGTTGTTTTGTTTTGTTTCATTTTGTTTCTTTGTTTGTTTATCTGGAAGCTTGGAAGATAAGAATACTGAGAGCAGTTCAGATGATGAAATACTGGCTTATGGAGTCTTAGAGAAAAGCAAAAACTACCAGGTCCATTGGTGTGAATATTATGTGTTAATAATCTGTGTTGTGTGGTCAGATGGGGATGAAGAAATGGCCATGAAAAACATTAGACTGGCACCACTGAAGCAAAACCTTTGCTTTACTGGAACAATTAATGCTGGTGAGCTGGAGTTGAAAACTTAGTGGCGATTCTGAAGAGACAAGCTTGATGCTGTGAGAAGCATTTCTCAGGGTCAGCACACAAAATCTCTGGGTCTAAAGGAGATCAAGGCTATACCTGGTGCTCACAGCTGAACTTGGTGATGTCTAAGTATCTCCCAGGTAGTACTGGTTTTGAAAGCATAAAAATGTTGTGGAGAAAAGCTATGCTTAGCACCATGAGAAGCCAGGAGATGCCTTGGTGAATTCACAGTTTCAGTTGAAGTAGAAGCCTCAGGATGGAAGTGGTCACGGAGAGAAGTTGAAGCTTGGTACTAGGTGGCTAAGTCAGAGTGCCTGAAGAGAACCCAGGAGATGCTACTGGTGAAGGTACAACTCAGTTGAAGTGAAGAAACCCGAATTTTGGAGATGCCAGTAGCATGGAATGACTACCACCAACAGCAGCAGGTATAGAATGAAGCTGGTCTGAGCAGAAGAGAAAAACTGTGAATATTGGGAATGACAGAGCTGGAGAAGTGTCACTGTCCAGGTCCATTGGATCACAAAGGATGATTAATTTGACCTAGATGTTAAGCAGCAAAAATTTTACAGTTAAATTTTGGTGTTTCTTTGATTCAATTGTGGCTGTACCCTGGTTCTTCCCGCTTGAAATAAGAAGTTATGTAACTTACTTTTGATTTTTTACAGGAGCCCATAATTGAAAAAGCTTAAACATTTAAAGAGCCTTCAGAATTTTAGAGAGGCTTCAGATATTTTGGAGAGGCTTTGACCTTTGAGAGAGACTGTGGATGTTTTAAAGAGATAGAAATTTTAAAGTATTTTTGCTTTAGATTTATAAATTTGGTATGTCTAGTTTTGACAAAACATATATTATCACTGAATGATTAATATAATATCATTTAAAAATACAAAAATTTGAAAATCCATAAGGACTATGAAAACTATAATTTTATTGTCAATATTTTAGTACATTAACATACAATGGAAGATTTGTTTTAAATAAAATTTTAGTATTAGAGCATGAAAAATAAAATATAATAAAAATAAATAAATAAATAACATTGATGAGGAAAATTAACCTTTACAGCAAAGAGACTGCCAATATAACACAAACAGACATTAGTAGAGCAAAGAAAGGATGGAAATAGCTGAAACAAAAGGAAGTACTGACTTATGAAGAATACACATGAAGCGTTAAAGAAAAATGAAAACATTGGCTTTATAGATCTAAAATGAAGAAATAAGACATCCACTCAAGATTCCAGATATTTAGTACTTAAAAGATAGGTTCTATTACAAACAAAAATATAAAATATTCTCTGGAACAAAATTTCCACCCTTAACAAAAAAAATGTAGTTAGTAAATTGCCAAATTAAATGTTCTGGAAATATCTTTGCACCAAATAATACCTAAGGTGACTCAAAAGAATGTTTATTAGTACATCACCTTTTAATATACAAACACAAAAGAAAATTATAAAAGAAAGAAGGTGAACATTGAGAATGTGATGATTTAATAATGTTACAAATCATTTAGAAAGTCAAGATGAAATAAATTCATGTCCCTGGCCTTAGCTTTCCTCCTCTTGAACATAACGTATTGGATCTCAAAGATAAGTGATTCTCAAATATAGATAATCATTTAATAAAACTACCACTTATAAGGGTTAGAGGATGGTACAAATTTATTATGAATTCAATTTTGTGTTAAGACAATAAAATTCTTTTGCAAACTATTCTGTTTATTTATTTCATGTGTATAAATGTTTTCTTTCATGCATGTATGTGCATCATATGGATGCAGGATTCTGCAGAGAGCAGAAGAAGTTATTGGATGACCTGGAACTGAAGTTACAGATGGTTGTGGGTCCTGGGTATTGAAGCCTGGAACCTCTGCAGAGAGCATCCAGTCCTCTTAACTACACCATCCTCTAGGTAACTTTTCAAAAGTATTTGGATTCTTTGTAAACTAATACCCACTAAGAGAAAGAGAAAATATTAAGTGTTCTTATTGACATTAATTAAGAAAAAATAGTTATGCTAGTTCAAAATAATTTTAATTAGTATCTTAGTTATTTGCATGTTACTGGAGAGTTTTAACAAAGTGTCTTGTGGGTATTTTAACACTCTGAATGCATATTTACTTCTGAAATAAACACTTTATGTGAAACTAGAGAAAATTGAAAAAAAATTGCATGTACTTCTACCAGATAAACAAAGTAACACCAACACTGCATGTTCTCTTCTAGCCTTTTCTTCCTTTGTCTTTGCTTGGATTTAAAATCTTAACATCCATTCTACAATCTTGTTTATAATTTCCCTGAGAGAAAAAGGATTTTCTTAGCTAACATGAGCCCTATCAGAGTGATCACCAATTCTCAATAGTGAAAAATTCAAGGTAATGAGGTTTTACTCTATCATATAGAAAATCTCCCACCCCTAACTTCTGTATAGAAAATGCCTCATAGGATATGCTCAACCCATAACTTGAGGGCTAAAACAGCTAACAAGAAATGGAAGCATGCTCTCTTCCTACACAGCTCCATTTCTTTCTTCTTCACTTAGTACTGTCTGTGCTATTTTTAAAGAAAACTTATTCCTTATCAGGCAATTCCACAGATTACCAATTTATGCAGGGCCAATCCCTCAAAAAATCCACACACACAATTCTTATGCTTTAAATTCAGTTTCTTTCTCTGTAGCCTAGTTTTTAGGTGATAGGCTGTATGGAAAAATGTAAACCATTTGAAAACTAGTTTAGGCTGGAAAGCCAAAGGTACTTCTATCTACAAGGATCTGAGAGTTTTGGGCACTTATACAGAATTCAGTCAAGTCATCTCTGTGTGAAATCTGCATATAACCAGTAGTGACATTTTACAAATGCAACACAGTCCAAATGTTATAAAAGCCTTTCTGAGGCAATGCTAACAAAATACTCAACTTGGTGTGAGCAAAATAACACTTTTTTCTACCTAAAATGATAGTTATACTTCTCTAATAATAAGGAACTATATGAAATATATGATGTTGGTTAGGAAAATACCTGTTTCTTATAATACTAATACTGTCTATCTCTATTATGATCTTCTGTGCACACAAAGCTGGGAGTTGTGTATACTGAATTGATCTGTATCTGTATTTGAATCCCCCCAGTTTTTCAACATGAATTTCCCACTGTTAGAAACAAATTTGGTGCTCTTTCTTTCTTATTAAGATTTAAACCAACACATTCCACAATTTGTTGTCATAGCTGAGAATTATCAGTCCTGGCTGATTTGAAATCTCAAGCAACACAACACCCAATGACAGAGCAACAAGCCAGGTTTAAGAGCAAATAAATTGTGCTCATTGGCATTTTCCTATAATTCTTCAATCGTAGTTGTCAGAAACCTGACATTAAAGAGTAGAGAGAAGTCCTGGAAGAAGCTGTGACAAAAGGAGGTGCTGGAAAAAGATAACTCAATGACTTCACACCAGTTCATAGCCCTGGGTTCTACCAGAGACCATCTCTACCAATAACCTTGAGTCTGTTTTTTTATCCTCTGAGCTATGAGTCCCCAAAAAGTACTAATGTTGCACAGATTCAAGAACTATTCAAAAATAGAAAAAGTCAACAAACATTAAGTGCATTAAGAATGCTGAAAAATGAAAATTATGTCTTCAAATGCTTTGAGGCTGTACTTTATCAAGGTACTGATGGAACTGGTTATTTTCTCTTTGTTTGTTTGCACTTAAAATAGCATGCCAATATTTTTCAAGTGGTGGTGGGGAGGTTAATTAGCTTCTGATTCCAAATAGGTAAAAATATTTCCAGAAATACCTAGCCATTCCTTCTGTATTTTTAAAAAAAAAAGTTTGTACTTCCTTCTTGCTTTTATATAGCCTTTCTTAGAAAGTAATACAGACTCTCCTAAACCCCTGCAATTATGGGATGCTTGGTTGAAATCCAAATCCTAATCCCTAAGAAATAAGAAAGAGAGTGTAGGAACCAAAGGAGATTGAGAGAGGGCATCATTCTATAATGTTTCTTTAGTCAAACACTGTGTGGGTATTTTTCTGACATTTCAGACACTTATTCTCCTTGATAAGCTACCTCTGCCACAAAGAAAAAAAATAGAAAAGGCAAAGAAAGGGAAGGGGATAAAAGATACCATCTTCAGTTTTTCGGCTTGTATAGTTATTCATGACAGAAATGTGAAATTCAACAGTTTAACTTTCTGTACTTCATTCACTGAGATTATGTAGACTGTAGTGTTTCTCAGAATGTATTTCAGAAAATATGCAGAGAATCTCCTCATTTTCCATACTACCAATTAGCCTCTATTTCAAAATGTGTTTTCCTAGCCTCTGAAATTGTCATTACCTATTTGCTTTGCTCTCTTTATAGCTATGTTCCTTAGCTATAAAGCCTTTCCTTGATGTTAAATATCTGCCAACTTGGAGAGCTGAAGATCCAGAGCTGGCAGAGCTATAGCATTGTCGTCCTCATGTTTCATTTTCTCTGAGCCCAGCATAGGGGAAACATAAAAAATAAAGGCCTATTTTCACATGCAACCAACACTAGCTCAGTTACTGAGATTAGCTCCTGAGGGTGGAGGAAGCGTGGACTCGCTCCTTCTCATATATGTATCCTTTTTATCCACTTCCATCTGCAACTCAATGGATAGAAAATATGATGGGTTGGAGAAATCTGTTCATTCTGGTAAAACTGTTTGGAGGTGTCAGGGCTAAGAATAGTCATAGGCTGACATTAAATAGTAGGGACACATGCTGAGTTGGCTCAGCCAAAGCTGGTGTCTACAGCAGCACACTAAATTAGAATTCCAAGGGGAGACCACTTTTAGAATCTTCCTGGGCTTGATCACTCAAGGACATTTCAGTTTATAGATGCAGTGTGACCTTTGTGCCAGGTTGATTCAGGTGTCCTTAGAAGCTGTTTTCAAACCAGAACACAGGATAGAAAGCTATCACAATAGTCCAAGAGAGGAATTTTCTCTGAATAGAGCACCAGAAACTATGTAAGCCAAGCTGGTTAAACAGTAAACCCAATGTAGAAAGGACTATGCTTTCTAAGGTTAGGGAGCAATTCCGTTTTTTAAAGGTTTCCAGATTGCAGTTTTTCTCTGAAAGTTTAGCTGATTCAGATCTTTGCAACATCTAATAGAGAGCTGACGTTGACTATATGTCTAAATCTGTGTCCCCATAAATGTTATAAGTATAGGGGAAAATGTCTATTTTATGTGGAAGCCTTGTGTCATTTCAACTCATTGCTCCTTTAAGTTAGTTGCAAATATTTAGATTGAGTGCCTGGTTCGTTAAGGTGGTAGGTGAGGAGATAACAGACCACTCTTTAGATCATGTTTAGGAAACAATTTGTCTGTGGATACAGTTGATCTACTCTGGAGATTTTCCTGCATTATCTATTAAAAATGAATCTTTCTCATGCCTTCTCATTCTGCCAAGCTGTGTATGGGTCTGTTTTCTTTCACAAACTATCAAACAAGTTTGTTCAAAGAAATGTGTTAATTCACAAGCTTATAGGGCAAGGAGCCTTAGGCTGGAAAGCTCATATGCCATTCAACTCCATAACCCTGCCTTCAGGCAGGACCCTGCCAAAAATCCATCAGACACTTATAAAGTGTAACTTGTCTTCTAGGGCTGGAAGAAAGACATTTTCAGTGATTCCAATGTTCAGACAACTGGCACTGCCTATCTTCATGCCTAAAAGGGATGCCTCCAGTAAACAGACCTATCTCTTCACATTTTGTTCACCACAGAGTTGAAATGCATTTTTAATAAACCTGATAATCATGCTATTTCACAGACCCTAGGCTAAATGACCCCATTCCTTTCTCCTTTTCATCATAGTCCCACTCATTATTTCAATGAACCTTAGAGCTCTACGGCCTTGGAGGGCCATAAAAGGTATTTTATACATATATAAATTTACTTTTTTCTAAGCAAATAAACTACTTTCCAGGTCCATCCATTCACTCAGTTATTCACTAAGAACTTTTATGAGTTGGGCAATTTGGGGGCATTGATGTTCAAGTTCCACTAACAGATAAACAAACATTCTGCCTATTTGAAATGCAGAGCCAATCCAATGAGGATAATCAGCTATCAGTCAAGTATATACATACAAGAAACAAAACACAGGATAACTAATTGAATATTCTTCTTTCTTCTCCTCCTCTTCTTCTTGTTTTACTTTTTTTTTAACTGAAATTAGAAAGTCATAGCAAATATAGATTTCAAACACAGATTAGGAATTAAAACTAATTGCTTGGAAAGCCTATACATTTTCCATTTCTTTGTCTGACAAGTAGTCAGATATTGCTTTCCAGAGTTAAGAGAGGATGTCTATCTAGACTACAAAAAATTGTGGAGTCATCAAACCATGGCATTCTGTTTCATCAAACTGCCTCCTAAATACTTTTACTTATATTCACAGATAAAGACTACTTTTAGCCTTAATCAGAGAAGCCAATTTTTTGTACTGACCAGTGGTGAATTTTAAAGATGAATGGTTGTACAAGGTTCTGAAAAGTAATTATAGATAACTGCTCGACCCTAAACTAAGCATTTGTATTATACCCTCTGCACTCTAAAGCTCAGAGAACACTGTGGAACAGGAATTGGAAAGATCATAATAGCTGAAGGATAGAGAGAGGGCTATGAAATGCTTCTTCTTGTCAAGACGTGCTCTTTGAATCACCAATTCACAGCAGAGCCTGCATTGGATCTGCACAAGGAAGACCCCATCACTAGACAAGCATGGGGTGAGGAGGGGCTAAAAGCGTCATACCTTCACTGCTCAACACTTATTTGCTACTGATGATTCAGGGAGAGAACAGTGCTCCCTTTAGTTGTGTATCCACTGGTGACTCCATCAGGCATCAATAGGTAAATCTAAGCCAATGCTCACAAAGATGCCCCCGTTTAAACTAAATGGACCATAAAACAAAACCAAAAACATAACCAGGGAAGGAACGGTGAAGAAAGAGGGCTGATAAGTATGGAAGGGAGATAAGAAAGAGTAGGAGGAAAGGATAATCACAACTTATTATATGCATGCATGAAACTGTCCAAAAACAAAATCACAAACCTTTAGTGTCACTGTTGACAATTTCAACAGCATATATCTTGAAATGTGGTTTGAACTACTCTCATTTAAGTCAATCTCCTTACACTATACTTCTTTATCTTCCAATTGGAGAAACTGCTTCATGATATTGGTTTTGTTCTAGTTTCCTATCATAATTTAGCATTATCTGCCTGATTATATTTAATCACTAATGTAAATTTATAAATCTCATTTTATTTATCCATATTATACTTTTACCAAAATTTATTAAGTATTTTTGTCTTGTGTTATGTTAAGCATGTCTTTATGTATCACATTATCCTCTAAAACCATGGCAAAATGGTTATTATGATTTATATTTTGATAATGTAGCATTACAAAGGAGATTCACATAGAATAGCCAGTGTTCTAAACATAATGTCATACCAAATATGTAACCTCCCCAAAAGTGAACTGTTTCTTGACATCAGGTCTCTAAACAAACATTTGAAGTCTGCAAATATCTATGAGGGTCCTCTGCATGTGATACAAATATTTATCAAACAGGATTCATGAGGAGCAAACATCTAGAAATGCCTTCATTGCTGTTCAGTGAAATAAGGAACATATATTAGTTTGCATTACTAAGAGTTTGTACAGTTTCCTCACTTATTTTGTATTTATTTTCCACATAAAACCTAAAAAGAGAGGCAACATTTATATATAAAGCCTCAGATAAATCAAGCAATTCAGTCCATTCATTAGAAAATATGAAAAGCCTATATTTGACTTAAAGCATGTTTGACTCCAGAAAATTATTCTCTCCATTGCAATACCAATGAAATGGTGTATCTTTCCCAGTTTGTATTTATAGGAAGTATTGAATAAATTAAGGACAGTTGAGTATGAAGACTAAAATATTCTTGTCTGTTCTGTCACAAATTTGCAATTAGATAAACACTTTATGTCTATGAATGATGGGTGATATATCATTCTGTATGCTGTGAAAATGTGTTGCTCTGATTGGTTGATAAATAAAGGTGTTTGGCCAATGGTGAGGCAGAATAAGGTTAGGCAGGACATTCTAACTAGTGAGAGGGAAAGGAGAAAGACAGAGCAGGGAAACGCTGCTAGCCACCAGGAGAAGCAAGATGTAAAGGTATCAGTAAGCCACAAGTCACGTGGCAAAGTATAGATTTATAGAAATGGATTAATTTAAGATATAAGAGCTAGCTAGCAAGAATCCTGCCATGGCCATAGTTTAAAAAATAATATAAGCTTGTGTATGTTTATTTGGGACCAAGTGGCTGTGGGATGCAGGTGAGAGAGATTCTGCAGGACCGGAGAAAACTTCTGGCTACATATGAAAGATAAAAATCCTCAGTCATTAAGGAAGACACATGATGAACTAAAGAAAAATGTACAATGAAGAGCAATCAAGTGATTCACCCAAGGTTGCAGATATTAAGTGCAAGGCACAGAACAAACCCAGGTGTTTTGATTCATGCCTTATTTTCTATGTTGTTATATATATGTATGTTGTAGGGTTCTTTGATGCAGGTTGTGGAGTGAATAGAACACTGAGAGAACTGAATTAACCTTATCCTCACAGGTCAACCTTAGTTTTTCTTTTCCTTGCCTCATGTTTGAATGAAGCCTGGAAAAGAGACTGTTTTATAAACTGGAATAACTCATGAAATTTAGATCATATAACAAAATTATCAGAAATATGAAGAAGTCATTTTCTTCTTCCTCTGACTCTCACATATTTTTACCTAAAACAATTACACATATTAATGTAATTTCCCAAAAATTCTGCAAAGTTTAAAATTGCCCTATTGCTGCACTTCATACTGTAAGGACAACTTCTAGCAAGGCTTACTGTTAAGGAGGTCATTTTGAAATTTCAGTAGCTAATCCTCTTGGATAGTTTCCAAGATACACCTACCTTCTGATGAGTTTTCTTCTGTCATGAATAGGGTCGCAGAATATAGTAAGCTTGGTTTTAGTATATCCTTAGTTTAAGATCTAGAAGTAGATGAATTGAGACTGAACTCTCATATGGTCACTAGGACCAAAAATATTCTTACTGTGAGAAAGCAGAAAGGAAATTAATTGCAAAAAAATAAAGTTTCTCCTAGAGGTAGGAAGTAATAAAAGCAACTTATAATAACAGGAAGTGATATATAATTACCAGTGTTTTGTTTCACATTTTAATACTTGGTTGTGATAACAACCCAATTGGGGATGTGAAAGTACATTAGGTGGCTCACTCAGAAGCAGATGCAAAGCAAGGTTAGAACTTAGGGATTTGCTTGAAGAAGGAGCAAGAGAAGAAGGGAGTTTCTTCAAACCTCAATGCCCCCCTGATATTTATAGAGAAGGAGAATAAAAGAGAGGGAATTGAGTATACAGCACTTCTGCAAGAAAACTTAAGCCATAAGCTGTGAAATACACTAGTTAAAGACCCTCATCAGCAGAGCAACCCCATTGTCTTGTTGGAAGAGACCCTTCTTACCATGCTCAGTGTTTGGCTAAAGGCAGCCTTCAGGAAACATGGTCTCAAACTGACACAGTCTTAGATCCAGAGAAGTAGCAACTAGGAATATCAGCGAGTTTTCCTCCAACAGGAGATATGAGAATCATATTTTCATAATTGCTACAGATTCCAAAGATCATTCAAATACTAAGTAGAAAGGTGGGCTCACATGTCTACTGACCCTTATTATTTCATAAAATACTTAGTAATATACACAATGCTTACAAAGGATTGTTGAAACTAAAGTGATCATTGATTACTATTATACCCAATTAGTTGTCAAGTTCTGTTCTTTTTAGAAATCAAAATCTGTAGTCATGTATTCAAACACAAAGTTACACAGTGAACAGCCTGAAAGATTCCAGATGCATCAATATTGCCCTGAGTAGTAATAGGAAAGATAAAATGCACCCATGTAACTTTTGATAAAAGGTACCCCATAGATTGGTTTTTCCACTAGTCACCTCCTAGCATATGTTATGATATAAATCTTTATACAGTCCAATAGGCTAAATGGTTTTTATTAGAAAACCTTGAGTGCTTTCACAATTCCATACATATATACTATGTATTCGATCCCTAGATTGCCATCCTCTCCTAATACTCTTTCACTGCTACTAATCCACCCCTACATTAGTACTCTTTCCCCAATTTACCTGTATTGGTTTTGTTTGGTGTTTGGTGTTACACAGAGTTTAATTAGGGGCATCTATATGAAATTTTGATGGATATTTGACATTCTATAGTCTAATTATATTGACATATAATTAATTATATATTATATATTTAGGTGAAAAATATAAATTAGTTATTTAAATAAAGTATTCATTTATCAAAAGATATGGCAAGTATATTTGTCAAGGATCTCTTAGCTAACACATTGCAAGAAAACTCTAATTCTAAGAACAATTGGTAGAAATATATTTACCCTTCAAAGACCAATGAAAAAGCCAAAGCTCAGAGTCATTAGCAAGTTAAGATTGGACAGAATATGGTAAAATCCAGATTTGAATTTGGCTCCATTGCTTATCAAACAATGGTGAAGTATATGAAATAAAAATACAGATTAATATGTAACTGTTCAGCTTTCTCCAATGACACAGTGTTTTCTACACCTAAAACACCCCTTTCCTTATCTCTCATAGAAAGATGTCCTTAAACAATCTACATACAACATCATTCCTGGATCTACCTTTCTTTACTACATGTGCCAATTGGTTGATTATTTGAGTTTCCCTCAACTGTTTTGCACAGTACCTCTACTGCAGCTATAATAACACTGTACACAAAATATTTGTTTGTCTTCTGTGATAGCCAGATAATTCCCTATAGACACAATATGATTTTCTTGTCTTATGTATATTTAGTTACTGACACTTAAGCAATGTTTGTTGAACAAATTCAAGAGTATATGTTAAAAAAAATAGCACAAAAATTAACCATCATTTTTAAGACTATTGATAAACTGAATCCCATTTTATAACTAATATATTAACCTAAATATATTGATTTATATCTAATACTTGAATTTCCCATTATAAGTGTAATCATACAATTTTGTAATGAAAATGAGGTTGTTCATCTTTTTTTCCTTTCTATCATCATTGCAGTCACAGCCAAGCCATAGAGCATAATATAACTATCTTGCACTCTCAATGTAACATTCAAAACAATATATAGATGATATAATGATAAATAGATGTATAAAGAAGTTAAAAACTGTATTTTTGTTTACAACATTTCAAGAAATTGTAGAATTAAAAAAATATTGGCATATTTCATATGAATAGTAAAACAACAGAAATTATAAACAATGTGGCTTCAATATTAAGTAAACTTCTTTTATGCATTAACCTTCAATTGGTATCATCTTAACATGTCCAAATACATTAGTAAATTTTCATCTGTGGAATAAAATTATCCAAAAAATATCATAATTCTGCTGTGAATTATATCATGATGATTTTTAATTTTGTGAGTTACAATAGAATCATGTCAGAAAGGCTATTGATCTGGTTTAGTCTTGTATGGTTGATGCACAAGCACATATTAGGAGATTAAAGACTTCCTGATTCTTGAACCTCTTATACAGACATCAAAGATGATAATATGTTGAATATAATAATGTATATTAATATTTATCAAATTCCATTGTAGTTTAAAGTAAAAATGCAGCAGAAAATAGACACCCTCAAAATAGATGGGTAAGAAAAATCTATGTGTAGTTTTTTTTGGACAAATACAAGGTTAATATGATGTCTTTACACAGTGGTATAGTGGTTTCATCATTTTTGCCCATCACCGAAAAAGCATTCATTTATGGAGCATTAAGCTTGTCTGGGTGTAATGTTATAAATCCAAAGATGTTGTATAGAAAATCGCTGTGTCCTGCATTCCAGTAATATCCTTGCACAAGAACAAAGAAAGCTGGTCATCAGTAAAAATCAAATTGCAAATATTTCTGTGAGTAAAAAGAAGAGAAATGCTTTCTATTACCACTTGAAAAATATTACTCTGCCCAATGTTCACTTTATGTCTTTCAAATGTGTTTACATGAAGAACAGGTTGCTACAGAATTGAAATAGCTTGTTACATAGTAGACAAGAAAGAGAGCTGGATAATTGAGATAATGCTTATTAAACTCATATGAATGCCACAATATATTGTGCAAAATCTATTGTTTTATCTTATTACTCCTCCACAAACTCACCGACATCCAGCATTTATTGAGACTTAGAAACACACAGCAAGGAGCACACGCACATTTCACGCATGGCACCCTGTCCCAGCAAATTGCTGTCACATTGCATTTTCATCTGTAAGCATTAGAGCCATTTTCACATACTTGTTAAGCAATCTTCTGTTATTACTTTGCAACACATCATTTATGTCTCTCTCTTTACTAACATAAGACCATTATCTTGCCATTCAGCAATGACAGATGATTCATCCAAGATTCCAAATGACACCTTTGTAATACATGGAGAACTTACTTTTTTTTACAGGCTATATTCTACATGTACCTTAGGTGCATAAAAGGCACAAAACAGTGTGCAAGCCATGTGCAAACCACTGGGGACTCATGAAATTCTTGCAAAGGTAGAAGACAAAATACACTTTGTCAACAATTACTTGTATATATGCAAGAATCTATTCTACATGAAGAATCCAAACTACTGAGAGTTTGTATATGAGGAAGGGAAACAAAAAGACAAACTTGATGCTCTTATCAAGTTTGTCCAGTTAGCATGAGGCCAAGATTGCAATGTGGGCTTCTGCAAAGTCTTCTGTAACATTTCATATGATAAGCTTACTTTCGGTCTTAAGACAGAATTTCCTGTGTATGTTATTCTTTCTTTGATTTCTACATGAATACTTTACTATTGATTACATCAAGCTGAATTGGATACTTAAATCTATGTCCTCAGTTACATCCTCTCATTTTATCATTAAAATGAGCCTTTATAACAAGTCGTACAAGTAAATAATCTTAGGTCACATAAAGAGTTACAAAAGATCATATACTTGAGCCTAAGTATACTTGTATCCCAAACCTTTTCTTTTAATAGACATTTACTCTGATCTGCCAAGGCAAAACAGAAAGAATAAGTTTAAACAGTACATATGAAATACTAATACAAAAGCATAAAATTCTTTTTTTTTTTTTTTTTGGTTTTTTTTTTTTTTGAGACAGGGTTTCTCTGTGTAGCTTTGCACCTTTCCTGGAACTCACTTGGTAGCCCAGGCTAGCCTTGAACTCACAGAGATCTGCCTGGCTCTGCCTCCCAAGTGCTGGGATTAAAGGCATGCGCCACCACCGCCGGCTCTAGCATATAATTCTTAAATCCCCCCTATTCAAGAGGTTTTTTTTTTTTTAAAGTGTTCTGAGAGAAAGTAAGGAACACTGACCTAATAAACATCCTTAAGCCCTGATGCTTTTAAGTCACTTCCTGTAAGTACATCTGTCTGTGTAGAACAATAAAACAGTAAGTGCAGAACAGTCTGAGACACATAGCAAGGATCACATATTCATGTTTCTTTAAGAATCTAAAGGCAGCCCTACTGCCTGGCTCTGAAGATGTGGGGAAGGTCAGGAAAGTCTCCCATACCCCAGATTAAATGGGAAAAAAAGTATGTAAAACAATTTCAAAGGGATTTTTTTTCTAAAGTACAGAAATGGATGTTGAATTTTGAAAAAGTGTGTAGAAGGAAGGTGTAATCGTGCATTCAGAGGAACAGAATTAGGTAAATACATGCTTTGAAAGCACGGGACATGAAGATCCTTAGAGTAAATGGACATGGGACAGAAGCCAAATCATGCTCTTTGTGTCACTCAAAGAACATGAAGTTTGTGTTAGAGAAAATTGAGCTATTGAAAGATTTTTAGTGGGCAATGAAATGAACAAAATGATATTCTAGCTTTTTAGGTCTTCATTGAGAAGCAGACTGAATGGTAATAAAGCCATAAACAACAAGAAAAGGGGACCAGCTCATCTCAGACTCATCCCGGCCCCACTACACATATGCTGCTCTCTTTGGTGTCCCATGGTCTTGGTAGCTACAATATTTTAGAGTCTCCACTGCAACTGAGGCTGTACCTTCACCAATGCCCTCTGCTTGCCTTTCTTGAAGGGATCCTAATCCTGCCACATAGTTCCAAGGTTTATCTTCTCTCCATGACCTCTAAAATCCTGTTGCCAAAGGCAACGCCTGCTGGAAGACTCTTGCACATTGCCAAGTTCAGGTGCCAATAGAAGATACAGTTTGGGCCGGCTTTGGACCACGGCTTCTGTGTGCTAATTCTGAAGAAATACTTCCAGAAGATTTCACCTCAGTGGTACAGGTATCTTCTTAATTGCACTGTGTTTTCAGGCTCGGCTCATCGGTATCAATTGTTCCAGCAAAGCAAAGCTTACACATTAGTGGTGTTAGTCTCTTCTTGACCTTCTTCAGCCTTACCTGACCAAAAAAAAAAAAAAAAGCAAACCTTATTCTTAAGTCAAAATGTCAGATAATCAGCCCCAATAGAGTCTTTGCTTCCCTCTGACACTTCAGAATCTTCCATCATATACATTTCATTTTTTTTTTATTTTTTTATTTTTCTTTATTAAGAAATTTTCTACTCACTCCACATACCCACCCACAGATCTCCCCTCCTCCCACCCCCCAGTCCTCTCTCCCAAGCCACCCTGTATCCCCACATCCCCCAAATCAAGGTCTCCCATGGGGAGTCAGCAGAGCCCAGCACACTGAGCCTAGGAAGGTCCAAGGCCCTTCCCACTGCACCAAACCTGCGCAAGGCATCACACCATAGGCACCGGATTCGCAGAAGCCTGCCCATGCACCAGGGACCGATCCTGATCCCCCTGTCTGGGTGCCCCCCAAACAGTTCAAGCCTTCCGTATCCAGAGGGCCTAGTCCAGTCCCATGGGGACTCCACAGCCACCAGTCCACAGTTCATGGGCTTCCACTAGGGTGGCGGGTCATCTCTGCACGTCCTCCCATCATGGTCTCTATGTCGCCACCTATAGAATCCCTCGTCTCTCTACATTTCTTTTGATACTCTTATCTTCCAAGCTGAACCTGGAAAACTCATTAAGCTTTGAACACTCAACCTGAATTCGCAAAAACTGCCACAGTCATCAACATCAAAACAACATGGTTGTTTCTTTTACAGCAGTACCCTGCAGTATAGTACCAGTATCTACCTCAGTTTGCTTTGTACTGGCATGATAAACACCACTACCAAAAAACTCAAGAAAATGGTTTATTTCAACTTATAATTTCCGGATCACAATCCATCACTAAGGCAAGTCAGGGCTGGAACTCAAGGCAGGAATCTGGAATCAGGAACTGAAAAAGAGAGGCAGAGGCAGGCAGATCTCTGTGAGTTCGAGGCCAGCCTAGGCTACCAAGTGAGTTCCAGGAAAAGGCACAAAGCTACACAGAGAAACCCTGTCTCGAAAAACCAAAAAAAAAAAAAAGAGAGAGAGAGAGAGAGAGAGACCATGGATGAATGCTGCTTGCTGGCTTGCTTAAGCTTGTTTTTTATACAACCCAGGCTGACCTGCTCGTGGGTGGCACTACCTTCCTCATCAATCATCAATTAATTAATAATTCCACAGATTAGAGTACAGAACAATCTATTGGAGAGAACTTAAATTGAGACTGAACCTTCCTAAATGACTCTATATTGTATTTGACAAAAATAACCACCCATTACACTATGATAAACTGCAGTTGCTGGTGGTGTGCTATGGTATTTTCAGCAATAAAGGTCCAGAGTCAAGTAAGGCCTATGTTGATAATCTATGTTGTTTTGGGAGTAACTTGGACTACCCTAAAACATTTGAAATGTACTTTCTCATGCCTAGTACTAGTGTTTTTGTTAGTCTATGATTCTTGTGGAGAGCATTGTCAACACAAATGGCTGAACTTCTTCCGTGTGTGTGTGTGTGTGTGTGTGTGTGTGTGTGTGTGTGTGTGTGTGTCCTTACTGCCTTCTAAAACTTATTCTTACACTTACAGGTAAGTATAACTACTATCTTCCATCAAAGAAGCCTCTCTTTACAGCAACTGGAGAACATCATAGAAGACTACATTTGGACACAATGCAGAGATAAACAGATTATGGGGAGCCAAGCCCCAACAGAAATATACATATTGCAATTCCTGCATCCATGGCATGGAGAAGATCATGGAAGAAGGGAAGAAATGATTCTTATAGACAGAATACCAAGATATCTGCTGTGACAGTGTCTCTTAGAAATGGCTGCATAAACAAGATTGGATGTGTTAAGGAGGAAGCGGGGAAATTTCACAGATTCCTTCCTCTAGACAAAGAACTACAAACAACTAATCAATGCTTGGTGAAGGATAATTAGCCTCTCTCTGGGATAAGCCTCATTATTGGTTGTCAAATGTGGAGTGGTCAGCCTTTAAACTACATATGTATGAACAATAAAAATGAACTCAAGTTTTATTTATTTGCACATACTCATAAACAAACATATGTGTGTGTGTAACAATAATAATCAATAAAAAGGGCTGTCAGCTTGAGAGTGAGGGGATACATGGGGCAGGTTTGAGGGAGTCTATCTGAGAAGGACTGGAGGGAGAAAATGGAGATGGAAAGTGATGTAATTCCATTTGGGTATTAATTAATTTAAGTGATAAATTGCAATTGAAGGACAATTTTTCTCAGAATAAGTCTTAATTTCTGGGGGTGTTGGCAATGAATTAAGATTCAGATAGATGATCTTGAAGATGTGCAACAGTTGACAAAAGAAGATGTATTTTAAAATTTAGATAGAAGAATAGAAATGGACTTTTGCATTTTGTGGATTGTTGAGTGTGTGTGGGTATGTGGGTGTGTGTATGAGTAGGAGAGAGAGAGAGAAGGAGAAAGAGAAAGCAATGGAGGGAGGCAGGGAGGGAGTATGTTGGGGAGGGAGGGAGGTAAAGAGAAAGAAAAGAAAGAGAAGGAGAAAGAGAAAATGTGGTGCACATGTGGAGGTCAGAATACAACTTGTGGAAGTCATTTTCTCTATCCTGTGGGTTTGTGACTCAAATCCAGGTCCTCAGTGCCTCGACCCACCAAGTTATCTCTCACATCCAAAGTGTTATTTTAAATAATGAGTTTTACCAAGCGAAAAACCATTGAAACAGAATAAATATTTTAAAAATATTTTGTAGTTATTCAGATGAGAAAAAAGTTGAAAAATACAACTTAACAAATCATAGAATAAGTACAAATATACATTACATATCAATTAAAGAATTATTAATATACAATGAAAGAGATTCTACCATGTCTTGATAGTAGTGAATTCTGTGACACTGTACTCAATTCGTAGGTCCATTAAAACTGTTATTTACTGGCTAAATACCATAATTGAAAAGTACATAAAATTATAACACTAAAATTAATCACTTATTCCATTTGAGTCAAAAGTTAAGTGATCTATAAATCATGGAATGCAGTAATACCTCTTAAACAACAAATTTAACTTTGGAAAATGGATTTTTTTATATGATAAAAATCTGTGGCACTTAATAGTGTTATCTTAAATGTTATAACTTTGCTTTTGTTCATATTTATTGCCTAAATATGTTTTGATTTGAAGTTTAATTATGAAGAATAAACACAAAAATTTTCCTAGAATTATGTAATATAATAAAAATAAAATATTAAAATGAAATTTAATTTGGATTTTTTTTCCTATAAAGAGGATATACATATATATCAAATATAAACTTTAAGGCATAGTAGCCAGAGTGAGAAGTGAAGAGTTTAATATCTAAAATAGTAGATAAATTCATTCATCCACTCCAGCAGATCCCCTAAAGGTCACCCTCAGTAGATCAGTCACAGCTTTTTTTTTTTTCCTTCTTTTTTATTTATTAAGAGTTTTGCTATTCATTTTACATATCAACCACAGATTCCCCTGTCCTCCCTCCTCCCACCCCCACCTCCTGGCTTCTTGCCTAACCCACCCCCTATTCCCACCTCCTCCAAGGCAAGGACTCCCATGGGGAGTCAGCAGAGCCTGGTACATTCAGTTGAGGCAAGTCCAAGCTCCTCCTTCCTGCACCAAGGCTGCATAAAGTGTCTCACCATAGACACTAGGTTCCAAAAAGCTGGCTCATGAACTAGGGACAGGTCCCAGTCCCACTGCCTGGGGGCCCCCTAAACAGTTCAAGCTAAACAACTGTCTTGCTTATCCAGAGGGCCTAGTCCAGTACCATGGGGACTCCTCAGCTATTGGTCAACAGTTCATGTGTTCCCACTAGTTTGGCTAGCTGTCTCTGTACTTTTTCCAATCAAGGTCTTGATATATCTTGCTCATAGAATCCCTCCTCTCCCTCTCCCCACCCCCCCCCACCTCTCTCTATATCTTGTTGATTGGACTCCTGGAGCTCCACCTGGGACCTGGCCGTGGATCTCTACAGCTGCTTCCATTAGTCACTGGATGAGGGTTCCATGATGACAGTTAGGGTATTCAGCCATCCAATCACCAGAGTAGGTCAGCTCAGGCACCCTCTCAATGATTGCCAGTAGTCTATGGTGGAGTCATCTTTGTGGATTCCTAGGGACCTCCCTAGCACTCTGCTTCTCCCTATTCCCATAGTGCCTTCTTTTATCATGGTATCTCTTTCCTTGTTCTCCCACTCTGTTCCTGATCCAGCTTGAACCTTCTGCTCCCCTAAGCTCTCATTCCCCCATCCCTTGCCCTCCATTACACCACTCATGCCCAGTTTGCTCATGTAGATCCCATCCATTTCTCCATCACTGGGTGATCCCTGTGTCTTTCCTAGGGTCCTCCTTACTAGCTAGCCTCCCTGGAGCTGTGAGTTGCAGTCTGGTTATCCTTTGCTTTACATCTAGTATCCACTTATTAGTGAGTACATACCATGTTTGTCTTTCTGAGTCTGGGTTATCTCACTCAGGATGATATTTTCTATCTACAAACCTCATGATGTCATTGTTTTACTTTTCTGAGTAGTACTCCATTGTGTATATGTACCACATTTTATTTATCCATTCTTCAGTTGAAGGGCATCTAAATTGTTTCCATGTTCTGGCTATTACAAATAATGCTGTTATGAACATAGTTGAGCATGTGTCCTTGTGTATATGCCCAAGAGTGGTATAGCTCTGGGTCTTGAGGAAGATTGATTCCCAATTTTCTGAGAAATCGCTGTACTGATTTCAAAAGTGGCTGTGTAAGTTTGCATTCCCACTAATAGTGGAGGAGTGTTCCCCTTGCTCCACATCCTCTCCAACATAAGCTGTCTCCAGTGTTTTTGATCTTAGCCATTCTGACAGGTTTAAGATGGTATCTCAGAGTCATTTTGATTTGCATTTCCATGATAACTAAGGATGTTGAGCAATTCCTTAAATGTCTTTCCACCATTGGAGATTCTTCTATTAGGAATTCTCTGTTTAGCTCTATAGCCAATTTTTAATTGGACTGTTACAGAACAAAAAACCCAGGATAGGCAAAACAATCCTGTACAATAAAGCAATCTCTGGATCATCACAATCCCTGCCTTCAAGCTCTACTATAGAGCTACAGTAATAATAATAATAATAAACAGCTTGGTACTGGCATAAAAAAACCGACATGTAGTCCAATGTAATTGAATTGAAGACCGTGACATTAATCCGCACATGTATGAATAGCTAATTTTTGACAAAGAAACCAAAACTGTACAATGGAAAAGAGAAAGCATCTTCAACAAACGGTGCTTCATAACTGGATGTCAACATGTAGAAGATTGCAAATAGATCCATATCTGTCACCGTGCACAAAACTTAAGTCCAAATGGATCAAAGACCTCAACATAAATCCAGTTACTCTGAACCTGATAGAAGAGAAAGTAGGAAGTAGTCTTGACTGCACTGGCACCAGAGATCACTTCCTAAATATAACACTAGTAGCACAGACACTGAGAGAAACAATTAATAAATGGGACCTCTTGAAACTGAGAAGCTTTTGTAGGGCAAAGGACATGGTCAATAAGACAAAACAACAGCCTACAGAATGGGAATATATCTTCACCAACCCCACATCTGACAGAGGGCTGATCTCCAGAATATATAAATAACTCACGAAACTAGACAGCCCTAGTTTTTAATAGGAAGGAGGGTCATTAGAATTCCACAGACAAATCACCACACAGAGATCAGGGAACACATTTCCAGGGTTTACTCATGGGCTGTTTAGGAAACCCCTAGTTGCTGAAGCTCCCAAGAATACTTTTATTTCTTTATAAAACAATGGGAAAAAATAAATTCTAGTCACTATTTTCTTAACAATATTAAAAATAGAGGAGATGAGTAAATTCTAACACCCTTCAGACAAGTTGTAATATTCACTAAGCCTAACACTTACTTCAACCTTTAGTCATGGAGGAGACACACAGCCAAATATAGAGCATAAGGCTTCTCTTCTGTTGCCTGGCCCAAAGAAGGGTACTTCCTGTGGAAATGGAAACATATCTCAAAATCTGATTTAAAGGCTTGTGCTAATATTTAACTTATTTTGTAAATTTTTATTTAAAAAATTTTCACATGTGTATGTTGATCATATTTCCCCTCTTCCAACTATACCAAGTCCTCCCTACCACCCTACACACTCAACTTCATGTTATTACTCTCATTCTCTCTCAATCCCTCCAAAACAGGAAAAAAACAGCAGTGAAAATCAAAACAGACAAACTGAGAGAGAGGAGAGAGAGGAAGGAAGGAAGGAAGGAAGGAAGGAAGGAAGGAAGGAAGGAAGGAAGGAAGGAAGCAGGGAGGGAGGGAGGGAGGGAGGGAGGGAGGGAGGGAGGGAGGGAGGGAGGGAAGAAAAATGAAAAAAAAACAAAACAGAAAATCAGTAAGACAAAAACCACAAAACAAAAAGCACACAAAATCCACATAGAGTCCGTCTTTTGTTGGCCAACTATTCCTGGGCATGCTCCCTGTCCTGCACTGGGGTTGATACACTTAGTGACACTACATTAGAGAAAACTGATTCAGCTATCTATTGCAAATAGCTTCTTGATTATGGGTTGAACTTTGTGTCCACTTCCCTTCCTCCACGCTGATATTTTTTCTGGTTTAAACCTGTGCAGGCATGGTGCATGCCGTCACAGTCTCTGTGAGTACGTATGTCTGCTGCCTGTTGTGCTGATGCCTGTTTTCTGAAAGACACTGTTTCCTTGCAGTCACCAACTACTCATAGCTCTTAACAATCTTTCTATCTCATCTTTAGATCCTGAGCCTTGAAGGGTGAGTTTTGAAAAAGACATATCATTTAGGGCTTAGTGTTTCAAAGTTCCTCACTTTCCACATATTTTCCAGTTGTGGATTTTTTTTATTATCATCTACTGCAAGAAGTAGATTTTCTGATGATAGTTGAACAATACCCTACTCTACTGGTATAGCAGTATTTGATTAAGAGTCATTTTATTGCTGTTTCTTTAGCAGAATAATAATAGTATGTTTTTCCCTAGGCCTATGATTTATTTAGTCATAGCTTCTTGGCCACGTTACCAGTATTATATATAGATTCCATCTCATAGATTGGGCCTTAAATCCAATCAAAAAGTGGTTGATTATTCCCATATCATTTTTGCCACTATTGTACCAGTATATCATGCAGGTAGGTCTCTGTTGTAGGTCAGTGTTTGTTGCTGGGTACAATTGATGGTTTCATTTTTCCTTCAGTAGTGTGCAGAGTACCTTACAGAATCATGAATGCTAGTCAGTAGAAATGAAGCTTCTAGTTAGGCATCATCTCAACTTCTCCATGTTTTGTGATATTATAAAGTTGTGTCTTGAGTATTAAGGCCTGCTGTGGGATGGTCTGTATGTCAAATCTGTTGCTCTGATTGGTCAATAAATAAAACACTGATTGGCCAGTGGCTAGGCAGGAAGTAGGTTGGACAAGGAGAGAGGAGAATTCTGGGAAGCGGAAGGCTGAGGAGAGAGACACTGCAAGCCGCCGCCATGACCAGCAGCATGTGAAGACGCCGGTAAGCCACCAGCCACCATCCACGTGGCAAGGTATAAATTTATGGAAATGGATTAATTTAAGCTATAAAAACAGTTAGCAAGAAGCCTGCCACGGCCATACAGTTTGTATGAAATATAAGTCTCTGTGTTTACTTGGTTGGGTCTGAGCGGCTGTGGGACTGGAGGGTGACAAAGATTTGTCCTGACTGTGGGCAAGGCAGAAAAACTCTAGCTACAAATGGCGCCCAACGAGTTGGCAAGAGTTTCCGCCTAAAACCTGAGAAAAGATTCTAAAACGGAACTAAAACCAGCTTCCTAATTGTCTCTCTCAAATGACTAGCAGCTGCCAGTTTGAGTTCCTGGCGGGTTCCTGGCATGTGCGCTTGACCTGCAGTATGGCGGGAATGAGGCCTCTGCAAGTGGCACATTAAGCTGCATGTTGAATTTAGCCTTTGCTAGTACAAAACAAAAAGAGGTTTCTGGGCTACACGCTGCTTTGATAAGAAGCATAGACCCACTATTTCTGAGAATTGATGGCTCCCAAAGCTGGCGGAAAACGTACCACCGCCATGTTTGGAAGCTAAAGTGGGCGGAGCCAGCAGCCACAGTGCCTTTTCAGTCTTAGAATGGTACAGTTTAAAACAATAGGCTCAAGGTAATATAAAAAATAAGCCACATAAAGATGGCTACCACACAGAGAATCTGGATTATGTTGTCTTTGATATTCGTAACTAAAGAAAAACATTTGATTACAAAAGCTGTTGAGTTATGCCAAAATGTATATTTTAAAGGTACCTTGACTTCAAAATTCGGCTATAAGGATATGTTGCTTTGGAAAAGAGGCTCTGCTTTTGTTTCTACAGAAAGCCAGAGGCTATGGATTTGTTCCAGATTAAGATACATCAGGTTTGACCAGCCAAGACCACCTAAAAGGTCTCCGATGACACCATGGCCCAGATGATCCAACATCCAGAATCGTTTCAAGGCAACTTGCTCAGATGATACAGTCTCACGGACTACTCCACAATCCTAAAATTTTCTTTGTGTCCCCATAAGATACAGCGCCCCCCTCCAGCAGGAAGTAGTAAGAGAAGCTACGCCCAAATTCCCAAATATACCAAGCTGACTTTGGAGATGTATAAAAGTTAAAACCTTCCTTTTTAAAAAAGAGAAAAGGGGAAGTGCTGTGGGATGGTCTGTATGTCAAATCTGTTGCTCTGATTGGTCAATAAATAAAACACTGATTGGCCAGTGGCTAGGCAGGAAGTTGGTTGGACAAGGAGAGAGGAGAATTCTGGGAAGCGGAAGGCTGAGGAGAGAGACACTGCAAGCCGCCGCCATGACCAGCAGCATGTGAAGACGCCGGTAAGCCACCAGCCACCATCCACGTGGCAAGGTATAAATTTATGGAAATGGATTAATTTAAGCTATAAAAACAGTTAGCAAGAAGCCTGCCACGGCCATACAGTTTGTATGAAATATAAGTCTCTGTGTTTACTTGGTTGGGTCTGAGCGGCTGTGGGACTGGAGGGTGACAAAGATTTGTCCTGACTGTGGGCAAGGCAGAAAAACTCTAGCTACAAAGGCCTTAGCATCAAGTCATAGTAACCAATAGTCTTGGAAACAGCCTGTGATATATGTGGGGGTACATGGGACCTCATTGGCCAATGACTCAATAAAATGTTGCCTATTTCCTGGCACTGGAGGTTTCAGCTGGTAGTATAAGATGTCTAGTTGAGGCATTGTCTTTCCCATTGTATGGTGTCTCCATTTAAATTCCTTTCATATGTGTATATATCCTAAGAAGCTGCTATAGTATTAGGTTGCCATATTCCTTTTCAAAAGGCCTTTGGTGTTAGTTTTTCTTCTCAGATTCTTCCTTTACCTTTCCCTCCTATTCCCTTCCAATTTAATCCTTCTGTTCTAGTTTACCATTTGTCTCTTTGTAACACTACTCTGTTCCCTTTATCTTGGATGATACCCTTCCCACTGCTTAGTATTTAATTAGTAACCTAACTTCTGGGATTATTAGGATTAGAACACACGTATCTAAAGTATAAAAGCTAACATCCACATGTAAGAGAAAGCCTGTAATACTTGTTTTATCTGGCCTGGGTTATCTCACTCATGATTATTTCTGGCTCTATCCATTTACCTACAAATTTTATAATTTTAACTGGGCAGGTGGCACACGCCTTTAATCCCAGCTCTCAGTAGGCAGGCAGAGCCAGGTGGTTCTCTGTGAGTTCGAGGCCAGCCTGGGCTACCAAGTGAGTTCCAGGAAAGGCTCAAAGCTACACAGAAAAACCCTGTCTCGAAAAACCAAAACAAAAACAAACAAAAAATATTTCATAATTTTGTTTTTGTTAACTGCTTAATTAAATTCAATTGTGAAAATGTACCACATTTCCTTTTCTAATCATCAGTTGATGGATATCTAGCCTGTTTCCCATTCTTGGCTCCCATGGATAGAGCAACAATGAACATAAGTGAGCAACAATTTCTTTGTATGTAGAATCATTTGGGTATATGCCCAAGAGTTGAATAACTGGATCTTAAGGTAGACCTGTTCCCAACTTCCTGAGGAATTGTCACACTGATTTTCTTAATGACTGTACCAATTGTATTCCCATCAGCATTAAGTAAGCTTCCCACTTTCCCTGCATTCTCAACTGCATGTGCTGTCATCTGTTTTATTGATCTTCTCTTTCTATTTTTAATTGAGTTATTTGTTTTCTTAATCAGCTTTTTAGTTCTTTGTATATTCTAACTAACCCTTTATCAGATGTGTAGATGGTAATTTTTTCCCTGTTCTGTAGGCTGCCACTTTGTTCGAATGATGATGTCCTTTGCCATACAGAAGGTTTTTTTTGTTGTTATTATTTGTTTGTTTTTGTTTTTGTTTTTGTTTTTTTTAGCTTCATGGGGTCCTATTTATTAATACTGTGCTATTGATGTCCTATTCAGAAATTCTTTTCCTGTGCCAATGAATTCAACTCTTCCCTATGTTTTCTTCTATCCAATTCAGGGTATCTAGTATTATGTTAAGGTCCTTGATCCATGGCACAGGGTTATAGATATTGACATATTTACATTCTTATACATGTAGCTAACCAGTTTGACCAGTACCATTTATTGATGATGTTTTATTTGCTCTTGTACCAGTTTTGGGCTTCTTTGACAAAACTCAGATATCTGTAAGTATGTGGAATTATGTCTGAATCTTTAATTCTATTCCAATGATGAACATATCTTTTTTAATTCAAATGCTATGCCATTTTTATTGCTCTAGCTATGTAGTACAAATTTGAAATCTGGAATGGTGATGCCTTCAGTAATTCTTTTATTGGTTAGGATTGTTTTACAGCAGTTCTTTTACTAGTCAGGACTCGTTTAGCCATCCTGGGTTGTGTATGTGTGTTTCCATAGAAAATTGATGATTTATTTTTCAATTTCTGTGAATAATTGTGTTGGAATTTTGATGGGAATTGCATTGAATCTATGGATTTCTTCTAGTAGGATGGTCATTATGACCATATTAATTCTACTGAACCATAAGCATTGGAAAATCTTTCCATGTGCTGGTGTCTTCAATTTCTTTCTTCAAAGTCTTTCACTTGCTTGGTTAGAGTTATCCCAAGATAATTTTTGTTGCTGCTGTCAATGATGATATTCCTCTGATTCTGTTCTTAATATATTTATCATTTGTATGTAGAAGGGATACTAATTTTTATCTGTTAGTATTTTATCCTGTTACTATATTAAAAGTGATTATCATTTTTAGAAGTTTTATGGTAGCATTTTATGGGCCTTTTATATATAAAATCATGTCATCTGCAAATAAGGATATTTTGACTTCTTCCTTTCCCATTTGTTTCCCTTTGATCTCCTTCAGTTGTCTTATTGCTTCATCGAAGACTTCGAGTGCTATATTGAATAGTTGTGGAGAAAGTGGATATCTTTTCTGGTTCTTGAATTTGTTGAAAATGCTTTGAGTTCCTCTCCATCAGGATAATCTTTTTTACAGGGTGGTATTTACTATACTGAGGTATATCCTTTGTATACTTAGTCTCTCCATGACTTTAAATCTTGTTTATAATTAAAAATATTCCTAAATATATTATTTAGGTAAGAATCATTTGCCTGTTTACAAAATAATGTGTGCTTCGATGTCATTGTAAGAAAGGATGAAAAAGATGAAAGAAAGAAGGAAAAAGAAAGGTGGGACAGTAAAAAAAGAAGGAAAGAAAGAACAAAGGAAATGGGAAGGGACGGAGGAAGCAGGGGAGAGGGAGAAGAGAAATGGCCTCTTAGAAAGAGAGCTTTTTCCAGTG
Source organism: Peromyscus maniculatus bairdii (assembly GCF_049852395.1). Lineage (NCBI taxonomy): Eukaryota > Metazoa > Chordata > Mammalia > Rodentia > Cricetidae > Peromyscus > Peromyscus maniculatus. Next base: position 111,827,954 of record NC_134853.1, read on the forward strand.
TTGATGATGAGGTCACAAACCAATGGCCTATCCTTAAAGGACCTATGAAATAATAAGCCCTGGGCAGGACTTCGTGTTCCCTGCCTTTCTTAGAGTGACTATATGCATTCCAATTAGTTCTTGCTCCTCACAACTGGGTTTAAGTTTCTCAATGAAAAACTAGAGGCAAGCAGGCAGTGAGGTAGCTGGGAGCAGGACTCGAGGACTCCCAGAGCCAGTGCTGCAGAAGCACCTGCATATTTGATAGCACTTACTTCCTGTTTATTTGCCTGCCTGCCGTGTCCCCGCATTTGCTGGGTGCCGATTGTGAGCAGCAGACTGCCCTCGTGACCAAGCAGGAGCAGATACTAGAAAATTGGCAGTCAAGGCTGCTACTCCCCAGGGACAAGGCACGCTGCTTTGGAACCAACAGTGTGATGAACGTTTTAGAGGGGCTCCAGTCGAACTAATTACCGCCCACATCCATCTGTGCCATGTGGCTCTCTGCCAGACTCTTAGATTATTGTGTGGTTATGGGCATATTCTTCCAGAGATTTGCTCCAAACTCATTATTCCCAGAGGCTCATCTGAAAAGCCGCTGAATCCGGATCTCCTGGGGACCTTTAGAATAATATAAACTCCTAGGTCCCTTCTCCAGTGAATATAGATTTGGGGTCTTCCAAGACTGCACAAAAGTACCGTTTGTGTGCTTACTACTCATCCTCGGATGCAAAAATATGCAGCCAAATTCCAAACCATTTCACTTTACACACTGAGGAATACCCAAAATGCATATTTGTTTTATTTAATTAGTAAAAAAAAAAAAAAAAAAAAAAAAAAAAAAAAAAAAAAAAAGTCCATGGCACTACCATGCCCAGGCCTGAAGAGGAGTGAGCATTTAGTGGGAGCTCCGAAGCCAGACTTAACTGAAGTCTGGCTCCTCCTGTAGTGACTGTTATTTGGCTGGTTATTTACCTTCCCTGGGCCCCCGGCTCCTCATATGTTACTGAATATATTCACTGTTTCTACCATGTTGGTTATTGAAAAAAAAATAAGCACATCAAGTACAAAATACTTAAAACACTATCTGGCACATACTATAGAAACCAATAAAATGCTAGTGACTGTTGTTAAAGTGTGGCATTGTTATGTCAATATAAATCCACAACATACAGGGCCTGTTTGAATGTAAGGGTATTCTCTATTCTGCTGACATGCTGGAAGATGCATCAAATTCAAAGCTTTCCCTCTGCAGTTGTCTTTGGAAGAAAGCTTTTAGAAAGGGCTAACAAGGAAAATAATACTTTTTGTTCCCCAGGAATAGAGCTCTCCACAGATATGGATATTTTTATGTATATTTCAAAAAGTTCAAGGGGAAAAACAGGAAATGTTCTCTACAGAGGTGAAGGCAGAAGCAAAAACTGGAGGAAATGGAGAAACTAATGAATAACTTACCCTTCAGAGTGAATTTCATTTTCTCCATGTCTACTTGTGCTGAGAACAAGAAATAGCTAGCGAATAAATGTATGCTTGTTTAGTGAATGAATGTGTGCTTGCATGTTGAAAATGTAACAAGGTCCTTTCCCCACCTAACAAATCCCACCAATACCCTGGTACCCTTAGAAATGCAACAGAGTCCTGAGTTCTCTTCTACCTAACTCAGCTGGAGTGATTGGGAAACTTGAAGAGGTTTCTGTGTGGTTAGGCTCTGTGTAAAATGTGCTTTCTCATGCACACTCCATACTTCAAGCCCATAAATTATTAATGTGTGTTATGACTGTTAGAGCAATGTATAGAAATTCACCCAGAATCCAAAATACCGAATAAAAGTAAATGGTTAAAAGTGAAAGAGACAAAGGAGACAATTCTATTGGCTTGGTTTGAGTTGAAACAATTCTACTACTCCCTTGGCATTGATTTTTAAAGATCTGAATGACACAGAATGATGAATAATTCAGATTTCATTTATTAGTCCACTGACCCTATGCATGGCTTCATAAAAATGAAAATAATGTCATTCTCCTACTTCATTCTCCATAGAATGGAAAATGTCTATGTGGCTGAGCAGAGCTGTGTGATGCACTTTGCTCTAGTACAGTGTATACACATATATTTGCATGTCATACATTTAGAAGAAATGTTGAGATAAAAAAAATGTCAATAATGCATAAAGAAGACCATTTTGCCCCCTACTGGCTACTGATTTGGTCTGAGGGAAAAAAATGCTGATTATTCTGTAACAACTGGTTTCTTGGCAACTGGAACTCCACAATATAAGATGCTGTTCTGTGATCTCAGCCTGAGACTGACAGTGTATCACAAGATTCTGTCCTAGAAGACAGCTTTCTCCTGTGGTTTTCCCTCTCTGTTCTAAGGATATAAATCTGTCACATGAAATTGCCCAGTTTAGGAACTGGAAAAGTGGCAGTGCTTTATATAAAACAAAGATTTCAGAGAAAAAAAAAAAAAAAAACGTGTTCCTTGAGGGAAGACATTGAATTGCATCACTCATTGAACAGGCTTGAGGCATGTTGGGGTTACCAGAGGGTAGACTAGTCTATTAGAAACTGGAAATCTTTGCTACGGTAGAGTATTAAGAATTGTCAGTGTTGCTCATTTGAAAGTCATCCATCTCCAATAACAACAAATGATCTGCTATTTATTTTATTGATAGTTATTTCCTCGAGCAATACACTGTAAGTGCATGGGGGTGGGTGGGGGATTAGCTCAGTTAAGCAATGTTAAATAAATGTTTCCAGTCAATTATTGAGCATTATAATCTTGGCTATTTCCCTATGATAATCAATACTACATTATTGAAAATATTTGTTGTACAATCTTGCACTGTAGAACTTTCAGAATAAGTGTGTTATGAATAAGTATGTTATGTGTTAGGCATGAAAATTGCATGTGGCCACAATGAGACTCTGTCTCCCACCAAAGGAATGTATAAGGAGCTACTGGCAGTTGACAGCTGTTGAGGGGATAGGAAATCATTCTTTGGGAATGTTATCAATCTCCAGTGGATGTCCTAAACAGTCTTACTATGTTATTAAACTGATAACAGATCATGAAGTTGGGAAGGAGGCATGTTGGGGAAATCTGGGGAAGCAGATTGAGATCAAGGATGGATATGATAACACTTCATTTTATGTAAGAATGAAATTCTCACAGAATATGTAACAAGAAATATGTGAAAATTTTATATGAGACTATTGATATAAGAGATCTCTTATTACACTATTGGTATAAAATAGAATTACAATAGACTAATGCATGACGCTTCTGTTAGAAGTGATAGAATTATGGTTATTCCCAACTCAGAGTGGATCAAGTGGCATTGCGTACAATTTGAGTATAAATCTTCTGATATTTTGGTATTCCTCTGTGCTATTCAGTGAGGTCTGACCTAGTGAACCTGTGCTGGCAAAGTAAAGTATTATAGCTGTACCTTCAGAAGCTACTAAAACTCAAGACCTATGAATTATTTCTGCAGGTAAGATGTACCTATATACCCAGCAGGGAGAGTGATAGTAATAATTATATCATAGACTACTCACTGGGCACTTAAAGTCAAAAGCATGATGCCATTCCTAGGGGACACAATGTCACAGAAAACTCCCTGTTCCTCTGTCTCTTACAATATTTCCACGAGAGAGAGAGAGAGAGAGAGAGAGAGAGAGAGAGAGAGAGAGAGAGAGAGAAGAGAGAGAGAGAGAGAGAGAGAGAGAGAGAGAGAGAGAGAACAAAAAATACAAAAAGGATGAATTTGAAAAAGAGCAAACAGAAGTATATGGGAGAGTGTTTTGATGGGGAGGAAAAGGAATGGGTAAATGCTGTATTTATACAATAATCTCAAAAAATATGTTTAAAAAAAGCAGTATGTCAAGGTCTACTTCAAATTCCCAGGGGCTGGGGAAGAAATAACCAATAGGTTGAACATGATTTTTTCATAGTTAAAAGAGTGCTGCAAATGAGAATTCACACAAGGCAAAGAATGCACCTGTGACATCTGCCTAGTCAAGGGAAGGTGTTCACTGCACTGCCAGGCTAATAGCATTGAATCTCTCATTAGATCATCAGCTTCTCAGCTTCATCCCAAAGAAGTCAGAAGGCTTGATGGATAAGATGAGGAAAGATCCAAAGTTCCCTGAAAGTAAACTTTTCCCCTGTACAAGTTTCCTATTTGAAAGGGATTCAAACTAGATGGGGAAAAAATTGAGTGTCTTGATTTTATGCCACATTTAGTTCACATCATAACAGAATAGAGGAGATTGTGATGAGGGCTCTCTCTCCACATTTTCCTTCAGTTACAAACACACACACACACAAACACACACACACACACACACACACACACACACACACACACACACACACACACACCAAAGCAAAACCGAGTTCCAGTAAGTAGATACATATATAGACTACAGAAGACCAAATACATTGTTTCAGGGTGATACCCTTTGCTAATACCCATGTGTCTTAGTTTGTGTTTTTATTGCTGTGAAGAGACACCATGACCACAGCATCTCATAAAGAAAACATTTAATTGAAGTGACTTGCTTACAGTTTCAGAAGTTCAGTTCATTATCATTGTGATGGGAAGCATTGTGGCGTGCAGGCAGATGTAGTGCTGGATATGAGTATGCTACATCATGCAGGCAACGAGAAGTTAACTGAGAGTCACCCTGAGGGAAGCTTGAGCAAGAGACCTCAAAGCTCACTCTCACAGTGACATACTTTCTCCAACAAGGCCACACCTCCTAATAGTGCCACTTCCTTTGGAGGCCATTTTCTTTCGAACCACCACACCAGGCAACATCCAGGCCACTCCATCTCTTTCCTGTCCTGGTCAGGTCTTGAGACTCTTGCATGATCTGGCTGGTGGCTTATTTCTCTCCATGTCTTCTTGACAAAGTCCACAGATTTCCTTAGCTTTTCCCCTGTGCATGAAATATCTCAAGATAGAAATTTTATTAATGTACCTTCCCAATTTTTATCTAATTTTAAAAGCTAAATATCTCTAGACCAATTTTAATATGCCTCCATGAACTTTCAAACATTGCCTTAATTCTGGCTTTTCCGATTATATGGGATAAATTAAGGGCCTCTTTCATGTGATAGCTCCCAAGGCTCTCAAAAAAAAGACAAAAAACAAAAAACCTTTATTTATTACACCTATATCTTCTCAGCTTCTCTTTTCCTTTCCAAACACCTCCAGCTTCTCTTGCTTCTGATTGCTTCTTCTGTCCACATAGACTAATCGTCTACATGTTAAGGAACATTCTGAATCCTCCCAAGTGGAGACAACACTTGTTCTGCAACTATGAATTGCAGTGAACATTTAATGAGATATTGATATGCCTACCAAATACAAACCTTTTGGTAAAGTGGTTAATTTTTGTAGTTAAGAGACAGATATTTAATTCAGTCCGAGAGCTGTAATTGTGATTGTTCTTGCGTTTCTATATGGAGGCACTTCCTATAACAATGCTCTGGACTCCTGCCCATCCCTCATTTAGGCATCCTCAGAGGATGTCAGTTGCCAAGCTCATGAGTTACAGATACTGCTTCAGCTTTTGTAATGATCATCTATTAGTAGATCATAATGACTGGGATTAAATCTCTCTGCCCAATAACAAGAAGTGACAATGATTGGACAGATCCAGGGTCTGTCTCTGTAACTGGTCCTAAGAATAGACCAACAACAGAACAAATGGTAGGGAAAGAGTGGATGGAGAAGAGGGATGTGAAACAGTATTTTCAGGTTCTGCAAAGGTTTAGCTAATTAACTGACACTTTCAATGCTTTCTTAGTTGGTGGGAAGGAAGAATGAGTGTATGTATGTTCCCTAAAGTCCAATATCTGAAACTTGAGTTTGATACTGAAGGATAAAAAAAAAAGATGGTATACTATATGTACAAAACACATAAAACCTTATATTTTAGATTCCATGGAACATTATCATTAAACAATCAGCAACTAATTCTCTCCAGCACTAGCAAACTGAAGTTCTGGGTTGGTTGGAAGACTCAAGTTGCTGAGGTTTAGTATGTGGTCTGAAGCAACTGACCTTGAAATATATAGGTACAAGTTTTACCTAAGCACACACAGCTAAGGCAATGGTATGATTATTAAGAAAGGGAATGTCTCGATGTTTTGTTTTGTCTGTCTAGAAAGGCTTTGTAAGCATTAGAGAACATGTGTTATGGCATTATTTGTTCTGAATGTGATTTAAGAACAAGAAGGCATAAACTGCAAGGTCAGTGGAGTTTTCCATGTATCACTGGTTCTGACTTCAAACTCCAGGCCTGATATGAACAGCAAGTATACATCCCCAAAGGCCTCCTGTTGAGAGAAAACAGAATAAGAAGCTGCCAAGAGTAAAATGTAGATTTCAATTTCCTTTGGTCTTTAAGTGCATAATTTCAAGAAAATCTGATTTGGAACTTTAAAGACTTCAACTGAATTTTTTGAGAAGTTAAACATGCAACTTTCTATCTATGGCCCAATTTCTTTATTCATGCTAAGAATGAGTTTATATTAAGATTTGGAATGCCTCAGAGTCATTTGTCTTAAATCATTGGTAAAATTTTCATCCCCATAAGCTTATTACAAAACTTGTTGATTCAGGCTATGGACACATGCCTGAGATTTTTACAATGACAATTTAAGAGGGAATGAGTTCTCATCTCCAAGTGTAATGACATTTTGATGCTTAATCATAACTCTAAGCTTGATTTCATCAAGTGCTCAGTAGATCACAGGGTGTACCTGTGGGGGTGTTTCTAGGAAGGATTAACTGAATGCAGGGAGAGGGAACATTGAATTATAGTGGGACCATCCTGAAGGTTGGGGCCTGTAACCTCCCCTTTTTTGGTTAGGTATATCCTGACCAGGGAGACAAGGAGCTGGATGGGGGTAAACAAGGAAAGACAAGCTTCTCTGTGGCTTGACATTCTTGCAGCCATAGGTGGGTCCTTCCTGCCATATCAGAAACTGAGGCACCAGAGCACTTTCCCAGTGACCACACGTGATCACTGGTGAACATTCTAGTAAGCAGGAAAAGAAACCTGCAGGGACATCCTGACCCTAGAATCTGCACAGTAGAGTGGGACAAAGTGGAAGTATGACCTGATGATTCTCTGGATTTTCGCAATGTCTGTTGTTATGTCCCCCTTTTCATTTCTGATTTTGTTAATTTTGATGTTCTCTCTCTGTCTTTTGGTTAGTTTGGATAAGGGCTTGTCTATTTTGTTTATTTTCTCAAAGAACCAACTTTTTGTTTCATTAATTTTTGTATTGTTCTCTTTGTTTCTATTTTATTGATTTCAGCTTTCAATTTGATAATTTCCTGGCTTCTATTCTACCTGGGAGACTTTGCTTCTTCTTGTTCCAGAGCTTTCAGGTGTGCTGTTAAGTCACTAGTGTGAGATTTCGCCAACTTCTTTATGTGGGTATTTAGTGCTATGAAAATCCCGCTTAGCACTGCTCTCATAGTATTGCATAAGTTGGGTATGTGGTGTCTTCATTTTTGTTGATCTCTAGGAAGTCTTTAATTTCTTTATTTCTTCCTTAACCTATTGGTGATTCAGTTGAGCATTATTCAGTTTCCATGAGATTGTAGGTTTTCTACAGTTTTTGTTGTTGTTGAAATCTAACTTTAAACCATGGTGGTCTGATAGAACACAGGAGGTTATTCCAATTGTTTTGTATCTGTTGAGATTTGCTTTGTGGTCAAGTATGTGGTCAACTTTAGAGAAGGTTCCATGGGTGCTGAGAAGAATGTACATTCTTTTTTGTTAGGATGGAATGTTCTGTATATATCGATTAAGTCCATTTGAGTCATAACATCAGTTAAGTCCTTTATTTCTCTGTTAAGTTTCGATTTGGCAGATCTGTCCAGTGGTGAAAGTCAAGTGTTGAAGTCTCCCACTATTAATGTGTGGGGTTTTATACGTGGTTTAAGCTTTAGTAATGTTTCTTTTACATATGAGGGTGCCCTTGTGTTTGGGGCCTAAATGTTCAGAATTGAAATTTCATCTTGGTGGATCTTTCCTGTGATGAGTATGTAATGCCCTTCTTGATCTCTTTTGATTGATTTTTAGATTGAAGTCTATTTTGCTAGATATTAAAATGGCTACACCTGCTTACTTCTTAAGATCATTTGATTGGAAAGTCTTTTCCTAGACTTTTATTCTTAGGTAGTGTCTATCTTTGAATTTGAGGTGTGTTTCTTGTATGCAGCAGAAAGATGGGTCCTGCTTTCATATCCATTCTGTAAGCCTGTGTCTTTTTATAGGTGAATTAAGTCCATTGATAGTAAGGGATATTAATGACCAGTGGTTGTTCATTCCTGTTATTTTTTGGTGGTAGTGTGTGTGTACTTCTCTTCGTTGGGGTTTCCTCTGTGGCATTATCTATTGCCTGTGGTTTCGAGGGTGTATCTGACTTCCTTAGGTTGGAATTTTCCTTCTAGTGCTTTCTGTAGGGCTGGGTTTGTGGATAAGTATTGTTTAAATCTGGCTTCCTCTTGGAATGTCTTGTTCACTCTGTCTATGCTGATTGAAAGTTTTGCTGAGTATATTAGTCTAGGCTGGCATCCATGGTCTCTTAGTGTCTGCATTACATCTGTCCAGGTCCTTCTGGCTTTCAGAGTCTCCATTGACAAATCGCGTGTTATTCTAATGTGTTTACCTTTATAAGTCACTTGGTCTTTTTCCTTTGCTGTTCTTAATATTCTTTCTTTATTCTGTACATTTAGTTGTTTAATTATTATGTGGTGAGGGGACTTTTTTGGGGGGTCTAGTCTGTTTGGTGTTCTATAGGCTTCTTATATCTTCATAGGCATTTCTGTCTTTAAGTTGGGAAATTTTTCTTCTATGATCTTGTTGAATATATTTTCTGTGCCTTTGAGTTGGCGTTCTTCTCCTTCCTCTATCCCTATTATTTGTAGATTTGGTCTTTTCATGGTGTTCCAAATTTCTTGGACATTTTGGTTCATGGTTTTGTTGGCTTTAGTGTTTTCTTTGACTGATGAATCTATTTCTTCTACTGTATCTTCAATGCCAGATATCCTCTCTTTCATCTCTTGCATTCTGTTGGTTATACTTGCATCTTAAGTTCCTGATAGTTTACTCTGATTTTCTATTTCCAGCATTGTATCTTCTTCATTTTTTCTATTTCCCTTTTCAGGTCTTGGACTGTTTCCTTCATCTGTTTCATTGCTTTTTCATGATTTTCTTTCAGGGATTTATTGTTTTCTTCTGCTTTATTTGTCCTTTCCTCTAGTTTTTTATAGCATTCTTCCCATTTTTGTTTGTCTTTTCCTCAACTTCATTTTTGATTTCTTCTATATAATGCTCTAGCCTCTTCATGATGTTATTCATCAGGTTGCTTTCTTCTGCTTCTTCCATTTTGTGATGTTCAGGTCTAGCTGTTGGAGGCTAGGTTCTGGTGATGCTGCATTGCTCCTCATTTTGTTGTATGTACTTCTACTTTGACGTCTGCTCATCTCCTTGTGAATTCATTCTTGGTCTTATCAGTACTCTTGGTCCAGACAGAGCTGACAGATTCAGGAAGCCTCTCTCTCTTGTCCAGGTGGGAGGTCCGGGGCAGGATCCAGAAGCAATTCTTAACTTTTTAGAACTCAGTCCTTTTGCAAAGTGGAGTGCTGAGTTTGTTTTTCCTCCTATAAGATTAATTTAATTTAGCACAAAGAAAGAGTTTTGATTTTAACTGTTTTCTGTCTTCCACCCTGAGGGTTAGGAAATATGATACTACTTGATACACTGTCAGAATTTGTTTTATAATTTGTGCACATGGGTATACACAGTTATGTAACATGAGCATATCCCAAATTAGTGTATTCATTTACATATATAATCTTTGAATTTCATTCCCTGGAACTTAAGAGGAATTCTTAGTCTTTCTCAAAGCTTTAGGTTTTTAACATGGCATTTCAATACATTATTTGCAGAAGTAAGTCTTGATTTGGTGTAGGATGAACTCTTTGGTTTATGTGTGAGTTCAAAATAGTTCTGAAATTTAATGTGTACTTTGTGCTTAAAACACTATATCCAAAGCATACAAGCAAGTAAAAGACAAATTTGTGTCAATCCTATCATTTGGTTTCTAGAAATTTGTTTTTACTTTGTAACAAACCCTTAAGTTTTAACTAATCTAAATGGAATCTTTGAACTCATGTTTAATGGATACCCATGGCTCTGCTGCTGTTATTTCTTTTGTAGAAATGATAGCCAAAGTTTACTTTGGAATGGACTGAAAGCTTTTCAGTGGTCTGTGGGCTAACAAGATGTTACTTTTATCATTAAAAGGATATTATTCTTAAATAATAATGAAGACAATTATTTAAAATTTTGTTTAATAAATGCCTATAAAGCACTTTATAAACATATTTTTTTAATAACTGGGATATTGTAAGTAATGCATTTGCAGTAATGATACTTCTTAAGACAAAGCAATATGTATATTATATATATATACATACACTTGCATACATATGAACACACACACTAACAAACAGAAAATTGTACAAAGTACGTTAAAGACATGTAGGAAGTTCACAGAAATTCAGGAAGACATAAGTAATGAACAATGTTAAACATGAGATAAATCAAAATAAATTATATCTAAAAATATTACAGCATCTTTAATATGTGTAATTAAAATACATGACAATACAGGTGTTGAGCAGAAGGTGATGAATGGAGTTGACAGTGTGTCAAAGACCTGCTTTATCACAAATTGGTCAGAGTAATCATGTTCATTAGCGTCAATCAACCCAGATACAGTTTGTACTTGACAGATTAACCAATAAAGTATTTGGGGAAGAAGCAAAAAAAAAATTCTAGCATATTACAGAGGCAAATTAATTGATTTTTAATAGTTAAATAAAATATTAAAAGTAAAGAGGGGGAAAGGGGGAACATTTTAACAGAGGCCAAGTATACACAAGATAGAAACAATAACCATATCGTAAAGGACATTACTCCTTCAAAAACTAAAAATTTATTAGTAAACTGGCTGGAAGAGCAGACTTTGCTATGTGTCACTTATCAGAAAGTTTCCTTAAATATTCAGTTGTCAAAAATTTGGAAGTAAAAGGATGGGAGAGTATATGCGATATTAGGCCCCAAATAGTTTCTGTACTAATAGAAGTATCAAATAAAATACATTTGTAACAATAAATAAGATACAGGAAGTATTTTGTCTTTGGTTTTTAAGGTTAACAAGGCATTATAGACCAGTACTGTGGTTCAAATGAGAAATATTTCCTGTGGTCATGAGCATTTGGACACTTGGCTTCCAGTTGTTGGGGATGTTTGGGAAGAATTAAGAGGAGCTGCCCTGCTGAAGGAAGTACCTTTGGGGATGGGCTTTGGGAGTATATAGCCTTACCTACTGCCAGTTCACCCCTTCTCTTCTTTGTGCTTGCTGTAAGGATGTGAACGTCCAGCTTCCTGCTCCTGTTTCTAAGACTGCCATTTGCTGCCATGACTGTCATGATGGACTCTTTCTCTCTCTGTAACTGCAATACAAAATAAATGTTTTCTTCCATAAGTTGACTTTGTTGTGATATTTTATCACAGCAACAGAAAAGAAACCCATACAAACAGGGATATGAAATAATTCCAAGTCTGTATGCATCAATCAATTGAGCTGTGGGTTGGAGCAAGCATGCCTCCATGGTTAAGAGAGCCTACAGCTTCTGCAGAGGACCCACGTTTGTTTCTCTGCAACCATATGGAGGCTCACAATTATTGATAGATAGCTCCAGTACCTAAGGATTTGATGCCTTTTTTCTGGTTTCTACAGGGATCAGGCACACAAATGATACACAAACACATGAGTACAAAAACACTTATAAGCTGGGCAGTGGTGGCACACGCCTTTAATCCCAGCACTCGGGAGGCAGAGCCAGGTGGATCTCTGTGAGTTTGAGGCCAGCCTGGGCTACCAAGTGAGCTCCAGGAAAGGCACAAAGCTACGCAGAGAAACACTGTCTCGAAAATCAAAAAAAAAAAAAAACTTATAAAAGAAAAATAAAGTAACCCTCCTTTTAAAACATAGAGCTGGAGAGATAACTGTAAGTAAAGGCCTTGCCCTGTAAGCATGCTGACCTAGCTCAAATCCTTAGAATCCATGTAAATCCAGATGTGGTAGAACATCTGCAATTCCAGCAGTTCTACAGGGAGATAAGTGATGGATGCAGGAAAACCCTCAGCAGCTTGTAGGCCAGCTAGTCTGGCATAAACCATAAAGAAGAACAGGAGATCTTATCTCAAGGTGTTAAGTGAGGACCAACAAAAACGAATTTGATACAGAGAGAAAATAAAATCACTAATGAACTGATAAAAAAAGAGAAAATTCTGTAATTAATACGATGGATGTGTTATTAAAAACATTATCTCCATAAGATAATTCCAGTCCATATATATTAAATATGCATATATAAATGCATATATTTACCTTCATAATTATTGATGAAAAACTAAAATATTAGCATTAGCATGTAATAACACTGAGGACAGACAGTACTTTACAAATAGCACTATTATTTATCTCAATATATAAAAGTGTTAACACTTCAAAAATCAGTATACTTAAGTACATGACAGAAAACAAAGAAGAAACAATAATGTCAACAGGTGTAGCTAAGATGTCATACCTATTTGTGACTAAAACCTGCTACCAGATGAAAATCAGGAACTTCTTAAATCTGACAAAAGCAAAATAGCAATATAAATGTAATGAAAAAAAAGCATGTCTACTAATTTGTAGTCATCATTCATCTTGAATTCTTACCAGTACAAAGGGATGATGAATGAATATGATGACCAGGAAGAAAGAAGTAAAACTGCCATTCTTCACATATCATAAATTCTCAGAAAAATACAAAAAGAATTCCAAATGACTAGAATTTATTACTGAGTTTTAGCAAGGCTGATGGACCTATAACTTCTACATAATAGCAGCAGTAAAAATTGAAAACTTAAAAGCATTAATATCAATGGTAACAAATGAATTAAATACATAGAATAGATCCAGTTAAAATATCTACCTTATTATTAATAAAAGTCATGAATACATAGAGAGTATATGCTTTCTGTACATTAGAAAGTTCAATATTATCAATTATTTCCAGATTTACTTATGGGTTCAGTGCCTCTGTATTAGAAATCCAGAAAGGTTCTCTTTTGTTTGGACAAACTTGTCAACACAATGTAACTACACTAATGAATCTAATACAATTGTACTACAAATGTTGAAAATGACGACAAAAAATAATGGGTATTATACAAATAAAAAGACTCAAAGTAGTAACAATTTAGACAATGTGTTTTTTCTAAGGCAAAATACAATGAGATAAAACAAAGTAATGAGTATCAAACTGAGATACAAGATATGGGCATTGAAAGAACAGATCCATGCACACACAATACACTCATAGCTAAGGTAATATGAAAAAACATTGTATTTCAAATAAATGGTTCTATAATTTTGTGGCTTATCCCTCAAATTCATCTGAGGAAACCAGCTGTGGTCCTGGTTCCAAGCCTATAAGGTAGGGACCCTCTAATGAAAATGGATCTCAGAAAAATTAACAGTTGCACCTGAGATGTATCTTGCCCTCCAAAGGAAAGAGAACCATTACTAAATTATGATACTCTATCTTCAGAGAAGAATTGAAATGACCTATTTCCTTGGATCTATCCTGGTCCTCCAGACTGAGTTTCTATGGCATATCATCTCTTGAAGAGGTGAACTAGTTTTTGCACTAACATTCTCTGGATCCCAAGTTACAGCTGCAACCTGCTACCTCTGGGTCTTTGATACTACCTCACAGCCTCAGTAAACTGGTCAATGTTGTGATCCATTGTTCCAAGATCCAGATTCATCACTGGGTAGCAGCCCCTCCCCAAATACCTGTTTCCATTGTTCCATTGATCCAGGATCTGAGTTGTAGCATTCTATGATTCATAAGGCCTGAGCCTCTGGTATGGTGATATTGTGTTCCCCAAAATATTGTGCATCCTAATAAACTTATCTGGGGTCAGAGAACAGAACAGCTACTAGATACAGAGGCCAGAAAATGGTGGCACATACACCTTTAATACTAGCATTGCTAAGGCAGAGATCTATCCAGATCTCTGTGAGTTTAAAGCCACACTGGAAATAGCCAGGCATAGTGACTCACACCTTTAATCCCAGGTGATGACAGAAAGCAGAAAAGTATATAAGGCATGAGGACCAGAAACTAGAAGCTTTTGGCTGATTAAGCTTTTAGGCTTTTTAGCAGCAGTTCAGCTAAGATCCATTCTGAATGAAGACACAGAGGCTTCCAGTTCAAGGATACAGGATCAGCTGAGAAATTGGCAAGGTGAGGTGGCTGTGGCTGGTTCTGCTTGTCTGATCTTCCAGTATTCACCCCAATAACTGGCTTCAGGTTTGATTTTATTAATAAGATATGTTAAGATTCGTGCTACACTCTGAAGCCTTCTCTCTTCCTTGGAACCATTTCAGAGCTTCTCTGTTCTGTTTTCCAGGATCAGAGTCAAAGCTAAATCGCTGTCCCATGGACATAAACCCCAGGGAAGCGCTGCACACATTCTCTAGTTTGGTGGAACAGCTACACCCATATATGCCTCAGGCAGTGAAGCTGTGTCCATATCACAGGTACCATAATAGTTTAACAAAATAGTGAGACCAAAGCACTAGTTCCACACACATTATAGAAACTTTTCTCCTAGGACATAGCACCACTATGGCTGCCCAAAGGCCACATCAACATAACACCAAAAGGAACAATCCACTCAGCTAATCATCCTACAGTGAAGAAAAATTTAGAAATGGAGACCACTAAATCTTTTTACCACTGAGAATCTTAACACCCTATACTCTCTGAGAGTTACCGTCTCTCTTGGTAATTAGTGTATCCCAGGCCACTGAGGCATGCTCAGTTACCACTGATCCTAGCCACAGCTGAGGCAGCTACATAGAGACTATACTCAAGTACTCACCTAGAAACAGGCACTATGCTCTGCTCGGAGGATGCTCTAGGACATCCACATAGGTCAAAATACTTCCCCACAAGAGAAATTGTACAAAACTGGAACACAGAAATATAAAATAAACAGGAAAAAGCAAGAAAACTATGCACTATGAGGAATATGCAATAATTCCCTAATAAAGAAATAAATAAATTTACAAACTGTATAAAAGGGATTCAAAAGATTGACTTTAAGTAAATACACAAAAGTAAAAAAAATAAACATAATAAATTGAGTGAAATCGGGAAAATTATATATAATCTAAATTAGGCCTCCCTCAAAACTAAGCTTAGCATCATGTTAATGTTAAATACTGAAAAGAAATCTTGGAGTTGAATAATCCAGTAAATAAAACAGAAAACACAATTCATAGCTTCAACAGAAGACTACTGCAAGATAAAGAAAGAATTCCTAAACTTTAATAAATATTTTATACTAACCTAGTCAAGTAGGAAAAAAATAAAACATAATAAAATATTGGATAAGACCTTAGGACTTACAGCATGTGTTTAAGTGGGCATACTATGGAAGTTCAAAACACAGGAAGGTACTGAAAACTTATTTGATAAAATACATGCTAAAAACATCACGTGTCCTAGAAGCAATATAAACATCCAGATTCAGGAATCTTGAAGGTTGCCAAGCAAGTATAACTCCTATAAGAACAAAAGTCAAGGGGCTGGAGAGATGGCTCAGAGGTTAAGAGCACTGACTGCTCTTCCAGAGGTCCTGAGTTCAATTCCCAGCAACCACATGGTGGCTTACAACCACCTGTAATAAGATCTGCTCCCCTCTTCTGGCCTGCAGTCATACATCTGTATACATAATAAATAAATATTTAAAAAAAAAAAGAACAAAAGTCAAAATCAGAAGACTTCAAAAGCATCAAGATCAACCCATTAAGTGTCATGAAAATGAATATCCATAAGATAACCTCTGGGTTTCTCACAGGTTGTCTATAGGCCAGTAGTTAATGGGAGAACATATCCAGAATGCCAGAAGACTAAACTTCTAGCCAAGAATACTCTATTCAGCAAAGTTGTCCCTTGGAAATAAAGGAGAAATGAGAAATAAAAGCTATCAGAAAGGCCCAAGGGTTCAAGATCAAGAATAATGTGTCAGTTTTTCCTTGAATTCCTATTTTGCTTACCTGGCTTTCAGTGGAGGTAAACTTAACAACCATTCTTGAATACTTGGTCTTGGCTTTGTAAGCTATGGCTACTTTAAATGAAGCTTCTCTAGGTTGATGAATGGATGGTAGGTGTTACATCTCTAGGCAATAGGGTGTATATTACCATACTGTAGATATTCATAGTACAGTAATTTATGCTTTTGATTTCATTTTGTAGAATTTCTACTCTTTATTAATATTTTCCTTCTACTTCATTGATTCTCTACCTTAATTACTCCTCCTTTCCTTTCCCACATTGCTTCAATAAATTTAATTTAGCATCCCTAAATTACACAACCAACAGGATTAGTGACTTGTGTTACTACTGGCATCTTGAAATAGTCCAAGTGTTTTAGTAAATTTTGTATTTATTTTTGCACCCAAAAAGAAAAGGAGATAGAAGAGACAAATAACACCAGTATTGTTTGATAAAGCTCAAGAGACCTTGCTATTTTATATTTACCTGAAATTATAAATATAATATATAAAAAGTATATCCATATATTACATATAGTTTATCACATATAAAGTATATGTATATTATATATATGTTTATATTTATATATAATATATATGGAAGTTATACCATTTGGACTGATAACGCATCCCACAAGAACCATAGATTAACAAAATGTATCCAACACCTGGAACAAGAAATAGTCTCTCAAATGGTTGGTCAGAATAGTCCAAGTGACTCATCAAAAATATTCTTGAATAGTTATAAGATGTAAATAAGCATAACGATAGTTACAAAACAAAAACAGGAGCAGATAAATGATCAAGAAGCAAAATGTGTTCAAAGCATAGAATCACAGAAATCACCAAAATGCAAATGAAGACAAGAATAGAATGCAAAAAGGATTTACAAAACAAGTCGAAAATAAGTAAAACACAATGACACAAGTTGGTCTTCATCTGTGATAGACACCTTTCAACATAAATGGACCAACTACTCCAAACAAAATCCTTAGAATGGCTGGATGCATATAAACCAAGATCCAACTATGTGCTATCTACAGAGATATAGCTACCTTTAAGAGCATGCATAGAATGGAAATCATAGAATTGAAGAAATATTTTACACTAATAGTAACCAAAATAGATCAGGGCATCTACATTTATACAAGCTAAAAAAATGCTTCAAGTGAAAACTGTGTCATAGTCACTAAACAGAAGCTTAAATATTTCTATTTCTATCTATAGACAAATTCTCATCTCATCGTTAATCAAAGAAACCTCTTACAGCAGTGAATAGCAAGGAATGTAGACACTTGTATCTGTTCAAAGTGATTAGAATAAGTTACAGTTGAGTGCTCAGCCCTAAATTGGAAATTTAAACCATCCTCTGTAAGTAGTAAATGAAGTCCTGAATAAATGTGTTGTTGTCATGTTGACATGTAACATGTCAAGGACTCTAATACCTCAGCCCAATGATAGTGGTAAAACCTTCCCCTGGTGATTCTCAGAGAAATGGCAAAGCCTTTCTTGGGTCCAAATGGGAATGTTGACAGTATGTGAAGAAAATACCCACTCTAGCTTTCTCTCCCATAGACATTTATGACCTGAAGACTGCTCCCCTATAGAGACTGCTCCTATATAGACTGGCTAACCTTACTGCTTATTCACCTGTATGCCACAATACTGTCTCCCTGTTCAACTGTATATAATAAAGACAGTGAGCTTCTGAGGTACTGCAGCTGCTCCATCAGAGAGCCCTGCCCATCTGATCTGATCCTAGCCTATCTCTGTGTGTATGTCTGTCATCTCTTCATTCACTTGCTACTCTTAAGTTGTGCACAGCTGTGGGCAATCCTTTCTAAGGCTTGGGAAACACTGTGGAAGAGGCATCAGAAAGCATGCAACCACTAGAAGACAGAAGGACCAAAAATGCATGGTTTAGTCATTACAAACATAGTTTCCATAATATCTATGATTACCTACACTGGTCATGCACAAGCCTGGACCTGTCAACAGCCAATAATGGTTCATGGAGGAGCTCCTGGACTCCTATCCTCCATGCTGAATTATTGATAATTACTGGTTTGAAGGACAGTCATTGTCTTCAGTATTCATCAAATTGTGATCTCATCAGACAATAATGGGAAGTTCCAAGCTTGTGGCCTCACAAATTGTCCTGCTAATAATAACAAAACAAAAGAAAATGGCATGCATTAAAGAAAGGGGCCTGTAGGAGTCAGAGGGAGATAAGATAGGGTGGGGATGGTGTTAACAGAATGTACTATATACATGTATGTAATTGTCAAGGAAGTTTGTTGTCTTTTTAAATTATGTTAAGAAGACAGTCCTTAACTTAGTGATAAATCTTTCTTAATTCTCAAGAAGTATCACAAAAATAATGTAAGTATATGTGTATCCAACCAGAGAAAACATACAAAACAAATATTAAAGACCAGAAAGAATCAGACTTTTCAATGATCTGTGCTAAAGCAACTATATATGCATATCAAAACAATAAAGTTATCACCTCCATACCTCACACTACATACAAAAACAACCACATCAAAATGGATCAAAGGCCTAAATTCACTGCAGATCCCTCAGATAAAAACATGGGTTAAATTCTTTGCAACCCTGAATTAGACATGACACTAGCAGTTCAACCAACTAAACTAAAAGGTGGCAAAGTAGACCTCCTCAAATTTAAAAGAGTGTACAAAAAAGAATACTAAGAAAATATGGATCCACAATTAAACAAACTTGCTCTGCACTCACATTGAATGGCTTATTACTGCCTGTCACTCCAGCTCCTGAGGGATCCCATGTTTCTCACCTCCTCTGGGTACCTGCACTTGTACACACACACACACACACACACACACACACACACACACACACACATACACACACACACTTAGATACACATACATACATACTCAATTCTTTTAAATAAAATAAAACTTTAAAATATAATTATGATTTACAAATGTAAAGAATACACATCAGATATCTGATAAAGGGTTAATGTATAAATTATGCAATCTAAAATATATACAAGACAATTACAGCCCAACAACTATAATACAAGTAAACCAACTAAGAGATTGACAAAAGATTCTAGTGGACATTTTTCTGAATAAGATTTGTAAGTCTCCTCCTATGAGTAAGTATATACCATGTTTGTCTTTCTGAGTCTGGGTTACTTCACTCAGAATGATTTTTTTTCTAGATCCATCCATTTGCCTGCAAACATCATGATGTCATTGTTTTTCTCTGCTGAGTAGTATTCCATTGTGTATATGTACCACATTTTATTTATCCATTCTTCAGTTGAAGGGCATCTAGGTTGTTTCCAGGTTTTGGCTATTACAAACAATGCTGATATGAACATAGTTGAGCAAGTGCTCTTGTGGTATGATTGAGCATTCCTTGGGTATATGCCCAAGAGTGGTATAGCTGGATCTTGGGGGAGATTGATTCCCAATTTTCTAAGAAAGCACCATATTGATTTTCAAAGTGGTTGTACAAGCTTGCATTCCCACCAGCAGTGGAGGAGAGTTCCCCTAGCTCCACATCCTCTCCAGCATAAAGTGTCTTCAGTGTTTTTGATCTTAGCCATTCTGACAGGCATAAGGTGGTATCTCAGAGTTGTTTTGATTTGCATTTCCCTGATGACTAGGGATGTTGAGGAATTCCTTAAATGTCTTTCAGCCATTTGAGTTTCCTATGTTGAGAATTCTCTGTTTAGTTCTATAGCCCATTTCTTAATTGGACTGATGATCGTTTTGATGTCTAATTTCTTGAGTTCCTTATATATTCTGGATATCAGTCCTCTGTCAGATGTGGGGTTGGTGAAGACCTTTTCCCATTCTGTAGGCTGTCGCTTTGCCTTGTTGATCATATCCTTTGCTCTACAAAAACTTCCCAGTTTCAAGAGGTCCCATTGATTGATTGTTTCTCTCAGTGTCTGTGCTACTGGTGTTATATTTAGGAAGTGATCTCCTATTCCAATGCGTTCAAGACTACTTCCTACTTTCTCTTCTAGCAGGTTCAGAGTAGCTGAATTTATGTTGAGGTCTTTGATCCACTTGGAATTATGTTTTGTGCATGGTGACAAGTATGGATCTATTTTCAGCCTTCTACATTAGATACACTAGATGTGGAACAAGGATGACTAGACTGCTACTCACATCACCAGGGAGGCTACCTGGAAAACAGGACCCCAAGAAAGACATGAGGATCGCCCAATGATGGAGAATTGGATGAGATCTACATGAACAGTCTGGACATAAGTGGGGTTAATGAAAGGCGAGCGTCAAGGGAAAGAGAGCTTGAGGGAGCGGGGGATCCCAGCTGGATCAAGAACAGAAAGGGAGAATAAGGAATAGGAGACCATGGTAAATGAAGACCACATGAGAACAGGAAGAAGCAAAGTGCTGGAGGGGCCCACAGAAATCCACAAAAATACCCCCACAATAGACTGCTGGCAATGGTCGAGAGACAGCCCGAGCTGACCTACTCTGGTGATGGGATGGCCAAACACCCTAGTTGTCATGCTAGAAACCCCATCCAACTTCTGAGGGATCTGGATGCAGAGATCCACCGCTAGGCCCCGGGTGGAGCTCCGGGAGTCTAATTAGTGAGAAAGAGGAGGGTGTATATGAGCGAGAATTGTGAAACCAAGGTTGGATAAAGCACAGGGACAAATAGTCAAATGAATGGAAACATATGAACTGTGAACCAAAGGCTGAGGGCCCCCCAACTGGATCAGGCCCTCTGAATGGTTGAGACAGTTGATTGGCTTGATCTGTTTGGGAGGCATCCAGGCAGTGTAACCCGGTCCTGTGCTCATTGCATGAGTTGGCTGTTTGAAGCCTGGGGCTTATGCAGAGATGCTTGGCTTAGTCTGGGAGGAGGGGACTGGACCTGCCTGGACTGAGTCTACCAGGTTGATCTCAGTCCTCCTCGGGGGAAGCTTTGCCCTGGAGGAGGTGGGAATGGGGGATGGGCTGGGGGGAAGGGAGGAGAACGAGGGAGTCAGTGGCTGGTATGTAGAACTGAATTTTATTGTAAAATAAAATTAAAAAAAGATTTGTAAGTCGAAAATAAGCACGAGATGTCCAACCTTCCAACCTTCTCAGCCGGTAGAGGGATGGATGCAAATCAACATTGCAATGAATGCCAGCTCTCATTCATTAGAATGGCTACAATCAAATGAAAACTTAAAGTACTTTGGTGAAGAGTTGAGGGTTTGTAATCCTAGTGCATTGGTGAGAAAAACAGGTTGGCAGTTCTTAGAAATGTTAAGGTCATTCTACGAAATTCTGCTAGCATTTTCCTAAGATAACTGAAAACATATGTTCACACAAACACTTTAGTTTAAAGCTTTATTAGTTCAAAATAACCAACTTAACACAGACATGATGTATATCCATGGATGCATGGGTAATATAGCATGGTGTAATCATTTGAAATATTAGACGTCTTGAAAACATAATGAAGTATTGATTTTTGATGCTACATGGATGAACTTGGAACACTTTATACTATATTAAAGAATCCAGACACTACACTCCTACCAAGGAAGCAGGTAGGCTGGCTGCAGATCTTCAGCTCTCCTTTTGCTCCCCAAATCCAATTCCTCGGTTTCATCTCCAGCCCAAGAACATGAATAAACCCCTTAGAGAAATCTAGGAAAACACACACAGGTGAAGGAAATGAAAGACAAAAAATTTCAAGACCTGAAAGTAAAAATAGAATCAGTAAAGAAACTACAAACTGAAGGAAATCTGAAATGAAAGATTTAGGAACTCAAAAAGGAACTTCAGAGGCAAGCCTCACTAACAAAATATAAGAGATGCAAAAGAGAATCCCAGGGGTTGAAGACACAATAAAAGAAATGGATACACAGAAAATGTTAAATCTAGTGTGTGTGTGTGTGTGTGTGTGTGTGTGTGTGTGTGTGTGTACAAAAAATAAAACAAAACAAACAACAGTTAAAAAAAAACCCTCCTGGAACAAAACAAAATCAAGGAAATCTGGAACATTATGAAAAGATGAAATCTAAGAATAATAGATGTAAAGGAATGATAAGAAAGCCAAGTCAAAGGCACAGAGAATATTTAAAACAAAATGATAGAAGAAAATTTCCTTAACCTAAAGAAGGAGATGCCTATCAAGATACAAGAAGCATATAGAACACTGAACAGATTAGACCAGACAAGAAAATCCCCCCAGCAAATAATAATCAAAATACTAAACATACAGGAATATTAAAAGCTGCAAGGGGAAAAGACCAGGTAGCATATAAAAGCAGACCTATTAGAACAATATCTAAGTTCTCAGTGGAGACTCTAAAAGCCAGAAGGGCCTAGACAGATGTTCTATGGACTTAAGAGACTACAGATGTATGACCAAACTACTACACCCAGCAAAAATTTTAACCATAATGGAAAAACAAGACATTCCATGATAAAAACCAAAAAAAAAAAAAAAGGAGGTTAACTACACAGATGAAAACACAGGGAATAAATAATCACAGAATAGAAAATCAAAAGAAGGGAAACACACACATACACACACCACCAGCTGTAGCAAAAACAACAAAATAAAACAAACATTTTTCCTTAATAGCTCTCAATATCAGTAGTCTCAATTCCCCTGTAGCAAGGTCCTTTGCTGTTGTTCCCTTTGGGGGTGGGGGCCAAGTAGGCACAGAGTCAAACCACACAGACTCTGGAGAATGTGGAAGCAACAAGCCCAGTTTATTCAGGAAGAAGCAAGCATTATATACCCTCCACCCAACCCTGGGGGGAGGTCTGATGAATATGCATCAGCTGGTGTGACATGGCTCTCTCTCATTGGTCCAGGTCATCTCCAGATTCAGCTGCTGTTGCTAAGACCATCAGGGGGACGCAGGCTAGGACCCAGGCTGGTTCTCAGAAAGTATCTTTTTTTACTTGTTTGGAGCATCTGGCCCTCAAGCCGGTGAGGGATGAGTCATCCCACATTCCCCAATGAAAAGATACAAACTAGGGGCTGGAGAGATGTCTCAGCGGTTAGGAGTACATGCTGGTCTTCCAGAAGACTCAGGTTCAATTCCCAGCACCCACAGGGCAGCTCACCACTGTCTGTAACTCCAAGATCTGACACCCTCACACAACCATACATGAAGACAAAACACCAATTCACATAAAATAAAAAATTTAAAAAAATTTATATAAATAGATACAAACTAACAGAATGGATATGAAAACAGGTTCCATTCCTCTGCAGTATCCAAGAAATGTACCTTAATATCAAAGATAAATATCAATTCAGGGTAAAAATATAGAAAAAGATGTCCCAAGCAAATGGACCTAAGAAGGAACCTGGTGTGGCACTTTTAATATCTGAAAAAATAGACTTCAAATAAAAAAACAAACAGAAGAGATAGGGAAGGACACTGCATATTTATCAAAGGAAATATCTACCAAAAGGACATTGCAATTCTTAACATCTATGTATAAAACATCAGGAAGATGGGACTCCATCTACCTCAAGATCCAGCTATACCACTCTTCCACATATACCAAACACATGCTTCACCCTACCACAAGGACACTCGCTCAATTATACTAACTGCTGCTCTGTTCATGATATCCAGAATTTGTCAACAACCTAGATGTCCCTCAACAGAAAAATGGATAAAGAAAATGTGGTACATTTACCCAATGGAGTATTACTCAGCTCTTAAGAAAAAAATGACATCATGAAATTTGCAGGCAAATGAACGGAACTAGAAAAAAGATCATCCTGAGTGACATAACACAGACCCAGATAGATAAATATGGTGTGCATTTGTTTATATCTGGATATTAGACATTAAATAAATGATAACCAAGCTACAATCTATAGACCTAGAGAGGTGGTTAGGCATAAAGGAAGGTACTGGGGATGGGGGAGACGCATGTGTCACCTTGGGAGGGGGAAATAGAACAGGTTTTATAGAGGACTGGAGGCAGGGGCCAACTGGAACAGGAAGATTAGGTTGGAATGGGGAGGGAATGTGGGAAGGGGCAACTACAATTGAGGGGCATTTGAGGGCTCTTACTGAAGTGGAAACTTCCTAAAATACATGAAGGCAATTCTAATGAAGTCTCAAAATAATGGGGGAGATAGAATCCCAACTGGCCATCACCAAATGAAGCATCCATAATGGGACTTAAAACTAACTGAGTTGTTGACCATAGGGGTCCAATAGAAATCCCCAAACAACCTAGGCTGTTGCCAATATAATAGGTTGCTCTCCACAAACTGACAGCAAGGCCCCATTGCTAAAGACAATACCCATACAGCTTAACGAACATGGAGAGGTTGAGTTGGCAGCTATACAGACCTTCACCCCTATGTTCTAGTGACTTTGGTATGGGAAGATACTCAGCAAGCTACCAAAAGAGAGAAATACACTAACCCACCCACAAAACCTTTGATCTACAATACTGTGCTGCCTGCAAAATATGGTAGGGTGATGATGGCACTTTCTTCTTTGCATATAAACTACAAATATGTATATGTAAATTCTCATATTGTATAATGCAGGATGTTAATATCAGCATTATCCATAAAATCCCCAAATTAAAAATAGTGCTAATCAATAGCAGAATGGAACCAGACTATTACAGCAATATTCATACAATGAAGTGGGATGATCAGACCATTGTACTTGCAGCAATGTAGATTAATCTCAGGAACACAATTCTAAGTAAAATAAGAAATTTAAAAATGAGAAAAACTGAAAATAAGAAAAGAAAAAAGAAAGCCCTCAAGAAACATGCAAAATCCATATAAAAATTAGATGTCAGAGGATGCTTTAGAAGCATGTGGTGATTAAAAAAGTGAAGCATGAGAAACTTTTGAGGGTCAAGCAAGGTTTCATTTTTTTGTCTGGATACTGTTTACACAGAGGGTTTACTATAAAAGTTACTGAATTACATATTCATGCTTGGGCACTTGTCTGAATGTATAGTCAACTTCATTTATAAAGTTTAGGTTAAAACAAATATGCAAAAGAAAATTATGCATGTATACATATTTAATGTTTGTTGAAACTGGCTTTGAAATCATCTGATAGTTATTAATAACATTCCTAGGGTAGATGTGAGCAACAATGCAACTCTCAGTGGAAATTCATTAATGGCTTACCTTGAAATTGAAGGACAATTTATTATTCATTTCAAGTATTCAATTTATTAGCTGCAGAGTTTCTGTGCCTAAGCATTAGTGGAACACAATCCCCATGCATGTTCATGTCCCCATTTCCATTTTAAATGCCTGAGATAGCACTGAATGTCCCGTTTTATTTTTATTTACATTATCACTATCTCAATACTACTGGCTTTCTGCTACAAATTTAGCAAAGATACAAACAGGAAATGAAAATAAGTTACTTAGTTTTCTTTGTTAATTTGTGCTGGTTCCTAGTATTACCAGTCTTTCATATTACGTACATACATACATACACACAACCACACACATGCATATAGATTACCTTTTGATATTATAATATAATTATGTTTTCTCCCTTTCCCTTTCCCCTTCCAAATCCTCCCATATATCCTCTATTGTACTTTCTCAAATTCATGGCCTCTTTATCTTTAATTGTTGACATAGATAGATAGATAGATAGATATAGATATATATGTAGATAGATAGATAAATAGATAGATAGATAGATGATAGATAGATAGATAGATAGATAGATAGATAGATAGATAGATAGATATTCTTACTATATAAATACAACTTGCTCAGTCCATGTAGTGTTACTTGTATGTATATGTCCTCAAGGCTGACTATTTGGTATTGGATAGCCAATCTATGCGTTTTTCCTAGGGAAGACTAGTTCACACTCAGCATTCCTTAGTTGTCTGTAGTTCTTAGTCTGGGTTTGAGTTAAAGCCTCATGAGCTTTTGGCTTCCATGTTAGCATGTCTTATTGGTGTCATTCTTGGTTAGATTATATTTAGGTAGCTATGATGCAGAAACTTTATGAGTTTAACTTCTCTAAAATTTCTAGGGTACATAATCTGAAAGCAAACTTCGTATTCCTCTGGCTCATAGAAACCTCCCCCCATTCCTCAATGATTCCCAAACTTTGGGTGCAGTGGTGATTTTATACATCAATTAATTGGGATTGGGCTCTACAACTCTGAATTTCGACCAGTTGTGGTTTTCTGTAATGGTCTGCATCTGTTCCAAAAAAGTTTCCTTGATGAGGGATGAAGAGTATACTTATCTATGGGTATAAGAATAAATACTTAGAATGTAGTTAGGGATTATAGTGGTTTAAGAAAGTAGCAGTTATAAATTCTGGTCCAAGATCCATGACTTCATTAAACCTAGGTACTTAGTTAAGTTTCCAGTATCGGGCATAGTTTCCCTTTGTTGAATGGGCATTAAATTCAATTAGAGAGTTGTTGGCTGCTACCTAGGTACTACTACTATTGTACCGTTAAAGCTATTGTGTCATTTGGCTTTGCTGTGAATCATAGGATCATAGCTGAGTAGAGCTACTGGCCAATAAAAATAAATCTAGCATGGACCCAGCCATATCACTCTTCAACATATATTCAAAGACTCAATATCTTACTCCACAAATACTTGCTCAGCCATGTTCATTGTGGCACTATGTACAATTAAAAACTAGGAAATAAAACAACCTAAATGTCCTCCAACTTATGAATGGATAATGAAAATGTGGTGCATGATGAAATGCTATTCAGCTGTAAATAAAAATGAATTCATGACATTTTCAGGTAAATGCATGGACATAGAAAAGATCATTAAAGTGACTCAGACCCATAGAGACAGATACTACATCTTCTCTCTTATCTGTAATTCTTAGCTCCCAATCTCCAGGTGCAAGTACATTCTCTTGAGTAACTGCAGAAACCAGAAAAGCAAAAGGGCCCATTGCCAGGTAGAGGAAGGAATAGCAGGGCACAAGTGATTTGAAGGGGAAATGAGAAAAATGGGGGTTGGGGAGGCTTTAGCTGGAGAGGGAAAATAATAGTAAAGATGTCTGAAAAGGTCAGAAGGAATTACACTATTGACTCTCTACCCAAAAATACCCATAACATGGTCTTTTCTAGACTGCTGTTGAGCAGCATAGACACAAAAGGAGAACTGATTCAACATCAATATTACTTGCCTGGAGTTTAATTAGATTACATTGTTTGAAAAAAAAAGAATTCATTTCCAGTGTGGAGTCATGTTTCCATGATGTATCAAATAATAATCAGCATGATTCATGTATTTGCAAAGAAATTCTAAATTTTCTTTACTCTAGTCTTTATTATCAGCTGCTACTTCTGATCATTGATGCTTAGAGAGTAAAAAAAAATGGTATTTGTGATTTTACTAGCTGTGTATCTCCTGTGGGGAGAAAAGAAATCATTTTATTAACTACTAAATTTTTTACACCCCTAAGAGTCCACAACATTTTTCAAGGCAAGGATTCAATTTCAATTCCCTGCCTTCACATTAAAGTCTATATAAACTGCTTCATATGAATAGTTACTTAATATTTTATTAGAGCTTTTAATTTTACTATCCCTTCAGTAACTTATTCCTCGGCTTACAAACCTTACGGTCAAGATTTTTCTACCCAATAGCTGGTATAATTTTGCATTTTGCATTTCCCAGCATTCAAAAGCACCTGTGTCATCTCCACCAGCGCCACACTCACAGACTTCTCTAACAAAACACGAAACCTTCATATTGTCATTTATAACACCAATGTTTCCCATACCTTCTATGGTGGGAGTGGCTCAAATGACAAGAACATACTTGCTAGGGTCACCAGTGTTAATATAAGAAAACCAGATTTGGCTTAATCTTCATTGCAAGTTGGATCTTAATTAAATTACTTAACTTCTTCTAACATGACAGAGAGCAACAATAAAAATGTCTACCCTATAAGATTACATCATATGGAATGTAATATGTGATATGATATCAAATGGAATATGGAATATAATATGTGATATGATATCAAATGTAATATAAGCCAATAGTTGTCTGTATTAACAGCTCAATAAATATTGTTGTTGTAGGCATTATTATAGTAATTAAGATGTTAGTGTCTGGAAATAAATGAATATATATATATATATATATATATATATCACTTGGCTAGACTTAGTCACTAAAATATTACACATACATATATATTTTAAAATATTATGTTGTATATAATAAATACATACAACTTATCTGTCAGTTTAATAAGGTGTTTATTTTCTCCCTGAGAGAGGATCCTGCAGTCTAATGTGGCCTTAAACTCCATATGTAGCTAAGTAAGACTGAAATTATCTTTCTATCTCAACCTCTCAAATACTAGGATTACAGTTGTGCACTCTGCTCAGTTTCATGTAATGCTGAGAATCAAACCTAGGACTTTGTGCATGTTAGACAACAGTCTTATAAGCTGAGCTATATCCCCTACCTTTAATAAATTTTTTTTAGCCTGGGCCTCACTATGTACCCCAGAGCCCTGCAACTCCTTAGGTAAACAGCTTAGCTTTGACTCTGACTCTTAAAGATAGAACAATCTTAGCCTCTGAAGGGCTGGGATTAAAGATATGTACTACCATGCTGTCTTTGTTAGATTGAGGTGAAGAGACTAGCATGAATCTTAAATGGTCTTATTAATAAGAACAAACCTGGAGCTGGGTATTGGGGTGAATACTGGAAGATCAGAGAAGCAGAACAAGCCACAGCCACCTCACCTTGCCAATTCCTCAGCTGATCCTGTTTCCTCAGACTGGAAGCCTCTGAGTCCTAATCCAGAATGAATCTCAGCTGAACTGTTGCTCAAAAGCCTAAAAGCTTAACCAGCTCTAGTTCCTGGTTTTCACACCTTATATACCTTTCTGCATTCTGCCATTACTTCCTAGGATTAAAGGCGGGAGTAGCCATGCCTGGCTGTTTCAAGTGTGGCTTTGAACTCACAGAGATCCAGGTGGATCTCTGCCTTTGGAATGCTAGGATTAAAGGCATGTGTGCCACCATTTTCTGGCCTCTATATATGGTGGCTGTTCTGTTCTCTGACTCCAGATAAGTTTATTAGGGTGCACAATATTTTGGGGAACACAATATCACCACAAGAGACACCATAACCATGGCAACTCTTACAAAGGAAAACATTTAATTGGGTGGCTTACAGTTTCAGAGGTTTAGTTCATTATCATCATGGCAGGATATGGTGGCATGCAGGCAGACATGGTGCTGAGATACCTGAGAGTTCTACATCTCGATCCACATGCAACAGGAAATGAACTGTGTCACTGGCTGTTGCTTGAGCAAAGGAGACCACAAAGCCCACAGTGACACACTCCCTCCAACAAGGGCACACCTACTCTAACAAAGCCATAACTCCTAACAGTGCCCCTACTCATGGGGATCATTTTCTTTCAAACCACCACATTCCACTCCCTAGCCTCATAGGCTTGTAGCAATATCATAAAGCAAAAATGCAGTCAGTACAACTTGAAAAGTCTCCATAGTCTGTGACAGTCTCAAACTTATTTAAAAATCTGAAGTTCAAAGTCTCTTCTGAGACTAATGCAATTTCTTAACTATAATCCCCTGCAAAAGTAAAATCAAAAAGCAGGTCACATACTTCCAACATATAATGGCACAGGATATGCATTACCATTCCAAAAAGTAAGGAAGGGAGCACAGTGAGGAAATGCTGCACCAAAGCAAGACTGAAAACCAGCTTGGTAACCTCCAAACTCAACATCTCTGTGTCTGATGTCAAAGCACTCTTCAGATCTCCAACTCCTTTCACCTTTGTTGACTGAAACATACTTGTCTTGGGTTAGTTATATTCCCTGTTAGCAGTTTTCCTCAGCAGGCATCCCATGACTCTGGCATCTCCCACATCTGGAGGGTCTCCAAGGCAATCCAGACTTTACCTTTACAGCTTCACACATTGACCTCTCTAGGCCTCTATGCAGGGACACACCCATGACACAGGCCTCAGCAGCTTTCCTTAATAGTGGAGGGAAATTACATAACCCCTTTTTCTATCCTTGACTCTAAAGCCAGAACCACGTGGCCAAAGCTGCCAAGTTCTGCTGTTCGCTGGAACTAGAACATGTTCATTACATGTTCAAGTACATCTTTACCAGCTTTCTATTTTCAAGGGTATCCTTCAATGCCTAAACTTGGTTTTCCTGAAACTGGATCTGTCGATCAGGTTGGCCACAAACTTGTAGATCTACTTGCCTCTGTCTCCAGAGTACTGGGATTAAAGATGTGTACCACTATACCCAGATCTAAACTTTAATTCCTTTTCACAAGTTGGAAACTTAGCTGGGTGGGATCTTGCCCTGAGGTTGCCACAGCCTTTATTCCATTTCTTAATCTGTTCATTTCCTCGAACACAGGATTTAGCTCCATTCTACTTTCTGGTGCTCCTTTCTCCTCAAATTATACATTTTGTATTTCTATTTTCTCAGCTTACTCCTTTTCATTATAAATCTTCATTAGAGTTAACACTAGTAACCATACAACAGAGTCTATACTAAGCTGTTTTGAGATTTCCTCTGCTAATGGAACTAATCAAAAACTCTTAAATTTTACCTCAGGCAGATTTTTGGACAAGGGCAAAAAGCAGCCACATTCTTCACCAAAATTTCACAAGACTAATCTCAAGGCCACATACTAATATTCTTCTCTGAAACTTCTTGAGCCAGGCCCCCAAAGTTCAAATCACACTCAGCACCACTGTCTTCCAAGCTCCTTTTATTATTGTTAGCAAGTAATTCTAGCTCAGCAGATAGAACCAGTACAAAAGAAACAGCACATTCATGTCTCACAATCACACCAGGTTGGAAGCAGTCCCTGCTGCGCCTTGTGCCACCAATGAAGGTATCCTCCTCAACTTCTCTGTTGCTGTGATAAAAACACAGACAAAAACAACTTGGGGGAGGAAATGGTTTCTTTGGCTTAGAGTCCATCAGCCAAGGAAGCCAGCACAAGAGTACGAGGCAGGAATGTGGAGCTGGGAGCTAAAGTGGAGACTCTGAAGGAACAGTGCTTACAGGTTTGTTTTCTGACTAGCTCAGCTACTGTTCTTATATAGTCCATGCCCAGCAACCCACAAGTGGCACCTACAGTGGGCTGGTCCTTTCTGCAGCAATTAGCCATTAAGAAAATACACAAATATGCCCATATGTCTACATGATGAAGACGATTCTTCAATTGAGGATCCCTCTTCACAGATGACAATAGTTTCTGTCAGTTTGACAAAAACCTAACCAGCACAGGAAGGAATGAAGGCATGACATTAGAAAATATTAAATGTAAATAAGACATAGCCAAGTCTCTGACATCCAGTGAAGATGGGAATCCCTCAGCAAGACTGAAGAAAGAATTTACAACAGTGATAAACAGCTTTGAGACTTTGTCAAGCTGGCTAATTTTCACATTATTTCTTACATAACCTAGACACTCTGAGCAACATTAAATTTACACATTATTTTTGCCTCTATTTGGCAGTTTTGCAAATACATGTTTATGAAATAAGATTCAATTAAGATAGATTTAAATTATCCAATTCAGACTGATTTTTTTTTACTTAAATCATTATTACTGCAACAAGTAAATTGCCATGGCTATTGTACTTTGTTGGGTAAATATTACCAACCATATCCAGGCTTTCAGAAGTAAACAACATACTGTATAATTAGGCAATGTGAAATTAACAAGCAGGGTCTAGTAATATCTTCACTATTTCACCTAATTAAGAAGCAGCTTGTTGCTGGTGCACTAAGGAAAAATAAACCAAATTTAAAAAGATATTGCAAAAATCAGAAGAGGTCTCTGGCTGAGTAAATGTATATTGATGCTTTGACCTTATTTGTTAAAGACTGCAGCAGAAAACAGGGGAGGAAAATTTAGCAGGTGGATGGGACATTTTTGAACAATTTGGTTTGAAGGCTTTGCCCTCTTAAAATTCAAGTCTTCAAGAATTAATTTCCAATTCAATAAACTTGGGAGTAGAGCCAAGCACACTGTACCTGAGCACATGAATGGTGCCCTCATAAATGAGTTTGTGCCACTAAAATTGGCTTGCAAACATGGGCTCACTCTTTCAGGTTTACATCTCTATGGAATGTAGCATGCACAGTGCCATCTCAGAAGCAGAGACCAGGACCTAAGCAGACAACAAAACTGCAGCTGCTTTGATCTTAGACTTTTTAGTTTCCAAAGGTCTACATTTCTTTTTTTTAAAAAAAATGAATTAGCCAATTTGTAGTATTTTTTGAAGCAGCATAAAATAATGGACTAATAAAATTGAGTCCCTAAGTGTTGCTGTAGAAACAGCCATTATTGACACTGGAGCCTTCTGATACTGCAGTTTCCTTGTGGATATGTGCTCTTCAGTTTCCAAACTTAGAAAATAGACAGAACAGAGTTTACTTCCATTTCCTCCCTGTGAAGACAACACAGAAACAGTGATGAGTGCTAGCACAAAGTGTCCCACAGTGGACTCATAGTGCATTTCTTTCTCAAAAGGAAAGAGACCAATATTCTGTACAAACTGACAAAGATCAGATGATCTGCACAATTTTGCTATGGAAGTATCAAAATTGAGCTGAAAAAACATTACTTATTTTCTCTTTAGATGAAGAGACTCCCAATTATATAAAGGACATAACAGGTAAAAGACAGAGTCATCAATTGATTTGCTCAAGGCCAAATGGAAGTTTGTGATCTAATCAGAATAAAACCTGGGTCTCCTAACCCTTAGCTATATGCAAAAATGATGTGTATGCATTGCTTCAGCAGCAGGTGGCATCTGATCCAGTGTCTGGGATGAGGGCAGATCATATATTAGTCATCCATTTCATCATTAAACATCAGATAGTTAGAAATCCAAAGGTAATTGCTGTGGAGACAAAGTTGTGTTGTTATAAAAATATTAACAGCATACTAAGAAAAGAAAAATACAAGGAATAATTTTTAGGTGGGTGGTAATTGGAGAAGAAAACTAAACTCCATTGTGTGACCCACTTAGTCAGTACTATAATGTGGTGACACCATTCGGCCAGCACTGTTACCTTCAGCCTTAGCAGAAGCAATGAAAGCTGAGAAGCCGATAGACTCCTGGCTGGTTCTAATTGAAAACATGCAAAATGTGGAATGAGGAAAAAAAACACAACAACAACAAGGGTTTTCTTTCAAAACTATTTAGAGTAACCATACTATGCTGCAGAGATCCTGAAGAACAACAAAGAAAAAAAGGGGGGGATTATGATGGGGTGAAAGGTGCCAAGACAAGGGCAACAGAACAGAAAGCCTTTCACAGGATTTGGACTATTACACAGGGGCATTATTTTGCTGAATGTGCTGCTGCAGAACCCAGCAGGGGTAAACTATTATTTATCTCTGGTTATTAGCCAAGTCTAAACTGTGTAACCAGAATAACAAAAGATTTTCTTTACATCTAATTAGACATAAAGG
Organism: Peromyscus maniculatus bairdii; assembly: GCF_049852395.1. NCBI lineage: Eukaryota > Metazoa > Chordata > Mammalia > Rodentia > Cricetidae > Peromyscus > Peromyscus maniculatus. The sequence continues at coordinate 111,861,656 of NC_134853.1, forward strand.
CTGGAACAATGTTCTTTGAAAGGATGCTTTTAAGATGCTTTTTTGAATTGAAATAGTAACAACATTTGTTTTGTGTGGTAAACAGAAGGCTTTTGGCAGCACAGTTGCTTTAGTCTGAAACTGCCAAGAACTAGTTGCTTATCTGCGGAATTTCCACTACTTTCCTTGCCTGTGAGTCATACGGGGGCTGAATTAGAATCAATGGGGCTGCCCAGAACTTTGGGGCTTCCTGGAGCCATGGCATGAATCCCTAGTACGTACACACACACACACACACACACACACACACACACACACACACACAGGCATACTTATGGTATTCCACTAAAGGTAGAAGATGGAAGGAGAGAGAGAAGGAAGGAAACACAAGGGAAGAGAGGAAAGAAGAAAGACAAAAGCATTATGCAAAAGGAAATGTGATGGAAAGGGAAGGAGATGGGAGGAAAGGGAGGAAGAACAATGTCAGAGAATAGCTGAACTCCTAGAGGCAAAAAGATTGAGGCAAGAGGGAAAGCTGCCAGGAAGAAATGAGGCGAGAAGAAGAAGCAGGAGGAAGCAGGAGAAAGGTCCAGGTGAGGTAGATGCAACAGAAACTGAAGAAAGTAACAGGAAAACGAAAAGGGGCTCAGAAAGACAGAGTTAAGCAGGGTTTGGGAGGACTGCAAGGTTGTCTAAATGATAATGGTATTTGACAGTTTGACACGTATTTATAGCTGTTTCCAACTCTCCCTGAATACTATATAGGATTATCCGGATTTTCTGGGGTTTATCACCACAGGCATGTAGGATTAACAGTCTGATGAAGTAGAGAATTATTCGCCAACCCAGTCCTTATGCTTCCATAGTACTCTTCCCAAGTTCCCTGAGCATGGTATAGAAAATCCAAATGTGTGTCTGTGCTTTTCTGTGCATGTGATATTCATCCATCAATATCTGAAGTCTGTCATTGAGGCTTAAAATCCACAAAAAGGCAATGCCCAAAATTTTCCAATTGACAAGTATTATTAAGCTTTTTCTGTGTGTCAACTACTGAGATTCTAGTGTGTTTTATTTTGGTGTGTGTGTGTGTGTGTGTGTGTGTGTGTGTGTGTGTGTGTGTGTGTGTATTTAGGCTTTATTTTAATTACATTTTTCCCTTCCCTATCTTCCCTCCAAATCTTCCTGTATACCACTCCCCCATCTCTCCTTCAAATTTATGGCCTCTTTTTTTTTAATCGGTGTTACTATATGCATATATGTATTGCATACACATATATATTCCTAAATACAATATTACTAACATGGATGTTCTCAAGGCTGACAGCTTGGCAATGTACAACCAGTTGGTGTGCTCGTCCCTGGGGAGGGCTCCCTCTCCACTCTTAGCTTTATTCAGTTGCCTATAGTTCTTTGTGCAAGAACGAGACCTCTTGGACCTTTCCTTGTGAAGCTTGGAATGTTTGTTGGTATCCTTTCTGTTCATCTCACATATGGGTAGTCATATTGGTGAGACATCACAGATGTAGTTCTGATATTACTAGGAGACACAGTCTCACATCAAAAGCCTGGCATTCTGGTGCTGTGGGATGGTCTGTATGTCAAACGCTCTGATTGGTCAATAAATAAAACACTGATTGGCCAGTGGCCAGGCAGGAAGTATAGATGGGACTAACAGAGAGGAGAAAAGAAAGAACAGGAAGGCAGAAGGAGTCACTGCCAGCCACCACCAGGACAAGCAGCATGTGAAGATGCCGGTAAGCCATGAGCCACATGGCAAGGTATAGATTTATGGAAATGGATTAATTTAAGCTATAAGAACAGTTAGCAAGAAGCCTGTCATGGCCATACAGTTTGTAAGCAATATAAGTCTCTGTGTTTCCTTGGTTGGGTCTGAATGGCTGTGGGACTAGTGGGTGACAGAGATTTGTCCTGACTGTGGGCAAGGCAGGAAAACTCTAGCTACATTCTGGCTCTTACAATCTTTCTGCCCCTCTTCCACATTGGTCTCTGAGCCTTAGATTCAGAGTGTTTTGTAGACATAACCATTGTGACTGGATTTCACAACTCTCCATTTTGATTGGTTGTGGTTTTCTGTTAGGGTCTCCATCAAAGTGAAGTTTCCTTGATGAGAGGTAAAGACTACACTTCTGTGTGAGTCTAAAGAGAATGTTTATAGATTGTTGTTAGGGATTATGCTCGTTTAGTAAATTAGTGGTTGTAATTTCTCCTCTAATAACCATGGCTTCACTAGCAAGTAGTTAGCTAGGTTTCCAATACCAGATATGTACCTCTTGTTGAATAGTTCTTAAGTCCAATTAGAGAGCTGTTGGTTACTGACAAGGTGTGTCTGATACTACTGCACCCATAGGGTTATTGTGTCGTGATGATCATTAATATGTTCATAGGCATCATAGCTGAGTGGGACTATTGACTTTCTCCTCCTTTGGAAACTTGCCTGGCCAGTGATTTTTGTTTTGTTTTGTTTTTTTAAGTATAGTCTCCTGTTTCTTATATCTGAGAGTCCAGAATGTGGGGTTTGTGATCAGTGTTATGTCTGAGAACATTTAGAGCTCGCTGGTCCACATAACCATGAAACAGCATAGTCTCCAGAAGGGACGTCAAGTCTTCTCACAAACTAAGGATGATTGAAAAGTCTATAATCAAGGACAGAAAGGAGGGAGAGGTGCTGGAAGGAGACAGAAGGGCTACAAAGGCAGAAGTAATGACAGAGTGAAGAGATAGTTACTTTTTTCTTGTGAGGACAAAATGTTGAGAGTGCTGAGTGATGGTAGAGGTTTCCTGGAAATGTAGAACTATGTCATGAAGGTATTCACACATCTGCTAGGAAGTTAGGAATGTGTATCAGGGCAATAAACAGACATAAGAAGTGGTTCTGGAACACATTGGCACTAAAAACGATAGTTATTTTCTATATGTTCCTTTTGGGAAATGTGTGAAAATCAAAAGTACTGATGTCAAGCCGTGTGATGAAGAAGCTCTTACAAGAACCTAGGATATAGAAGCTGGTGGTCAGAGTCAAGGTGATGGCAAGAAGGTAACAGAGAAGGCTGTGGATTCTCAAAACATTGGCTTGCATGTTCAGAGGGCTATAATGATAGGTTAATGTCTTAGTTAGGGTTTCTGTTGCTGTGAAGAGACACCATGACCATGGCCACTCTTATAAAGGAGAAACATTTAATTGTGGTGCCTTACATTTTCAGAGATTTAGTCCATTATCATCATGGTGTGACATGGCAGTGTGCAGGCAGACATAGTCCCAAAGAAGTAACCAAGCATCCTACATCTTGACTTGCAGGCAACAGGAAGTAGTCTGAAAAATGGGGTGGGCCTTGAGCATATATGAAACCTCAAAGCCTGCTTCTACAGTGAAACACTTCCTCCAACAAGGCCATACCTACTCTAATAAAGCCAAACCTCCCAATAGTGCCACTTCCTTTGGGGACCATTTTCAAACCACCATAGCCAGATTTGGAAAGATCAAGGTGATACCCAATCTCTGTCTGAAGCAGAAGTTAGGAATTAAAAGAATCAAAAAGGAATTACATGTCACAAAGTTAGAAATTTGAACCTTTTGACATGATAAGGTATCAGTCCTTAGCAACAATTTTTATTTATTATGTAGCCTTATGTATTTTAGTTTCTCATGATATAGAAACATGATCATTAAACAAATTCAATGCAAATTTATTGAAATTAATAATTGAACTCAAGAGTAAGTATAAAGGAATTAATAAATGAACAAAGAAGGAGTAAATGGATGCAAGAAAAATCAAGGAGGGATAGAGGGATATTTTATGTTTGTGCAGATAAAATATACATCACCTGTCTTGTAGTTTTTCTTTATGTCTGTAGCTAGGATATTCAGGGGGTCTTGCCCAATCAAACCTGATGTCTATTAACCTTGAATGAAACCACAGTCTTTTCTTTCCTATGGAAACAAGTATAACCTCTTCCCCAAAGCAATACATTTTCTGACTTCAATTTTAAATTTAAGGCATTCCTAAAATATCTAAGCTGGTTTAATTTAGCAGTCCCTCTTATAATCTCATGTCTCTCAGCAGCTGTCATTCACTCATAGCATTCAAAAGTCAATACAACAACATACTGGATCCAGACTCTCTGTGTATTTCCCATTTCTATGTGGCTTATTCTTTTTTATTATTTATAAACTATTTACCTTTTTCTATACCCATTTTCTTTTCTTTCTTAAGCCTATGCACATTTCAATACATACTGTAACATATTTAGAGCTTTTTTTCCCCCTCTGAAACTGCTTTACTGTGTATCTCCATCCTTTTCTGACCACATGAGCCAAACCTTAAAATGCTAAGCTATTGCTGGCCTTGCCCCCTTCTTGGGGTCCATGAAAGCCAAGCCTATGCCTGTGGCCCCCAGTCCAGAGGTGCATTTGACCAGGAATTTCATTCAACCACCCCATTCCTCAAGCACTGATTTCTCCCCCAACTCATTCTCTCTGCCTGTCAGCCCCACCTAGCCCTCTTCTGCCTAGCTATTGGCCATTCAGCTTTTTTATTAGGCTAATCAGGTGCCTTAGGTAGGCAAGATGAAACAAATGCAACACATCTCTGCATAGTTAAACAAGTGTAACAACAAAAAACAAATGCAACATAAACAAATGTAACACATCTTTACATAGTTAAAGTAATATTTCACAACACCTCATGATCTGTTGCTTTCTGTATTGTGTCCAGTTGTGGTTTCCTGTGATGGTCTCTATATGCTGTAAGGAAAGACTTCTTTGATAAGGAGTGGTAGTGGGTATAAAGATAAATTTTATAATGTAATACACACACACACACACACACACACACACACACACACACACATCATAAGAACCACAGAATGAAATAAAAGACCAGTAGTAGGCAAAAGAAACCTCCTTTTAAATTGTCATTCATAGTAGACCAAACAACTCCCAACATCTTATAATCTTTTGATGTAATCCTTGGTTGCCTCTCAGGGGTTAAGTATAGGGTCCTATTGCTAAAGACACCACACACTTAGAAAATTTGAGCTGCATATGATTTAACAAGCCTCTTTCCTGCAGTCTAGCTTCCATATTTCCAGAAAATACTTCATAAGTTGTCAAGGGAGGGAAGCTACTGATAGTCCTACCCAGCTGCAATACCTATGAAAACAATTATCAGCATAGCAAGATATTCATAAAGGTTCAAGAAATGATGTTCTCATACCAGCTATATCCAAAATCTGTCTAGTTGACTTATGGACTACTCAACAGGAGAAAAATCAGGCCTGGTACTGGAAACATAGCCAGCTGCTTCCTAGGGCTACTGAGGTCACGGCTCTTAGAAAACAATCTACTACTGCCACCTTGCTAGACCAGCATAATTCCCTAACATATTCTAAAATTGATATTTTAAAATGCATTATTGTTACTATCAGGAAATATTTTTGTATGCATTCATGAACAAGGCTATGTAAAAATTTATCTGACAAGAAAGGGTCATATGTGGAAAGTTTAAACAGCCCCGATTTAGAGCAAAACTGTCATTTATGACACTCTTCATTCTGCCCTCATGTGGCAGTTTGAATGTAATTGCCCCCATAATCTTATAGGGAGTGGCACTATTAGGAGGTGTGGCTTTGTTGGAGTGGGTATGGCCTTGTCGGAGGAAGTATATCACTGTCAGGCCAGGCTTTGAAGTTCCCTATGCTCAGGATACCATCAAGTGTCTCAGTCAACTTCCTGTTGCCTGCAAGATGTAGGACTCTCAGCTACTCCAGCACCATGTCTGTCTACACACTGCCTTGCTCCCCACTATGAAGATAATGGACTGAACCTCTGAAACTGTAAGCAAGCCACCCCAATTAAATGTTTTTTTTTTTTTTGTAAGAGCTGCCATGGTTACGGTGTCTCCTCACAGGAATGAAAACCCCAACTAAGACACCCTAAGTCAATCTATATGTGAATATGTGATCCATGTTTCTATTGTGCCTTGATTTTTATCCTCCCTTTGCTCCTTCATTTCTTCTCTGTGGACTTTGATCTTCTTCATCCTCTATTGTATTTGTAATCAGACAGAGGCATGAGCATACTATAGACAAGAAAAAAATGGCTGTTGTTGTCTACCCTCTTTGTATCTTAGTCTGGTCAATAGTAGAATTTCATAGAACACATTTGTGACTCCATACTGATCTCCCTATTGTATAGTGTCCTGGAGCAAACAGTGTACAGTTGGCCTTCTTAATACTTTAATGTTTATCTCCTCTACCAACAGACTTTCCTATAACTTTATATTGCTACAACCCTTTGCCTGGAAAATCCACCCTGAGAAAAGCTACATTTTGAAGTATTCAGTTACCATATGGGGAACTTATATAATCCATCAAATCAAAAGTTGATAGTTCTATGTTAACTTTCTGCCATTGACAAAATCTGAGAAAAACAACTTAGAGGAAGAAGATCTATTTTTGACTCATAATTTTATTGGTTTTAGTCCCTGGTTAGCTGGCTCCATTGCTTCTAATTATTAAGGCATCATGGGAGAAAGTGTGATGCAGTAACCTGTTCTTGAATTTTATGTCATTGGTACACAGAAATAATCATACATTTAATGGCAACCAGGGAGCAGAGCATGGGAGGAAAGGGACCAGGGACAAGATACAACCTTCAAAATGAACCCTTCATGAGCTACTCCTCTGTCTAGGCCCTGTCTCCTAATGAATGATTCATCTATGGATTAATGTATAGATTAGGCTCAGGAACTTAAGACCAATTCAAGTGTCAATACCATCATCATCCAAGGAACCAAACCTTCAGATGCACGAGTCTTCAATGATTGTCTCATGCCTAAAGCAGAACAGGATACATTGTTTTGTGCTTTCCTCCTCTCTTTTCCTGATGTCCTAAAAATGTCCATTCAGATTCTGCTTTCTAGAATTCCCCAGATAAGGTCCAAGTTCTAGTGCAACTCAAGATACTTCTAAAATCCAAACTAAAAACAAGTAACCAAAGAATGAGTCTATCTAACTGGATAGATGTCTAACTAAGGTGTCAGACGTTTTACCCCTTACAACAATTCTTCCCTCTTAAGAATTTTTGCTTGATTTTCTTTCTCTTTTAGCTACATATGTTGAGGGGTAAGTAAAAGAAGAATTGAGGCCTTCTGATTAACTTCTAGGAGACAGGTTCTGAACTACATTTTAAGTAAAATCTTCTTTGTCTATGTATAGCCAAGATACCCCAGTGGAGAATCGCTGTCCCAGAATCAAGATAACCAGCTAAAGCCAACACTCTCTCTAGATCATAAAAATATTATTGTTTTAAATACTTGACTTTGGAATATTGTTTGAAACATTAACACAGTAGAAAAAGTTTAGCTAGGCTAGTCCTTGCCTCCGCCACCACTGAATGAATAGGCATTCACTGTTTATTCATTAAATAACTAAATACATTCTACACTCTAACAGATATTTCCCCTGTCACTGGTTATGCAGAATCTACACTTTGGGGCCTTCAAGGATGATGGTAGTTGAAAACGAGAGATTTTCTACATCATTTGGCATCATAAAATATTGAGCTATAGAAACAAGGTATGAAGCTAGTTTTATAAAAAGATTATATGTATTAGGCATGTTTTATTTAGGAGAATATGTGTATGTACAAATTGTACAACAAAACAGAAATAAAACAATTATTTTTCAGAGGATTATGGCAAAGAAAAGATGGGCTGGATTTTTGGGTATTTATGTTGCCCTAAACACATGTACAAATGAGAACACTAAAAGGACTCATTAGTGTGTATGGGCATATATATAAATATATATGTGGAATAATGTGTTATAAATAGATGGAGTTGGAGTGAAAGAGGAAGGGGTAGAAATTATATAAATACAGTACTCATATATAAAATTTCAAAACAAATAGAAAATTTTAAAAATTTTAAAAGAAAACTAATTTTTATTCATATCTAAGCTATCACTAATATTGTATGCATACTGGCATTCATTTCAATATTACTGATGTAAGAACTGTATCATTCAACATAAGTTTGGGCATATATTCTATGTAACCACACTATGGATTTTCCTCCATTATGGGAGCTACTATAGTTTATTGTTGTTGATACTACTACTTTAATATACCTTGTATTATAATGGTCTATGACACAATAAAATAATGCATTCCTTGAGTGTTTAAAAAAATCAGCTGGGCTAGAATTTAAACAGTGTCTTATTATTTGCTTCCCTTGTTCAACAGTATTTTTCATAGTATTAAAAAGATTAAATTTATGAAACTTTTACTTATAAGAAATCTATTGTACACAGAGCCACCACTTTTTTTTTTATTTCTCTGTGTATTTTTGGTGTCTGTCCTATAACTCACTCTGTAGACCATGCTGGCCTCCATCTCACAGAGATCTGCCTGGCTCTGCCTCCTAAGTGCTGGGATTAAAAGTGTGTTCCACTACCATCCGGCTTCTTCTTTTTCTTTTTATTATTAATAAAATTTACTTGTTCTATGTGTTTTTCACAACATGTATCTTGATCCCATTCGTTCTCTATCCCTTTGAGTTCACTCTCCACCGCTGCACACCCCTACCACTGAATAAAACAAAATTCAAGAGAAAAAAATGAAGAAAATAAAATGAGAGAAAAAAGGAAAGAATTAAAAATCTCATCATGGAAGCTGCAGTGTATTCTTGGTCAATACATCTCTACTTGCAACTGTTCATTGCAAGGAGTCATTGGCCTGACTCAAGGCCCCTGATCTCCATCACAGGGCATTCAGTTGTGGTGGTGCATGCCGATAGGATTTGCTGAAGGAGGCAGAGGCAGGAGGATCACAAGTTCGAGGCCAGCCTGTGCTACATCACTTCTTTCTTCATTACTCCTTTGATTATTTTAGTAAGAATGCATCTATAGAAGCCCCAAAGTCCTGAGTTCTGATCTAAGGTAGATCTTTTTGCCAATGTTTTGTAAACTCAAATCTGCTAAGATTTCATTACGTTGTTTTACAAAATAGAGATGACATTTGACATAGATGGTTATTATAGTAATTAAGTATGTTAATTATAAAGATGTAACATACACTAAGCACAAAGTTCACTCTAGTTTTTGTGGTGGTATTGTGTTCCCCAAAATATTGTGTACCCTAATAAGTTTATCTGGGGTCAGAGAACAGACAGCCACTAGATACAAAGGCTAGAAAATGGTGGCACTCACACCTTTAATCCTAGCATTCCAGAGATAGAAATCCCTCTGGATCTCTGTGAGTTCAAGGCCACATTGGAAATAGCCAAGCATGGTGACACATGCCTTTAATCCCAGAAAGCCAGCCTTTAATCCCAGGGAGTGGTGGTAGAAAGCAGAAAGATATATAAGGCGTGAGGACCAGAAACTAGAAGATTTTGGCTGGTTAAGGTTTTGGCTGGTTAAGCATTTGGCCTGGTTAAGCTTCAGGCTTTTGAGCAGTAATTCAGCTGAGACACATTCCGGATGAGGACTCAGAGGCCTCCAGTCTGAGGAGACAAAACCAGCTGAGGATCCGGCGAGGTGAGATAGCTGTGGCTTGTTCTGTCTCTCTGATCTACCAGCATGGACCCCAATAACTCGCCTCAGGTTTGATTTTATTAATAAGAACTTTTAAGATTCCTGCTACAAGTTTTTCCTACCCTTCTTCTACCATGTGGTTTGTAATGAGAAGGAGAACAGATATACCGTATTTGGTGTATCTTTGCCGTTATACATGTTTAAAAAGATGCAAGAGTATTTGTAGACTACAGTGTGAATAGTGTATCTAAGGAATAATGAAGCTAATAAAACAATATACATCTACAAGCCTGATTGAGGAAAAAAAATGAGTGATATGGATATTGATTAACAATTATTTTAAATAGTTAAAAAGGAATATATGTTTATCCCTTTTGTGTTGTTTCTTAATCTTTGTGTAATCAATATTTAATTTCATAATGAAAATATATTTCATAGAAAAAGAAAATCAACCTCTCTATTAATGTTAGTGTTATAAATTAGCTATTTACTCACAAAAATAATTATTAAATAAAACAATATTATTTTATGTTATTTTGTAGACTTTCATCCTGCCTAAATGGAATATACCAGAGATCACAGGTGTCTATGCATTGTTCTCCAAATATTCATAGCAGTGCTTTGGAAATAATAATAACAACAAAAAATAGTAATAACAATTATTATTAAAGGATAGTAATGCTAAACAATATGGGAATGTAGCTCAGACATTCTAGCAAAGGTACAGTGAAAATGTCAAGTTGGAAATTTATGTTATCCAGTTTTTAGCTCAGTTTCATTATTTTTCTACTGGCCTCTCAGAGGTACTGCAGCAGACTGAGGATCATAAAGGTCATGTGTTTTCTCTCATTCCTGGATGGATGTTAGACTTAATCCTCAGATATCTTTGTTTCATTTGGAATATGAACAGCATCAGGAAATTACTAACAACATCAGGGAGTGCTTTAAATGGAACAGGCATAGAATTCAATGTTAATAAATGCTTAAAGGGAACTAATGGAACAGGAAATGTTAAATTGGAGTGTGGGCTGTCAGGGCAAGGTAGAAGAAGGAATGTGTGAGGATAAATAATTTTAAGGACCTGTGGGGAGGAAAGCCACATGGAAACCTGGCTACAACTGTAAAAGAGAGTTAAAAATATCGGTGTCCCATAAAGGGGCAACAATGTCCCTACTAGATACTGTAGGCTAACAAATTAAGAGCCCAGTCCTAGGAATGTGTTTCATCTTTTGAAGTTGGTCAGTGAGATTCCAAAGACCCCACAATACAAACTATTGCCAATACTATTGTCACCATCTGGACCTTGACAGTAAGACCATGTTTCTGAAGACAACACGTATTTGTGTCACATAACATAGAGATATAGACAGCCCTATTGACTAACTTTCATAGTGATGAAAGCTGTTCTGCATGCTACCAAGGGAGAACAGTGATTATTAATCCTACTGAACTTTGGACACTTCAAGCAACAATAATTACTGACCTGGGAGGATGTCCTCACTAGTACAATAGTGTGGGAGTAACCAATCACTCTGATAGGATTTAGGTTCCACTTCACAAGAGGAAATCTGTATCTGGCACCATTGCTGCATCAAGAACCTGTGACTATACATACAGGTCATTTGCCCTAGGCAATAATATATTACTATTATTCTGCCATACAGGATAGAAATACTATTAAACTGACTCTAATGACTTATTGCTATACCCATAAATGAATGCGTCTTTCAACCTTCATCTGAGAAGCTTATATTTATGTAATACATAATGATTAACATGAAGGGCCACCACTAAGTGCCAAAAGAGTCAAGGTGCAAAGAATAAGAGACTGTGCGGTGTTCAGGCGTAAATGTAACATCTGTACTGCACCCTCTCCTCCCAAGGCTTAGCAATCATCATGAAAGAAGGGAGAAAGGCTGTAAGAACAAAGGGCACTGAAAGAATAAGAGGAAAATGTGTCCTTCATACACAACAGAGAAGCTGCACCTGTGAACTCAAAGCAGTAATGACAGTATACAAAAGCTCAGCACAGCCTCAAGTCAGACTTCATGTCATGGCAAGAAGAGGTGGACATGAAGTCAAATCCTTAGCTAAATAACTATAGAAAATTCATAGCTGTTGGAAGAGTGAGAGTTAAGGTGTTTGTTTGTTTGTTTGTTTGTTTGTTTGTTTGTTTGTTTTAAGGTGTTGCCAATGGTAGGTAGACACTTCTGTGGAAGGCTGCACAACCATGAATAAATGGGCAGCAAGAATTTGTCTTGATTAGTGAAAAAGTCAAAAGGACATAAAGTTTGGTAGGTAGGAAATGGAGTGTGGATCTGTGAGAATTTGGGGATAGAGAATATATATATAGCTCAAACTCACTGTACAAACTTCAAAGATACAATCAAAACTACAAATCACACACACACACACACACACACACACACACACACACACACACACACATCCCACTTACCATAGTTTAATTAACAAATACTAACCAGAATTCTTTGACCCTTATTATCATCAAACAGCACATTTAGAAATTATAATCCCTTCTACCTAATTCAGAGCCCAAGATTCATTCTAAGTCTTTAAACTGTGATGTATAACTTAATTAATTTTCATTGGGCCTCTTTTATCAGCTGGTTTGTTTGAGCTGAGCACATCACATTGTAAATCGTGCACTTTAAACCTTCTTCTAGAGCACAGTTTGGAAAAACATCACCCTGAACACATCTCAAACCCTTTACACTGGTTTCACATTGCCACAACTCACTTAAACTTACAGTGTACTTCTAAACAAAAATAGGAATGGATGTGCAGGAAGATCCAATTGTTTCAATACCTCTTGGAAGCCAGTAAAAGAAAAAGACAAAACTGAACTAAACAGTAGGAAATACAGATTTCTGAAAATCAGAAAACAACAGTTAGTTCCACCCCCCTGGCATTGTCATTTATTACCTTAGTCCTGGAAAAGAATCCTCTACTACTTCATTCATCAAATACATGCTAAGAAGTCAGACATTTGCCCATCATGAAGGAACTGTTACCAGGCATTTCCTTTCATTAAAAGGAGGGAGGGCGGCTCTGTCACGAAAGTACTTGCTGCATAAGCATGAAGACTGCGTTCAACACCTGGCACCTGCATAAAAAGCCGGGATGATGATGCTCACCTGCAAACTAGCACTGGAAGGCATATAAGAGATCCTTGGAACTCACTGGCCAGCTGGTCTAGCCTACCCTAATTGGCAAGCTTCAGGCCACTCAGAGACCCTGTCTCATAAAAACACAGTGGGGACAGTATGATGGTACAGCAGGAAAAGGAAGAGCTGAGCAAGCCTGATGACCTGAGTTTGATCCCTGGATTCCATGTAGAAAATCTGGATGCTGTGGCACACAGCTTTAATCTCAGCATTCCTACAGCAAGGTGGTAACAGAACTGCCTGCAGTATACAGCAAGGCAGAAACAACAAACTGTCCTCTGACCTCCACCCATATACCATGATCATGTGACATGTACATGCCCACACTCATATACACACAATAATAATAATAAATTTACATTAAAAATAAAAAAAGAGCCATAGAAGAGAAAAACGTATGTGAAGCTATTTTCAGACATTGGGCAATAGGAAGCACAGGACTGTGGTTCTTGGGGGGAAAAGATGGAGTGAGCACTGTGAATATATGTGCTCTGTTCCTCAAAGCACCATTCAGACTGAGGTGCACATGGGCAATTCTGAACAGGTAAGGGTGACTCAGTGAATTGAAGAGATAGAATTTGCAGCATCTGAAGTGGCTAGAATTTGTGGGAATGGGAGGGCCATGCAGAATAAAAGAAAGCATAACCTTCATAGGAACCCTCTCAAGTCTTTGGCCAAGTACTATTGGTTGCTTTTTAAGATGACTTTCCAAGGGGTAAGAAACAACTCCTAGAGGGATATGAGTTGCAAAATTTCCCTAATTCCTGTCCCAGTGCTCGGGCTAGAATTTCCAGGCTGGTGCATATTAGCACTCTGTATAAACAAAGTCCAGAATATTTGTTGAAAATTATGACAGTCAGTAGAAACTTCAGAAGGCTGTCACTTTAATAGTGAATGGAAGTAGCACTAAAATTCAGGCTACTTTGAAAGCAATTGAGAAATGTGAGTTATACATTATGTTGCTGTTTTGCATATAAATTTTCACAATTTTGAAAAAATTCTGAAAAAATATATGTGTGATAGTCACAATGCACACTATTCACAGGCAGCACCTGTTCTTGTCCTTCTACCCATGAAGAGGGAACTCATATAGAAATACCATTCCACAGAAAGGAAAAAAATAAGCAGAAACTACATTTTAGTGGTACATATATGTTGCCACTAACCAACAGTTTCCTAATTAGAGTTAAAGCCTGTTCAGTAGAAGGGAAATAGTGCCTGGTAATGGAAACATGCCCAACTATCCAGAACTAGTGTGATCATAGAAGGGAACTGTCTACTTGCATTTTACTAACCTAGTGTGATTCTGAACCCATACTCTTACATGTGTCCTTACACCCACAGATAAGTGTGATTCTCACCTCTCATTGCAGAAGCATCTTCTTGCAGAACACTGATATTATTACAAAGTACTACAACTGGCCAAAATGGAAAAGCAAGCAAACAAACAAACAAGCAAAAAAACAACAACAACAACAACAACAACAACAACAAAAACCAATGGATCACAGGGTGCCTAGACCCAGTGCATATATCTGAAACACAACTCCTATACCTAACACTAAGGGAACACTGTGAAAGTAAGTCAGAAAGACTATAGTGTGAGAGGATCAGGAAGTCTGTTGATACAAAGTGTCTCCTACACATGACAGGCAAGCTACACACTTGAAACCTCAACAATATGGATGCTCAAGTAAGTCCTGAACAAGGACAATGCCAAAAAACATGCTAACATGGAAGGGGGAAAATATCACCAGATACCAACCAGAGAAAAGACTAAAGGCAGCTAAGAACTGCTGAGAGATGGAAGATCAGTTGTCCCCAGAAATCAACCTAATTGGCTATCCTATTCCAAGAGATGAGCCCCCAAATCATACACTAACTAAACTGACTCTGCAGGTTGTATTTATATTCATATATTCATTTATACAGATATATAATAGTAACAATTAAAGAAAAAGAGGCCATGAGTTTTAGAGGGAGTGGGAAAGATATGTGAGAGGTCGCAGGGATAAAAAACAAGGCAGAAATTATATAACTATATTTTAATTAAAAACGTAAAACTAAGCCAGGCGGTGGTGGCGCATACCTTTACTCCCAGCACTTAGGAGGCAGAGCCAGGAGGATCTCTGTGAGTTAGAGGCCAGCCCAGTCTACAGAGCAAGATCCAGAACAGGGACCAAAACTGTACAAAGAAACCCTGTCTTGAAAAAAAAACCTAAAAATATATAGTAAAAAATAAAATACAGTGAAATCCTAGAAACATACATTCTAACAACCATAATGAGCCACTGACTTTCTTTGTGTCTCTGTACTCTGTCTCTGAACTCTGGTATGCTGGCCTTCAAAATGACCTATACTGGCCACATTTATACATGGTCATAAAATACTAATAATTTTCCAAAACTTCTAGAACTTATGAATACCTTGGTAGAAAAATGATATTCTTACAACAGTTTCTAAGCCACTAAATAACTTTTATCAGATCTGCTCAATGGACTGTCTCTTGTTTACATTTTGTTTCTGCAACTTGGCTCTATGTTTGGATTCTGTATGAAAGCTATTTTTCCTTTCATAACTTCTAATGTATCTTCCTTAGACAGTACAGGGTAAGATACATCTTACTACTGGGTTACAAAACTTACCAGGCATATTTTTTAATAAAAATACAATTTTGACTAAATAAATTCAAAGTTTAAAAAAGTCTGTGTATGATAAATCTATCACTTCTTGAGATGTAGAGGCAGGAGGATCAGGAATTATAGGCTAGCTTCAGGTACATGGAGAGTATAAGGCCAACCTAGCTACATGAGGTCTTTTTAAAAAATAACTTAAAAAGCCAATTTTGGGTACATTTAATGTAGTTCTGCTAGATAAAAATACTAGATTCTGAGTTAAATATGTTCCATGAAACTTTTGAAACATACTGATTGTTAGGATTCTGCTCTCATTCCTTGGGATCTAGCATCTTACATCAGCAGCAGGCACTGGCCACTAACGTACCTGCCTTGTGGTCACGCAATCCCTGCCTTAAAAAGCTGTATGCAGACCCCTACCCCCCCTCTCTCTGTTTCCTCTCTGTTCTCTCCCCCATCTTTCTCTCTCACCAGGCCTGGTCCCCTTCCCCACACCCATTTTCCCACCTAATACAGTTCTAAAAACTAACATTGGGTTCTGCCATGGCCTGTGACTTTTCCATCGGTAATCAGCACAACCAACTAGTACTGTTTTACCATCACTGCTACTTTTAAAAATTCTTGAGGCTGAGGATGTAACTCAGTTGGTAGAATGATTGCCTATAATCCTGGGGATTGGGGGATCTTGAGGCAGGAGAGTTAGAAATTCAAGTTCATCCTTGGCAAAGTGAGTTGAAGGGCAACCTGTGCTACATGAGACTCTACCACCAAAAACATATTTGCAAAAATGTGTTTATAGATCCTCAAAGAATGGAACATCGTGAGACACTCTTCCCTCCATGACAAGATGATGAGAGGCCCAATCTTTTACTGGTCTTGCGCAGGTAAAAAATCGCTACTGATATCAACAGTGCAACAAACACATTATAGTAGAAGACAGTATTTCACAGCACTTACCTTACCGCTTATATTCTTTATTCCCCCAATATATTGTTGTCTAAGTGTTGAAGAGGATGATATTGCTATCTCATCGTGTTTATTAATATTTTGCCAACTTAACATAATTCAGAGTCATCTGAGAAGAGGAAACATCAAATGAGGACATACTGCCATCAGACTGGCCTGTAGGCGAGCCTGTGGGACAGCCTCTTGACTAATGATTGACGTGGAAGGGCCCAGCCCACTGTGGGCAATGCTATCCCTGGGCAGATGGTCCTGGGAGAGATAAGAAAGAAAACCAAGGGAGGCAGTAAGTGGTGGCTCTGCTTCAGGTCTTGTCACTAGGTTCCTGTCTTGACTTCCTGCCCTTCATTCTCTTCATGAAATACTACAAATACAAGCTTCAATAAACCTTTTCTACCCCAAGTTTTTGGGTCATGGTATTTATCACAGCAATAGAAACTAAATGAATGTACCCATGTATGATTAAGCATTTAACAACTTATCCTCACCACTTTGATCAGTTGTAGTAATCTGTTTAGTTACTGACATCCAAAGCTGACCAACAAAATCAAGTTATTATTCTTTGTTATAACTTCATAAAAATTCTTGCCTAAAAAGAGTTGGATGATATAGGGGTTAGGGATAAATTAGTCAAGGTTTTATTTCTGAAACACTTAAGCATTCTGAGTTCTACTACCTTGTTAGGACCCATTCCTGTTAGGTTGGGAAAGCAAAAGTTTAGAAGAAACCACCTTAAATGGTTACCATACCTATCTTGTCAAACCACAGGGTTTGTTTGTTTGTTTGTTTTTTCTGCTAAACAAGGAATATTTTAACTGCCCCCTAAAATGCCCATTCCTGTAAACATGAGTAACTCTGGCCAAAATTCCCATTGTTCTGCATGGGACTGAAAGACCACCCTCTAGTGGTGATGTGTTGCTGGAGAATTTCTCTCCAGCTCCTGCCGCCAAGTCCTGCCAGTCCCAGAGCCCACTTATAAAATAAACACACAGACTCTTACATTATTTAAACTGCTTGGCCATTAGCTCAGGCCTATCATTGTCTGGCTCTTACTCTTATATTTAGTCCATTTCTATTGATCTTTACTTTTCCACATGGCTTGTGGCTTACCAGTACTTTACATCTTCCTTGTCCTGGCAGCAGCTCCAGGCGGTCTCCTCTTTCCTTCCTCCTTCCTCAATTCTCCTCTCTCCTTGTCCCGCCGATACTTCCTGTCTGGTCACTGGCCAATCAGTGTTTTATTTATATAGAGTGATATCCACAGCAGTCATGTAGACTGGAATTGCAACACTGTCATCTAACCTATAAAAAACTGTAAGGAATTGAGGGTCACTGCTGGACTTTTGCATAGTATTAGCTTAGACCAGAGCCCATGTGAATAAAGCTGAGTTCCCCTACTCTCCCAGGGCTGCTTGATTTTTCACTTGTCAGTATTTCCACTATAAGCAGGGTTATATTGACCACAGGCTATGAGAGAGTATGTCTACAAAATCAATGCAGTCAAGTCACAAACAAGGAAATGGCCATAAAAGCAATCCTAAGAAGAGTCAAGCATGCAGTGTAAGGATTACTATAGAGACTACAATCAACAGATAATTTCCACTAGCAAAATTACTTTTTAAAAACTGAAATAAAATGATGATATAACCTGATTGCTAAATATCCCAAGGATCTATCAAATACTCTTGAACCTAATTAACCGCGAAAGATTATAGGGTAAAATGTTAAAGTATAAAAGTCAACTACAACCCTATGTATGAAGCACTTAGGTAGAATTTGAGCATTTAAACAATCTATTTAAACAGTTCTTAAAAACTGAGTATTTAGGTGTAAGTGTGACAAATGCCTACATAATCTGTATGTGAAAAATGACAAACCAGGCCTTTTTTTTCTAAGAAATTCATTTTTAAGAAACTTTATTATAAGAATACATGTTAAGTAATTTCACTTTTATAAATGAATGAAAATACACACACACACAAACACACTCATATATATGTATACATATATATGTATATGTATATATAATGGATGGCTTATGGCTCACTTATGTTATAATTTGCTCATAAAATACTTCCTCTTGATATAAATGCAAAATTTCACACAAATAAACTGAGCAAAGTAAAGCCACAAGCACATAAAAGGATAACAATAGGGTGAATTAAAAAAATGTAAGTTGGCATAATACAAAAAAAAACAATTATTGTGAAGCAAATTTACATGTTAATTTAATAAAGGATATAAATACACAATCATCTTAATAGATAAAATTTACTTGAAAAAATATCTAATACCCACTCAAGATTAAAAGCCCTGCCTTGTAAAGGCTATGTATAGAACCATTTACAACTAGTACTCGATTTTTTGATGAAAGACTGAATGCTTCCCTTGGTATTGGACATAGGTAAATGCTCTCAGTACTTCTATTCAATGACAAAAAAAAAGTTAGCCAATGTACTATGGCCGTGTAAGTAAGCTAAGGGAATCCAGCTTGGAAAGGAAAAGAAGGAACTATATTTGATAGTGCAATATGGAACATACAATTATGAATCTACATTTCATAAAGGTGCTAAAATTAATGAATGAGCTCATGATGGTCAAAGTACCCAAATGCAAATTTAGAAGTATGTATTTAATATCTATATATGTAAAAAGGACCAATTCTATGTAAAATAAACAATTGCATTTGTAAAATCTTCCAAAAGGGGAAAAGAAGAATTAAATCCAATAAAATATTTACAAGTCTTAAGTAGGAAATGACAAAAATCTTCACAAGAACTGAAAAATATCTAAATTAATAAAAAAAAAGAACATACAATTATATTCAATCTTGTCAAAGCTAAAATTCCCCCCAAACAATCTGTAAGTTCAAAATAGTTGCAGGCAAAATGAAAAGGGATGAGTATTTTTACAGAAATTGAAACACTGTTCCTAAAATTTATTTTGAAATGCAAAGAACACAGAATAACTAAAACCATTCTGGAAGAAAAAAAAAGGTAACAAAGTTTAAAAGGCTCATATGTCCAATTCAAATTACTGTAATTATACAGCAATCAAAATAGTGTAGAACTGAGTTGGGGGTTAGAAATCATAGGAACAGAGTTAGGCATTCAGACCTAAATTCTTCAATTTATAGTTACCTGATCTTCCTAAAGGGTGCTAAGGTCCTTGTATAGGAGAAAATAGTTCTTTCAACAATAGAAATGAAGTAACTGGAAACCCTATGTAAAATGGTGAAGTTACACCTATACTTCATAACACTCATAAAGTTAACTCAAATAGGTAACATGCCAAACTGGAAATAGCTGAAACTGAAGAGCTTTTAGAAAAATGCAAAGAGGGAAAATTTTTATACAGGGTCTCTCTACATAGTCTTGGCTGTCCTAGAACTCACTATGTAGATCAGACCGGCCTTGAACTCAGAGATTTGCCCGCCTCTGCTCACAGAGTGCTAGGATCAAAGGCATGTGCTACCATGCATGGCAGGAAAAATATTCTCAAGTTAGGCAAAAATTCTTAGTTCCAACAAACACAATGATCTACAGAAGAAAACAAGCAATGGTGTATTGGTCATATCTTGAGAATGAAATTGTTTGTGCTTCAGAAGACCTTAGGAAATAAAGGAAATTAAAATATAGACCAATAGATTGGTAGCGATTTTTTTAATTTATATATCTAACTAATATAGGTAAATGTCCTATTTCCATCATATATAAAGAACCCTTATAACTTATGATTGATAAATATAACCATGAAACAATTGGGAAGAATCAGATTGTGCACCTTATACACTCACACCAAGCCTAACATCCACACACAAATCAAGCAATTATTCAGAAGCTAATAAACTATTTCTAATTTTAGGAGCTTGAAGGCTACACCCCTCCAGCATCTCTTTAAACTCTCACAATGGTGTTCATTTCCAGTATTGTTCTTCATTGCTTCTCAAATCCTGCATTGTTATTGCCCTTATATATGTATGTCCAGGCCCCATTAAACAGCATTTTATAATCCTTCATAAAGGAAGAGCCTGGTACAGTACATTGCACATAGAGCCTATTAAATTGACATGATTAGGAAATGAAAACAAAGTATTAGGCCCTCAATTCAGCATCTCTTAAATGGAAGATAGAATGAAAAAACTATCAAATTTGTTGTTTCATGTCTACAAATGGAAAGTTTTAAATACTTCTTTTGCTGATACTTCTTATTCTTAGCAAATGCCATTGACCACCATTATAGAGAGTTGGCCATTATATAGAGTATTTGAAAGTTGTATTCCAGTTAACTTAGGTTTCTTTTCTTTAAAATACCAATTTGGTGTGGTTACTTGATTAGGGTTAACGATCAACTTCAAATTCTAGTGCACATTCTGAAGCAGATGAGAATGACTTTGGTCAATTCATGAAACACTGAGAAATCAGAGAACTAAATTCAAAGGTATCAGATAAATGCTGTAGTCTAGGATTCCTATTGTTTGCCTTGGCATGCAGTCTATCAAATCAATTATTATTTCCCAATCTGATCATTTTTAAAATTCATGTTTAGCCAAAGAGTAAAGCATAATATCTCTGTGAGCTGAGCGTGCAGACAAAGCAAATAAGTAATCATTAATTATGCATGACATTACATACCAATTATTTGTGAAGAAGCCTGAGAGTGTTATAAATATAATCTCATTAGTTTTCTCAAATTCTCCATGAGCATGAGAGGTAATCATTATTATCTCTATATTTAACATATTACTATATTAATAAACTGTATAGGCTATTATACTTTGCAATTTGGAATGCTTACAACTCTGAGATTTCAAAAACCAAGGCTTTCTCTAGATAACTGAAATAGTCCTTTTATCTGCTATGAGAAAGTTTAAAGGCTATTGTCACAATGCCTGCCCCCTGGTGGCTGATATGAGCAGGTGCTGCAGGCAGCCATTAAGCAAGTTGCTGAACAGACCCAGCCACTAGTAACTCCTGTTCCACTGAAGATAAGTCGGCTCCAACTCCTCTGAGGTGCTGAACTCCCACTGCTGCTGCATAAGAACACCATGTCATAGTAGGAGTTTTAGTGTTTGTATTGGACCGTTACTAATTTAGACAACTCAGAGTTGAAGCCTTGAAAAACTGCGGAAGCGGACCAGGGGAAGGGGGCCAAACAGAGGGAGCAAAGGATACAGCCTGACAGCATGAGCCAAAAATGGCCTGGAGCTGTACAGACTCCGTGAGAACAGCCGACTAAGGAAAATATAACTAAGTAACTACATATTGGGCAAAAGTCTACCTCTGAGAGTCAACAGAGCCACTTCCTTGTCATATTATGGTCTTTATTAATTTCTTATATGATAAATGGAGCTTATCATTTATGTACCCCTAAGTTATTGAATTCGGATTCTTTTCTTTTGAGAATTGGCATAATCCTCAAAGAACTTTATTAATCATAATAAGTGGCGTTTCTATTTGTGGGGGTGAGTTTGTTTTCTCTTATTTTCCTTTTTATTTTTTGGCACTCAGGCAAACTCAGGCATTGTACAAGATGCATTCCAGTAGTCCCTAACTTTCTTTTAACATTGCAGCTCTAAGGATTTTTCCTGTTGTCTGGTAGGATCTACCATACCAAATCAAAACAAGAAACTCAATCTTTTTCCTTCCAGTTATTTCTATGACTCCTGTTACTTCTACCCTTTCAGTGAGGGGAGTCACTTGCCCTTCTAACCCAAAGGCAGATGTCTTAGAAGCCCTATGTTATAGGGTCAGCATGGAGGAACAAAGAACAACAGTACCTGTTTTAGAAGCTTCACTGTGGAGTCAGATTTGCCTCCAGGTTGTTCTTCCTGCCTCCTTACAATGTGCTCAGGTGACCACTGTTGCTTTATTCTCACCCTGTGTGCTTGTAACCTCTACCACAAAAGCTCAGTGGGTTTGTAAGTGGGTGGATATACATATGAGCTTTTTTTTTTACATGTTTCTTTAATTATGTGTTATCATTTATGTATTACTGTGATGAATCACTATAACCAAAAGCAACTTGGGGAGCTAAGAGTTTAGTTTATTTGTCTTACCAACCTTGATCATGATCTGTCACTGAGTATCAAAGCAGGTACTCAAAGCAGGGCAGGCACCTAGAGGCAGGAACTGAAGCAGGAACACCATGGAGAAGTGTTGCTTACTGACTTGCTCCATTTAGTTTGCTCAACCTGCTTTCCTACACCTTTAGCATCAACTGTCCAAGGGTAGTACCCCCAGTGAGCTGGACCCTCCTGCTTCAATGATTATTTTTTAAAAAATGCCCTATAGATTTGCCCACAGGCCAATTCTATGGAAGTTCTTTCTCTTCCTAGATATGTGTAGCTCTATGTCAAACAAACTTATTTCTCTAATAACTTCATACTAGTGAAAATTTGTAGTCATGTTTAGGAATTAAGGAAAAAAGTCTCTTTCATTGGATACTCCTGTTTGGGTGATTTGGAGGTTTGAAACATGATCTTGGTGTGTAATCCCGGCCAGCCTTAAACTCACAATTCCCTTGCCTCGGCCACACAAGTGCTAGGATTGTACATATACCTAGTGCCATGCCTAGTTCCATTCATATCTTTGCTTCATCAAAACTGTTTTTAAAGTACCTTTTGTGTTATGCATTTCATTACCTGCTAAGTATATATTGTAGAGTCGTACAAGTATGGCTCCTCCTTTCATAATCTATTGAGAAAAAGATAAATAAAACAAAGAAATGATTATATACGTTGTTCAAGGAGGGCTTTAGCATGCTGTGATAATGAGTAGCCTCGAAATATCAAAGACCATATGTTTTTTTTGCCATATTCATGAATCCTGCTCAATGCAGTACTTTAAGAAGACTCTGCTTCTTTGCCACTCCATGTTGCAGCTTAAGAAAGTTTAGTGTAATCAACGCTAATGATTACCCCAATTTAAAGGATCAGTTGGACAGTCTAGAGGTAGGGACTACAACAGAAACATTATAGAGAATAACTTTACATGGAATATGGGACTTGAATCAGTGAGAAGAGTTCAACTTGATTTCAACCACAAAACGCGAGTGATACAAACACAAACTAGAAAACTATGAGGAACTATAAAAAAGATGTAGTTAAAGCTCAGTCAGTTAAGGGGAGTCTTGAAATAAAGACCAGAATGACATCCTTCAGGATGGCATATGACACAGTTGGGTTTGTGAAGAAAAAGAACCTTAATTCAGGGAGAAGACTCATATGAGTTACCACCACTAGGTGTAATGCCAAGACATGTGAAGAGAAGAATCTATGAACCTACAGCATTTATTAGAGGAAGGAAATCCGTGAAAAGTAAGGAAAGAAAAGATAAGAAAACTCAGACACAGTGTTGGTATGAAAAATGGAAGCAATCAGATAAAGTAGTTCTGGGTGTGCAGGAAAAGTATGACTCAGGAATGACTCCTAGGCTTCTGATATGAGGCATTGAGTGGGTGATGTTGCCACTTATGAAGCTGCTTAGAGGGGGAAAGGATAGCTTTGCTTTATTATTGTTTTGTTTGTTCCATTTTTTGGCTGACTGACTGGCTGACTAATGGGGGTGGCTGAATGAAAGTTTTAGAGTTGCCTTAAAAAGTTTAATTTAAGAAAGCTGTGCAAATCAAACAAGCAGTTATATATCCATGTCTGAAATTCATGGATATGTCTGGATGATTGTATATATTGAAGGGGGAGGCAATCTGTAAAGAATTGGAAGTAGAAAGTGGGGGGTCTGAATAAATTCAAAATATATCATATACATATATGAAATAATGAATAAATAAAAATAATCTATTTAATGTTTTAAAAAGTGGTCTGTTAAAGAAAACCAGTCCTTCCCCGCCCCCACCAGAATCCATCAACTGTGAAGAGCTGCACTTCAGCATCCCTATCACAATTTTTTTCTTTTTTCTTTTTTTTTTAATGCTGAATGCCATTTATTGAAGGAGGGAGGAGGTCTTAAATACAGGCTTACAGCACAATGGGAGAACCCCGGAGAGCAGAAGTTCCCTATGGTGTTTTACAATCTTACATCTAAGCTGTTAATGCCCATTATGGCGGATACACAGACAAGGAGCTTCCCTTAAGCATTCAGGAGGGTAGAACCCAGCAGGGAATTAGCATAGGGAGGATATCAAGGTCAAGGTCAGCAAGCAAGGCAACAGTTTCTTTAAGGGGCTGACCACTGAGAGTTTGACCATGATCCAGTGAGTATATGGGCAACACAAATTGGATTTGGTATTTTGGGGTTTTTTTTACCCTTTTGTTTTGGGGGAGGTCACAAGGTTGGGGAGTGGACCTTGGAAAACTGGGAAGAAAATGTGATCAGGGTGCATGATGTGAAATTTACAAATAATCAATAAAAACATGTTATTAAAGAAAAAAAGTGGTCTGTAGGGTAAGGGAGAGAGAGTAAGACCAAAATATATAGGTAATGTTCAAAGAACTAGTAAAAACATATATAAAGAAAAATGATAAGTTAAAAATAACAGGTCTGCATATGCACTTACTAAAGCCAAGGAAATAGATGCCATATCATATAAAAACAATTAAAGGGTGAGGAGAATGTTTATATATACCACTTAAGAGCTCTAAAATTTAGACTCTGGAAGGAGAGCTGGGAGAAAAGCCTAAAACTGGACAGGGACAAGGAATATTTCCATAGACAAGAATCCAAGAACAAAGTGTGCTTAATTAAGAAAAGAATGGCAAACTGTGTCAAATCCTCCTGGACAGTGAAATTAGATTAGGATTGAAACCTAAGTTCATTCGTTTATCTACTTAGCACAGGGTAAGTTTAATTTTTTATCTGACAAATGTTTATTCTGGAGCTACTATTTTGCAGCCAAAATTTATTCTAGGTGTTCAAATATGGTGTCGCCTACAACAGCCCTGGTTTTTTCTCCCTGAGTCTCATATTCTGTTGGCACAAACAAGCAATAGACAAGGAGGTGAATGAGGAAAGCAACTTCAGGGCCTGAAAGTGCTGTCAAGAAAGGCAAATGTTAAACAGCATTCTAGGCCAACTAATCACAAGCTAAGCACACACATGGGACATCAAAATGCCATTTAATGTGTAATCATAAACAACCCCTGGTTTTTTTTTTCTTGAATTTTGAATAATAAGCAAATATGATTTGGTCCAGAGTTTCAAAACAATCTGAGCAAAGACAACAGTGGAAGATCTGTTCATTAAGTGGAAATAAACAGCAATACTATAATAATTGCCAGGAATTTGAGAAAGAACGGGTCGTTTGTTCTACAATGTGTCCCCTTCCACACAAGATCAGGTAGCAGACTGCCCAGTTCAGAGAATAATCTCCAGGTAGAGAAGGAGGAGACAGTGTGATTAGGCATCCTGTACTTATACTGTTTGGCTGAATAAGTGCAAGACTTTTCCAGTGCCCATTATGTGTGAGCGTGTTTTTTTTTTGTTTTTTTTTTTTTTTTTTTTTTTCAGAAATCTGAAGTTACATGAGTGGCCTCTTGTAGGCAAAGCTGGTCTTCATGGAATCATAATTCTAGACTACAAACAGAAAACAACTTCTCCTGTCATCCAATTCCAGCTAATTTTTTTTCTTTGATTTTCGTCATGTATTGAACAGAGACAACTAGTAATGACCTGTACTGTTTTAGTCCTCGATGACTTTTATCCTCTCAGAGTAGATAGGTTTAAGCAGTTTTGGTGTTTTCTCATCTATTATCATTTTCTGTTAGGCAAGGATAAAGTCTATTCAAAATACAAAGGAAGGAAATAGGTAGCATTTTTCCAGTACAAAATTCACGACCTCATCTCCCCACAGTTGACACTTCAAGGTCAGTTTTACTGTAACTATTTTGCTATCCTATCAAAATTATGAGAAGCTATGACATAAAATTATTTTATATCCCATTCCTATAGAACCAAAATCACCAGGGGATAAATGCTATCACTTTAGCTCTGTGCCCATAGAAGAGAGAGAGAAAAAAATTACTAAGCAACAGAAGCAATTTCCACTTTGTTTTTTCACTTACTAGTGACTGATATTGTGAACTTCAAGAAAAAGGAAGGATGTGCCATAACATGGAGACACATCATAGGCCCCTTAGAACACAAATAAGTAATCCACTTTATGAATGGCATGATTACAAATAAATTGAACAGAAATCCAGCAAGCCAGATGTTTCTTATTTAATCTTCATCTATTTTGTCTAAGGATTAATTGTGTGAACTGACCAATATTCAATAGAAAAAATAATTCTAAAATTAGAAACAGTTTTAACAGCACTTACAGTTATCTAACCTCATGTATAAATGTATGAACCACAGTACTAGGGACAGGAAGACTCTGACTGACTGCCCTTGAGTCTCCTCTTCACACTGCCTGAATGGGTTGCCTTTCATCTTCTCAGGTGTGAAATTCTACCAAATGAAGATTCATTTGGGTTAACAAGCCCATTTTGAAAGGTAAATAACTCTGAGAGAATGAGTTTAACAATTAAGTTCTTTACGCAGAGTGCACTGGCTGCCTTGTCAGATTGCTTCCCTCTGAAACCTCATGAGGTAATCCCCAGAGTAATGAACATGTTACCAGAATAGAAAGAAAAGAGGAGAGCAATCGTGGGATATGGGAGAGGGCCTAGAAGGAAAGATATGCTTGGGTGGGATGCTAAAATGGAGGAAAGTTTTAAAGCAGCCAGGAAGGTTAAGTGGAGAGGAGAGCTAAGGGAAGATAAGTATGATTGCCCTAGGAACAAAAGACAAATCACTTCAATTTGATCCTGGTGGAATATATATACATATGTGTGTGTGTGTGTGTGTGTGTGTGTGTGTGTGTGTGTGTGTGTGTGTGTGTATGTGGGGGGGTGTGGGAGGCACTTTAGTTTGAACTTCTTTAACAAAATGATTCTATGAACTGGGAGGCTTTTGTTTTGTTTTGTTTTTTGTTTTTCTTTTTGTAGTTTTGGTGCCTGTCCTGGATCTCGCTCTGTAGACCAAGCTGGCCTCGAACTCACAGAGATCTGCCTGCCTCTGCCTCCTGAGTGCTGGGATTAAAGGCATGTGTCACCACTGCCCGGCTGAACAGGGAGGCTTAGAAACAATTTCTCTCCCATATTTCTGGAGATTGCAAATTCAAGCTCAGGTACGAGTGTTTAGAGATCTAGTGAGGAGCCTCTTCCAGATTACAGATGGCCTGTTTCTCATTCTGGTCTCCAGTAACAGACTTTGTGTTCTCTATTATAATTGTGTTCTCTAATATAAGGGCCCTCGCCCCACCCCCAATGAGCTCTATTTCATGACCTAGTTATTCCCAGCATCACTGCTCCCTCACACCAGCTTACTGGGGGAAAGGATTTTAGACCTGGGGCCAGGCTACAAAATTTCAAGCCTCACCCCCAATGACGTCCTTCGTCTACCACAGCTTCATCTCCTAAAGGACTGATGAACCTTCCAAACAGCACTACCGTCTGGCACCAAGTTGAGCCTACCTGCAGGGACACTTCAAATTTCACCAGAAAACAGGCCACAAGTGGGTAGCAGTAAACAATCACCCCCCCACACACACACACACAAGTCAAAAGCAGCCTTAATCTCTTCATCTGCCACAGAAACAAGCCATCTCGAAATCTATCAACTATTTGATTAAAAATCTCCATATTCTATTATAAGGTCTGGGAATAGCTAAATAATTAAAAGGGATTAAAAGAAAAACTTCTCCAGTTGTTTTTCAGTAGCCTTAGGCATTTCAAGAGGGAAAAAAGTAAGTCAGAAGGCATATGAGTTTATGGAGGTGGGCTGTCAGTGTGGGAGTCAAATGTGGGGCATTTATCTTAATTCGCTGTCTCATGCACACATTTCTCAGACCATTATTCTAGTCAGCCAAGGCCAAAAATAAACACATTTTCAAACTCAAGTACAAACTATCTTTCCTTGAATATTCTTGAGGTTTGACAGGCCTTTAGAGAAGTTGTACATTGAAGATATGGGAAGCTTAAGGAAACCAGTGTTTCCCAGGCTCAAGAGTCAAATGCAGAATTTTGACTCAGTTACTTACTCTGCAGCTCAGATACATTTTGCTAAAGGATTCTTCATAGCTGTGGACACCAAACAGCAGATCTGTAAACTGCCTGTGGCGAGGGTTGCTTTAGGAATCCCACACTGAGCTGAAAGGAGCAGTGCCCTGATGCTCAGTTGCACACTGACTCAGTGGGCTGAGAGGACTCCTGGGACTACTGTTGGCACACCAGCTCTGCCCCCACAGTGTCGCCACATAATGCTGAGCAGTCTTTTAACCTGCTTCAGCCATACTTTGCTCCTTAGCTTGTGAGTTAATCACCAGCCCGTGGGAGGAAAAACTAATTTAAATGATTTGTAAAAGAAAGGTTTTATAGTGCACAGCTAATAATAAACAGCAAGGTTTTAAGCCTTGGTATCGTGAGTCAGTTCTCAAGAAGGATCAAAAACAATCACCTGGCAGATTACCATGTCCTCTATTAAGGCAAAGCTTCCTAGCCATGCTCAACTGGAAAATCTGAGGAATTTTTCAATTGGCACTGCAGTCCATAACCCAAATCCATCAAGTAAGTAAAGTCCAGAGTTAAGGTTCCCTTGGGCCTGTTGACAGTGGTCATTCAATGGCTCCGAGGCAGGCTGGACTTAGAGCCATTGAGAGAACCAACTGGCTAGAAATCCACATTTACACTAAACTGAGATCTACAATAAACCTGGTGCTTTGGGGCATGTTGATCTTTTAGTGTCACAAGTATGAGAAACCCTTCAGCACATATACCCAATATAGCAGGCTTTCTTTTCAGTCTACTGTGGTACCGGCTAGTTTTATGTCAACCCAACACAAACTAGGGTCATCTGAGAAGAAAGAATCTTAATTGAAAAAAAAAGAAACCTCCAAGGGATTTCCTAGTAGGCCTGTGGGGCATTTTCTTGGTTCATAATAGATGTGTGAAGGTCCAGTTTACTGTAAGTGGTGCCTCCTATGGGAAAGTGGTCCTGGGTGCTATAAGAAAGCAGGATGAGCAAGCTATTAAGCAGCATTTCTCGATGACTTCTGCCTTCAGGTTCCTTCCCTGACTTCCCTCAGTGATGGACTATAATCTATGAGTGAAGTAAACCCTTTAATCTCGGAGTTGCTTTTGGTCATGATGTTTTATTACAGTTATAGAAGCTCCAACTGTGATAGAAATTGGTATCAGATCATGGGGTATTGTTGTTGACAGACCTGACCACATGTTTTAGGGAAGATTATGAAAATATTTTGGAACTTTGGACTGGAAAAGCCTTTAAATGTTCAAAGCTTAATGGGTTGTTCTGTGGAAGCTTGGAAAAGAAAAATATTAAGAAAAATGCAGATTGTGGAGACCTGGCTCGTGAAGTGTCATAGGGAAGCAAGAATCTACTGAGGTTGTGTGTGATATTTTGTGCTAAAAATGTGTGGTTGTGATTAGCTGGGGCTGAAGAATCAGCCTGATTATAAAAGACCAACTCCAACTGAAGTGAAACTTTTACTTTTCTGAGACATTTGACACTGGTCTGCTGGATCTGAGAAATCAGTGACAATTAATAAAAGACCAGCATTATTGAAGTGAAATCTAGGAAGTATTTCCTCAGAATCATCACACAGAAGCTGTGGTCCAGTAGAGGCCAAAGCTGTACCTCATCCTAGCAGCACAAGGTGCTGTGTAAGTTTTCTAGGGGATGCTAGATTTGGAGGCATAAAGATTCCATTGTAAGCAGGAGAGGATATTGGTGAAGGTGCAGCCTCAGTAGCAGTGAGAAGCCCAGAATAGAAGGGATCAAGGAGAGAGGCTAAGGTTGGGACCATGTGGCAGGTTCAGGGTCATTGAAAAGAGCCCAGGAGAGGCTATTGGTGGAGGTTCATCCAGTTGCCATGAAGACCCTAGCATTTTGGACCTGTCTATACATTGGGACAATCACCAAGGGCAGCAGCAGCTGTAGAGTGGAACTGCCCTGAGCCTATGAGACCAATGACATGTGTTGTGAATGGCAGAGCCAGGGAATTGAGACTGGCCAAGCCTTTTGGAACCCAGAAAATTATAGAGGGGTCCCAGACATCAAGCACTGAACATTTTCCACTTTTGAATTTTGGTTTTGCTTTGGTCTGATTGAGGCTATTCCCTTGTTCTTTCTTTTCGGAATAAGAAAGTATTTAACTTATTTTTTATTTTACTGGATGCTATAGTTAAGAAACTGGAATTTTAGAGAGACTTTGGATATTTTAGATAGGCTTTGAACTTTGCGACTTTGCACATTTTATAGATACTGAACTTCTAAAGTGTTTGAAAATTTAAAGACTGTGGAACTTTTCAAAGTTGAAATGTTGCATACAGTGTTGCATTACTATCGACATGTCATTTTGGTGACAAGGAAGGGATGGTTCTAGATGAATAGTGATGTGTTTGTGTGCCCAGTTGACAAGGGGTCAAGTGGGTTGGATGGTTTTTATGTCAGTCTGGTGGCACAAACTAGCTTTATCTGGGAAGAAGAAATCTTAGTTGAGGAAAATCCTTCCATGGGACTGACCTGTAGGTTTGTCTATAGGGCATTTTATTAACTGATGATAGTTGTTGGGAGGACCCAGCTCACTGTGAATGGTGCCACCCTTTGGAAAGCAGTCTTGGATACTATTAGAATAGCAGACTAAGCAAGCCATAGAAGCAAGCTAGTAAGCAGCACTCCTCCGTAGCTTCTGCATCAGTTCCTGCCCTGAGTCCTTTCTGTGATGGACTGTAATGTGGAACTATGAGCTGAAGTGAACCCTTTCTTCGACTTGCTTTTGGTCACGATACTTGATCACAGCAAATAGAAACCCTAACAGAGACAACTACTTGACGTTAACCTAGCCTATGTGGCTCTGTCACCTGCATTCACTTGTCCCTTACTTTGTGGTTGGTCCAATTGCTGCTTCAGGGGTGAATATCTTTTCAACAACATAGCACTCAGAAAAAAAAGTAAGCTAAGACAAATATATCTGTAATATACATTGCCAAGCTTTTTCACTGAAATCCAATTTTTTTATTTCTATTTCCAAAGTCAGGTTTCCTACCCCAAAATGCTATCTATATCCTGCATCTCTGTCTGATTTTATATCTGTATCTTTTGTCGTGGCTGCTGCTAATCACAGTATTCATTCCAATTTTTATACAAAGAAACTACTTGGTTAAACTTAAGTCATGGTTTTAATAATTCTGTTTCTAAAAGTTGGGGGTTCCTTCAACATGCTCAGAATGAATTGGTCTTCATATTGTTTACCTGATGCTCTAGTTCGCCTCACACATTAGAGGATCCAAAGGAACTGGTGCTGGACATAAGTTCTACATGTTCTTGAGATGGAAATCACATTTAGTTCCAATACTTTTGAGAATGAGATTCTTAAACATGTTTGCAAATAAAAAGTGTTTTCACTTGAAGAAATAAGGAGATAATGGCTTTATATTAAAATTGATATATTGACATTCTTCCAATCTATAGCAGCTCTAGATGCTGACATCTAACTATTACTCTGATAAAAATTATAACTACTGATATCAATTAAACACCCAGGATTCATTTTCTCCATTTTCACTCAAAATTAACTAACCATCTATTATGTGTCAGGCATTGAGTTATGTAACCAGTCTGGATGTGACGTACCTATGCCTTTGCATAAGGACACCAGGTAACAGCAGCTGTGAAATGCCTGTGAATCTCTGGCTTCATGTTTGAGGCTGATGGTTGCACACAGGAAGTTCAGGCTTTGACTTTTCAGCTCCTAACAAAGTATCTTCGTCCAATAATGGCGATCAAGAAAAAGACTTAGAAATTAAGATATCAAAGATAGCCCAGGCTATCCAGAGTTCAAAGCAAATTTAATCGAACCCTTGAGGTGCTCACCTCCATAAGATTCTTTTGTCTTGTTACTTCCTAACTAGGTAATACCATCTTCTCAACTTCATTGAACACTTGCTTTTTCTATTTGCACTGAGCAGAAAGATATTCCCACATCCATCATGTCAAAACCACTGATATCAGAGTATTCTGTCCCATGAGCAAGTATTGCCATGAGTTCTAAGCTGTTCTGCTACCTCCAGTGCCCTTCCCTCGGGCCTTGACTCATTGTTTTGCTTCAGGTCAAAGCTGCTACAGTTACTGTTTCCCTCCCATTATAAGGCTTAACTTAGCTCAAGCCCTAAGTAAATTCCACATCTTTCCTCTATTTTATACTAAACTTACTAAACATTTTATAGTTTTTCCACCATTCTCTCATCTTACTGAATGAGAAAGGAAAACAGTTTGTACAGCACCAATAAAGGGAACATTTACAAACATGTACTCGGCTGCATTAAAGGAGAGGCATACTCTAAAGAGCCAGCAAAGGGAATTTGGGGGCTGGGTTTCATCCCATATCGCTTTAGAAGCACAAACGATGGTGGCTTTTGTGCCTGCATTAGATTATATCACTTATGCTAGCTATCTCTGTGATTACCAAGTAGTCTTCTGAATGTAGGTCACCTGCCCAGGTCATTTTTCTCATATCACAGTAAGCAGAGAAGTTGACACACTATATCAATTTGCTTAGCAACTAAACATCTTGTTATAAGCATATGTGTTGCTCTGATTTACTTACCACTCCCTAATGAGTGTGGTTAGAGTAGTTCATCTCATACAATAGCTCACTTTTTAAAAATATAAACATTCAAATCTCCAGACATGGAAATCATTGTCCCAAATATTTTACTTTTAAGAGATTTATATGGATGCATAGTAACCTGTGATAAGTATTTAATCCAGCTATATCCCTGACAAATTCTTAACTAACAAGAGGGCCCCTGAGTTCTTTGATTATTGCTTTCAACTTCAGCTTCCACATTATACACTCACTCACACATAGCTACACATACACCAATAATTTTCCTATTAGTTTCATTGGCATGTGTTAATTAACTTGTCTTTTGAGTTCATCTATTTTGAAATCTTCGTTAAGAATACCATTAGCATCTTTAAAGTCCTCAGTCACTTTACTTTGCCAATGGTTTGATAAATTTTTGAAAGTCTAGGTGTCTTTAAAAAGCCTAAGAAGTCCACAAATTTTTAAGCCAAGAATTCTTTGGAGAATCTCATTAACATTTTATTAAGGAGAAATCAATGCAATGTTTCTTGTTAACAATTATATTTCTAATTACCTCTTCCTTTATCTCAAATCTTGTTTTTTTTCCAGATTGTGGCTTCAAGACTGATCTTCAAGGCTTCATCCATTTAGCAGATTGACCTGTCTCAGTAGTCTTCCTCATATTTGCTTTTATTCCTTAGGTGTGGGTATATAACTGAAGATCATGGTTCCCCCTCTGCTAAATGGCCAATAGTTCACCAGTAATGAGTAGGAGCCATCCAGCATCTCCCTCTTCCATGACTGATTATTGACAGAGCCAGTCATATGTGTGTCTAGTGTAAATAACTCCAGCTGTTGTCAGTTCATAATTACAGTGTTTTTTATCTAGTCTAGAATATGGCATTCCAAAGCCCTTCACTCCATCTTCTAGACTTTACCTACTCCCCGATTCTTCTTTCACAGTGTCCTCTGAACCTTTGAAGTTGTGGTATAAATGCCTTACATAGGGCAGAGATACCACCCCACCCCCGAATCACTTATTCTCAGCATCTTGGGTGATCATGAATCTGATCTCACTATCATTCCCTTCAAAAAAAGATTATCTGATTATGGCTTAGAGTAGCTTCTGTCTGTGAGTATAAGCAGATTTTGAAAATTCCTCACTTGGGTCTATGACCTCCTCTGACATGGATTGATAACCGAATCCACAGTACGGGGATTGAGTTCCCACCTATAAAGCGGCACTCAAACCCAATCAGAGGGCAGCTGGTTATAACAGTTGTGTCACAACTGCATATAAGGTCACATGTTGCCAGTCATATGATTATTTTGTTTTGCAAGATTAATATTTGAGTAAGACCAGTGATGTGTCCCCTGAACCCCAGCAACCTGAATATTACCTCCTGGCACTCTAATAGCTAACAATCATGAAGAGTGTTTTCAATTAAGTTCCAGCTTTCTCTCTCCACAGTTTGCCAATGATGTAGGCGATAGCTTATCTTCTAGTTCTTGTGGTAAACAAAGAAATAACGAGAGCATAATTGTTTAAGTGTTATCTCCCTGACCAACTCCCGTGGAGGTGTCCCACACCTGAATCAGATAGTTTTTCAGTAATACACTGCTTCTAAGGGCAGCATTGTCTAGTCATGCGGGGTAACTCACTTCACTCCTTTGTATTTTTCATTTGGTTTATAAGATGTAGGTTTCTGTATAAAGTGACATGATCATTCCATGGTATGGTTATGGGGAAGTTTATTGTAGATATGAGAGAGAGAATAGCCAGAGGCATCAGGAAGAGTCCAGAGCAGAGAGATAAAGTACTGAACATGGCCAGCAGACTGGCCCTGGCCAGGAGAGAAACAGAAGCAGACCAGGGAGGTGGGGCATAGAAAGAAGGAGAGAGCAGGAGTAGAGAGAGGGGGAAAAGGGAAATAGAGAGAGCAAGAGAGAGAGGAAAACAGAGAAAGCATAGACTACACAGAAGGGTTATAAGGAGAATGGTTAGCTAGTAGGAGGGAAGCCCATGAGCTGGGGAAGTTCATGGATGGGGGTAGGTGAGAAGAGCTAGGATTCTAGCATGAACTTTGAAATGTATAATAGATACTTGTGATACTGAGGGAGCCTGGAGGTAACATGTCCTTCAATATGCTAACAGGCACTACAGATACCCATTTGTCCCTTCTGTCTTTTGGAATTTGGAGAAATAAAGTTTCCTTTGGACCTGGCAGTTTCTTTATGGCTTTTTAGTATAACAGTGCATACACCCTCAGCTCCTCAACCTCCCTTCTTGTCTTTCCTTCCTAAATGTTTCCCTCTTTGCTTTCTTTTTACATGTGTCCTAGTGTCTCCATTTTTTAAGGCAGCTTTTCAATAACCCCTGCCTAGGTTCCCTCAAGCATTATAAGGAATAAGAATGGAGGGTGGGAACATCCCAGTATGATTACTCATCTCCACTGAAATTCTGCATTATTTTCCATTTAGCACGATGTTGGCCAGGGGGCTGTTGTATGTAGCTTTTATTATGTTGAGGAATGGTTCTTCCATGCTACCCTTTCCATGAATTTTGTCATGATGGGTGTTGTATTGTGTCAGAAGTTTTTTCTTCTTCTTAAATTGAAATGATCATGTAATTTTCATCCTTGAGTCTATTTGTGTAATGGACAGCATTTATTGATTTGTATGTGTTAAATATACATATTTATTTATTGTATTTACTGAATGAAGCCAACTTTTTAAAATTGTTTTATTCATTTTACATAGCAACCACAGATTCCCCTCTCATCCCTCCTTCCACTCCCCCATGGCCATTTAATGCCCCCAACCCACCCCTTATCCCCTCTTCCAAAAGGGTAAGTTCTCCTATGGGGGACAGCAAAGCCTGGTACATTCAGCTGAGGCAGAACCAGTCCTCTCCCTCCTGCATCAAGGGTGAGAATGAAGCCAACTTTATCACAGTGAATTATCTTTTTGATGTGAGAGTCAATTAAGTTTCCTAGTATTTTCTGGATAATTTTTATATCTCTGTCACAGAGATCAGTCTGTAACTTTCTTTTTTTCTGTATCTTTCTCTGACTTTGGTGTTAGAGTTACTCCTACTTCATAAAAAAAGTTTAGCAATATTCCTCCTTTTCCGTTAACAGGAGAGTTTGAATAGTATTCATGTTAGTCCTTTGAAGCTTTGGTAGATACTTACAGTTAATCCATCTAATTTTGAACTTTTTTTGAGAAAGAATTTGCATCACAGCTTCTGTCTTGATGCTGATTAGGAATATAAATTGTTTATTTTTTCTCTATTTAATTTTGGTAGCATATATACATCTAGAAATTTATCCATTCTTTTAGATTTTCCAATTTACTGGAATATAGATTTAATGGTTTGTCTTCATGATTTCCTTCGTTCCATTGGTATCTGTTGCAATGTCTCCATTTTCATCTCTAATTTTGTTACATTATGTTTCATCTCTTTCTTTTGCAATTGAGCTAATAATGATTTATCAATATTGTTTATCTTTGGAAACAACCAAAACTTGTTTTATTGCTTTGTTCTTTGGTTTTGTTTATTTGTTTCTATTTCATTAATTTCTGAACTGATATTTACAATTTATCCCCATCTACTACTTTGGATTTTGATTTATTCTTGTTTTCCCAAAGTCTCAAGAATCATCAGTAAGCTATTTATTTGAGACCTCTCAACTATTTTTAGAGGATTATAAATACTATTCTGTATGCTGTGGTTTTGTTCTCAACTCTAGGAAATTTTTTAAATTTCTCCAGTCATCCTTTTAATGTTCAGTAGTGTATTGTTCAATCCCCATGAGTTTGCCTACTTCCTGTAGTTTCTTTTGATATCCATGTCTAGCTTTATTCCACTGGGGTCAGATGGAATATGGGGTGTTGTTTGTATTTAAGAAGGCTTTGTGTCCAAATACGTGATCTATTTTGTAAAATGTTTTATACACTGCTGACAGGAATGTAAAATTTTTAGTGTTTGAGTGGAATGTCGTATAGATATCTGATAGCTCTTCTTTATGTTTTTCATTTAACTCCAATATTTCTTTGCATATTGTTTGTCCAAATGACCTGTTTATTGGTGATAGGTACTAAAATATCCCACTGTTAACTATATGGAGTTAATCTGTGTCTTTACATCTGGTAAAATGTATTTAATGAAATTCAGTAAACCTGAATTTGATGAATATATGCTTACAAGTATGTCTTCGTGATGAACTCTCCCTCAATGAGAATAAGGTGACTTTATTTATTCTCTCTCATTTTAGGTTGAATCTTTTATTTTTTTTTACTAGATATTACTACCATTATGTGAGCTTATTTTATAGTTCCATTTTCTTGGAGTACTTTTTCTAGCCCTTTCCCTTGGAGTGGTATCTACCTCTAATGGTGAGATGTGTTTCTTAGAAACAAGAAGAAGATGGATCTGGTTTTCTAATTGAACCTGCTAGTGTATGTCTTTTGACTGAGGACTTAAAATCATTAATATTCAAATTTATTATTGAAAGATACATATTAGTTTTTGTCATTTTGTTGATTTTTAAAGTGTTTTCTTAGCACTTGCTTGAAAAACTATCTTGGTTTTGACTAATTTTTCCCATGTGGCCTCTTGAGTATGTTTAAGGTTTTATTTAGTCCAAAATATTTCTTCCTCTTTATAGCTGGATTAATGGTCAGTTGCTTAGTCCTTTAGTGCTCTTGTTTTATTTTCTATTTTTTCAATTTTCTTCAGTTTTCATAGATAGCTTTCCAGGATATAAAAGTTTATGTTGAAAGTTGTGATATTTCAGAAATTGGAATACAACTTCTTAAGACCGTTTAATTTGGGCATTTCTATAAAATAATCAGCTTTTATTCTTTTGGGTCTGCCTTTATGTCTGGCTCCTCCCTTCTCTCTCACAATTTTCAATTTCCTTTTTTTAATTGCTGTGTAGTATACACTATGGAGTTTTGTTTTCTGATCCTTTGTATCTGTGTTTTATGAACCTTTCACACTTATCTCTTTAGTTAGAGTTGGGAAACTTTCTTCTGTGATTTGATTGACTGTATTAACTATGCCTTAAACCCATAACTCCTCTCCTGCTTCTAAGCCCATAATTCTTGGATTCAGACTTTCTATAGTTTATGTTTTTTAAATTTATCATTTTCTTTGATTGAGCGATCCAGTTCCTCTGCTTTATCATCAAGCATTTATATTCTATCTTCTTCTTGATCCATTCTATTAGGGAAGCTTCCGTCTAAGATTTTTATTAAATGTTTTGAATTTTTTACTTCCTGGTTGACTTCACTTGGGGTTTTCTCTTGTATTTCTCTTTATTCACTTCCATTTTCATCTCCTGAATTTTTTTCCTTACTTCATCTATTACTGATTTCTTGGATTTCAATTCATTTTATTCCTGTCCTCTTTACATTCATCCAATTATGTATGTATGTTTTGTTTCATGTCTTGAACTCATTAAACATGTTTATAATTTTTCTTCTAAATTATTTTTCTTGAATTTATTCTAAGTTGTTCCCCTTAGGGAAGATCACTGTTGAATTGGTGATTATTTAGGGATAACATTATTTTTATTTATCATCTGTTGTGACAGCTACGTCAAGATCTGGGATATAGTTTTCTTTTTGTATGAGTTTTAACCTACTAGGACAAAATCTCAAAGTGGGATGGTGGGCTGAGGAAGACTAGAGGGAACAGAAACAAGACTGTTGTCCAAGGAGATCCAAGACAGTTGTAGAATTTTATACCAAGTCCAGGGCTCTGGCCAGACAAACTGAGTAGAGTACTGGGGCCTGTAGGTACAGAGGAAGAGAGTGTAGGAGTCATGGGTAAATAAGTAGAAGCCTGGAGATTCAAGGCAGAACTGATGTTGAGAGAGCAGGACAGGGGTGGGGTCACTCACTGGTCATGGGGCTGGAGGAAAGACAGGAAGCAGGTGTGGTATATGAGTTCAGTGACAGAGATGTTCAGGCTTGAGGCAAGGGCAGGATCACTTACAGGTCTTGGCCTAGAGGTACCACATGGACATTGATTAGTTTTGATGATCAGCATGGGAAGCTGGCTACAAAGCAAGCAAGGTCTGGGTGGGAGCAGTGGTAGGGTCACTTACCTAGACTGAAGGAGTGGCTGTGGCATGTGTGACCAGAAGAAGAGCAGGCAGTTATTCTAGATGATTTCTGGGTGTGGAGGAACACTCCTGCTATTGTTTGTTTATATATTTGGGGGTTTTTTTAACCTCTTTTTGTGTTTATCTCTTTTTGCACAGAATGTTGCATGACCTTTGTCCTTAAACAGTCTAGCACTCTGCTTTCTGTGGTGATATTTTATTTGTACTGAAATGTGATAATATTTTATTTGTATGTTGATAAATAAAGTTTGCCTGGAGATCAGAGGAAATAGCAGGCCATTAACACAAAAGTCTGGCAGTGGTAGCACACTCCCTTAGTCTGATCACATGGCAGGCGAGGTCTCTGTGTGTTCAAGGACATACCAAGGAACAGCCAGGTGTGGTGACACACGCTTTTAATCCCAGTACCAACCCTAGAGACCTGGAGGTCTGTACAGATAGGCAATGACAAGGAAGTGAGGTAGCTGGGATAAGAGTCACTGAGAGGGCAGAACAGCAAGGCACTAAAGGTGTGGGTAGACAGGAAGCAGCTCACTTTTGGTAGCTGCAGAGCTGGAGAGGTAAGGTTAGTGGCTATCACTATTTCCCTGATCTCTGAGGCTTTCACCCCTATATTTGGTTCCATGCTTTTATTTAATAAGACCGCTTAGAAATTCATCTACAGCTTTCTTTTAGGAATTGTAATAATTGGGATCTTTTTTGTTTGTATAATTTACATATGAATATTCTTGCCTTTGCTTTATTTTTGAATATTTCTTCTTCCTTTCCTCCTCTCTTTTATCTCACTTCTCTACTCTCCACAACAGGATGAAAGCAGAAAGGCTTGAATTCTAAGCTTAGATGTAGGGAGAAACAGCTCCTTATGTTTATTATGCCTTATGCATTTCTCTCTGGACATATGCACAGGCATAGGTACTCACTGACACACACCATGGCAGATGATATTTTTCAGAGAAGTCTCTGAAGCTAACACATTTACCCTCAACGTTTGGGATGTTGGTTTTCTTTATTTTTCTCTCTTTTTTATTATTAAGAAATTTTCTATTCATTTTACATACCAACCTTAGATCCCCATCTCCTCCCTTCTCCCACCCCCAGCTTTCCACCCTAACCCATGCCCCACTCCTACCTCCTTCAAGGTAGGTCCTCCCATGGGGAGTCAGCAGAGCCTGGTACATTCAGATGAGACAGGTCCAAGCCTCTCTCCCTGCACCAAGGTTGTGTAAGGTGTCCCACCATAGGCACTGAGCTCCAAAAAGCCCACTCATGCACCAGGGATGGATCCTGATCCCACTGCCAGGTGGCCCCTTAAGCAGGTCGAGCTATACAACTGTCTTACCTGTGTAGAGAGCCTAGGGTAATCTCATGTTCTCTCAATAGAATTGTGATGTATTCTCCATTAATTTAGCCAGAATGTTCTTTTCTAAAGCACAGTTCTAGTCTTGCAATAATGTAAAAATTAAGTCCCCTTTCTCACTAAGTTCCCTTTATAAAGAGGGGGGATTCTGAAGCAAGATATGAGCTTTTCACATTAGCCTTTGCTTTCAGGAGCCTCCTCTCCTGGAGCTGCTTACTTCACAGATCCCAAGATTACCAAGAGTTTGCAGTATCTCCAAAAATTTTATGCTTTTGCTAATGCTACTCCCTCCAGCCCAATTCTCCTCCCTCATGTGGAAACTTCAAGTTGTTTTTATTTGTTTTTAAATGCATATCTGTGTTAATACCTTTAATTTAAAACTTTTTGAATCTACAGTGACTGTAGCCTTTATTTTATACTCTCATTATATTGTATAGAGTGTTATCCAAATCCCCAAACTCTTATTGTATTCATTTGCTTACATTTGCCTCTTTTATAGATCTCTAAGTTTATTGTCCACTCCTTATACACATACAAGTCATATATCAGGCAGAATAAATGAGAGATTTATATTGAACTTTCTGGAAATGTGTATTTGCCAATACCATTTTGGAAGACAAATGTTACAATCATGAATTTATAATTTATTTTAGGGTAGTGTAGAATTTTCTCCCTCCTTTAGTGATCTTTGTTTAGGTCCCTTAGTGATCAAGTGTTCATTAATAAAGTGATTAGCCCAGATTATGAATGCACTCAGGCAGAAAAGTATGTCAAACTAGGTGAGGAAACCCATGACCCCATAAAAACCAGAGGAGCAGAGTGATACAGTTCCATCAATACATAACAGGTGACACTTATGCACAGATACACACCTGTGAACACACATACTTTCCAGATTTTAGTTTTAGATTTGTCTACAAGCAGTCATTGAAATACAAGTTGCTAAGGACACCTTACTAATCAGAGTAGGATTCCAAAGCTTACCTAAAACTGTCTCAACTGCCAGATAACTTCCAAGAAATCATGAGGTTAGGGATGTTTAACTGGTCCATTGAAAGGAAATGGGGTCTCTAATAGGGGAAGGAGAGAAACACAAATGAAAAAGAAAAAGAAAAAGGAGTAAAAGTAAGGATGTCTAAAAATTTCATAAGGAATCATATTAACTATCTACCTAAAAATACGTATAAACACATAATTTGGTATATAAATACACATATATAGTTTAAATGCAATTTTTTACTTGAGCTGATAATGATCCCTCAAAGAGCCAAAGACCACTTAACAAAATTCCCAACACTAGGCATAAGAAATACTTTTCTGAGTTGTTTGTTAAAGATGTTTTAGAGATGTCCAAAGCATTAAAGGTTATTAATATTGCCCTTAATGCCCACTAGAGATGGAAAGTAAGTTCATATTGCTGGAGACATTATGCACTTCAAACAAAGGGTCCAGAGGTCACTGAGTTGGAACTGACCTTAATGCATTCCTCCTGAGGCTAAGCTTTCATGACACCAGAAGGCACCATGCAAACTTCCACAGGAGAAAAGCAACCAATAGTTCTACCCAACTATGATGCCTGTGAATCACTACAACCACCAGTGTGGCACAATAACTCTAGGTATGTGGAATAGTGGCACACATACCTTGGCAGTAACCAACAGCTCTCTAATTGAACTTAAGACCCACTTAATAATAAGGAAATCATGCTGGTACTGAAAACTTAGCCAGCTATTGAACGATAGTGAATTCATGGATCTTGGAGGAGAACATACAACCTTACCTCCCTAAAGCAGTATAATCCTAACTACATTATAAGTATTTGTCTTTTACCTACATGGACAAATGTAGTCCTCACCCCTCATCAAGGAAATTTCTCTTTTAACAAATAGAAATCATTACAGAAAAAAAACAAACAGCCAAAATACAGAGTTGTTGAGCCTAGACCCAACTGATATATCTACAATAAAATTTCCACACTTAAGGCTCAGGATCATTGCAGAAGAGGGGAAGAAAGACTATAAAAGCCAGGGAAACAGGGTTTGTTGTGAGATTGTGTGTCTTAGGAATGTCAGAAGCTACACCCATTAAGTCTCACTAATATGTCTGCCACACCTGACCTGAACAAGGAGTAAACCAACAGACCTGCTAACATGGACAGAGAAAAGCTCATGAGTCCTCAACCCTACAGGATAACTACAGGCAACTAAGCAATGATGAGAGACACAGAAGTAGTCTTCCCCAGGGAAGAGCACACAGTTGATAATCTAATACCAGATGGTCAGCTCTGAAAAATAATAAAAGTAGCATTATACAGGCTGAGCAAGTTGTATTTATTACTTAGGAATATATGCATA
Source organism: Peromyscus maniculatus bairdii (assembly GCF_049852395.1). Taxonomy (NCBI): domain Eukaryota; kingdom Metazoa; phylum Chordata; class Mammalia; order Rodentia; family Cricetidae; genus Peromyscus; species Peromyscus maniculatus. Next base: position 111,904,430 of record NC_134853.1, read on the forward strand.
TGCATATATCTATATGTAACAGCAGGAATGAGAGCAGAAGCCCTGAATTTGTAAGTCAGCAAGGAAGAGTATAGAGCAGGATTTAAAGGGAGGAAGAGGAAAGGAAAAATGATGTAATTATATTTTAATATCAAAAAACAAAGGAAATAACAATAAATGTCTAGTGGTCTGATTCTCTGAATGTCTAGTTATAATGAATATCACATTCCTTTCAGAGTTTACTTGAGGTGGTGATAAATCATAAAAATGTATAAATTGTCTTTTCTGTTACTGAAATATCAGCTAAATTCAAGATTGACTAATCTCTTATAAAACATGTTCTTATTTTCTTTGCAATTATTGTAATGTGGCTTGGGGGAACAAAAACAGTATTGTTTCTATTTTTGATTGCTCCAGAATTAGCGATGTACTTACATGGTATATTTTAAATATATTTGCTAATTACAGGAAGCATCTCAGAATTGTTTCTGCCCATAAATGTAGGTGAATAGTTATATAAATTCTTTTTTCCAATGTGCAAACTCTTAACTAGAAAATAATACCACAAGATGGACAAAATTAGATATATTAACATACATTTTCTTTTCTATCTTAAGTATCGTATATCAAAATCAATCAATCGTTGATATACTTTACTTAGCCTAGAGTAGGCAGATTAATTTTTCTCTACTCACAACACTTTTAACTCTGGGATTTGTATGTGACTCCAAGTATATAGGTATATAAAATGGGTTTTAAAACAAAAGTTTACTGCTAATACATAATAAATAAATTTATTTTGCAATTGTTTGGTATGTAAATAGTTTTAACCTTCATTTAAAGATGAAGGCAAATTTGTATATTATTAAGTCAGATATTGATGTTTTTCTAAAAAAATATGTTTTCTCAAAATGTCATGTCAGGGATCTTTTAATTTAATTTTATTTTGATCGTTATTTAATTCTATTTATTTATTTAGTCTTAAGGATTTTGTGCATATACTATGACCTCCAGTTTTGTGTTTTTATAAGATTCTTAAGAATTCAAATGAGTATGTCTCTGCATCTGCATCCATCTCTTGTACCTTTTCTTGGGGTCTTTTCCTTCTGTTCGTTTGTTTGTTTTCTATTCAAATTTGTTTGTTTTTACTTTATCTTATTGTATTTCATTTTATTTTATCATTCCTTATATGCCTTTTTGTTTTCTAAGGGGAAACTAAAAGGGGGTAAATCTGAGCAGGAGAGGAAGTGGGAGGAGCTAGGAGAAGCAGAGAAGAGACCGCCATTAGAATATAATGTATGAAAAACAGTCATTTGAAATAAAAAAAAATTATATTTTGACAATTTCATCCACTTACATTTTTATCATTTTTACCTTATCTCTCTTTCTCCAGCAGGAGTCCTTCTTTCCCTCTTCTACTGCCATGTCTTCTGTTTATTTACTTAGCTGTCTGGTGTGTGTCTCTGTGAGAAAGAGAGAGGAAGTTTTTGGTTTTTTTGGTGGTGGTGGTGGTGGTGGTGGTGGTGGTGGTGGTGGTGGTGGTGGTAGTGGTGGTGGTGGGTTTTTTGGTTTTTCAAGACAGGGTTTCTCTGTGGGACAGTCCTGGCTATTCTGGAACTCGCTTTGTAGATCAGGTTGGCCTCAAATTCACTAAGATCTCCCTGCCTCTGACTCCAAGTGCCGAGATTAAAGGTGTGTACCATCACCACCGGCTAAGATCCACTAAGTTTAATTAGAGTTTCATACCTGAACATAGGTGGGAGGTTACTTACCTAAGTAAAGGCAACTATCAGTGGCTACAACACTGGGGAAAATGATATTATCTCCTTCAACAACCATTAACCACCAATAGTCCCTCAAGGAGGACTATAACCTAACAGGCTCTTTCCCATCCGTGATGAAAGTTAAGGGGGTCTGTCTTAGTTAGGATTACTATTGCTGTGTTGAAATACCATGACCAAAAGCAACTTGGAGAGGAAAGGGGTTTTTTTAGCTTATGTTTCCACATCACTCTTCATAACTGAAGGAAGTCAAGACAGTAATTCAAACAAGGCAGAAACCTGGAGGCAGGAGTTGATGCAGAGGCCACTGAGGGGTGCTGCTTATTGATTTGCATTTATGGCTTGTGCAGACAGATTTCTTATAGAATCTAGGACCCCCAGCCCAGGCATGGCACCACCCACAAGGGGCTGGGTCCTCCCACATCTATCAATGAGTAAGAAGATGCCTTACAGGCCTGCCTACAGCTTGATCTTATTAAGGCATTTTTTTCAGTTGAGGTTCCATCCTCTGAAATGATTCTAGAATGTGTCAAGTTGACATGAAACTATGCAGCACAGGGTGCATTTATGGTTAGGTCTTGTGTAGATAAACAGGGCTGCAGTGTGGGTTTATGATTGCAATAGCTGTGTCACGTACAAAAGACATCTCTTTTTGTTGCATGATTCCCCGTTCCTTGGCCCTTACCATAAAATTCTAGTAGGAAACTAAGAATAATGACAATATCTTGTATTATTTGTGTGGTTTCTGTGGCTTCCCTGAATAGACACATCCACAGTCAGTACTGTGACTTTTGTTTAATAACCCATAGCTTGTGAGAAGAGCACCCATAGAGGTTATCTCTGATCAACCTCTTTATTTTAGACTACATTTTGAATAAACTCATAAAATAGCAGATTTAATATGACTATTCCAGATATTGTTAGTTTTGGTTACCTCCTCACATTCCACTTCTGTTTCCCTGTCCTCCTATGTAGCATGAATCTTAAAAGTTCTTATTAATAAAATCAAACCAGAGGCCAGTTATTGTGGTCAATGCTGGTAGATCAGAGAGACAGAACTAGCCACAGCTACCTTACCTCACCAGATCCTCAGCTGGTCTTATCTCCTCAGACTGGAAGCCTCTGAATCCTCATCCAGAATGGGTCTCGGCTGAATTGCTGCTCAAAAGCCTGAATGCTTAACCAGCCAAATGCTTCTAGTTTCTGGTCTTCACGCCTTTCTACCACCACTCCCTGGGATTAAAGGCTCGCTTTCTGGGATTAAAGGCGTGATGAGTCACCACACCTGTCTGTATCCTTGAACACATGGATTTCTGCCTCTGGAATGTTAGGATTAAAGGCGTGTGCTACCACTGCCTATCCTTTATGTTTAATATTGTGGCTGCTCTGTCTCTGACCCCAGATAAGTTTATTAGCATGCACAATATTTGGGGGAATACAATTCCACACTCCTCCCTGTAGATGTAACCAATCGTATTATTAAAATAAGAAACACAGAGCCAAGGTAAAAGAGAAAAGCCGAGAGGTCAGAGCTCAGAGATAAAATCTTACCTCCTGCAGTGCTCCTAGCTTCCCCGAGAGAGGGAGGTACTTCCTGTGTCCCTGTTTAAATAATCTTTCTGTTCTGCCTTCTCATTGGTTGTAAACCCAACCACATGACTGCCTCATCACTGCCTGTAAGTACCGCCCTCCAGGTCTTAAAGGCGTATGTCTCCAATACTGGCTGTATCCCTGAACACACAGAAATCTACCTAGCTCTTCTAACCACCACGCTCTCACTATGGCTCTAATAGCTCTGACCCCAGGGCAACTTTATTTATTAACATAAAATTAAAATAACATTTCAGTACAAATAAAATATCACCACATTTCCCCTTTTCTATTTTAATAAAAAGAAAAAAGGCAAAAGGTTATAACTAACAAAAGAAAAACTATATACAAAAGTACAATAACTATATACAATATATACAAGTAACAAATACCTAAACGATGTCTAGTCCATTTGTATTTGACAAATCAGAGAAAATAATTCCCTTATCTATCCTATTTTAGTAAGTCCAAAATGTATCTAATTCACTTTCTATCCTAATTAATCTTCAACTATAACTAACTAATCTTCAACTCCCTCAGAGACCCAAGAAGGAAATAATATTAGCTAACAAAAATAAAAACAGGAAGTGCACAAAAGCAACTTCCAAAAATTTTGTGAGTTGACAGAAACAGCCAGCTGCCTGGACAGTCACCTGAGGTTTCTCCACAGTGTTGGGGCATCATCTTCAGCCTATAGGCTTAGCGTATCTGACAAACTCATTTGTGAAGTAGGTTGTACACAAGGTCAACAGTTCAACCTCACACTGGGTGAGAGCAGTCCATGTACCAGAAACACCTGAATTCCACTAGTGTCATGTCATGATTCAGGATTTTAAATTCTGGAAATTGTTGATGGTTTTTGAATTCAGCTGTCCATTCTTCTTGGCTGTGTATATATGGCTTCATCTAAGCATGCCCTTCTCCACATCCCTCTATTAAATGCCAGTCTACTATTGAGAGGCGTGAGCTTTCAGTTGCTGTTCCATTGCACAACAGAAGCCATCGGCCCACTGCCTGTTCAGCTGCCTTCGAAGAAAAGGACACTGTACCTTTTCCAGATTGTGAAGGCGACTTCAGGGATGGTGCCATATTGTCCTGGCCTCAGAAGATGCCTTTTGATAAAGCCATAACCACACTTGTTTGGCAGGAATTGGTAGTCCTTTGTTTCGTGTTCTGTCTGTCCATTTTTTCCTGTTGATACGAGGATACTTTGTTGTCCAGTGGCTAACTTTTGCCACAATGAAAATTAACTCCATATGCAGTTTCTTCAATGCCCATATTTTCTCTGAAGTAGATTGGTACTGCCAGGAGCCGACATGTCTCAAAAAAGAAAAATTTCTAAGTTATTAAAACATTTTAAATGCCATATTCTGTAGATCTCTGAAGGGTTTGAAGATGACCTGTCTAAAATACATCTGCTCAATTTTTAAAACATATCTAATATGACTACAATTTCTATTGTAATGTCTAACTACTAACTTTCATTTCTTTATATCCTAATAGTTGGTAATAATGTAAAGTATTTAAAACTAGTAACTATCTTTTTCTTTTCTTTTCTTTCTTTCTTTCTTTCTTTTTTTTTTTTTTAAACAAGAACCTTAAATCTAATCTCCTTTGCTTAGCCTTTTTCCTAACCCTTGACAACAACTTGTAACCAACCCCCTAAACAATTGAAAATTATCCCAGACCCAAAACCCATTAAAAGAACCAAAAAACCACCTGCCCCACACCACTTCTTTGGCAATGTGGGTGTCATATTCTTAAAATTGCTTCCTGCTGGGTATGGGGGAAGTTATCTTTATCCTGAAAGAAAAATTTAGGTTAATTGTCAACTTCTAGGAAAGGTAACTATATCCTTCATTATTATCCAGTCTGTGTATAAAGCCAAAGTTCAGGGTTTATCTCAAGTCCTTATTCAAGTAGTCTTTGAGACTGGATCATCTCAGCTAGTCATCTCAAAATTGTTCTGAGCACCTTGTAGTTCAAAGCTGATCTGTAGATGATGTTTGTCAGCTTAGTGATATTATTATTGTCCACGTGGAATTGTTGTTGTTGTTGTTGTTGTGGGGCCCCATCTTCTTTCCGGAGACTTCAGTTGATGTTAGGCCTGGCCGTGATTTCCTGCAGAAAACTGATAAGAGACTCGAACACAAAGACATATATATGCAGCTAACTGAAGCCTTTTTTCTAGAATTAGTTAGTACTCTATATGACCATTCATATCTTAACAAAGTTTAAAATGTATATATATATTAATCTTGTAAATTTTGATATAAAATTTATACTTTAAGAAAAGTTTAAAGAATCAGAATAGAATCAAAGAGTTGAGATTAGTAATAGAATAGTCCCTTAATTAATTTGGCTTTTGTCCTGTCCCATAGCAGAAAATGGCTCTTTTATTCTGTCATGATACAGGGAGTTTGTATTTTCATTTTAACAACATGCTTGAGTTTAAAGAAGGAGAGAGCCATTCTCCAACTCCAAAGTCAGCTTTAAATTTTAATTGAACTGGGACTATTAGAAAACCAATAGTGTTAAATCTTCAGAGAAAAGCAGAAACAAACATTTAAGAAGACATAAAATTTTTTAGATAATATATACCCATATGCCATATACTCCCATATACTCTGTTTCCTGGGATAGATGATTTGTCCTTTTTCTTCAGTTGTCTCATTTGTCTTGTGTCCTTCAGATTCCTTAACCTTCATTCTCCTAAAAGACAAAAACAAAAACCTTCCCCCAAGACTAATTTTGGGGATGTTCCTTTTTGGCAAGTTATTATCTGATTAAATGGAAAGACATGTGTTACAGGTACAAGTTAGTTTAAATTGGATGTTCATGCTGATTGATGAACTATCACCTCCTCTAATTAAGAGGTTTCTCTTGTTCAAATCGAACCTTTATCAATTTTGATGGTACCCACAGCTTATCTTCTCCTGTAGAAACAAAAGCAAAACCTCGTCCCCAACGTAATACATACCCTGGCTTCCATTCTGAGGTCAGCACATCCTTAAAGTATATAGGCTGATTTAATTCTGTAGTTTTTTCTATTACCC